>NC_138989.1:33583220-34232023 GCF_964341445.2 Mesoplodon mirus
CGACTCGTTAGGATCTAGCGCCATTGAAGTGCAGAGCTTCGAAGACTTGGCCCGAGAAATGCACTTGAAGGAAGAGAACAAACAGAAAATATACACACTCGGAAAGTCCTACGATACCGTGTCCGGAAAAATTGTCACTATGACAGGAAAAGTCAAAGAAGGGGAGAAGGTGGTATCCCCCTCCCCTCTTGAGCCGGGACTAGCCGAGTCCGTGAAGACCCCCCCTGTCCTGGCAGAGTTCGAGGTCCTGGGAGCCCTCACCGAGGACAGGACCAGGAGGGGGCCTGAGGTCCACACTCCAAAGCGGAGGCTGTCGGAGTCGCTGGCCCCCATCAGGGAAGCCGAGTCCCGGCAGCAGAGCCCCGAGGATGATGCTCTTGAGAAAAGCCACGTGCCCGGGAGGGATGCCAGTCTGGAGGGCGAGCGGCTGGGCAGAGCGGAGCCCGAGGCCGAGGCCGAGACCTTGAAGGTGGGGCCCTTCAGTCCCCGCAGGAAGAGCCTGTCCAAGTGGAGATACTCCCAGGAACCGGCCGTCACCGTCGCCACCACCCGATACGTTGTCACAGAGTCGGCCACGTCCCAAGTCGTGGTAACCGGTGCCGCCTTTGGGCCGCCGTTTCCGATTCCAGCATGACGTTTGCCGAGGCAGCCCTTCCACCCCGAGCCTTTCCATTTCTCTTGCTGTTTGGCTTATGTTGAGAGCCGCCAACCCAAGCTTTTTTGTTGTTTTCATGGTTAAGTCACTACCGCGGTCTGACGTGAGCATTGAGATACCTGCCGTTTTATTTCCAGCTCTTGTCCCCGAGGTGGGGTGGTGCTGCCAGGGCTTGAGGTGCCGGTGCCGGGTGAAAGGATCCACTTCACCCAGCACCGCCCTAACCCCAGGAACTCTCTCCGCTTTACCAAACCAGAGCCCCTGCTCACCCCGATTTGCTGTTGATTTCCCATTCCTGTGTGTTTCCAAATCTGTCTGTAGATCCCTCCATCCCTCGCCCTGGGTCCCACGCCTACAGTTCTGTCTAACCAGCTGTGAATGAGTACATGCCCTCCTGTGTCCCGACCTCTGTGCTTGACTCTCCATTTCTCTGTTCACTCAGACTAAACAGTCTTCTGGAGAAAAGCTCATGGATGGCTCTGAAATCTTCAGCTTATTAGAGTCTGCGAGAAAACCGACAGAATTCATAGGAGGGGTTACTTCCACTTCTCAAAGCTGGGTGCAGGTGGCCTTTTGTTTCCATCCTCGGTGTCTCTGTCTCTGCCTCTTTGCCTTTTCTTTGTGCCTTTTTGGGGTGTGTGTGTGTGTGCTGCATCCAAGTGGCTTTGCTTTAAACACCTGAGAGGGGTCTTCACTTACACCCCTCTGTGCCTGTCCCACGTTTGCATCACGTGTCTTTAGTTCCATTACAAGAACATACTTCAGGTGTTCAGAAAGCAATCGTGCTGAGACGTCTTAACAGCATTTAATTTCTTAAAGCATTTTATGTCACCTGTTAGGTCTAAGGAAGTAGCCAAAACCAATATGCATGTGCTCCAATGCTTTCATTTTGTTTTGGTTTTTTAATTGTGCTTTATACTGCACTCTTGTTTCTTTTGCGACATCCGAAGAAGCAGCACAGGTTCGAGGCTATGTGTCAGGCAGAGGGCAGGCATCAAAGATTCTGGTGGGGGGAATGAAAGCTAATTTATATTTTCTCTAAGCGTTGCTGGTTATAAGCACTGGTACCGGCTTTAGGTACCCTGGTGAGTGGCTGCATTTTTTTTTTTTCCTTTCTGACCTTTGCTTTGTGGAAAGTCGCACTGACACCACAATTTTTTTTCCGTGCAGAAAACGGAAACCAAGACGGAGTCTGGCAAAATAGAGATGGAAACAACCCAGCGCCCCCAGCCACTTAGCACCCAGAAGGTTGTGCAGGAAACGGCATTGGTAGAGGAAAGACATGTGATGAATGTGCATGCGAGTGGGGATGCTTCTTACGCAGCTGGAGATGACATGGATGCTGTGACCCAGGCAGCATCTCCTGATGCTTCTGATGTGAAAGGGAAGGAGGTCTCTGCTCTGACTGAGGGAGCGAAGGAGGAAAAAGGGGAGGTGGCCGACAAAGCTGTCCTCGAGCAGGGAGAAGTGGCAGCTGCTTCCCAAGAGCCAGAGGAGGAGCAGAGTGCAGCCATCCACGTTTCTGAGGCTTCAGAACAAAAACCTCATTTTGAGGTAACTAGCGGTTAATGTTACTTTTAGTGCTGAAGTAAGTCCCTGAAATTTAGTTAAGCATAAAGGCAGGGCTAGGTTTAATTTTCTTCCTTTTCCAAGAGCAGTTTGTTTCTCCTCTTGTTGCCTTCTTGCATGGCAATTATGGGGTCTCCATGCTGGTCTGGGGTCCCATGCAAACATATATAATGATTATTCACAATCTAAAGTTCCAGGAAATGGTTTCTACTCTCTTTGCAATTACCGTAACTGGCTGGCAATAAACCTGGGAGATGCATAGCCTGCCAAGATATTAGAAAACTTGATAAATTTATTTCTGATCAGTGTACTTATCCAGAAGGACCAAAACCAGGCTTGCCCAGGCACCAAGTGCTAGAATTTATTCTTTATTCTCTTTTATTGAAATTCCTGAAGTACATGGGGGTGAGGTGAGGGGCAGTGGTTCAATGTTTTATTACTTGTTCCTTCTAAGAAGTTTTTCAATAAAAGGCTAATTTATGATTTTTTAATCTATTAAAATTAGTTTATGAGATAGAGGAGAGGGAATGTAAAAAAGTGGGTTTTTTCAATTTCCTTCGAAATATTTTCTTGCACCTGGAACATTCCATATGAATTCTGGGAGACTGACATGTATCTGTTGTGTGCCTCATTCCCCAACTGACCCCCATGTAAAATGTAAACATTTATTTCATACCAACCTGTGCTTATGTATATCCACCAAGAGGGGAGGGAAAAAAACAAAGGTATGCGTTTGCAAAATTTAATAGCCACTCTGCCTGCTTCCCATTGGTATAGTCATCGACTGTGAAGACAGAAGCCATCAGCTTTGGCAGTGTTTCACCAGGAGGAGTAAAGCTAGAAATTTCTACCAAGGAAGTGCCTGTAGTTCACACAGAAACAAAAACCATAACATATGAATCATCACAGGTAAGACAGTCTATGAAGGCCAGAGCCCTGGCACCTGTTTTACCCCTTGAATGGCTTCGTGCATTTAAGTGTCACTACATGATATTTAATTTGTGAGACTCAGAGGACCCAGCTGTCTCTATCAAGAATGGTGCAGTAATTGTAATTTTATTACCAATCAAGGAAGAGCAGGTGACTTAAGCAGGTCTTCACATAACTTGAAATGTAGAAAGAGGCTCAGAAATCTATCTCCCTAGCCATAGATAAGGAAGAACACTAGCTCAACCAGCCCCTGCTCACATTTCTGAAGTCCCACCTTTTTAATGAGGGTTAACAATGGCCAAGTTTGATTCAGTCTTCAGTCAGTGACAGCTCCCAGATGCTGGTGGAACAGCACAGTGATTGTGCAGATAGTTAAATCATCATCATGCCCTAAAACCAAGATAGCAGACGTCTGGAGAGGTGACATCAATATTCAAGTGTGGCGTCTCCCCCTTTGCTTGCTTAGGTTGATCTTGGTGCTGATTTGGAGCCAGGTGTGCTCATGAGCGCACAGACGATCACATCTGAAACCACTAGCACCACGACCACCACCCACATCACCAAAGTAAGTGGAGTGGGAACGGATACAGGAAGGTATCCATTCAGAGCTTCTGGGTTGGGCCGCACCAGCAGATAGGTGAATATCAGGATGCCAGGCAGCTGCATTGGAGCTCTCACGGCTGCTGTATTTGTGGTGCATCTGTCCTCACATGCCAGGTTCCGTTTAAGAATATGCATTCTGATGCCCTTTGCATAACCCTTAACTCCAGTGCATGGCATATGGTAGATGTTCCAGAAACACCAGCCAGCCAAACCCGAAGGACCTCTATTCTGGCTTCACTTCTGAAATTAACAATTGTAAATAACTGCCATAGGATTCTGTTTCAATTCTTAAAGAATGAATGATGCAACTTAAAGCTGTGTCAGCATTTTCCGCCATTTCCCCCAGTCAACAGCGATGGTAAATTGATAATGCTTATCTGTTGCTTTCAGACTGTGAAAGGAGGCATTTCAGAGACGAGAATCGAGAAGCGAATCGTCATCACGGGAGACGCGGACATTGACCATGACCAGGTAGCGTGTGAGAGAGGGTAGATACTCTGGCAGGGAGACGGAGAAACACTAGCTGGTCGTACTCTTCCCAGAGCTGTCCTTCTAGTCCAGCCTGTAGTCTAAACAGTTTTCTGAATTAACTTTCTGATATGCAATGTATGACCGCCCCCCCTTTGCAGTCATTGTATCCCATTTGTAAATTGTGTATATAAATCTTGCTCATAAGTCTCCACCTGGCTCTGATCTTGCACGTCCCACCTCCTTTTTGTCTTTGCCCTTCTGTGATTTTCTGGGGATAGGCACTGGCTCAGGCAATTAAAGAGGCCAAAGAGCAGCACCCTGACATGTCAGTGACCAAAGTAGTGGTCCATAAAGAGACAGAGATCACCCCTGAAGATGGAGAGGATTGAGCCCAGGTAAGAGGTGGTGCTGGTTCTCTAGGCTTGGCCTTGGCTGGCATGTGGCCCAGGGCTTCCCTCTCTCCCTCCCCCTGCCTCTTCCCTCTCCTTTTTCTCTCACTGGCATTTGCAGGGCTCTGGGTATCAAGAGGATGGAAAATTGGTTTGCGGCTGCTGGTTTATTTCATATTTGGAGGCTCCATACTGTGGACTTTTTACATCCCCTGCCAGTTAGAGGATAAAGAGAAAGCAGAGTCTGCTTGCATGGTCCTGTGCATGCTCCCTTTTAATGCATGCTCTGTGCTCCTCTCATTATCCACATTTGAAAGGGCAGATCTGGTTTCACTTGCCATGTAGCCTAATCAGAACTAAGATGGTTTTGTTCTGAGAGGTGCAATTTGTGTGTTCCAAATACTAGGGAAATAAAATATAGCCCGTTCTCCTTCTGTTGGCAGCATTATGCCATTGTAAGCTTTCTCTTCCACTGTGTTTGGTTCTAGCCTGTTTATGTTTTTGTTTTTGCTTTGTTTTACAATTTGAGACCAGAGCACTCACTCTCATTGTGGATGTCATCTATTCCCTGTATGCTTTGGGATGATGTTTTTCCCGAGTGTAGTATTGTGTCTCAGGAGGAAGCAAAAATACAGTCTTGTGGTCCTGCTTTCCTCCAGAAAGCGCGTGCCTTTCCAGCCACTCTTTGGCCGACATCATGAGCAGACAGCATCTTCTGTGTGTGCACAGACTTGTCATGCATACTAACCTGCCCCTCGAGAACTCGAGGGGCCCTGAGCATCCCTGGAAGGCTTTGAATGCTGAATGCAGCTCCTTGCACACTTGGTTATGTGATAAAAGTCTCTTAAATGCTTTACGTGTATAAATGAAATAAGTAGGTTCTCTAACATTGGTTAATGTTGATTGATGAGTGGCTTCTCTCAAAGGAAAAAAAATAGAAAAATCACTCATTATATTCAAATTAAGAAGCTAATTTGGAAGATAGAAAGCAAAAAAAAAAAACCCAAAAAAGAGTTCTCTTCAGTGAGTTCAGCCACTTGGGTGACGATGTGGTTATTTCAGAGAAAGCCTATCAGTGACGTACACTGGTATTTTACAGTATCTTGTCAAAAAGAGCATTTTATAACCGTACAAGATACTTTTCCCATGACCTCGATCTGAGGGAAACTCAGATGTTTTCAAATGAGTAACTGATCAAATCTCTCTTCTACAGGAATAACCTAGGCTGCACCTGAAGCCAGTCATGCAAACCATTAGAAAAACCAGAGTCTATATGGAGTTTCCTCTTCCAACCCACTGATTTGTATCTGCCCATGGACAATTTCAATCCAGAAGAACTGACCTTGACCATTTAATAAAGACACTGGCAGAGATCTTCCCATAATAAAGCAATCTGAGTCAGCATCACTAAACTGATATTGCATGAAGCAACGATACAACTACAAAACAAGCAGCATTTTTACGTTTCACACAGTGTCTAAGTTCTCAGCTACACCTGCACGTTCATAACCAACAATAGAAACCGTGATCTCATGTAACACATAAAACAATCCATGCCTTTCATAGCTGATTATTATTAAAGTCTAAACAAAATTGCCGTTTCTTAGGTGACAGATCTTTTGTTTACAGATCAACAAAGATTACCCTAAACTGCTAGAAGCTGTCTAGTCCAGTGTGTCAGGTTTTTCCCAGATTAGATGTGCCAATAACCGAGTTTATTCATTAAATAACTTGAATCTTGTACTTATTTCCTCTGGTTTATTACCCTTACCTGTCAGCAGTAACGACTCTCCGATCCTCTGGAAATACTTAATGCTCACAATCCTGCTTTATGTAATCTAATTTAACCGTTATAAAGTAGTACTGACTTCAGCATATTAATGTGATTTCTTCCCCGTCGTCCGCTTTGGTCTGTGTTCAGTCTGGAAAGCTTCCCAGAGTTCTCTAACAAGTCCTAAATATGTAAATTGTCATTATTTTGGAAAGAAAACCTGTATTTTTGTTAGTTCACCGTATGATGAAATTTCACTCCGGGAAAACCCATTGGGCTTCTGTTGCTTTGTTTTCTTTCTTCATTTCTTCATTTCTTTGTCCTTGTATTTTTTTAATGGATTTTTCTTCTTTTACTTGAAAAAAAGTGTTTTATTTCCAAATCTGGTCCATATTTGCAGTCTAGTTCAGAGCCAAGCCTTAAACTGTACAGAATTTCCACTGTAATAAAACTATTTAGTGTTTAGTTATAAATAGCCTTCAAAAAGTTATATTCTCCATTTCACTGTCAACCGCATCGCACAGCCATGGTGAATGTATGTTTCCGCATAGCAAAATAAAAATGGTAAATGCATTTAAACCTCTTATTCTCTAAGTGTACTACTTTCAGGATTGTATGTCTTTGGCCCAGAGCTAACATTTGCATGACATCAAAGGCCTCATTCATCTTCAGGGTAGAGAAAGCCTGTCTTTTTCCAGGATAAAAAGTGTAGACAGATGGGGAACAAAATACGTGTAGATAAATGGTTGGTTGCCTCTGCAGGCCTTGAAAAGTACAACTAGTATCGCAGAATCTCATTTTCAGAGTTTTCATTTTTCTGTTAGACGAGAGGCTGTGCTATAATCCCAGTGTTTCTGGGGGGTTTTAATCTACCAGAGAGACACCTCTGCCTCACATCCTCTCCAGAGATGAGCAGGTTAGCAGCTGGGTCTGCAGGGCGGTGAGTGTTCCTGCAGCTCATTGACATCCAGCTGCTCGCATGCTGGGGACTAAGAATCAGCCTTTCTGTTACCAACCGCCCACCTAACGCCTAAATGCATTCGCTGGCATTTCTTACCTCACTTCTGGACTTTTCAAAAAACTCCAAAAAAAATGTTTTATTCTCCCTCAGAAAATTACTAGATTTGACCACAGAGCTTAGTTTTACTGAGGGGAGTCAGTCTTGTCATTTATCTCTGAAGGAGTTCTCAGTTTGTCCTTTACTGTCAGTACTAAGTATTCATTTTAGGAACTGAAACATCATTTTCATTGTGTTTAAAGCCAATCCAAAGAAGCGTGTTGAGAAAAATTAACACTTTATTGATATGAAAATTAACCCTTTATTGATATGCCTGCATCTGATATGCTTGCTTTGTGTCCAAAAAGTTCACTCTTTTATTTTTCTAAACTTTTCATTGAGGTATAATTGACATATAGTATTTTCTCGGTACAACATAATGATTTGATATTGTGTATATATTCTGAAATGATCACCACAATAAAGCTGGGTACCACGGTCACCATACATAGTCACAGTTTTTTTTTCTTGTGATGAGAACTTCTAAAGTTTACTCTCAGCAAGTTTTAAATATATAATACTATATATTTATTTCTATTATTAATTATAGTCACCATGCTGTCCATGTTTGCTGTGTTTACCAAACCTAGTGTTTTCAGGTTTCTCTGTCCTCAGCAGTGAGGGCTCATTCTTTCTTGGGGTTTTTTTAAATAATTTTTTAAAAATTTTATTTATTTTTGGCTGCATTGGCTATTCGTTGCCACGCGTGGGCTTTCTCTAGTTGTGGAGAGCAGGGTCTACTCTTCGTTGCGGTGCGCAGGCTTCTCATTGGGGTGGCTTCTCTTGTTGCAGAGCACGGGCTCTAGGCATGTGAGCTTCAGTAGTTGTGGCATGTGGGCTCAGTATTTGTGGCTCATGGGCTGTAGAGCGCAGACTCAGTAGTTGTGGTGCACGGCCTTAGTTGCTCCACGGCATGTGGGATCTTCCTGGACCAGGGCTCAAACCCGTGTCCCCTGCATTGGCAGGTGGATCCTTAACCACTGCGCCACCAGGGAAGCCCCATTCATTTTATAAAATTCTGCATTATCAAGGGAGTTACACATCTTCAGCTTTCTTTCCCTTCTCTTATGCTCCTCAGAATTTCTCCAAACCACTCCCACATACTTGGGTGCTTATGACAGCAGTGCCCTATTTCTAGAACCAAAACCTGTATCTGCTTTTCACTGCTTTAATAACAAAGTACCACAAATTAACAGCGCAAAACAGCATGCATATGCATGCATATATTATCTCACGGTTTCTGTGGGTCAGGAGTCCAGGCATGGTTTTACTGGGTCCTCTCTATAAGGATACCATCAAGGTGTCGGCCGGGCCTGGGGTATCATCTGGAGGCTTGACTGGGGAAGAATCCACCTCTTTTTTTTCTTTCTTTTTTTTTTTTTAATTTATTTTTGGCTGCGTTGGGTCTTCATTGCCTTGCATGGGCTTTAGTTGCGGAGAGCGGGGGCTACTCTTCATTGTGATGCACAGGCTTCTCATTGTGGTGGGTTCCCTTGTTGCAGAGCACAGGCTCTAGGCGCACAGGCTTCAGTAGTTGTGGCTCACGGGCTCTAGAGTGCAGGCTCAGTAGTTGTGGCGCACAGGCTTAGTTGTTCTGCGGCATGTGGAATCTTTCCAGACCAGGGATCGAACCCGTGCCCTCTGCATTGGCAGGCGGATTCTGTGCCACCAGGGAAGTCCCAAGAATACACTTCTAAGTTCTCTTTGGTTGTTTGCAGAATTTTTCTTCTTCTGGTTGTGTAGGGCCCTTGGACGCTTGCTTCTTTGAAGCCAGAAATGGAGGAGGATACCCTAGAGTGAGTCTGCTAGCAAAACACAGAGTATTATACAAAGTAACGTAATCAAGGGAGGGGCTTCCCATTACCTTTGCCATATTCTGTTGATCACAAGCAAGTCACAGGTTCTACTCACAGCACCAACAAATTTAAAATTCATATTTGGAGATTAATCAGTCACTATCTCACATTCCCTAATCCAACAGTTTTAAAGCTAGATCCCACTAATGTATAAAACTGGCTTGTGCTTATTGCTGAACTCTTAGGAAATCTCAGAACATTTGTTTTTAGCCAATACAACTAATACAGAAAACTGTTGCATTGTGTGAGGTGTATAAAAGACCCTAGTTACTACACTTGCAGAAACTGAAGATTTCTACTACAGTTAGCTCTTTGCCTCCCAGAAAAGAAATGTTTGCTTCTTAGTTTGCTCTAAGATTCAGGTCCAGAGTCATAAGAAAACAGGAATTTGTGGGTCTCTCAGATGAGCAGAAAAACAAGTTACAAACCTAAAGGCTTTGTGGTCCAGCCTACTGGTAACCTGCAGTTCCATGATAATCACACAGGGATCTGCAGAAACATTCGTTGTGGAGTTGCCAAGCCCTAAAAAATCTTCATGATGTTTTCTCTGGAGTCATAGAGTGAATTACCAAGTCGAGGGAATAGCCCTCCTGGCATGCTTTCTGTCCACTGCGGCCAGCATGGAGCTCAACCTAGTCGTGAGGCCCCAGCCTGTGTGGACACTTCTGCTCCTTCCTCAGTATTGCGATTAATGGATGGAGCTGCACTGATGCTGAGACATCACTGCCCCCGCGAGAGAAATGAGGGCAGCACTAATAATGTGGAGATTGCATGCAGTTTCACTCTCCCAGAAGAATTTTCCCATTCTCTCTTCCCTGTTCCTTTCAGATTTCCCAGAACCACCATGTCCCTCCTGCTGGACACAGTGAGTTAGATCATGCACCTTATAGAGTTGTTCAGTCCATTTTTTTTTAACAATTACTCTAATCCATTTCCTTCATTCCTTCTAGCACATCTATTATGTTATTTTCTAAGTCAGCATCAATCCTAGCTATTTTTTAAAAATCAACATGGAGTCTAGAACAGGGATCTAAAATTGCCCTAACTTACCAATGAGGGTTAGCTGTACCTCCACAGATGCTCTTTTATCTTTCTCACTACAGTAAATTAACCTGTGTCAAAAGTGTCTGCTGTGACTTGCCATAGAGGTGGCCTCATGTTTGAATGAGCATTTACTCATTAAGTAAAACTGGGTTATTCCATTTTTTTATATGCTGGGCATATACCCTGAGAAAACCTAACTCAAAAAGAGTCATGTACCACAATGTTCATAGCAGCACTATTTACGATAGCCAGGCCATGGAAGCAACCTAAGTGTCCATCGACAGATGAATGGATAAAGAAGATGTGCACATATATACAATGGAATATCACTTAGCCATAAAAAGAAACGAAATTGAGTTATTTGTAGTGAGGTGGATGGACCTAGAGTCTGTCATACAGAGTGAAGTAAGTCAGAAAGAGAAAAACAAATACCATATGCTAACACATACATATGGAACCTAAAAAAAAAAAAAAAAGGTTCTGAAGAACCTAGGGGCAGGACAGGAATAAAGATGCAAATGTAGAGAATGGACTTGAGGACACAGGGAGGGGGAAGGGTAAGCTGGGACGAAGTGAGAGAGTGGCATGGACATATATACACTACCAGATGAAAAATAGATAGCTAGTGGGAAGCAGCCGCATAGCACAGGGAGATCAGCTCGGTGCTTTGTGACCACCTAGAGGGGTGGGATAGGGAGGGTGGGAGGGAGACACAAGAGGGAGGGGATGTGGGGATATATGTATACTTATAGCTGATTCACTTTGTTATACAGCCGCAACTAAGACAACGAAGTAAAGCAATTATACTCTAATAAAGATGTTAAAAAAAATTGAAATCTAAATGATCCCCGAAGACAAGCAATGACAAAGAAATGCAGAGTTTAATGCAGTATGATCTTCCAACCTTCAGTTGGCCAAAACATCACTGTAATTCTAAGCTTTGGGAGGATGCAAAGCAAAAGCCCCTTGTGTTAGGAGTGTAGGTTGGTAACTTGTCTGCAGTAGACTCAGTTAAGACATATATTCTTAAATATTTCACAAACCTTTTGACCCAGCAAATCCACTTCTGGGAATTTTTCCTAAATAAGGCACAGAGCTTTACAGAAATTAATGTATAAGGCTGTTGAACACAGTGTTGCTCATAAAAACCAAAGTGTTTAAATATTCAGCACAGTGGAAAATTTATAAATAATGGTATTTACATAAGACAGTATACTGTGCAACCCCCCAAAATTGTAGAATACTGACGTGATAGAGGAAATAATCCTAATAAGTGTAAAAGTGGGAAAAACAGTTTATACATTATGATGCTAAGTAGGCAAAATTGCTTATCTGGACACAGAAAATGCAGAGACATCTACCAAAATGGTAGCAGTGATTTTCTCTCTCTGAGGGGAAAATATGTAATGATTTGTTTTCTTCTTTGTGCGATTCTACTTTTCCAGTTTCTTCAAGTGTCTGTCACCATTATTACACATATTTTTAAAAACAGTTTATTTGGGAACTGAGTGAGATGTAAATGAGGAGAAATTTGGAAAACTGACTTTTTCCTGGAACTTCAAAGCCATTATTACCCGCACCAAATGTTACAAACGCCTTTGTTCAATACTGATTTCTTTAGTCACATTCTAATTAGAATGGTGATAGATGAGTTTCTATTACAGATATTAAAGTTATTTATAGTAACACTCTGTGTGAGATCTTTCCAAATGAATAAGCTTTGCCTTGAATTTGCACATTAGTGGTTTAAGTGGTGCGTTTGCTTTTTAAGGGTAGTAATTTAGTATACCATGCAAGTAATTTTTAAGCGTTACCACAGTATAATGGAAAGATAGTGCTTTTCTGGGTTTGCTTAACCTTTACTTCTCTCTCCATAAAGCTGTCTCTCACCAGCGCTGTCTTCTTTAAGCAGTCATGGCCTAAAACAAAAACAAAACCCATAAACTCTGGACACAGCAATCCCTGCCACTTAATGAGTTTTGTCACCTTAAGGCAGTGACTTAAGCATTTGAGCCTCGGTTGACTCAAAAAGAGAACAGTAGCCAACTACAAAGGTTGTTATGGTGAAAACCCTTTGGTTCTTTGACAAAGTACCTTACCAAATAGGAACGCATGAGAAAGTTCTTTGTAAAATAGAAAATGGCAGTTTGATGTAATGACTTGATTTGTCCCCCTCTCCCCTCCACGCTGTGCATCCCTTATTCTGCATGTGAGAATCCAAACTCGTTTATCTCAGGAAGAGCAAATTGCCTCTGCTTGAGAAAAAAATAGCCCTCTGCTTGGGGAGAATTCAGAAGCTGCAAAAATCTTTTTCTTGTTAGGATTCAAGCAATGGGAGTGACCCTAGCTAGGATCCTTCCCTGTATCCAGGTCAGTGTTCACTTTGTTCAGAGGGGAAAAAAGAAACGCGTGTTTATGATGACCTCATGCTTTCCTATGGTGAGAATTTAGCTGATATTGTCAATGAAACCATGCCCACGAGGCAGCCAGCACAATGCCTCGCAACGTTCAGCATGAATCCAAAACCTAGACATGCATGTTCGTAAGATTCTTGCATGGCTTGTCAGGTAAGGTGTGTGTGTGTAAGGGCGTGCACATATTAGTGGATTAACTATATTAATTTTCTGTAGAGGGATTTTATATTTGCATGGGCCCTTTTTGTATGAATAGAGAGAGAGTTGATAAGTGATAACAGAACATTTGTGTGCTTGGGTCATGTCCGACACCTTTCCTGGGGATGCTTCCCAAGGACTAAGAAGGAATTCACAGGCAGCACAGGCTCTGCGTCCTCCAGAGCAGTGGGTCTTAAGCCTAAATGCCCATTAGAATCACTTGGGGATTTTTTTTTAATGATACTAAAGTCTGAGCTTCCGGAGAGTCTGAGTTCATTGGTCTGGAGGTGGGACCCAGCATTACTGCTTTGTAAGAGATCGCAGACAAATGCCATGGATGGCCAGCGTGGAGACTCACTGGCCTCGTGAAGGGGCCCTGAGACCCAAGCATGCGTCGGAATACACGGATGCCCCCCAGTGATTCAGTAGGTCTGGGGCAAGGCTTGAGAATGAGCGTTTCTAGAAAGTTCTCAGGTGCTGGTGATGCCAGGGATCTGGAGATGGCACTTTGACAACTACTGGCCTGGTAGAAAGAGCCTTGATTTAGGAGAACAGCTGGGTGGCAAGTTTCTTGACCTGTTGTCATTCATCTTCTAGAAAAGTAAACTAACTTATCCACATACAAATTACTGTGAAGATTTATTGAGACAGTATTCTGAGAGTCACATAAGGAATGTTTCTAGTGCTGAATAAGCCTAAGGCAATACCATTATCTCCCCCACGTATTGGGAGCTTGAGAGATACAGAGGGCGTGGCCCCCAGGAACACTAAGAGAAGCACGATGGCAAGGTGATGAAGGCAACGCTTGTACCACCCGTAGTTAGGCCGGAAATAACAACGCTGGTCGAAGAAATTGTACCTTTAAGGGGCATCAGGGACTGCCTTGTAAACACTGATAAGAGTAACCAGGGTGACAGAAAAGTAGGAAGTTTCCAAAGAGGCACCAAAAATGATTTTTAAGATATTGCAGTGATGCCCCCGCCAAAGTGTTTCAGCATTAGTTTGTTATAATCACCCAAGACAGGTCTGTAGGCTCAGAAAGCCTTGAAATAAACTACACTAGAGAAGAACCAATCGTGGCCACTCAGAAGGATGCTCGTAAAGAGGTGAGCAAGCAGACAGAAAAGTCGGTATGCAGTAGACGTAATGGGAGGTGTAATAGTGGTGACAATTAGCCCAAAGGAGAAAGAGCCTCTCCAGGGTGGGATAGGAGAAGCAACATTGGGATCGACCCTTAAAGGATGTGGAGCGTCCACCGGACACCAGACAAAGGAGGTGGTGGGAAGGTGAGGAGCAGGACACAGGAAATGCTCAAAGCTTCTCACGCAGGAATGGTTCCTCAGGCTCGCACTTCATGACTCCAAATAGCCGTCTGTTACCAGTTCTGTCCTCTGCTCTGGTAACTGCGGAAACGTTAACCTAAATGACAGTGGAGACCATCAGAGGTCTAAGGGAAATGTCCCCAGAGTGACAATGCCAGTACAAGTGACCGAGAGTCACCAAAGGGCTACTGATTGCAATGCCCACCCCCAGAAGGAGCCACAGCTGAAGTCCAAAGTCAGGGCTGTAAAGAGAAAGGTGGGGGCGAAGAAAGGGTTTTTATAACTTGGAGCAGGTGATGGAGGTCGTGGGGAATCTCCTCTCTAGAGATGGTAAGGAAAAGCAACACATACAAAAGATGTCAGCTCTGGGGACTGGCTTAGGATATCCTGCAAGAAGCTTGGAGCTGGATTGGATTTCTTATCCAGTAGTTCTTCCAGCTTTATAATTCTAGATCTATAGAAGTGGTAACTTTCCATGTAAGGAAAGCTTAAAAACAGAAGAGCGTGTTCTTCAAGTACAAGGAGAATTATCGGAACTATTTGAAAAGAGAGAACTAAGAATTCAATGGAATTTTTTTGTATAAAACCTCTCAATTACCAGAGATAGGTGGGACAGACAGTCTGATTAGTTTTTGCCATATCTTTCATACATGACTTAACAATGTTGAAAGGCTGACAATACCGTGTAACATACTTAATGCCAATAAAACTGTGAATAATTTCTCTTTTGAGAATTCAAAGCACTCTTTAAGGATTTTTCCGTGTATCAGAGTCTTCATATATTATTTCTTCTCACTACACAGTGTCGTGGAGACAGGAGGTGAAGGAGATGGCCGTCACTGACCTCAGAGTCTGAAAGTTGCTTTTTGGAATAAATTCCTTGTGACAGCCTGTTTGTTATGTGACATTCTGAAAAGTGCAAACATTAGGTGCTTTGAATTTTTAAAAACTTGAACTTAAGGTGAAGGGGAGTTTCCTACAAAAAGATACAGGTGTGGGCTTCCCTGGTGGCGCAGTGGTTGAGAGTCCGCCTGCCGATGCAGGGGACACGGGTTCGTGCCCCGGTCCGGGAAGATCCCACATGCCGCGGATTGGCTGGGCCTGTGAGCCATGGCCGCTGAGCCTGCGCGTCCGGAGCCTGTGCTCCGCAACGGGAGAGGCCACAACAGTGAGAGGCCTGCGTACCACACACACACACACACACACAAAAAGATACAGGGGTGATCCATTTGAAGCATGACGTCCCCCCTTCTGTTTGGAGAGAGCTCGATTACCAGGAGCATTTGGGGAAATCTAGCCAGCTTTGGGTGTCACTGGTATTGGCTGGGATGTTCTGTTAGATTCTAAAGCAGGTGAAATTACCCTTAGGATTGAAGACATCCTCAAACATTCAGGGTGGGGCAGCTTGGCTTCCTTGTGTAGGAATCATTTCTCAGGTTTCTTCTAGTCATTTCTGAGAAAGTGAGCTTTTTCCATCCATCAGGGTTAGTGGGTGGGAGTCGGTGGAGGAAGGGGGCATGTTGGAAAGTGGGGACCGGGACCAGAGGGACCAGCCAGCACAACCTGGGTCTGCGCTTGGAGTTACCTGGCAGGAATCAGAGGATGCTGCGAGCCCGGGGCCAGGTGACAGTCACAGGTAAGAGCACACGAACACAGCAAGTCAGAGCGACAGGAGGGTTGGCAAGAGACGGTGTAAAGTAGGAAGGTTGAGAGGGAAGTCGGGCTTTATGGGCAGAGTCCAAAAACTTACCGAGGACTGGCTGCTCTGCGTGCGGACAGCTTTTGAAAATTCTGGTGTTGGCGTGTTTGCTTGTCATTCCCCTTCCTCCTAAACGTGATCTGGCAGGAGCAGGAGACCAAGGGGAGGCAGAAGTCTAGCTGAGTGTGCCGGGCAGTTGGGTACCCATTAATAAAGGGTTGATGATAAGTGGATGTTATTTAAGAACCCATGACTAATATCTAGCTGTCATTCCTTTGCCATGGTCCATGAGATGGCCCTGCTGTGCCCAGAATGGCTCCTACAGAATTTGTTGACAGGTGCTATATGTTATAAAGAATAAACACCTGACTTCAGCCCTTTTTGACATGAAACAAGAAAAATGTTAGCACTATTTATAAGGCCATGCACAATGAGAGGTGACTTATAAGTCACCCCTCCTGTACGTACACACACACACACACACACACACACACACACACCGCTCAGCCCTTTGCTTACAGCTCCAGCCATCTCCTGGTGCCCACCACAGCCCTCTAGGTTGGCTTTTCCAGAGGCTTCCCCATTCTTGTTGAGTTCACTTAACCCCATCTGTAAGCAGTCTTTCCTTAATGTCTCCGTCATACTCTTCTGAGGGTGCCATTTGTCCCTGCAAGAACACTTGACCTGTACAGCCACCTATTAGCTCTGTGATGCTGGGCAGTTATTTAAGATCTTCCCTTCACATCTTTAGGTGGAGTCGGTAAAGTGCTCGTCTGAACAATGTCAAATGACAATGTGTGACCCGCTCTGACCTACAGAAATGGCAATGTCATATGCTGTGAGAACGACTTCAATGTAAAACGATTCAGATAGTGCCCGGCACGCTGTAAGCAGCGCCCTTCTAGTTATGATGCTCGGGTGCTATCAATGTCTCTGCCCAACGGCAGCAAGTCTGTCCTGCTGCTTCCTGCCCCATCCCAGGCAGACACCGCTCAGGTACCGCAGGGCTTTCCAACCGAGCCCAGAGGCAAATTCAAACCCTAGGAAGGGAAGAGGCACTTCTTTTCAACCCCATGGCCCTGTTCTTCTGGCCTTGCCCTCCAGGGATTTCCATGCCCACCACCCGCTGGTCTAGTGCAAGGGGCCCGCCACAGTGTGCTCCTGGCATCTCGCAACAGAATGGTTTCATAGAAATGTTCTGCCTGACGGTTACATCACGGTGATGAAATCGTGGGTAATCACCAGTTCCATCCATTTTACCTGTAACCTGCCTTCACTAATCAAGGTCCTTTTAATGGTTACTGGAAAAGACCTGCTTGTCCTCGAGCTGCACGGAGCTTAAACAATGAGATGTTTGCCCAAGTTGTCTTCCAGGGACTTGGATCAGCTGTGTCTAGTTGGAGCTGGGTTGCTTAAAACTAGATAGGACTCCTGACCCTCCATCTGGGCATGCGCGAATGTCCGCTCGATGACCTTTTGACGTCAGAGGGCTCCAAACCACCCTCAGATGGAGCCAAGCGCCTCGGTTTTTGAACAGAGGCTGTGGCTGAGCTGCGCCTGCGCAGAATGAGGATGACGCACCTGTTTCCCATCACCTTTCACCGTGCTCCCCACGCTCCCCACGCTCCCCACGCTCGAGACGCCAGCTCATCCCATAAATACCCCAGGCCCTTACTTCCGGGAGGCAGGTATGATGAGGCTTTCTTTTCTCGTCTCTGTGCTCAGCTTCCTTGTGTAT
Source organism: Mesoplodon mirus (assembly GCF_964341445.2). Classification (NCBI taxonomy): domain Eukaryota; kingdom Metazoa; phylum Chordata; class Mammalia; order Artiodactyla; family Ziphiidae; genus Mesoplodon; species Mesoplodon mirus. Next base: position 33,600,937 of record NC_138989.1, read on the forward strand.
AAACCCTCTCACTGCTGCAAAGCTCAGCGTCTCAGCGTTTGGCTCGCTGGGCGTTGGGCAAAACGAACCTGGTTTAGTAACATTAATACTTGACTCCGCTGCACTTACCCCCGTAAGTGGGGTTCTGTGTGCTGGCCTATAAGTTCAAGAACCTTTGCGTCATTTTGGTTTTTTGGAACATGTGTTCTGGATTTCATACTTCTTACAAATGAAATGTAACCTGCAGGGCTTAAGGGGTGGGGATGTTGAGCTATCTGATGAGCTGAATGTGACCCACACAAAACTAGCGTGTAGCTTAAGTTGTCCAGGGGTGTGTTGGGGAGATAATTTTCCATGGAGAGGAATACTCCAAATAAGTGAAATCATACATGTGTACCTGCACCTGCACCGACTGTCCTAGTTCTTTTCAGCTCAGTTCTTCCAACCCTGTGCTTCCTGTGTAAGCTGTCACTTCTAAATAACATCAGAACCTCTCTGAGGCCCCGCTTTACTGTCTAGGCTTGTCATAAACTTTCTGAATCCTGCGCCTCAATACTAGGTCCCAGCCAGGTTCTAGTTCCCTTCACCTTTGAATTAAATTTAGAACATGTTTATGAAAATGAAATATTAACTGAAGCAGACCTGTAACTTTGAAGAATTAAGACAAGTTAAAGGTAAAACACCTCCATAACCCTTTTGAACTTCTGAAATAATATGCTGAAGGACAAAGGAGGCAAAGGAGATGGTGCCTTTTTTATTTGCCTTTAAAAAAAAACAAAAGAGGGCCTCCCTGGTGGCGCAGTGGTTGAGAGTCCGCCTGCCGATGCAGGGGATGCGGGTTCGTGCCCCGGTCTGGGAGGATCCCATATGCCGCGGAGCGGCTGGGCCCGTGAGCCATGGCCGCTGAGCCTGTGCGTCCGGAGCCTGTGCTCCGCAACGGGAGAGGCCACAACAGTGAGAGGCCCGCGTACAGCAAAAAAAAAAAAAAAAAAACCAAAACAAAAGAATGGTACTAATGAGGCCAAACCTTCCCTTACTTTTGTTAAGTCTGTTGTCAAAGAAACAGTTTCCAGCCACGTACACTCTGCAGGCTGGGCATCCTTCAGGGGTCCCACTATTGGAAGGATCAGCGGCTTCCTTCTCACATCAGCAAAATATTAATACATTAGGGATGAACTCCTAACAAGAGAAGCCCAGGATTGATGGAGCATATTAATTAGTTTAAAGTGGAAACACTTTTTCTGCACTGTTGCTAAGAGATGGAAAACCCACCCACCCCACCTATACTATGGGTATAGGGTGAGTGGAAGGAAGAGGTTAACAGCAAACATAATTCAGACTGAATTCAACAAACATAACTCATGGGCTTATCCAGCTGGTTCTGGGAATGAGATAGGGCCTGATAAATCAACTTACCCAATTACCTTTTTTCTTTTTTGCCTATGAAAATTCATCCCCCCATCAACGTTTTCATTTTGCATTCAGTTAGGTCGTTGTATATTTATAAATTTGATTCCTTTTTACACAGAGAAAGTTTGTGTGCATTTCCAAACTATATCTTAAATGCAAACTTAGCATACTCAAGTATTTTAAGAGTATATAATTTTGCGTATGCAAGGTAATTCAAACAGTGGTGTAATTCCTTTTCCTAACTCAAAGAAGAGAAAATACCAGTACCAGATTTTAGAGTCTCCCTAGGCATCTTCTGCCTGATGGAGGTTTAGCCCACGCAAATGTCACATGCATTCTAAATTTAACTGTTGTCAGATTCATATAACATTTCACTTTCCAGTGTATTTGCAGCAATGTTGCAAGACATTGCTATATTTCAGGGATCGTTTTGCTCTGCTTTCAACAGTTTTGTCAGGAGGCTTGAATTTATTTAGGGAATGCTACCTAGTTTGATTTCAGAAAAGCTGTCATCCAGTATTGAGCAGCCAAATAATACAAGGTATTTGGGGACCAGAAGGACCCTTAGCTGGCTGCCTCCTGACTCAATGTGGGGAACCTGCCTAACTGCCACCCTGAGTCTGGCCTTTCATAAAGCTCAGACTTAGTACCGTGTGATGACTTCAAGGTGTTTTTTTCATTAGCCTCAGGTATTGGGCTGGTTTTTTGTTTGTTTGTTTGGTTTGGTTTGGTTTGGTTTGGCTGCATCGGGTCTTAGTTGCGGTGCTCAGCCTCTTCGTTGCGGTGCGAGGGCGTCTCTCTAGTTGCAGCGCGCGGGCTCCAGAGCGCATGGGCTCTGTAGTTTGCAGCATGTGGACTTAGTTGCCCTGCGGCATGTGGGATCTCAGTTCCCCAACCAGGGATCGAACCTGCATCCCCTGCATTGGAAGGCAGATTCTTAACCATTGACTGGGGGATTTTTGCAGAAACTAATGCCTGTGGCTGACGATTTGTTATGTAAGTGAATATTGAAACGTCTCTGGCCAACAACGTTCGGGTACGTCTCTGGTTGATAAGGTGTTAAAAGTTAGCTCTGAACTGCTACTCAAGAAGTGTGGCTCAACTCTGAGGGTTTCTTGAAAAGCATAAATGGAAAGAAGCTATTTATCAGCGAATCTCAAGATTCTAATCACCAGGGTTCACCTTTAGTCCCTAAGTCTGGATTATGAACAGTCACCACGGCTGCCCAGGTGTAGGAAAGCCTCAAATCCACATCCTGGCAAGCTCACCCACGTGGAGGTGGCCAAGATCCTGCTCAAAATACCTCTCTTCAAAGTGAACATGGAGCAAATTCCCTCCCGGGGCTCACCATCCCCCTCCCGCTCCAATGTCCCTAGCAGCATCAGTCACTGGTCTTCAGTCAGCAGTCTAAAATCCCACCAGGCAGTCCATTTTTGAGAGGACACACACTACATTATGTTTTGCATTCACAGCAGCAAAGGCAATGCCTGACATACGTATGTTTATTGAACCATTGAAGTGATCACTGAAGTTGATGAGATCTGACCCTGATTCCCAGACAGGAAGGACGGCCCACCTGAGTTGAATCAAGGGCACGGAGGCATTCTGGAGAGAATCCAACCAGCTTTACACCTGGGGGGACCCATGGGGCCATCACCATTCTCCCAAGTCTTTCAACATGATCCAGCCCCTGAATCTTGAGGCCCAATGTCAAGATCATCACATTGCTATTTGTCTAGATTGAGGTTTTGACTCTGATTTCATATATGCGCTGAGACCACCCTAGATGATTCAGAGTTGCCGCTGGCCAGCTTGTCATCAGTCAGCTCAATCCCGTGATGGCCCATCTCCTCCACCAGGTGCGTTGTCTTTCATCAGGACTGCTCAGCCTGGACATCACCAGCTCTTACTTTTTCCTAGAAACTTTTCCAGTCTTTTGGAAGGGACAGCATTCCTAGCCATCCTCTATAGGACCTGAAATCTAACGCTTTCCTCTAATTCCTGACAGGGCCACGCTTGCAGACTCCTTGCCTTCAGGGGTGGTAACTCAGGTCGGCTACAGTGTAGGGAACTGCAGATTGCCGTCCGGGCTTCTGAGGTTGGCAGCTCCCTCTTTTCACCTCCTTTCTTGGAACAGCTGCTAATGTCCTGATCGTGGAGGCATGGACTCCACTTGAAAGGGCCACTTTCCTGAAGCAAAATCTCCCATACTTGGATAATCACAGCAGAATTTATGGGAGCACCTTCCTCCCCAAAAAGAACCTTCTCATACTTTTATCAAGAAGAACAAGCAGGGCCTCCCTGGTGGCGCAGTGGTTGAGAGTCCGCCTGCCGATGCAGGGGATACGGGTTCGTGCCCCGGTCTGGGAGGATCCCATATGCCGCGGAGCGGCTGGGCCCGTGAGCCATGGCCGCTGAGCCTGCGCATCCGGAGCCTGTGCTCCGCAACGGGAGAGGCCACAACAGTGAGAGGCCCGCGTACGGAAAAAAAAAAAAAAAAAAAAAAAAAAAAAAGAAGAAGAACAAGCAGCTTTGGCTTTCTGTGTACATGGCCCTCCAAGTTTAAACAGGCTGTGGTCAAGGCTAATTAACAAATTTAGAAGACAGCTGTCTCTATCAGGTTGATTTTCGTGCAGGAGGGGGTACAGTATAGACTAGGGGCAGGGAGTGGATTTGGGCTTGAATCCAAAAGGGTGAGACCAATGAAATGGTCTCAATGAAATGAAAATCATGTTCTATGCAAATAATGACCACTGTGAGGATGTCGATAGATCATTTGGCCTTTGAAATGCTGTAGACATGTTCTAATATTTTATGAACATCATTTGCCACCACTTGCTCTACCCCCATAAAATAAAGTCCGAACTGTTCATCGTGGCCTTCAAGGCCACGCACAGGCAGAACCTACTCACCTTCTCAGCTTCAACACCACAGACTTCCCAGCCCACCCCATGACCTAGACTGTAGACACATTGGGTCCCCATCTCTCAAGCCTATATTCACACTTCAGGACATTCATCGATGGTGAGCCCTTTATGTTAGTGCATCCCTACCTTATTTACTTAATAGCACACATCATATATCATAATTTTGCATGGCAAATGGAGTAAGATGGAAGGATTTGAGGATGTCTGTGGGGCTTTGAGAAAAAAATATTATTTTTTATTTACAGAATCATAATAAAATGTAAAGACAGTATATTAGGGGAAATAATTCTGATTTTTAAATAATATTTTAAAATATTTTCAGTGTTAGTGATAAACTCTACATGGTTTCATATTTCTATGAATGTATTTTTTAATATCTGTATGCTTGAAATGTTTCCGTGTTATTCCTGAACAAGAAATTTTAATGATGATTTCTTCAAATTCTGATAGTCTCCCTTGATGAGAACCTTTTTTTTAAATAAATAGGTAAGGAAAATGTATCAGCCATTGGTTTTATAATCATTCAAAGTTTATAAGGCGAGAATTCCCTGGCAGTGGTTGGGACTCAGTGCTTTTACTGCCGAGGGCGCAGTTTCAATCCCTGGTTGGGGAACTAAGATCCCACAAGCCATGTGGCCCAAAAAAATAAATAAATTTTGAAAATAAATAAAGCCACTATGAAAATTTTTTTAATTTATAAGGCTATTATATTTAAATTTATGTAATTTATATTATAAGGATATTATATTTAAATATCGCAACAGCTCTCCTATTGACAACTATAATTTTAAGTTCTTGTGATAAGGTTAATGGATTTTTAAATCCAGGTGAACTTTTTATATCAATTAAGTCAGATTCACTTATTCATATAAAAAAAGTTACTGATCTTTTATTCTTTGTCAGGTTCTAGATACCAGTGAGTCAGTGCTGAACAACAACAATAATGAAAAATTCCTGCCCTCATGGAATTAACATCCTAGTCAGGGGAGACAAACAATAAACAAAATAAAAATTTAGTATGTTTATATAGTAGTAAGTGATACAGAGAAAAATAAAAATGAAGGATATTTAGCAATGGCAGTGCTGGCCAATTTTGAATAGCCATGGTCTATTAGGATGGTCTAATAGGATGGTCAAAGAAGACCTCACCAAGAAGGTGATATTTGGACAAAGACCCAGGAAAGATGAGGCTGTGTGGGAGGAGCATTCCAGGCCGACATAAGGAGCATATGCAAAGTGTGAAACAAGAGTGTGTCCAGCTTGGTCCAGAAACACGCTGATGATAATCATAGATTGAGCCAGATGACCATGGCAGGCAGTAGTATGACATGAAACCTGAGACATAACAGAGGTCAGACCACAAGAGAGCTCTGTAGGCCACTGTGAGGACTTCCTCTAAACTGGATGAGAAGCTGATGTGGGCCATTAACAGAGGGGGGATGAAACATATATATTTAAAGGATGACTTTCTCTGCTGGTTGAAGATAGAACATGTATTACTCAAGGTTCTCCAGAGAAACAGTACCGATGGACATACAGGGGTATGTAGAAGAGGACATTTATTACTACAGGAACCGGCTCACGCGGTTATGGAGGCCAGGAGGCCCCACAACCTGCCGTCTGCAAACTGGAGAACCAGGAGAGCCAGCATGTAATTCTCTAAGTTCCAAGGCCTGAGAACCAGCAGAGCTGGTGGTATAACTGCCAGTCTGAGGCCAAAGACCTCAGAACCAGAGGGCTGCTGGTATCAAGCTTCAGAAACCAAAGGCCTTAGAAGCAGGAGCTCCGGTGTCCGAGGGCAAAAGAAGATGGACGTTCCAGCTCCAGAGAGAGAAAATTCACTCTCCCTTCACCTTGATTTCTATTTAGGCCCTCCATGGCTTAGGTGATGCCTACCCACATTGGTGAGGGCACATCTCTTTACCCAGCCTACTGAACCAAATGCTAATCTCTTCCAGAAACATCCTCACCCAGAAATGTTTTACCAGCTACCTGGGCCTCCCTTCGGCCAGTCAAGCTGAACGTAAAATGAACCATCACAGATTACAAAGGGGCATGGATTTCAGCTGAAAGAACATTAGGAGGCCTTCACAATAATCCAGGCCGAAGATGAGAGACTATTGGAGAATCAGCATTTCACAACACACCTGCTCCCGTGTACCAGTCAGGAAGTTCTGCTCTGAAGCATCCAGAGACTAAGCCAAAGCAGGCACAGAGGGACCTTAACTGTCAGTTTCAGGTTTTAATTTCCCTGGAGTCCAGAGACCCTGAATCAAAGCACCCAAGTTTGAACCCTCACACCAGGATTCTTGAGCCTCGACATTATTGAAATGAGATCATTTTTCTTGCATCCCAGCATCTCACGAATAAGCTCGCTCTGCTTATTCTCATGTACAAGGGACAGCATCAGGCTGTATCCTCATCCCCAGGGAAGCTCAGACTGAGGCAGCTGCCTCTGCACCCCTGCCTTTGCACTTGTCCCACCTGGAGAGGTGGCTCCTGGGTCCTCTTTTGTGTGGTCCCCCCATTCATACCAGCAAGACATTTAGTCTCAGGTTTTCTCAACCAAGATCCTGAAATAATTAGAATATTATGTAGATGTGAGTGCAGGGTGTGACTGGGTCAAATAGAGCTCAGGACACCAAGCGTCCCCTGTCACCCTCCAAAGGCTTGGTCCCCCCAACCCTGACCCAAATTCATCTCCAGCTTGACCCCCATTCCTCATTGACCCGCTGCCCCCTACATGCACAGCCAGATGTAGATGTGGCACCAGCCTTTGCCTGCGTTTATTCTAAAGTAAATAATTTCTTCTTCTCTACATACTAAGTCCCATCTCACCCCTCTGCGACTTTATCCACACTGCTCCCTCTGCCTGGAGCCTCTGTCCAATTTTCTCTAATGGGTTAACTTTTACTCATTCTTCAGGGCTCGACCCAAGCATCATGGGCAACACCCCAAAGTGCCCCCTTTGCATTCATCTGCTGTTAGTTGTAGAATATTCTATTGAAGGCATTGCTTTGTCTTTCCCACCAGACTCTAAGTTTTCAGTGGTCAGAGTGGATATCCTGTCTACTTCTAAATTCCCATGTCCTGCCCCACTTAATACATGATTGCAGAACTCGGATTCCCTGTCTGTAAAGCTTATTCAGTGGTTTAAAGTAATCCAAATTGATTGCCTCGTTGTCTGTGTTCTTAATCAGACTTAGGATGGAAGTTGTCTCTATTCTATGTCTTTCATCTACTGCTCAACTAGATGTAAGTTTCATGTAGGTTGGGATCATGTATTCAATACATGAATATTGAATATATTCAATATATTCAATATAGGTGTTAACCTAGCAATACCTACCTAGCATGGCAATGAGCACACACCGTAATGCAAGTACTTATCAATTGTCTCATGATCTCTAGTTTTCTATCTATTAAGTAAGAAGAGTTAAGTTTCTCTGCTTCAGGGAGCGATTTTGAACATTGTTTAGTAAATATTCAAGATTAGATTTGATTCTTTGGATGAAATATGGTTTAAAAAAATGAGATCTCATTATGAAAACCTTTATTCAGTATTACATGCATGTCTTTCCAATGACTAAAGGGAAACCCACAACAATAACAGAGTAATTCCAAAAAGAAATGACCTCAGTATATTTGGTTCCTCTTTTCCAAAGCCTGTGTATCTTTGAAGCTTCAATGTTAGAATTGTCATAAAAGCCAATATTTAGATATTTATACACTCCATGTCAATATCATTCTATTCACTCACATGTAAATATAATTTGATGGTTATTACAACCCCCAGAAGTCAACAAAGAGATCAACATTTGGAAAGGTCATGTATAATAAAATTGCTTAATATTATCCATATTTTATTTTTTTTATCTCACTTGTTTTGGGCACAAAAGATCAGCTTTGTAATTCCAAAAAGTAAAATAGATGCAATTTTTTGGAGGTAATTATCTAACAACATTTGGAAATTTCTCATATACGTCTTATGACATGGGGGAAATGCTTAAAATAAAATATTATATAGTGAACTTACTGAAATGGGATATTGTTGCCTTTTTTAAAAACCAGAATGATCACAAGCCATTTCTAATCTAGAGATAACAGCAAACTCTTAGCAGCTTGAAGAGTTTGGAAGGAAACGCACTGGTGTAGTTATTTTTAGATGCTTTTATTAGTGTGCCTGACAACTAACAACTGTCCTGTCAAATCACGGTGCGTGTTGTTTCATTCCACATTCTTGCACAGTGATGAGGGCTTTAAATTTTAAAAAATAAGCACCTACTACAAGTAGTAGAAAAGTTTATATAACAAGAAAATTTACCCTAGAAACATTTGCATAGCAACTAAAGAGCAATTAGTGCATCTGTTCATATAATTCCAGTACATTTTAAAAAATAAAACTGTTCTTCCGGATGACTATGCCTTTTAAACATGATTTACGTTTTATTCATATTTACGTTTTATTCATATTTACACTTACATTTATTCATATTTATGAACAATATAGCATTGTTCACCTAATGTGTCATTCTGGCAGTTTTAGATCATTTAGTGAGATATTTTAAATAAAAATAAATTTAATGTCCACTTAAGGAACAGATCAGTAGCAATAAATATTCCCTAAGTTCAGTTCTGAAATATTTTTCTAAAACTCCCTGAAAAGTTTGTCCTGGCCTGCAATGTTTAAGATCGATAGAGTGAACACGTGGAATTCTATCATTTTTTATTATGTGCTAGACCTTAGGTATTTCCTGTGCTGTTGAAGCAGCCGTAGGAGCTGTCCATGGTGTTCTGTTTTATAAAGTGCAGAGTAAGTCCCAAGCCAGTGGTTCTCAAATGTTTTGGTTTCAGGACCTCTTCACACTCTTAAAAATAATTGAGGACCCAAAGAGAGGTGTTTTATGTCAGTTATATCTACTAATATTTATGTTATTAGAAATTTAAAGGGAGAATTGTTAAAAATATACATCCATTTTAAAATAATAAATCCATTTTATGTTAGCATGCATAGCATATTTTTATTAAAAATAGGTCTATTTTCCAAAACCGAAAGGTGAAAACACTGGCATTGTTTTACATTTTCAAAAATCTCTTTAATGTCTGGAATAATAGAAAGGTAGATGAGTTTTAATATCTGCTTTTGCATTCAATCTGTTACAATACATTATTTTGGTTGAAGTATATGAAGAAAATCAAGTCTCACACAGAAATACTTGGAAAAGGAAAGAATATTTTTCACAAAATTTTGTGCATTCTTTAATATGACACCGAAACTCCACATGTGATATGTGGGGACTCTGAAGCCGTATCAACATACTTCTCACACTCTATCACATTATTGTACACTGACTTGTATCTTGCACTTACGATTTAAGTGATGATTGTAATATTATGCATTGGTCATTCGGAAAATACCATTCACTGGGTTATGCAGATCTTTTAAGCACTGACATATTTCATTATACAATACCAAAAAATCTTCATTTGTATAACCACTAATGTCACAATATTTAAAATCTTCAAGGGTTAGAGAGCTGAAAAGCTTACAGTGGCAAAGACAAGTTTTCCATTCTCATTTTCACTTGAAAGCTTGACTTTCATTATTAGCAAAAATAATTTCAGTTGAAGTATTTTTCCTTGAAGTGGGAACCTCTTTTTGTTTTTGAGAAAATACCTGCCAAATCCCTAAGTCTGACTAGCTCTGGTTTGTCTCTCAGTCAATCATATCACATAAAATAAACCATTAGTTGGGTTTGCAGCTCATTGACTTTTTTTTTTTTTTTGCCTCACCACATGTGGAATCACATGCAGGATCTTATTTCCCCCACCAGGGATTGAACCCGTGTCCCCTGCAGTAGAAGTGCAGAGTCTTAACCACTGGACCACCAGGGAAGTCCCTGAGATAAACTCAAATAGCCACCAGGCAACCATTGTGAACCTGTAGCAGCCGAAGTGCTTTTCACATACTTCCAATTTCACCACCAAAACATTCAGAGATATGTTAAGGGTCAAGATCAAATAAACTTAGTAGTTTTTACTGCTTCCTCAAGGTTATCCCAGTGAAACTAGCATTTTTAAATTTTTATTTTTTTACTGCAAGTGCATTGTATTGAGCACAATGGCTGCTAGAACAGATTTGTCCCATTGGCTGGATTTGTACTAAAGGGCCAGCAGTTTTACCCACTAATGCTTTTGCACCTTCAATGCAAGTGTCAACACTAAAAATGGAAAACAATGTCTCAGTGTTATTAGGAAAACAGTTTGAGCTGAAAGTTCTTGGGGACCTCCTGGAGCTTGCGGGCCACACTTGAGATACTGTCCTAAACAATTACAGAATCATAGGTCACTGGATATGTGAGGGACCCCCAAATAGAATCACAGCTTTAGAAGAGGCATTGAGAGGTCATTCAGCAAAATTTTACACCGTATTGTGCCACATTTTCAAAGGGTACAGTCTTCTCCAAACTATAAAAATATAATACGGCTTCCATTTTACAATACTATAGATAAGTATTCGCAATCAGCTATTTTTCACCCAATACATCCTACCCTATATATAAATCAAATTTAATCCCATCACCTTTGATTCTGTTTTCAGTAGAGATGGAGGTTGATTAGTCCACTTACTCTGCATAAGATTCCTATTTGTAAAAACGTGGAAAATCAATTCTCCCTGCCTTCTCGATGTGCTTAATCGTAATCCTTACAGGTTTGCTTTGACAACAACTTTTATCCCCTTTTTGACCCACACGTCTTCCACCTGACCCCTTTTTTATGTATATCTATCCTTCTTTAGCCCTTTATCATTAGCTTTGCTAACCTGAAAATGTATCACACACCTTCCCCCAGCCCCTACCTACATTCTCTGCCTTATGATCATCTAGCTTGCAAATACCCTTCATGTGGAAAGCTCCTGAGTAGTTGCAGCATGTTGTCAGAGTTTCTACTAATGGCCATGTGCGGGTATAGAATAAAATGATGGCACACAGGAAGGAAACCGACTGTGGACTAGACCAGCCTTGTCCAACAGAACTTTCTGCAGTGGTGGAAATCTTTCACATCTAAGCTGTCCCATGGAGGAGCCATAAACCACATTTGGCTATTTTGGACTTGAAACATGGCTACTGTGATTGAAGAACTGCATTTAAATTGTATTCAGTTTTAGTTCAAACTTAAAACAGCCATATATGTGCAGTGATTACCATATTGGATAGATAAGTAATACCATATTTTTAGTATCTCATTTAATTAGCAAATTGAATGCGCTCATTCTTAGCAATGTCTGTGTGTAGACATTACTCTTGCTCACCAGACAGGTTCTTTATTTCCTGGGCACCCAGAGGAGGGCACTTCCCAGCCCTCTTGTGGGGAGGCGGGGTCACGTGACTACTTTTGGCCAAAATGCTGTGAACAGGTGACGTAGGTCATTTTCAGGACAAATATTTAATTGCTTGTGCATGACACTCCTCTTTTGTCCTGTCTGGGAATGTGCCAGACAGCAGAGCCTCTGTGATTCTGAGCCTCAAATAACTGTGGAGCAGTCCACCCCCCAAAACCCACATGGGACATGTAACATGCATAGGAAATAAATTTCTGTGTTAAGCCACAGGAAATTCAGTATTCCTTATTACTACAGCATAACTTAGACCTTCCCGGCTGATAAGAGCAAGTTCCCATCAGAAACACGTGAGCAGACTTTTAAATCCACATACCTGGGCCCCATCCCAGCTTGGGATCTGGGCCCTTGTGTTTTGGCTCAAAAGATCTCTCCAGGTGAGTTGGATGCATGCTCGCCTAATGAAGAACAAGAGCTGAAAGACAACATCATCGTCACTACAGATACTACAGAAATAAGGCTTAGAAACAGAAAGGTAAATTTTGCAAGGTCATTTGGCCACTGAGTGAGAGGGTTGTAATTTGAACCTGCTGTTTCCCTGTGCTATGCTTCCTTTCCTCTTGTTATAAGTGGTGGGGATGGTAGGAGAGAGCAGAGTGATATCTCCTGTCTTCCCAGTTGAGTTAGTTAATGCTTTTATTCTTATTATAGTACTTTTCCAAATAGCAATTAGTGCCACAGAAGCCTGTTTAAGCCAAAATATAGTTTTGACTTGCGTACACTGTGGAATAGGCTAATAATCTAACTTCTACTTATAAATTTTGTTTCCGTAGGTAAATGTATTCCAAGTTTGGCTAATATATCTAAAATGAAATTTTTAAAATAAAAGAAAATCCATTTGTATTGGACAGTTGGTTATGGAAAAAAGAAACAGCATCATATATTGCTCAATTACCAAAGCATGTTATTAGTAACAACTACTCTCCTCACCATATATTGCCTGCCTTAAATGTCTTTTTAAAAGATATTTATTTATTTATGTGGCTGTGCTGGGTCTTACTTGTGGCGTGCGGGATCTAGTTCTCTGCCTTGGGATCGAACCCAGCCCCCTGTGTTGGGAGCACAGAGCCTTAACCACTGGACCATCAGGGAAGTCCCTGCCTTACGTGTCTTTATTCACCTTTTAAAGTGATAAGCCTTGGATGTTGGTTATTTCATTTATTCAGCAAATACTTATCGTGTATCTGTTACGAACCAGCACTGGGATATGCGTTAGGTACAGAGCGGTGAACAAAATAAACAAAATACCTGTCCTCATGGAGTTTACAGTTTAGTGGGAGATGTAAACAGAAAGCAAATACACAGTTAAATATATAACTACAAATTGTGTCAATTTCCCCAAAATTAACACCTAAATTCAACGCGATTCAATTTATAATCCCAAACTTTTTTTTTTTTTTTTTCCAGTACGCCGGTCTCTCACTGTTGCGGCCTCTCCCGTTGCGGAGCACAGGCTCCGGACGCGCAGGCTCAGCGGCCATGGCTCACGGGCCCAGCCGCTCCGCGGCATGTGGGAGCTTCCCGGACCAGGGCATGAACCCGTGTCCCCTGCATCGGCAGGCGGACTCCCAACCACTGCGCCACCAGGGAAGCCCCCCAAACTTTTTTTTGATGGAAATAATTCTGTAGTACACTGATCATATGTATATGGAAGAATAAAAGACCAAGGCTAGCCAAGGGAAGAAGGAGATCTGGTGAGGCGAGGGGAGGGGAATTTACCTTGGGTGTTAAGTGTGAGTCCTTGGAAAGCAGACACTGAGATAGAGTTAGGAGCGCAAGGGGTTAATTTGGGGGGGGAGGGGAAGGGGAAAGAATGCCTATGAAAGGGAGGAAGCCTTCAGGCCCTTAAGAGGCCTGACACCTGTGAAAGGAAAGAGTCAGAAAGAGCCTCAGCCGCCCTGCAGACGTGACAAAGTCCCGGCCAACCCAGTGGAGAGCTCTGGGTGGAGCAAAATCTCCGCGGTTGGGGGGCTTCCCTGGTGGCGCAGTGGTTGAGAGTCCTCCTGCCGATGCAGGGGACACGGGTTCATGCCCTGATCCGGGAAGCTCCCACATGCCGCGGAGCGGCTGGGCCCGTGAGCCATGGCCGCTGAGCCTGCGCGTCCGGAGCCTGTGCTCCGCACTGGGAGAGAGGCTCGCGTATCGCAAAAAAAAAAAAAAAAAAAACAACCCTCCGCGGTTGGTGGCGTCCTACACTGGGCAGAAGCGACCAGGCCTTCTTCGTGCCTCTGCCACATCAGCTCAGTCATTCGCTGGGGGCTGCCTGGCCCCAACACTGCGCCCCGGCAGCTCGCTTAACTCCTCTCAGCTAAGCTGCTGAGTTCTCCTTGCAGGAGATCTGAGCGTGCACGTGGGGCTACGCCAGGCCATGGAGTAGCACCCAGAGTAAAGCCCCCGCCATCAGAACAACATGGTGCTGGTGTCAGAACGGAGACAGGTCGATGGGACAGAATAAGGAGCAACAAACAACGTCGGTAAGTGAGAATCACTACGCGAAAAACAGTTAACCCCGTGGGAGAAACGGTTTGTCTAATAAACGTGCTGGTGTAAAGAGCTATCTTTCTAGAAGAAAATAAAAGTCGGCCTCCAGCTTAGGCATAGACAAAAATTCATGCCAGATGCACAATGGATGTAACTGGTGTTAATAAAATAATTAAAATACTTATAAGAAATGCTATGAAACTTTATCTAATCCAACAGCAAGGAAGACCTTATTATTCACGGCTGGAAACCCAGAAGCTATTTTTGAAAAAACACTGTAGAATATGTAAAACCTTTGTTGAGAAAAGATACCATAAACAAAGTCACTAGACCAGGGAGAGATCAGGAAAATCATTTTTAACTCAGGTAGGAGAACTGGCTCATTATAGGGTACACTGTAAAGTTAGAAGGTTGATTTCTATAAGCCAGGAATGAAAATCAGTTATGTGTTTTGTAGCCAAATAACATACTTACACTTTCTATGACAGTTTAGTGAAGAAATACATAGGTAGGATCAATCTATGACCTGAAACTCTTAAATGATGCTTAAGGAGAGCCACATTGATTTTTCTCTAGTTTCTGATACACTTGAACAAATGACAGCTGTGAAAAAATCCGACCTTCGTAGCAGTGAAAGCCACACCCCCGCCGTAGGCAGTCCTGGCTGTGTGGCTCTTCTATGTTAACGTGGGAGGGTTGCCTTGTATCCCTGTAGAATATAATGAATGCCTGTGGATGCCTCTTAGAAAAATCCCATAGCCCTGTGCGGAAGTCTTCATTTGCCCTAGAAGGTGTGGTCATTTCCTAGATCAGGGATGAGGTTCCGTGAAAGAGGTTAATCTTCAGGAAATGAAGTCTAGAATGGGAGGCTTCAAGGAGGTCAGAAAAGGAACTCGTTTTCTTTTTTTGAGGTTTTCTTCCTTTGGCTACAGATTCCAATAATGTAGGTGTCCTTGAAGTGACCCATGTTTGGTAGATGCTAAGATGGCCTCATTTAACAGAACTGAGAGGGTCTGAGTACTAAGCCACCAACTGAAGATGCAGAAGGAAGATTTACAGAGATTCACTGAGACAGATACTTAAGGATCAGAAGTTCTCTGTAGCTCCTTCCCATGTATTTTCCCAAGCCTTTGGTAAACATGGCCGCCCTACCCCTGGACCCTATGGACCAGAACATGAAAAGTCCCAGGATGATGACACCATTATAATTTGTTTATACTGTCTTTACCTCCTAGGACAATGCATCTGTAAATTGACTATTGCTCTGTAAAGGTTGAATTACTTTTATTAGTCCTCAGTTTGCTTCTTCAAGTTTCAAGGGATACCCCCTTACCCTAGTATGACAATATTTGTTGAATAATTCATAGTTATTCTCTATCCATATAAATTGTACATATATATGAACTCTAAGACCATCAGTATGCATCTGCAATCAGTTTGGAAATATTCTTGGGACTAAATCATCTTAGTATCAGAACCACTCTGGACATCAAAGTAGAACAATAGTTTTCATTATATTTTTCTCCCTCTGAAATTTGAAAGAGAAATAAATCTTATCTATTATCTGTGACGATTGCAATGACAATAGGAATGGTAATTTAATTTCAATATTTATATGAATACATGAATATGCTTGTATTACTCGCATGATTTATGAATAGCACATTCCATTGAGGCTAAAAGAATGTGAGGCCTAAAGGCACAATTACATGTTTAATTCTAGTTTCTTTCCAGGAGTTTTAATTGACTTTACAAGGAACTGTCTCATTTTGATGTGATCTTTTATAAATTGTTGTAATTTGGTGTGGGAGAGTGGAAAGAAAACTAGATCTGGAATTTCTAAAACCTGGGGTATGTTGTATAATGCAGGGCCCTAAGACTTTGAAGGCAGCTCTGACCTGGGCTCTGCCATTTAATAGACAATTCAGTTTACTTGGACAAATCACATCACCTCTCTGGACCTTAAGATTCCTTCTTTGAAAAGGAGGACTGAGGTGAGGGCTAAGGAAGAT
This sequence comes from Mesoplodon mirus, assembly GCF_964341445.2. Classification (NCBI taxonomy): domain Eukaryota; kingdom Metazoa; phylum Chordata; class Mammalia; order Artiodactyla; family Ziphiidae; genus Mesoplodon; species Mesoplodon mirus. Next base: position 33,617,145 of record NC_138989.1, read on the forward strand.
GGTGCAGGTACAGCCCCTGCACTGTGGGTAGCACATAGAAGCTTTTCTTCTCAGTAATTTTCATCCTGGCTCCACCACTAGCTGTGTGATGCTGGGCCCGTCACAGCCTGTAAGGGCATCTGTCTCCTTTATTTAGAGCTAAAAAAATTAAACTCTAAATTCCCTTCACTGCATCTTAAATTCTTATATTTGAAATGCAAGTTTTTTCCACCATTGCCATCTTAAAGCCACTCTTTAAGTTTCTTTTCTGTTACATCTTCCACGATCAACACCTATCCCCGTCTCCACGTGCCAGGAAGAGTCAGTCCCTCCTCCTTGTGTCCCAAAGTCTCTTGTCTCCTGAGATCAAAAGGTCTTAGCGGGCTTCCCTGGTGGCGCAGTGGTTGAGAGTCTGCTTGCCAATGCAGGGGACATGGGTTCGTGCCCCGGTCCGGGAAGATCCCACATGCCACGGAGTGGCTGGGCCCGTGAGCCATGGCTGCTGAGCCTGTGCATCTGGAGCCTGTGCTCCACAATGGGAGAGGCCACAACAGTGAGAGGCCCGCGTACCGCAAAAAAAAAAAAAAAAAAAGGTCTTAGGGCCTCCTTGGAAATATTTAGCACTTTGCCTGATACACAGCAAGTGCTAAATAAATATTATTTAAATGAATGGATGAATGAATGAGGAGATGGGCGTAAGGATAAATAGATGGACAGATGAGGGGTTTATCTGTTTCCCAGGGCTGCCTTAACAAGGACCACAAACTGGGTTACTTCAAACAACAGAAATGTATCAGTATTCTCTCACAGTTATGGAGAACAGAAGCCTGAAATTAAGGTGAAATTAAGGTGTTGGCAGGACCTTACTTCCCCTACCCAGGTACCGGTGGTTAGGACTTCAGCGTCCTAGGACACAATTCAATCCATAACAGATGTTTATAGAGCAAAGAGCTTCATCTTCTTCAAAATAACACACCTGCTGTAGCCCAAGTAGAATTCAGTGTTCGAATATATTTAAAGTCTTTCTTTTTAAGTCAAGATTAAAAATTAAGGGAGGGAAAATAAAGTGGAATGAGGTAGAAGCCAGAATCCTAAATCTTAAAGCTAGAGTATAATTAGGGAGAAAGTAAAAAATCCAATTGTTGACGGTCCCAATGATATGGATCTCTATAAAGCCTCTTCATGCATAAGCCTCTAGCCAGAGCTGAGGATTCAATGCTAGCTTTTTCTCTGTCCAGTTACAGATCGTGGTTCTACTGTGTCTTTAAAAGTCCACCTCACTCTATCAGATGTCACTGAAATTAGAGGCAGTGGAAATAGAGTGGAATGAATGGCTTCCAGCATTTTCTACTTCCTATGTAAGTGCTGTATTATATACACAGGATTATTAAAAAATATAAATTTGCCCTTGTTTTTAACTTGCTATATCTTTTTTTTTTTTGGTGGTACGCGGGCCTCTCACTGTTGTGGCCTCTCCCTTTGCGGAGCACAGGCCCCGGACGCGCAGGCTCAGCGGCCATGGCTCACGGGCCCAGCCGCTCCGCGGCATGTGGGATCTTCCTGGACCGGGACACAAACCCATGTCCCCTGCATCGGCAGGCGGACTCTCAACCACTGCGCCACCAAGGAAGCCCCTTGCTATATCATTTTAATTCAGTAGGAGCTATGCTACTCAATCTTCTCCTTCTTGAAAGTCTTACTCTTAAATCTCTCACACACACAAATGTAATTTTGTTTACTGTAGTTTACAATTGATCTTTCAATCTGTTCATAATCTAGGTCAGAATACAATAGAGTGTGTGGAAAGGAACAAAGGTGGACACAGGTGGCAGTGGAGGTCCTGACCTTATCGTTATTTCTACCTTTTATAGTAATTGTGCAAAGAACCCCTAGACTTGGAACTTTATGTTATTTCTTCTTTGTTAGCGCTTTAGAGATTATCAATAGGTGGATAGATAATTCACAGTGAGTACAATGAGAATTTACTGCATGGATCCATACAGAAGATACTTCAACTTGGTTGTGACCACAGCAGTGCGGTGAGCACAGATGACAGTTTTTAGGGGTACAAGCCCCTAATTTCTAAATACCCACTGAAGCCAGGCCCTTTAAGAAACAGCACACCTTTATCATTCTATGCCAGTCGGACCCTGGGAACTCTTTCTGTCTTTAAAATTTTAGTATTTAAAAATAAACTGGACTTCCCTGGTGGTGCAGTGCTTAAGAATCTGCCTGCCAATGCAGGGGACACGGGTTCGAGCCCTGGTCTGGGAAGATCCCACATGCCGCGGAGCAACTAAGCCTGTGCGCCACAACTACTGAGCCTGCGCTCTAGAGCCCGCGAGCCACAACTACTGAGCCTGCGCACCACAACTACTGAAGCCCGCGCGCCTAGAGCCTGTGCTCCGCAACAAGAGAAGCCACTGTAATGAGAAGCCCGCGCACCGCAGTGAAGAGTAGCCCCTGATTGCCGCAGAGAAAGAAAGCCCACTCATAGCAACAAAGACCCAATGCAGCCAAAAATAAATAAATTAATTTTTAAAATTTATTTAAAAGTATAAATAAATAAAAATAAACTAATTAAATGAAAAATATGCTCAGAAATATGGGAATCTTGTTATTTCTGCTACTAAAAGAAACTTTAAGTCAAATATACATTTTTTAAAATAATGGAATGTTTCCTATGTGTGCTGCTGTTTAAACTTAGAATCAGGGGGCTTCCCTGGTGGCACAGTGGTTGAGAATCTGCCTGCTAATGCAGGAGACATGGGTTCGAGCCCTGGTCTGGGAAGATCCCATATGCCACGGAGCAGCTAGGCCCATGAGCCACAACTGCTGAGCCTCCGCGTCTGGAGCCTGTGCTCCGCAACAAGAGAGGCCGCGCTAGTGAGAGGCCCATGCACCGCGATGAAGAGTGGCCCCCGCTTGCCACAACTAGAGAAAGCCCTCGCACAGAAACGAAGACCCAACACAGCCAAAAATAAATAAATAAATAAATAAATAAAATTAAACTTAGAATCAAAGGCATTTATCACTACAAGTCCTTGCCAAACAATTAAAAAACATGATTGGGGTGGGAAGCAAAGACAATGTAATGCATCACCAAATCTTGTCTATGTTGCCTCTACACTGTCTCCTGAATCTGCATCCCCACTTCCACCATCCTAGTGCAAGCTACCAGCATCACTTACTGGGGAGCCTCCTAGCTTGTCTCCCTGCAGCTTCTTTGGGTTCTTACCTGTCATTGGTACAAGGTGGTCTTTAGAAGATTCCCGCCAGACTCCCTTCATGCTGCTGCTGCTGCTTCCTTCTTTGTTCTCATAAGAATGCGTGCTTGGAATCTGATAAAGTAGTAAGGATTGAAGAGGGAAAGCGTTTCAGTTCCATCTTTTTCCACATCTCAAATGCTGCTTAAACATAACTGAGTTTATATGGACCTGAATTTCATTCCCATCATTCTATGAACAAATGTTTGCCTTAGCACAGTACGAAAATTTAGACTAATGCCCTTTTCAGGGTTCTTTTCAGTCCAAGGTTTCCATGAAAAGAGAGACATATTACAATAGGTCTTAGGGGAAATTCTATGTTATATACTATACCTCTTAAATCCTAAGGTGCACATTCTTTGTATTCTTAAAATCTCTGCAATCAAGATGGGAGAGATTTTACAATTACAGTTGATGTTTGGTCATGGCTTAATCAGCAATTTTTTTTCTTTCTTAAACTTTCCTAAAATAATTGTTCATCTTTCAATCAGTGGAGCCTTAAGTAAAATATAATACCTATTTCTTGAGATCCTAGTAAAAGCCTTAGTGTGCCATCATCAACTTGTAACTCAATTAACATCAGTCTTCTTTTTGCATATATAACCAGGTCAACGACTATTTATTATCTATTATCCTTCACGCATAAGGCACTGTGTTAGGTAGTGTTAGAAGTAAAGAGTCATTTATTCCTTCATACAGCAAGTATATGATAAATGTTCTCTACATGCTAGATTTTGTTGTATACAGAGTGGTGCCTGTGATTTAGGCAGGTAAGAACTCTATCTTCATGGAGCTTGTATTCTGGTACAGGAGAGACTAAACTAAACATAAAAATTGTAAATATTGCTATGAAGAAACTCTGTTACATTAAAAAATTAAAAGTTTTATTGATCAATTATTTTTCTGTCTTTCCTGTCCCTGAACACATTTCCTCAATGGCCCAGAAGCATTTCTGAATAAATATTTAAAGGCAACATTCCTAGAGATATTTCAATACAACCTGAGGCTCAGAAATCTGAGTCTTCTCTCCAGAAACAAATCTACTTCTTCCTGTTGCTACATTTTCTTTTAGCTACCGATTATTCTGGAAATGTGTTTAATTCTTGATGTTTTGCATTCATGCTTCTAACGCTTTCACAACATAAGTATGGGAATCAACAATAAGTCAATAATTTTTAACTTCCTGCTATTATTCCTTTGGTTAAAATTTAGAAATTAGAACATATTTAGATAATATAATACTTTTACCTCCAAGGGAAATATGATTCATGACTTACTTACAGAGGGCTTTTTGTGTTACTTTATCAGAGAGAATTCACAAGTTATCATCTTTAAATGATTATACCCTAAACCCTCCTTATAGGGTTGCCTGCAATTTTTTTGTATGTGTGGTAAATATATGTAACACAAAATTTACCATTTTAACCATTTTTAAGTGTGAAATTCAGTGGCATTAAATACATTCACATAGTATGCAACCATCACCACCATCCATCTCTGGAACTTTTTTATCATCCCAAACAGAAACTTTGTACCCATGAAACAATAAGTCCCCAGCCTCCCTCCCCCCAGCCCCTGGCAACCACCATTCTACTTTCTGTCTCTATGAATTTGACTATTCTAGGTTCTTCATATAACTGGAATCATACAGTATTTGTCCTTTTGTGACTGGTTTATTTCACTTAGCATAATGACTTTAAAGTTTATCCATGTTGTAGCAGGTGTTAAAATTTGCTTCTTTTTTAAAACTGAATAATATTCCATTACACCACACTTTGTTTATCCATTCATCTGTTGTACACTTGGGTTATTTCCACCTTTTGGCTATTGTGAATAATGCTGTTGTGAACATGGTTATACAAATATATATTTGAGAGCCTGCTTTCAATTCTTTTGAGTATATACCCAGAAGTAGAAGTGCTGGATCAGATGCTGTTTTCCATAGTGGCTATACCATTTTACATTCCTACCAACAGTGCACAAGAGTTCCAGTTTCACCAATTCCTCACCCATACTTGTTATTTTCTGGCTCAGGGGTTGTTGTTGTTGTTTTAATAACAGTCATCCTAATAGGTGTGAAGTGGTATCTTATAGTTTTGATTTGCATTTCCCTAAATATAAATGATATTAAACATCTTCTCATGTGCTTATTTGCATGCCTTTAGAGAAATGTCTTTTCAAGTCCTTACCCCGTTATCAGGTCGTTTGTTTTTTTGTTGTCGAGTTGGAGTTCTTTACAGATTGTGGATATTAACCCCTCATCAGAAATGTGATTTGCAAACATTTTCTCCCATTCTGTGGGTTGCTTTTTTCCTCTGTTGATAGTATCCTTTGATGCACAAAAGTTTTTAATTTTGATGAAGTCCCATTTATCTAGTTTTCCTTTTGCTGCCAGTGCTTTTGATGTCATATCCAAGAATTAATTGCCAAATCCAATGACATGTGTCTTTCCCCTATGTCTTATTCTAAGAGTGTTATAGTTTCAGCTCTTACTTTTAGGTCTTTAATCCATTTTGAGTTAGTTTTTGCATGTGGTATAAGGTAAGAATCCAACTTTGTTCCTTTACATATGGATATTCAGTTTTGTCAACATTTGTTGCAAAAATTCTTTTCCCCATTGAATGTTCTTGACACTTGTGTTGAAAATCATTTGACCATATATGTGGGGATTTAGTTCTTGGCTCTCTAATCTATTTCAATGGTCTATATGTCTGTCTTTATGCCAGGACCACACTGTTTTGATTATGGTAGCTTTGTAGTAAGGTTTGAAATTAGGAAGTATGAGAATTCCAACTTTGTTCAAGATTGTCTGGCCTATTCAGAGTCCCCTGAGGTTTCATATAAATTTTAGGATGAATTTTTCTATTTCTGCAAAAAAACATCATTGGGAGATTTTGATAGGGATTGCATTGAATCTGTAGATCACTTTGGGTAGTATTAACATCTTAAAAATATTAAGTTTTCCAATCCATGAATGCAGGATGTCTTTCCATTTATTTGTGTCTTCTTTAATTTCTTCTGGCAGTGTTTTATATTTTTCAGTGTACAAGTCTTCTGCCTTCTTGGTTAAGTTCATTCCTAAGTATTTTTTTAATGCTATTGTAAATAGAACTTTTTTTAACATCTTTATTGGAGTATAATTGCTTTACAATGGTGTGTTAGTTTCTGCTTTATAACAAAGTGAATCAGTTATACATATACATATGTTCCCATATCTCTTCCCTCTTGCGTCTCCCTCCCTCCCACCCTCCCTATCCCACCCCTCTGGGTGGTCACATTGTTAGTTGTCAGTGTGTAGAGATGAAGCCAATTTGCCTGTAATTTTTTTAGGAATTCTATTCAGTAGGTTAGTTCACCCTTCCACCCCACTCCCACCTCCATGCCTCCTGCCCTGCTATGTCCTAAAGAGAGTGTATGATTGAAAAAACTCTTAACATGAAAATGTTAACATTTAATGTTAATTACATTAATGTTAATGTTAACTCTTATCACTTCATTTCATGTTTGACTTTTATGCCATTGGAAGAAATGAGGACAGAGGTATAAAAATGCACCTCTGGGCCTTTCTAATCTCACCCTTGGGCTACATACAAATGACTATTTAATAGTATTTCTGATACGGGTTTGGGCTCCACTAAATTATTTTCACTCCCTGTGCCAGATTCTTTATCTGTCAGTAGAGTTCTTATTCCTTTGGTGGACAGCAGGGGTCAAACTTAATTGTAGTTTCCACTTGACTAGAGACTTTAACATGACATAACATTTTTCATTCACACCTGGCATTGGAAACTATAAATCCTTCTTCCAATCCAAGACTAGGCAAGTCTTTGAATGGAGGGATTGTGGTATCATCTCTGACATTAACCTGGAAATCAACCTAAATGACATCACCTGGGAATGATAATCTGAATATAAAAGCAGTTTGCCATTTCCAAGTGTCCAGAAAGACATTCAAAGGCTTTTGGTTTTGCTTTAATATGATTTCCTTTTGAGCTTGACATATGCACTACAGATAAAATCTCACATAATTTGATATTTTCCTTTGGGCTATAACCTCTAGGTGACAGTCAATATTACTGAATAAATGATTCAACACTGGAATATTGTACAACAAGTCTTGTGACATTTTAAGCATGAGTTGTCATTTTTCTGGGATGATTTGTTATTGAACAAATTAGATTTCCCAAGAACGTGGCATTTCTTTTTCTAAAGTAATAAGATACTTGCTGAACTTGCTTTAAGTACCTCTGCAAATCTCCGCTACATTATCTTTGTTTTCCTCAAATCTCACAAGTCAATAGGTCTGAGTTTGTCTGAAATGAGAATTCTCGAAAGTAAACTTAAAAGCTCCAAGGCCCTAGAGCAATATTTTTCTGAGAGATAATTTGGCCACCTCTGCAGATGGCCAGTGTCTTTGCTGGGTGTCACAGTCCTGAAGGCCTCCTGGGTCCTGTGGCCCTGGTGAAGGGACTCTTAGGGGCAGTCCTGAGCAGCTCTGGCTTTAGTAAGTCACATCTTTTATGTCAAGATTCATTGTTACCACTCAGGAAGGAGTATGACTAATTATTTCGTTAAAGTCATTTGGGAGCTACTGAGTAATTCAGTAAATGACAACTTTTACTTTGAAACATAACTTTGCCAAAATCAGCCTGGGATGTAGGAAACAAGAGAATAGCAAGGTAGACCTGTAGACAGGTAAATAACAATTCACTCTGAGCCCTGCACCACACAGGGGTGAAATTGGCCAGGTAAACAAGCAGATCGCCACCCTCATTACATCATCGGAGTTTGACCCTACCCTAGTCTATAATCCTCACATACAGAGAGAGGGAGAACCCCACGTGCTAGACACAGTGGGGCAGCGAAGTGTACCCCATTTGGGCTATTAGGGGAGAAAGAGTCTGGCCTTACATGATGGCCCCAGGCCCTCGTTCCTGGTTGCCTGTGTTTTCCTACCACCTTTACAGTCTTATCTGCCCAAGGAAGAAAGACACAAAAATATGTAGTACGTGACCCAAGTACATAATGATGTTCCTGGTTCGTTCAAAAAGTGCCATTCTGGGAAACCCACATGGAGGTGACAATAATTTCAGTCACTTTATAAGGCAAGTTATTACCTTTGAAATAACTGATCTATAGAAATGGTTGAATTAGACCCTGTCGGATTATTCCTTAGAACACATTAAAAAATGAAGTACTATATAAATGAAGTGGAAATCACTTTATAGCAGGAACAATTACTACAAGCTGGCCTATTAAGAACGGTCTTCCGTGACTCCTATTGGTATCAATTTAGTGGATGGGAATTCAGTCGTGCCTAACTGATCACAAGCAGGATACTAGCGTGGAATCACTTTCTTTTTATGCTATCAGAATTCAAGAATTAAACTATAATAGCGAGTAATGGGGGAACTTTTAAAGCAACCCAGACCAAGTGAAAATGTGATCTACTTGAAGAAGTGACCAAGAAAAAAATTGTTTGTATCCACTGTCAACTGGTCTAAAGAAGATATGAACAGGATAAAAGCAGAAAAAGTATAATCAGATGGAACAAAGAGTAAAAGATAGGTGCATTTGGAATAATTCTTGTTTTTCAGTTTTACCTAGACTGGCCTCATTGGTGCTACAGTAGCTTATGTTATTTCCAGCTTTTGATATTTCCCAGAAGCAAATATCGCCTTTAGCCCTGAGTCCACAGTCAGGGGACAAGAAGGAGTAGCCATCTGGCATCTCATTCGCACCCAGCCATGGGGCTCCCTCTGGGTCTCTGGGGCAGAATCCTCAGGAAGCCGATTGGACTGAAAAGCCAAGAAAAGAGCTCCAGGGTCCTGACAATGGGAAGAAAGGTCTTTGATATCTCAGGTGGACTTGAACAAAAGACCCAGGTCTGCTGAGGAGAGGATGCTTGCTCATTGGAGCCCAGGGACACCTGGGGACTTAATGTGATTATGAGGCACACATCCTGCACTGCTCTGCAGACAGACCTCTGATATTGGTAAAGCAGGAACAGAGATATCAGAAATATCAGTACTGCTCCCCTAGTTGTAGTTGATACAGCAATTTAAGATTCACTCACCATGCCAGGCACTGTCATAAATCCTAGAAATACAAAGATGAATACCATAGTTTTTGTGATCCAGGAAGTGATAGTCTGCTGGGGAAGGTAAACATACAACACAATAAAGGATGGATGGGATAAAGGGTAGCAAACAATAACAGAAATAAAGAATGAAGGACAGGAGTGATCATGGGGTGGACAGGGAGGGGATTACCATGGAAGAAGTGCTTGAAGCTGATCTTGAAAGATGAGTAGAAACTCTTCCAAACACCTGGAAAAAGGACAAGACACAAGAGCAGGGCTAGTTTGAAAAAGTCTGAGGAGCTGTAGTTGCGAGAGCGTAAGCTTCATTGGCCAAGAGGAGAGGGAGCGGCAGGAACCAGAATTTGGAAAGCCTAGGAGGTTATGCTGAGCAATTCGCACATAACTTACACGCACTGGAGTGTCCTTAATTTAAGCAGAGGGAAAAGATGATCATGTCTGCATTTTATAAGTTGATGGCAGTGTGGCGTGTGAAATTGGAAACAAACAAAACTAGCTTTGGGGAGGCCAGCTGGGAAGCTACGGATAACGACCCATTTGCGCCTGCGGTTGCTGGGGGTGGACCTGAGGGATGAAGGATGAAAGACATCTAGGAAGTCTGTCACCCAATTTCAGACGTACGGGGCTCCTGCCACCAGCAGTATTTGTAGAGGAACGCACACGTGTGGGCGTGAGGCAGGGGTGGGAGCCAGTGGGCAGAGAAAGAACTGCAAAGGCAACTCAGGAAACTGACTTGGCTTTCACACGCCCCACTCTGACCACAGCTGCCCCACCACCTCGCCTCCTCTCCGACTTCAGCCCACCCACTGCTCCCCTTTTGGTCTCCACCCTCACCATTCCCCCAAACTGTTTTTGCCAAGGTCATCAAAGACCTCCCCAATCATTCCTCATTTTCTGCATCATTGGACACCACTGCAATCTCCCTCTTTGAGATATTTTGTTTCCTTAGCTACCACAACGCCTACTCTTCTTGTTTCTCCCCTGTTTCTCTGGCTGCTTTTTCTAATTCTTTGTAAGCTTCCTTTTCTCTCCCTAGGGTTTATCCTAGGCCTCTTTCTTCCTTTCTTCTGTTTATTTTTTTAAATAGATCTTTACTGGAGTATAATTGCTTCACAATACTGTGTTAGTTTCTCTTGTACACCAAAGTGAATCAGCTATAAGTATACATATGTCCCCATATCCCCTCCCTCTTGAGCCTCCCTCCCGCCCTCCCTATCCCACCCCTCTAGGTGGTCACAAAGCACCAATCTGATCTCCCTGTGCTATGCTGCTGCTTCCCACTAGCTAGCTATTTTACATTTGGTTGAGATATAATTGACATATATGTAAGTTTAAAGTGTACAGTGTGATGATTTGATACACATATATACATATTGTGAAATGATGACCGCAACAAGGTTAGTTAATACCTCTGTCACCTCACGTAGTTACCATTTTTGTGTGTGTGTGGAGAACATTTAAGATCTACTCTCTTAATACAATACAGTATTGTTAACTACGGGCACCATGCTGTATATTACATCCCCAGAATTCACTCATCTTATAACTGGAAGTTTGTACACTTTGACCAACACCTCCCCGTTTCCTCCACCTCCAGTCCCTGGTAACCACCACTCTACTCTCTGTTTTTGTGGGTTCGACTCTTTAGATTCCACATATAAATGAAATTGTACGATATTTGTCTTTCTCTGTCTGACTTAATTCATTTAGCATAATGCTCTCAAGGTTCATCCATGTTGTCACAAATAGCAGGGTTTCCTTCTTTTTTGTATGAATAATATTCCATTGTATATATACATGCCATGTTTTCTTTATCCATTCATCTGTCAATGGACACTTGGGTTGTTTCCATTCTTGGCTATTGTGAATAGTGCTGCAATGAACATGGGAGAGCAGTTATCTCTTTGACATCCTATTTTTGTTTCCTTCGGATGTATATCCAGAAGGAAGATTGCTGTATCTTATGATAGTTCAATTTTTAATTTTTTTGAGAAACCTCCATACTGTTTTCCATAGTGACTGTACCAATTTACATTCCCACCAAGAGTGCACAAGGGCGTCCTTTTCTCCACCTCCTCACCACCACTTGTTATATCTTGTCTTTTTATATATATATAAAATATCCATTCTAACAGGCATGATATGGTATCTCGTTGTGGGTTTGATTGGCATTTCCCAGTGATTAGTGATGTTGAGCATCTTTTCATGTGCCTTCTGGCCATTTGGATGTCTTCTTTGGAAAAATGTCTACTCAGTTCCTTTGCCCATTTTTAAAATCAGATTGTTTGGAGTTTTGCTATTGAATTGTATGAGTTCTTTATATATTTGGGATACTAACCCCTTACCAGATAGATGGTTTGCAGATATTTTCCATTCCATAGTTTGCTTTTTCACTTTCTTGATTGTTTCTTTTGTGGTGCAGAAGTTTTTAGTTTGATGCAGTCCCCCTTACTAATTGTTGCCTTTGTCACTTTGCTTTTGGTGTCATATCCAATAAATCATTGCCAAGATCCATGTCAGAGAGTTTTTTCTGTATGTTTTCTTCCAGGAGTTTTACAACATCATGTCTAATGTTTAAGTTTTTTATCCATTTTAAGTTAATTTACATGAGTGGTGTAAAGTAGAGATCCAGTTTCTTTGTTTTTCATGTGATTATCTAATTTTCTGAACACCATTTATTGAAGAGACTGTCCTTTCCCCATTGATTATTCTTGGCTCTCTTGTCAAATGTTATTTGACCACATATGCAAGGGTTTATTTCTGGGTTTTTGATTCTGTTCCATTAGTCTATGTGTCTGTTTAATGCTAGTACTATACCATTTCAATTATTACAGCTTTGTAATACAGTTTGAAGTCAGTGTAAGGTCACCACCATTGTTCTTGTTCAAGACTGCTTTGGCTTTTCAGGATCTTTTGTGGTTCCATACAAATTTTAGGATTTTTTTTCTTCTATTTCTGTGAAAAGTATCCTTGAAATTTTAATAGGAATTGCCTTGAATCTATACTTGGCTTTGTGTAGTTTGGACATTTAAAGAACATTCATTCTTCTGATCCATGAGCATGAAATATCTTTCCATTTATTTGTGTCTTCTTTTATTTCTTTCATCAAAGTCTTACAGTTTTCAGCATACAGATTATTCACCTACGTCGTTAAATTTATCCCTAAGTATTTTTATTGGTTTTGATGACATTGTAAATGAGATTGTTTTCTTTATTTCTTTTTCAGCTAATTTGTTGTTAGTATATAGAAACCCAACTGATATTTGTATGTTGATTTTGTATCCTGCAAATTTACTGAATTGGTTTATTAGTTCTTCGTGGAGTTTTTAGGATTTTCTACATATAAGATTATAGCATCTGCAAACAGGGACAATTTTATTTCTTCCTTTCCAATTTGGATGCCTTTTATTTCCTTTTCTTACCTAATTGTTTGAGTTAGGACTTTTAGTACTATGTTGAATAGGAATAGTAAGAGTGAGCATAGTTGTCTTGTTCCTGATCCCAGAGGAAATTTTTTTAACCTTTCACCACTGAGTATGATGTTCACTGTGGGCTTATCATATGTGGCCTTTATTATGTTGAGGTATGTTCCTTCTATACCCAATAAGTTAAGAACTTTTTTATGAAGGAATGTTGAATTTTGTCAAATGTTTTTTCTGTATCTGTTGAGGTGATCATATGTTTTTATCTTTCATTCCATTAATGTGGTGTATCACATTGAATGATTTGTGTATGTAGAATCATCCTTGCATCCCAGGGATAAATCTCACTTGACCATTGTGTATGATCCTTTTAATGTTCATTGGATTCTATTTGTTAATATTTTGTTGAGAATTTTTGTATCTATATTCATTAGGTTATTGGCCTGTAGTTTTATTTTCTTGCAGTGTCTTTGGCTTTGTTATCAGGGTAATGCTGGCCTTGCAAAATGAGTTTGGGAGTGTCCCCTCCTCTTCTATTTTTTGGAAGAGTTTTAGGAGGATTGGTATTAATTCTTTAAATATTTGGTAGAATTCACCAGTGAAACCATCTGGTCCTAGATTTTCTTTTTGGGGAAGTTTTTTTTTTGTTTTTTTTGTTTTTTTTGTTTTTTGCGGTATGCGGGCCTCTCACTGTTGCAGCCTCTCCCATTGCGGAGCACAGGCTCCGGACGCGCAGCCTCCATGGCCATGGCTCACGGGCCCAGCCGCTCCGCAGCAATGTGGGATCTTCCCGGACCGGCGTACGAACCCGTGTCCCCTGCATTGGCAGGCAGACTCTCAACCACTGCGCCACCAGGGAAGCCCATTTTTGGGGAAGTTTTTGATTATGGATTCAATCTCCTTACTCATTATTAGTCTGTTCAGGTTTACTATTTCTTTATGACTCAGTCTTAGTAGGTTGTATGTTTCTAGGAATTTATCCATTCCTTCAAGGTTCTCCAATTTGTTGGTGTTCATAGTAGTCTCTTACAATCCTTTGTATTTCTGTGGTATCTATGTAATGTCTTCTCTTTCATTTCTGATGTTATTTATTTAAGTCCTCTCTTTTTTCTTAGTCTAGCTTAAAGGTTTGTCAATTTTGTTTATCTTTTTAAACAACCAGCTCTTCATTTCACTAATCTTTCTATTATCTTTCTGGTCTCTATATCATTATTTCTGCTCTGATTTTGTTATATGCTTCCTTCTGCTAACTTTAACAAACTTAGTTAATTCTTCTTTTCCTACTTCCTTGAGGTGTAAAGTTAGGTTGTTCACTTGAGATCTTTTTTCCTTTGATGTAGGCATTTACCACAGTAGACTTCCCTCCTAGAACTGCTTTTGCTGAATCCCATAAGTTTTGGTGTGTTGTGTTTCCATTTTCATTTGTTTTGAGATTTTCTAAATTTCTTTTTTTTTTTTTTTTTCTTTCTGCGGTATGCGGGCCTCTCACTGTTGTGGCCTCTCCCGTTGCGGAGCACAGGCTCCGGATGCGCAGGCCCAGCAGCCATGGCTCACGGGCCCAGCCGCTCCACGGCATATGGGATCCTCCCAGACCGGGGCACGAACCCGTATCCCCTGCATCGGCAGGCGGACTCTCAACCACTGCGCCACCAGGGAGGCCCTAAATTTCTTTTTTTGATTGCTTCTTTGATCCATTGATTGATCAGAAGTGTGTTGTTTAATTTCCCCACATTTTTGAATTTTCCAGTTTTCCTCCTGTTATTGATTTCTAGTTTCATACCATTATGGTAAGAAAAAATACTTGGTATAATCTCAATTTTTAAAAATTTCTTAAGACTTGTTTTGTGATCTATCCTTGAGAATGTTCTCTGTGCACTTGAGAAGAATGTGTTTTGCTGCTGTTGGTGGAATATTCTGCATATGTATGTTAGGTTCATTTGCTGTAAAGTATAATTCAGATCCAACATTTCCATGTTGATTTTCTGTCTGAGTGATCCATCCGTTGTTGAAAGTAAGGTATTCTAGTCTCCTACTATTGCATTGTTTTCTATTTCTTCCTTCAGATCTTTTAGTATTTGCTTTATATATTTAGATGCTCCAATGGTGGATTCACATATATTTGCAATTATTATATCCTCTTGATGAATTGACCCCTTTATTATTGTATAATGACCTTCTTTGTCTTTTGTTACAGTTTTTGAGTTAAAGTCTATTTGCCTGATATAACTATAGCTACCACTAATCTCTTTGTTTTCCATTTGCATGGAATATCTTTTTCCAAACCCTCAATTTTAGCCTATGTATATCCTTAAAGCTGAAGTGAATCTGTTGTAGGCAACATATAGTTGAGTCCATTTTTAAAATCCACTTAGCCACTCTATGCCTTTTGATTGGAGAGTTTAATATATTTGCCTTTAGAGTAATTATTAATATGTAAGGACTTACTAATCCCATCTTAGTAATTGTTTTCTGGATGTTTTGTAGTTGTCTTGTTCCTTTCTTCCTCTCTTGCTATTTTCCTTTGTGAATTGATGATTTTCCATAGTGGTATACTTTGATTCTCTTCTCTTTGTCTTTTGTTTATCTACTGTAGGTTTTTTTCTTTTTTTAAATATTTTATTTTACTTATTTATTTATTTATTTATTTGGTTGCACCAGGTCTTAGTTGTAGCAGGCATGCTCCTTAGTTGCGGCTCATGGGCTCCTTAGTTGCGGCATGCATGTGGGATCTAGTTTCCCCACCAGGGTTGGAACCCAGGCCCCTGCATTGGGAGTATGGAATCTTAGCCACTGTGTCACCAGGGAAGTCCTTGTAGGTCTTCTTCTTTGTCATTACCATGAGGCTTACATAAAGCATTCTATAGATTTTTACAGTCTGTTTTATGCTGATTACAACTTAACTTTGATCACATACAAAAACTCTATCCTTTTACCCCACCCCCCATATTTTATGTTGGACGTTATCATACAGAATATGCTTTGAGGCAGCACCCAATATATAATGCCATTTCTCTAACTGCTGGCATATATTGGTCTGGAAATTAAGAGGTGAATGTGGGAGTGGCTCCTCTCACTATTAAACCTAAAACCCACTCCCAGAATTTTTGCTTCTAACTCCTACACATCTGGCTTCTGCTGGTTTCAAGGTTTACTTCCCAAGGGAGGAGTGCTTCCACCAGGAGACACAATAAAAGGATGTGTTGGATTGGAAGTAGAGTCTGCCATCTGGCCATTTCAGGTCCTATGTCCCTGAACTAACAGAGACTAGTTGGGGAAATTGATTCTGATAACCAAATCAGTGCAATGTCGATTTCTATTATGAAATGGCATCAGCGAATAAAATCTGGACATGAGAAGACTTTCCCTGGGAGCACTTCTTACTACTTCCCTGTCCATTTATAAAAGTTAACAGAAAAACCACTGCAACCCAGCAAAGACAGAACCATTAAGAACTCAAGCCCTTCAGAAATGAAACTTCAGATTACTTCACCAAGTAAAAATTCCCAACTAGCTTAGGTGCTGGTTGAGGGCCCAGGAACCATGGAATTGTTAGTAGAATAAAATGAAATTATTATTATCAACTACAGCCTTGCAATCAGTAATAGAAATGAAGACTATAGCAGTGAGGCATATTTTTCTTGCTTGTTTTTATGATTTTGCATATTTTGAATATTTTTGCCATCCTCCTCCTTTTCTATATTACTTGGTATAAAGAAATTTCATGGTTGTTGACTTTGCAGTTTAGTCTTTGCATTAGAGCATACTCAGTGGGCCTGTAAATGAGCTAGGAAAGCAGTTAGTTAATAACACACAGAGGGACTTCCCTGGTGGTCTGATGGTTAAGACTCGGAGCTTCCACCGCAGGGGCACAGGTTCAATCCTGTTCGGGGAACTAAGATCCTGCATGACGTGCTGCGTGGCCAAGAAAAACAAAAACAAAACACAAGCAAACAAAAAAACACCCAGAGGTGAATAGATATGTAACTGGTGGGATTTTATACCTTTCTTTCTTGGATAGAGGTGATGTCTTAGTCTGCTCAGGTTGCCATAACAAAAGACCACAGACTGGGTGGTTTAAGAAACAAATAGTCACTTTCTCACAGCTCTGAAGGCTAGAAGCCCATTATCAAGGTACAGGAAAACTCGGTTTCTGGTGTGTGCTCTCCTCCTGGTTTGTAGATGGCTGCCTTTCACTATGTCCTCACGTGGCCTTTCCTCAGTGCATGCATCAGGGGATAGAGGGAGATCTTCCTCTTGTTGTAAGGCTGCCAGTCCTATTGGATTAGGGCCCCACTCTTAGGACCTCACTTAACTTTAATTACCTCCTAAAGACCCTGTCTCCAAATACAGTCACACTGGGGGTTAGTGTTCTTACATGAATTTTGAGGGGGACACAATTCAGTTCATAGCCAATGAGAACATTTTCATTTGTACCAAGAACATCTTGTTGCGAAGAAGTTGTTGTCATTCTGGGGAAGTTTAAATAAAATCAAAGAATGAGTACAGACAATACCTCTTATAAACATAGATGTAAAATCCTAAACAAAAAAATAAGTAAATCAAGTCCAAGTTATATAAAAATAATTCATCGCTAACAAGTTGGGTTTATTCTAAGAACACAGGTTGTTTTAACATTTGAGAAGTAATGACTACAATTTGTTTCTTTATTTTAATAAAGAAAAAATCATATATGGTCATAAAAAAGATAGTAATGCGTTCAATAAAACTCACCATCCAAGGTCAATACATTTTGCAAAATATTAATAGACAGGAATTTCCTTAATCTAAATAAAGAGTACCAAAAACCCTATAGTAAGAATTGTACTTCATGGTAAAGCAAAAGCTTTCCCTCTGAGTTGGGAACCAGACAAGGTTCTCAGTCTTACCACTCTTACCACTTAAATTTAACACTGTAATGTGTCCTAGCCAGCACAGTAAGGCAGTAAACAAGCAAACAAACAAATAAATGAAATAAAGAAGAGGCATAATGATTGGAATAAAAAAATAAGTGTTCTTTGAAGATGACATAATTATGCATGTCAAATCCAAAATAAGACAAAAACTATTAGAATTTAGCAATATCATCAGGTACCCAAGTGTATTCCTTCATACCTGCAGTAAACAATTAGAAAATATAATTTTAAATGATTTAATTCAAAATAGTATCAAATATATGAAATTTTAAAGAATAAATCAAATAAAAACTGTGTAAAAACCATTGCACCAAAAACTAAAAAACGTTATTGAGACCTAAATAAATGGAAGGGACATAACATATTAAAGAGTTAAAGACTTGGATTAATTGATTTAAGACTTGGAACTCATATTAATGGGTTAAAGTTAAGGAAGTCAGTTCTCCCCAATAGAGTTATAGATTTAATAAAATCCCATTTAAAAATGCTAGCAGGTTTCTTTTGTATAAAAACTTACAAAATAGTTCTAATTTTATTTGAAAATGCAAAGGGCTAAGAATATTGAAAAAAATGTTGAAGGGAAAAAACAGGAGGACTTACTCTAGCAGATAAAAAGATTTATTATAAAGCTACAGTAATTAAGGGAGAGTTGTTTTTCTGCAAGGATAGCCAAATACACCAGAGGACAGAACCTACAATCAGGAAAGGAATCTACAGTCAGTGCTACACTTACATGGATGATTGATTTATGAAAAGGTCACACAGCTGAGCAGGGTGGGAAAATGACCTGTTCAATAAAAGGTTTTGGGACAACTGAACATCCAAACATACAAAATAAATCTTGACCCTTACATCACAATATACACATAAATCAATTCTAGGTGAATTTCACATATAAATGTGAAAGGAAAATATAATACAAATTTATAGCGTGACATAAGGAAAGGCTTCATCAACAGGGACCATAATACTTATAAAGGAAAAGTTAAATAAGTGGAATTGCATTTAAAATAAGGAACTTTATTCACCCAATTCACCACTGTGAGTTTAAAAACAAAGCAGAAAGTAGGAACATATGTGTAACAATGGACTTTAATTTAGAAAATATGTTTTTTAAACTTCTACAAAAAAAAGAAAAAACAGCCCAGAAGAAAAACAGAGATGGGCACTTGAATAAGCACTCCATAAGAGAGGCTACCCAAATGGCCAAAAGACACATGAAAGTGTTGAACACCAACAGTAAAGAGGAAAATGCAAATTACAACAACAATACACTGTACATTACACACATATACATCAGAAGGGCTAATTTTTTAAATTTTTATTTATTTATTTATTTTACTTTTGGCTGCATTGGGTCTTCATTGCTGTGCGCGGGCTTTCTCCAGTTGCAGTGAGCGGGGGTTACTCTTCATTGCGGTGCGTGGGCTTCTCATTGCGGTGGCTTCTCTTGTTGCGGAGCACGGGCTCTAGGTGCGCAGGCTTCAGGAGTTGTGGCTCACAGGCTCTAGAGTGCAGCTCAGTAGTTGTGGTGCACGGGCTTAGTTGCTCCGTGGCATGTGGGATCTTCCCGGACCAGGGCTCGAACCCGTGTCCCCTGCATTGGCAGGTGGATTCTTAACCACTGCACCACCAGGGAAGCCCTGGAAGATGAAGTCTTAACCCCTGGACCATCAAGGAAGTCCCCAAACCCTTAGGATTTTGGAGCAAAGCCCTGGCATCCTCTGCAGACAGCTACTCTCCTTTTGAGAAATAGCTTTTGGTTTGCTACTGGGCCTTCATAAAGGCTGAACAATTAACCATGGGCCGTCAAATTATTGTGTGACCCTGTGCTACCCATTATATACTGCGGGTGTTGTCTGACCCACCAAGCCATAAAGTCAGGGGTTCACAGAAGCACCCCACCATCAAGTGGAGGTGGAATATACAAGATTCGGCTCAAGTGGGCCCTGAAGGCACAAGTAAGTTACATGAAGCAGTGGCCCAAATGCCCATGGTCTCCACTCCTGCTCTCCCAGCCTGTGCCTATGAGGAGTGAGGATTTCCCTACAATCAGTTGACAGAGAAAGAGAGAACTTGGATCAGGTTTATAGATGGTTCTGCATAATACCCAGAAACCACCCAAAAGTAGACAGCTGCATTCTGGAAGCCCTTTCTAGGACATCCCTAAGGGACAATTTTGAAGGGAAATCTGCCCGGTGGACAGAACTTTAAGCAGTGCACCTGGTTGTTCATTTTTCTTGGAAGGAGAAACGGCTAGATGTGCAGTTGTACATTCTGAGCTGAATATTATGTATTCATGGGCTGTGGCCAGTGGTTTGACTGGATGGTCAGGGACTTGTAAGGAACATGATTGGAAAATTGGTGGCAAGGTTTAAAGGAATGTTAGGAGACCTCTCTGAATGAGTGAAAAACATGAAGATATTTATGTCCTATGTGAATATTTATCAAAGGGTGACCTCAGCAGAGGAGGATTTTAATAATCAAGTGGACAGGATGACCCCTTCTGTGGATACCAGTCAGTTTCTTCCCCCAGCCATTTCTGCCATCCCCCAATTGGCTCATCAACAAAGTGGCCCTGGTGGCAGGGATGGGGGTTATATAAGCAGCCAGCAAAATGGACTTATACTCACCAAGGCCAACTTGGCTATATACTCACCAGGGCCAACTTGGCTACAGCCAATGCTGAGTGCCGAGTCCTCCAGCAGCAGAGACCAAGACTGAGCCCCCAAGATGGCACCATTCCCAGGGGTGATCAGCCTGGTGGCAGGTTGATTACACTGGTCCACTTCCATCATGGAAAGCGCAGTGTTTTGTTCTTACTGGAATAGACGCTTACTTGGTATACAGAATTGCTTTCCCTGCACGCAGTGCTTCTGCCAAAACTACCTTCTGTGGGGTTCCACAGTGCCTTACCCACTGTCATTGCCTCTGATCAAGGAACTCCAGTGCAAATGAAGTGCAGCAGTGTGCCCATGCTCAGGGAATTCATTGGTCTTAAGATGTTTCTCACCATCCTGAAGCAGCTGTCTCCATAGAACAGTGGGATGGCCTTTTGAAGACTCAGTTATCATGTCAGCTAGGTGGCAATACCTTGCAGGGTTGGGGCAGGGTTCTCCAGGAGGCTGACCCTGTCCTGAGTCAGCATTCAGTAGATGATGTTCTTTCTGTCCTAGCCAGGATTCACAGGTCCAGGCATCAAGGGGTGGAAATGGGAGTAGAACCACTTACTATTACCCCTAATGATATAGTAGCAACATTTTTGCTTCCTGTTCCCATGACCTCATGCTCTGCTGGCCTGTAGGTCTTACTCTAAAGGGAGGAATGCTTCCACCAAAAGATGCAACAATGATTCCATTGAACTGGAAGATAAGATTGCCACCCAGCCAGTCTTGCCTCTAAATCAATAGACAGAGTAAAGAGATACTGTGCTGTCTGGGGCAATGGATCCTATGTCCCAAGGGGGAAGTGGACTGCTATTCCACAAGGGAGTAAGAAAGAGTATGCCTAGAGTATTGGTGAGCCCTTATTACTACTGTGCCCTGGAACTAAAGTCAATGGAAAACTACAGCAACCCAGTACACGCAGGAATACTAACGGCCCAGACCCTTCAGGAAAAAAAGTTTGTTTTAACCCAACCAGGCAAAAAGCCACAACCAACCGAGGTGCTTGTTGAGGACAAAGGAAATATGGACTACGTTGTGGGAGAAACCCTCGCACATTGCTTGTAGGAACGTAAATGGTTCAGCAGCCTTAAAAGACAGTTTGGCAGTCCCTTAAAATGCTAAATATAGAATTATCAAATGACCCAGCAATTTCACCCCTAGCTATACACTCAAAAGCATTGAAATCATATGTTCCCCATACACACAAAAAATCTTCTACACAAATGCTCATGGCAGCACTATTCATAATAGCCAAAAGGTGGAAACAATCCAAATGTCCATCAGCTGATGGATAAATAAAATATGGTATATGGTACAATGAAGTTTATTATTTGGCAATAAACAGGAATGAATTACTGGTACATGTTACAACATGGGTGAACCTTTAAAATATTATGGAAAGTGAAAGAAATCAGTCATGAAAGACCATATGTTGTATGATTCTGTTTATATGGAAAGTCAAGAATAGACAAATCTATAGAGACAGAAATTAGATTAGTTATTGCTCATGCAAGAAACTCCCTATATCTTCACCATGGTAGTGATTCCATGACTGTATATGTTTGTCAAAACTTAAAAAACTTAATACTACAAAATGTAAATTTTATACTATGTAAATTATCCTTAGTAAACCTGAGTTTTTAAAAGAGACAGTGACTTTACCGTACCATTATTCCGGTCCACTCACATAACAATTATAAGTATTGATAGGTACTCCCTATTCTACAGATAAGGAAACTAAGGCTCAGAGATAATGAATAGTTTGCTTAAGGTCACACAGCTAATCATCCGTAGAGCAAAAGTTTGGAGTATTTGACTCCAAAGCCTATAGAAGAAAAGATACATGATTGGAAATAATAGACTAAAATATTAACAGTGGTTCCATCTGTGTGATGGACTATTTTCTGCTCCTTTTCACCTTACATATATATATATAGAGAGAGAGATTTTAATAGTAAGTATGTACTTTGACAATCAAGAAAAAAATCCTATAAAACCAAAAAAAAAAAAAGGTAAAAACATTCACTTCTGGTAATTCTACAGATACAGTCACACAGTATGTGCAAAATGATATATGTATAATTTTTTTCATTGTCACATTGTTTAAAAGGACTTGACTCTAATTTGAAGACTCCAAAGCCAATATTTCTTGAAGTGTTTCTTTTAAAAAAAAATCTATGCATACCAGTTTGACAGTGAATTTTTAATTGTATTTGCATAGCTGTTTTACGCATAGCTGAATATGAAATTGAGTCAAGAAGGAATTTCAGTACTAAACAAATGATAGAAGAATTTAAAGTTTTTACTGCTGTTTGCTTCACACCTGAGAAAAAGTTAAGGCAACCTCCACAAATGAGGAAGAGTCCTGAAGGTGAATTTGACACTGTAGTGTCAGTATTAATTAGCATTTATTAGATGAAGTGGTAGTGATGGCCAAATAGCTAATGAAAAAGCTTTGTGTGAATGCCCTGAATCCTCAGATCTGTGAATCAGATTGCTGAAAAACTGATTTCGTTCAGAATGGTGGTACCTTTTCTCCTCCTGGGAAACAAATGCCTCTGACAGGTGGGTGTTGCCAGACAAAATTGACTTTTTCCCACTTATCCCTTCTCCACAGATTTTAAGACACAGAAAGAAATTGAATCCTGCTGGAATTCTCTTCTATGTTAATAGTTTTCAAATGTTACTCAAGAACTCGTTCTAAGGAACAAAAGCGCTTAAAAGCACCGTACCGTCTGGTTCTGGGGCTTATTTAAGGGGGCAATCAGCTAAAACAGTGCTTCTTTTAATGACATAATAAGAGCAAAAGATAAAGTGTTGCTACCTGGCCTTCGAGTCGAGTCTAGTCTTATCCTTATTCTGCTTTATGAAATTCACCTATTCCTAGTATTACTGAGTCCAAGCTTGTACTGCTCACCACATGACAGGGCAGTAAATGGAAAGACAAGGTGTTGGGACAAGGAATAGTGATTTTATTTGGAAAGCCAGCAGACCGAGAAGATGGTGGACTAGTGTCCCAAGAACTATCTTCCGCTTCGTTCTTACAGCTGTCCATATAGGTCTGGTCACAATGTGCCTATAAACCTCCAACAAGACAATTGTATTCTCTGTTCTGCAACTTTTTATCTCTATATGAATAGAAAAGTGTTACACGTTTATGGGTCAGAGGGCCTTGAGAATGGGCTACCACGTATATTTCAGGCTATAGGCAACATTCTTTTACAAAAGGTGGAGAGGGCTTCCCTGGTGGTGCAGCGGTTGGGAGTCCGCCTGCCGATGCAGGGGACGCAGGTTCGCGCCCCGGTCCAGGAGGGTCCTGCATGCCGCGGAGCGGCTGGGCCTGTGAGCCATGGCCGCTGAGCCTGCGCATCCGGAGCCTGTGCTCCGCGACGGGAGAGGCCACAGCAGTGAGAGGCCTGCGTACCGCAAAAAAAAAAAAAAAAAAAAAGGTGGAGAGCCAGCATGACTAAGCACAGGCAAAAGAGCACAAAGTTAAAGCTAAAGGAAATAGATCTAATATGGAGTCAGGTTTGTTCTTTTCTGTTACACTAGTACCTTAGTTTCTAATTGACCAGATTACTGACCTTTTTTAATTTTAAACTTCCTAGTAAATTCTGCTTCAAAAAAATATAGAAGTATACATGCTTCCTATAGTCAGTGAAACAATGCAAAACCAAGAAAACCCTTCCAAGCTCTGCCCCTCATTTTTCCCATCCACCTGTCCTCAGGGACCCAGTTTTGATAGCCTGGTGTGTCTCTCTCCATATATGGGAAGGATAATTTTAGTAGAATGAGAATATTACTTAGCATCTTATCTTTCTTATTTCAGAGTTCATGGTGGATATTCACCCAGGTCAATGGCTATGAAGTGAAGTCATTTGCAAAATAACTGCATGTTATCAGTCACTATTTGCTGCCTACTTAACAGCCATTCTCCCCTGCTTCCCTGTAAACAGAACCTTGATTTCATTCAGGTATTAAGTGAGCAGAAATGTGCTCAGGTAATGCCAGCCACTCCCCAGTCCCAAGGAATGAATCATGGTTGGTCTATAACGTAGGCACTCTGTCACTCATAGTCACCCATCCCCTTGTTTGCTTGTTTGTTTCTATACAGTTTTTATTGAATATAATATTAATACAGACAAGCACTGACACATGAATAATGACTTACTACCAAGCAACATATCCATATAAACATCACCCAGATCAAGATATAGAGCATTACCAGCAACTCAGAAGCCTGTCTCATGCATTACCCTTCCCCAAGGCAATCAGCATTTGCTGTCTATAACCATAGATTAGATTTGCCACTTTTGGAACATTATATAAATTGAACAGTACTGTATATATTCTTTTGTGTCTTGATTCTGTTGTTCAACACTGTGTCTGGGAGATTCATCCATGTACATTTGTGCCCATTACATTCTCTCTTCATCATCCTCTGTCTTGAGTTCTTGAGCCTCTTAGGATCTCAGTTGACTATTGATTTCCCATATCAATTCTCCAACATGTGGGAGCAAAGTCATATCCCACCTTCCTCCGCCCCACCTACAGAAGCAGAAAGCTGACTACCTTCACCCTCCTACCTTCTTCTATTAAGCACTGCCTTGAACATCAGGACATCTTCCCCCTTGGCCAATCCCCTATTTTCCTGGAGCCATTGTTTACCTCTTCTTCCTTCTTTTACTTTCTCAAACCGGGTGTTGAAATATCTTACTTTGGTTATTTTTCATTGGGTGTCTGAATGTCCTTCTACTCTTTTCCCCATCCCCTCAACTGAGGGAACGTCTTCAATGCCCTTCTACTCAAAGTCAACTCTGATAACACTTTCTAGAAACATACCCGTGACAGAGACCACATAGTTAGTATACATTACCCTGGAATCCATTGTCTCTCCTTTTTCTCCAGTACAGCACATGGCTGCCCATCCACACACTACGTTTCTTTATATTCTGGGCAGCTTGATGGGGCCATGTGACTAAGCCCTGACCAATGGAATCTGAGTGAACTGATCGCACATCATCTCCTTAGAGATTTGTCTTCTACTCTTTTTCTTTCCTGCTTTTTTCTGACCACATATGTGGTACTGTGAGCCAGCTTTTACCATATAGATGAAGATAGTACATTACATTCTAGAACAGCACTGTCCAAGCAAAATATAATGGGAGCCACAAGTGGGATTAAAGATTTTCTAAACAAAGAAAAAATGGATAAAATTAGATTTAATAACATATGTTACTTAACCCCGTGCATCCAAAATATTATTTCAACATGCAGTCAATATAAAGTTATTAATGAAATATTTGAATTCTTTTTTCATATGGAGTCTTTGAAAACTGGTATGTGTTTGTACATGTATTGCAGCGTGTCCTAGTTTGAACCAGCCACACTCCAAGAGCTCAATAGGAACTCATGGGTAGTGGATGCCATATTGGACAAAGCGGTTCTAGATCATGGCAGAACAAGAGGGCAGAAGGAAGTTGGGTCTCTTGTGTAGACCTGCCCAGCCTCCCTGGACTATCTGGCTACAGCTATTATATGAGAAATAAATTTCTACCTTGTTGGGGCCAAGGTTTTTTTTTTGAGTTTCTTCATCACAGAAGCTTAGCTTGTATCTTTACTAACAGTCATATTCACATTTAAACACACACTGATAGTACTTACACCCTCTTTGAAAACTCCTACATTCAAGGCAGCTAGAAGCTTTATACAATATTTAAAGTTTAAGGAATTGTAACTGAAGAAGCTCTGGAAATATCACATGGGGGAAATAGCGGGAGAGCCAGATATTCCATGGTAAACTAGGTCCCAACCCCATCTCGTTTTCATTTTACAGTTTTCTATTAATCCCATGCCTTCATCTGCTTCTCTCTAACATTTTTGTTTGGAAAATATTTTGTAAGAACTGTTTAAGACAGAATTAAAAGTGATACACTGAAAATGGGATAAAGACCCAAAGAAGAGTAAGTGAAGCACAAATAAAGTTGAGGTACTTTAGAGGTCAGGCGTATGAAACTAGGGTAAATTGAATTGTTTAAAAGAGAAAATCATGGGACTTCCCTGGTGGAGTAGTGGTTAAGAATCCATCTGCCAATGCAGGGGACATGGGTTCGAGCCCTGGTCTGGGAAGATCCCACATGGCACGGAGCAACTAAGCCCGTGCGCCACAACTACTGAAGCCCACGCTCCTAGAGCCCATGCTCCACAACAAGAGGAGCCCCTGCTCGCTGCAACTAGAGAAGAGCCCACGTGCAGCAACAAAGACCCAATGCAGCACCCCCCAAATAATAATAATAAATAAAAATTTAAAAAATAAAATAAAAGAGAAAATCATTGAAGCAGATCACTGAACTTTCAAAAACATTGAAAAGTTTTGCTATATTCCAGATAGCGGGCTGGACCAACAAAGACCGGGCCACCAAGAAAGACTTTTTGTGGAGAAGACACCGGAGCTGAGTCTGAAGCATGTGTAGACGCGAGTCAGCTGACATGGGGAGCGGAAGAGTAGTGAGAGACTTTCGCAGAAGGAGACGTATGTGCAAAGTCCCTGGGTGAGTACCAGCATAGACAGTCTGGAGACCACAGGCACTTGTTTTGACGAAAACACAGAGTGCAACAGCGGAGAGTGGCTGGAGGTGAGGTCAGTGCAGTACGTAAGGGATGGCTTTCAGAAGGCTTTGAGGTCCATGGCGAAGAGCTGCACTGTATCTTGTCGGTGCTCTGGAACCTCTAGACGTTTTCAGTGTGGTGTCTCAGAGGTGGTTGGTGGTGATGACAAGATCAGATGTGCCTGATAACGAGTGTGACATTACAGAGGTGGAACTGATATGATTCGATGGCCAATTATAAGGAAGGTGAAAGAAATGGTGAATTCAAGAATGGGGTTAAGGTTTCTGATATTGGTGATAAAGTGACTTCTGGTCCCTCAAGTTGAGAAGGACATAGAGGGTTTAGAGAGCAGGATGACTGGCTCAGTTTTGGGAAAATGAAATCTAGAAAGTTGGTAAATTTATCCAACCAGGGAAAAAGAGCCTGAGACACTACCATGGGGGAGATCAACATTTAAGTCGGAGAGAGCAAGAGCGAGAGAGACAGAGAGAGAGGGAGATTGTAAAAGCCAAGGGAAAGGACATTTCAGTGCAAGTGCTATTAGGCCTGAGGACTAGAACGTGTCCTCTGGCTTTAGCAATAAGGCAGGTGATAATTTGGAGAGGGGTGTTCACTTGGGGTGGCCGGGGCGGAAGCCGGGTACAAGTGAATGAAGGAGGGAATTGAAATAAAGTGGGCATGATTGTCACAGACCACGCTTTCAAAGAGCTTAACTCAAGAAAGCAAACGGCCCTCAGAACACACAAGGGAGGGCTTTTAAAAAATAATGGATTATATAAGCATTCTATGCTGAAGAAATCCTCAGTAAAATGGAAGAAAGTTGTATCTCATAGAAATGCTAATCAGTGGAGCATCGTCCAGGGAAAGATCCCTCTTCTACTGAGATGAGAAGAGGAGATCACTTGTGGCGGCAGTGAGTCTGCAGAGCAGGCAGAAGGCAGGGACCCGAGGGGTTCTCTATTCTCTCTAAACTGAGGGAGGACCTTTGCTGCATGAAGGTGGAGGCTGCTCGCTCTGGATCTGGGGTGGCACCCACCTTCTCAGTTGCGACACTTTCTCCCGTGCTTCTCAGCTGCCTGGGGGCGGCGCCACAAAGATTAAGAAGAGTTGGGTTGATTGAGGGTTAGGGCTGTGCTAGGTAGATTTGGGGGGAAAGATGGGCAAGGGAAGTGAGGGTTTGGGGGAAAAGGTAATTAAATAAAGTTTCTTTGGAGCGTCATAGGATAAGGAGCTTAGTCTTGTTCAACGTCTTCATTCTATAAAGGGAGAGGATGAAGAACTTGTCCAAAATCAGAGCTCGTTGCTGGTAGAGTGGTGTCCAGATTTAGAACTTCTGACCCTCTGTCTTTTCCGCTGCACAAACTGAGGTGTTTCTGTGCTGGCTGTTCTCTGCTGCATCCTTGCCCTCGGGCACTAACTTTCAGGGTGGATTATTAGAACACAGTCACCAAGCATCTGGAGGAAGGCAGGTTTGCTTTGCCTCTGACCTTGCTTCTGAGCATTACTGAGTCACTGGTTGCTCCATGCAGACACGGGCTGCTTGGATTTACATATTAGCATGTGGAAACCTTTCCTCTTTCTGCTGGTTTCGAGCAGACTTCCAGGAAGCACAGGGTTAGTACAATAGGGAAGGAAACTGGATAAGAGACAAAGCCCGTGATTGTAGAGTCCCCCCACAATGGAGAACTTCTAAAATCTTTTCCTGTTTTTCTCCAGTCACCACATCGTCTTTTCTAGTGCCAATTCCTTTCATTCCACTTTAAATATTTCCCCTTTGATTTTACTGTCTTCTTTGTTACAAGAAGAAATCGTCGTTACTGGGATTATGGCTTTTGTGAAACAGCAAGGGGCTGGCTCCCGTGCTAATACTGTCACAGATATTTCGATCACCATCCTCTTGATCAGCTACTCGCTGAAAGCGTTATCATTAAACCTCTGATCCAATCATTTTCCGAATTGAGTGTAGGCTCAGTCTCTCCCTTTCTCAGTGGTTATCAGGCTAAGTCTGAAAAAGAAAAGGACCCACTACCAATTAGAATTACTCTTAAATATGGGGGATACATATTTCAAGTACTTTACTTAAGCTTAATTACAATTATATAAATGATCTCAGATCACTATTAAAATCATTTCCAGGGCTTCCCTGGTGGCGCAGTGGTTAAGAGTCCGCCTGCCGATGCAGGGGACACGGGTTCGTGCCCCGGTCCGGGAAGATCCCACATGCCGCGGCAGCTAGGCCCGTGAGCCATGGCTGCTGAGCCTGTGCGTCCGGAGCCTGTGCTCCGCAACGGGAGAGACCACAACAGTGAGAGGCCCGCGTACCGCAAAAAAAAAAAAAAAAAAAAAAAAATCAGAGTCCAAATCGAAAGGAACATTCTTCTGTCATTTTCCCATTTTCCCAGGTGTGTCCACTTCGCGATACATAACCCCTTTAGTGTGGTAGAAAGAACACTGGTGACACTGAACAGAAGGGGCTAGCTCCCCCTTCCGGTTACCTGCCATCATGAAATAGCTTGATAGTTGCAGGGAATCCTTAGTGTCAGGTCAATTTTGAAATTATATGGATTCCAAGTTTACTTGAAACCCATCTTTCCCCACATTAGAGACGCATTTGAGTTCAAGAATGCCGTCGTAACTTTTGGTTGCTTCTCTACCTGGAAACTAACAGGCTCCAGGAAGGAACTCAATAAATGTTTATTTAATAAACGAGGGAATGGTAGCTAACCAGGTACACTTAGGTTCACGCATCCTTTCATGTGAGTCTATGGCACTGGATTAAAAGAATCTCTGTATTGTTCACCATTTTCTAAATATAAGGTTTAAATAATTTGCATGTATAGATTACTAAGAGATTTCTCCTCCAGTAGGAGATTCTGGATGCTTTAATTGAAATTCATCATGCTGATACAGATGTTAGACCAGATAAATATTATATTTAGAGGATGTGTATTAAATGCATCTTAGCCTCGTTTTTCCCTTATTCTCTTGGCCATCATTGCAGTGCACTGTAACTATGAAACAAGTATATAACCTAAATACACACAGAAGGCAGAAAATGATCATATCAAAGGAAAGGCATTTGTGGATTACCTTTGCTGTGCCAGGCACTATGCATAAATGGAATTATCATTAAAAAGTCACAGCAATTCAATGACGAGGTAAATTTTCATTTATCTACTGTTTTGCTTGGGAGAGATTTTTTTTATGCCTTTAGGTCACACAAATGGTAGCAGAATTGACCTTCAAACCCAGGTTGATAAAATTTCTAACCCCATACTATTTTCATTGTCTGAAAGTAAAAGCAACGTTAGACAAAAGGGCATCTCTATCAAATGGAATTGTTAAAGGCGTGGAAGAAACCGCAGGAACTACAGACATCAAATGGAAGACAGAGGATCATGGTTTTTTAACAGAACCAAACAAAAGGTCACATTTGCTTGTCCATCCCAGCAATGAGATCCTTTTGTCAATTGTCAGACACATCACCTCTATTTTCTAACTTCATTTGTTTTATTTGGTTTGTTGAGGGGAGTACAGAGAGGGTAGCCTTGTCAGGGAGTCAGAGGATTCCAGCATCCGCAGGGCCACTTGGTACCTCTATCATCCTGGACTAGTCATTTAGCTTCCGAGTCTTGTTTTCTCCATTTCTAAAGTATCAACTCGGGCTTCCCTGGTGGCGCAGTGGTTAAGAATCCACCTGCCAATGCAGGAGACATGGGTTCAAGCCCTGGACCAGGAAGATACCATGTGCCACAGAGCAACTAAGCCCATGTGCCACAACTGCTGAAGCCCGCACGCCTAGAGCCCGTGCTCTGCAACAAGAGAAGCCACCACAATGGGAAGGCTGTGTACCACAACGAAGAGTGGTGCTCGCTACAACTAGAGAAAGCCCGTGCAGCAATGAAGACCCAATGCAACCAAAAATAAATAAATTAAAATTAATAAATCAATTAAGAAAAAAGAAATATTGACTCTCCCAATCCAATGCTCTCCCCAAAGCATTCTTACATGCAGGGGACCCACGTGAAATATACATGGGAATATTAATTTCATAGCACTGTACAAAAATCATAATGACCACCTCAACTAAAGGCTACTGAGATGAGTATTTGCTTTTCTAAGACCAGCAAATATAAGAGAAAAAAGGACTTAGGATGCATGATGGAGTCTAGAGATCATTTGGATTCTAGTTCAATCTGGCTGCTGTGGTAACTATAATGATTTTGGATATACTTGATTACTGTCCTTTCTACTCCACAGGGGAATAAATCATTTTATGAGTCTTGATTGCATTTAATACCTCGACAATAAAAATGAGAACTTTCACATGAAGCGTTGATTTACTTGTGACTAGAGCTATAGCAATTCGGACCAAGTTACTGAATTTGATAGCAGAAGAAATATAAGCATGCAGCAGTGGGTTGTTTC
Organism: Mesoplodon mirus; assembly: GCF_964341445.2. NCBI lineage: Eukaryota > Metazoa > Chordata > Mammalia > Artiodactyla > Ziphiidae > Mesoplodon > Mesoplodon mirus. The sequence goes on from NC_138989.1 coordinate 33,648,528, forward strand.
AAGTGAAAACAACTGTGCTGCTTCCAGAAACATTTGGCAAGCGATTTGTGTGGGGATAAAATAATAACAAAGGTAAAAATGAGCAAATGACAAGCCAGTTATCAATGGATGCCCTGTTGTGTCATGAAAGCTGAAAGATATCCGGCTGTGATTTCAGGGTCATAATTCCTTCTTGTGACTGCATGCAAATTAAGGAAGAGTTGGCTAGACGTGACCATATCAAGGAATTTATGATTCAGCATCAATAAATAAAAATGCTGACTAGGAGACTAAATAATTGCTTCTATTTCCTGTCTAACTGCCTATTCTTAAAGTTATGTCAGAATCATAAGTAATGAAATCTGAACAGTATGCATGCATGCCCATGACCTGGATTGGAAGTTCAAAATAAAGCCAGCATTCCACATGAAGATTTTTTAAGATAAGTTATCAGATATCACCCATGCCATGGACCTTTATCTATTAAAGAAGATATCATAATCTCCCTCTTGTCAGCAGAGAAAAATCAAAGAATTATTTTTAGCTGAAATCTCAGGTACTAGAATATTTTCAGCTTCCAGAGATTGCCAGGACGTTATAAGGTACATTTGGAAATTTTTGTCTTTGGGGAATAGAGGATTGTTTGGGGCCAGAAACAAATGTGTCTCCTCATGAATTTCAAACATTTTGCAGTTTGCTTCCCCTAAAATACAGATGTGATAAAGGCCTTTCCCTTTGAAATATGAGAAACAAACTTTGGCAAAAAGGTTTTTTTTTTAAGGAATATTAGAAATGAAGTGAAACTTATATTGTGTCTTAGCCATTATTACGGTACTTACTACCATCAGAATCATGATGACTGTCTCTTCTAAAACATTACCAGGACCCTACCTAGTATTTAATTATGAACTTATTAATCTATTGAGGGTGACTTTATTTGCAGCTACAATTTGGTACATCTTTTTTTTTTTTTTTTCCAGCAACTGACCCCTTTGTTCTGGTATCATGAGACTATTTTACCTCTACCACACCAAATTCTCCACCCTCCTCCCCCTCCAAGACTAAATTATAATTTCCTTGAGGGCAGGATTATGTCTGTGTTGCTCGCGGCTATGTCCTCCATCCCTTATGCATAGAAGGTGCTCAATGTGCATTTGTGAAGTGAATGACTGAATTGAAGCAGGATCCTCTTTTCTTTCCTTTTCTTTTTTAATTGAAGTATAGTTGATTTACAATGTTGTGTTAGCTTCTGGTGTACAGCAAAGTGATCCAGTAAAAAATAAATATATATTATTTTTCATATTCTTTTCCATTATGGTTTATCACAGGATATTGAATATAGTTCCCTGTGCTATACAGTAGGACCTTGTTGTTTATCTATTTTATATGTAGTAGTTTGTATCTGCTAGTACCAAGCTCCTAATTTATCCCTCCCCCGCTTCTCCTTTGGTAACCATAAGTTTTTCTCTGTGTTTGAGAGTCTGTTTCTGTTTTGTAAATAAGTTCATTTGTATCATATTTTAGATTCCACATATAAGTGATATCATATGGTATCTGTCTTTCCCTTTCTGACTTACTTCACTTAGTATGATAATCTCTAGTTCCATCTATGTTGCTGCAAATGGCATTATTTCGTTCTTTTTTATGGCTGAGTAGTATTCCATTGTGTGTGTGTGTGTGTGTGTGTATCACATCTTCTTTATCCATTCCTCTGTGGATGGACATTTAGGTTGTTTCCATGTCTTGGCTATTGTGAATAGTGCTGCTATGAACATAGGGGTGCATGTATCTTTTGAATTATAGTTTTGTCTGGATATATTTCCAAGAATGGGATTGCTGGATAATATGGCAATTTGAATTTTAATTTCTTGAGGAACCTCCATACTGTTTTCCATAGTGGCTGCACCAGTTTACACTCCACCAACAGTGTAGGAGGATTCCCTCTTCCAGTTGGAGAAATTTTTATTTCAGTTTTTCACTGAGTTACTAAGGTGAACGTGAAGTCCTTATGACTGAGAAAACAATTTACCAATATACTTTTTTTTTGTCCCTAAAAGGAAACTATAACTTTAGCTCACCAGAACTAAGGTTAAATACTTTGCAGTTTTTTTGAAATGTTTTAATAATATGTGGCATCATGATGATAATTTTGATAAATTAAAACATTAAATTCTAAAGCAAACTGATGACTTGATTCTATATGTGATCCATAAACTAGATAGCTCACTAAACATCAAAAATAATATAACACATAGTTTACATATTTTAGGCTTATAATGTCAACATGATAGAAGACCAGTTTCAAAAAGTAGTGGGAAAATAATCATAAACAGTTTGGGTCACAGAGAAAGGAATTTGATATAAATAGAATTTGGTAGATATTTCTTTCTAGTATTATTAATAGGAGATTTTGTGTGAATTGCAGTTGCAAATTAGAAAAGTGTCATTCTTTTGGAGTGCAATAGTTCAGACAGCCTGGAGTGTCATGTGTCCAGACACTGTCACTGAGTTGGAGAAGGGTAATTGACAAGCATCAGCCCATATGTTGGATGAAGAGCTGTACCACACATCGAAAGTGTTCACCTTTTTAAAAAAGAAAGCCCAGAGGAGACCAATTTCAGCTTCAGTAACATGCTAGCTCAAGGAGAATAAACTATTTTTAATGGTAATATAAGAATAAGTGTTTCACTTTAGCAGATGAAATATTCTTTGCTCAAGGACAAAAGTCAAATCTTAAGGTTTGTTCTCCAGAAATGAAGAAAACTCTCAAGTGTAGATCAATGCTCTACTCTGTTGTAAATCAAGTAGCTGAGCTTTGCAACTGACACAAGGTAAAGAGAAGAAGAAAAAATGGCAACCAAAATTTTTCTGAGGTTTTAGGAATGCCGGCCTATAAGAAGATAACAACATTCTCTGACAATGGGGAAGATGACAGCAGGGAAGAGAAGGAGTCTTGCCCCTGATATTCTAAAATTTAAAAGATACAAAACATCCTCATAGAGATGTTTTAGCATAACACAAATCACAGAATTGGAAGAAGGACCAGTATTGGTATTGAAGCATATAAAAAAGGTTAGGAAATAAATGATGACAGTACAGCTCCATAATAGCTAAATTCAAAAATGCCATGGGAGGGCTTCCCTGGTGGCGCAGTGGTTGGGAGTCCGCCTGCCGATGCAGGGGACGCGGGTTCGTGCCCCGGTCTGGGAGGATCCCATGTGCCGCGGAGCGGCTGGGCCCGTGAGCCATGGCCGCTGGGCCTGCGCGTCCGGAGCCTGTGCTCCGCGGCGGGGGAGGCCACAACGGTGAGAGGCCCGCATACCGCAAAAAAAAAAAAAAAAAAAGCCATGGGTAACCCTGGATCCTGAACCAAGGAAAAAAAAAAAAAAGGTATATATATGCTGTAATGGACCTTATTGGTGAAATCTTGGATACGGGCTGTGGATTAGATAATAGTGTATCAATGTTAAATGCTTGATTTTCATCATAATACTGTGGTTATGGAAGAGATTGTCCTCTTTTTTAAGAACACACACCGACAGATTTAGGGAAAGGGGGCATAATATCTGTAACTTACTCTTAAAGAATGGTTCAGAAAAAAAAGTGTGTGAGAGAGTGTGTGTGTGTGTGTGTGTGTGTGTGTGTGTGTACATAGAGACTGAGAGGGGGAAAGAGAGGGGAAAGAGTAAGAGAGAGAGGGAGCCAGTGAGCAAATGATTAAACAAATGGGGGTAAAATGTTAACAAGTGGTAAATTTGGATAAAGGTAAACTGAATATAGGAATTCTTCTTACTATATTCTTTCAAAATAAGAAGTTACAAAATAAAAAAAGATAGGTCAAAAAATTCCCATATAATTAGAAACAAAATAACATTTATCACACTTGGATTATTAAATAACATAGGTTAAAAAAGGAAGTCATGGGCTTCCCTGGTGGCGCCGTGGTTGAGAGTCCGCCTGCCGATGCAGGGGACACGGGTTCGTGCCCCGGGCCGGGAAGATCCCACATGCTGCGGAGCGGCTGGGTCCGTGAGCCATGGCCACTGAGCCTGCGCGTTCGGAGCCTGTGCTCCGCAACGGGAGAGGCCACAACAGTGAGAGGCCCGCGTACTGCAAAAAAAAAAAAAAAAAAAAAAAGGAAGTCGTAAAGAAACCTAAGAAATACATAGAACTGAATATAAATAAAACTACATGGAAGAATACATTGGGAAGGGGAAAGCAGTCCCGAGGAAGAAATGTATAGCTCTTTAAAACAAATGTATCAGAAAACAAGCAAGCTTATCACCAAACCAGCAACAAGTTTACCAATTTTTTTCATTCTGGTTCTCCAACCACTTGGCTCTAGATGCAGGGGCAGTCATGCAAGCTCCCCTACCTTGTGGTTGAGGATAGAAAAAGGGAGCCCCAGTAAGGCAGAAGGTGCCAAGGAGTCACAAAGAGGAAGAAGCCCAGGAAAGCAACAGCCATAAAGCTGTTTACAAATCCTAGGCTCACCTTCGAGCTGCACATGTGTGGATCTGATCCTAATCAGCACATTAAGGACTTTGAGAACTGAACCAGCAGATTGCTGCCCAGGTTCTGCACTGGCCAGTGCCTGAAAATACTTGAGGCACATCCAAATAGCATGCAAATATACCAAGCAAGAGCCCACAGAATGTATGTTAAAACCTGTGACCAGAACTTAACCTAGCTGAGTGTCTGCTAAAATTTAAAGAAAAAGAAATCAATTATTTTTCCATAGGATTTCACATGGCCCAGAGTCTTGTAATGTAATATTTAAAATACCTAATACTCAATCCAAAATTACTCCATATGAAAAGACCCAGGAAATCTCAACTGACTTTTGAAAAGACAATCAACAGAAAGTAACAGTGAGATGACACAGATGTTGGAATTAAATAACAAAACTTAGAGGCAGCTTTTATTAAAATTCTCCAACAAGCAATTATGAACATTCTTAAAACAAATCAAAAAACAGAAATTCTCAGAAAAGAAAGAGAAAACTAAAAGAAAAAGAAAATGTAAATTTTAGAACTGAAATAGACAACTGAAATGAAAAATCTCACTGAATGGGCTGAATAGCAGATTGGAGATGACAAGGACAAATCAGTTAACTTGATGATAGATAACAGAAATTATTCAATCTGAACAAGAGGGAAACAAATATTTTTTTAAATGAAAAATATTATAATCCTAAGAGAAATTTTAAAAAAATCCAATGTCTATGTCATTGGAGTCTCAGAAGAAGAGGAGAAAGAATGTGATGCTGAAAAAGAATGTGAAGAAATAATGGCTGAAAATTCCCCCAAATTAGAGAAATATATAAACCTACAGATTCAAGAAGCTCAGTAGATCCCAAATAGGATAATCTTAATAAAATGCATTACCAGAAATATAACTAAAATGCTGAAAACTAAAAACAAGGAAAAAATCTTGAAAGTAACCAGAGAAAAATAATTACCTATACAGTAAACCTTTTTGTTTTGAAATAATATATATACAGAAGACTTATCAAAAATATACAGTATTGGGCTTCCCTGGTGGCGCAGTGGTTGAGAGTCCGCCTGCCGATGCAGGGGACAAGGGTTCGTGCCCCGGTCCGGGAGGATCCCACATGCCGTGAAGCGGCTGGGCCCGTGAGCCATGGCTGCTGAGCCTGCGCGTCCGGAGCCTTGCTTCGCAACGGGAGAGGCCACAGCAGTGGGAGGCCCGCGTACCGCAAAAAAAGAAAAAAAAAAAAAAAAAAAAGAAAAGCCCTCTGATGGCTCTCACTATGCATAGCATAAAATCCACAGCCCTCACTATGGACCACAGAGCCCCAGATGTGCTGAGCTCCACCGTTCCACTGACCTATCTCATGCCCACTGGGCTCCGGTCACTCTGTCCTCCCACAGAGCCTCAAGCTACCAAGCCCCTCCCACCTTTTCGTTCCTGCTGTTCTCTCGCTGCCTGAATGCTACCCGCAACCCCAAAGATGCCTATCTTCCCTCATCCTTCTGGTCTCAAATGTACATCTCTGGAGAAGCTTTCATTGAGTTCTCAATCAGTATGAGTTCCTCTTTACCATAACACTCTGGGATGTGTAACTTTTCATTAGTAGCATTATCACAGTGTGCAATTGTATAATTATTTATGTGATTATATTTGAATGTGTGTATCCATACCTCTGTGTCAATAGGGATTAGATCTATTTCTTGTTCATTTACTGTGTCCAGTGTTTTCAGAGCAGCAAGGGGAGGGTGCTCTTGGCATTTGGTGGGATATTTTTCCTTGTGCAGGTGTTTTAGGTTTGGCTGCAATAACAAAGCATAAAACACAGTCTTCCAGTGCCTAACAAAGCAAGCATTTCTTTCTCACTCCTGGGTTTGTGGATGAGCTGTTGCCTGCCTGGGCTTGGCTGGGCTTGGGTTTCAGGTCAGCTTCATTCTCTGAGACCTGCTTGTCATTTGAGGGCCCAGACAGAAGAGGCAGTGGCAACCTGGGCCCGGTCCCCTCACGGCGGACCACACAAGCCCTGGCGGGAGAGTGGAACACAGGCTGCTTCTCAAAGCCTCTGTTCAGAACTCATGCACCCTCTTGTCTGCCCATCTTCCACTGGTCAGAGGGCCCAAGATCAGTGTGATGGAGAAATCAGCTCCACCCAAATGATCTAACATTACCAATGTCCCTTGGGGGCTGCTTCACAGCCACTGTAGACCCTGGAACCCCAGACTCCTGCCACAGGCCCCATATTCCAGGCCTCACAATCCTAACAAGCAAGAGGAGGCTGCGGGCATCCCAGGTGAGGAACAGGTGTTCCCAGCAGAGTTGTCGGCCTGAGAGTCCCACGTACAGTGACAGCATTCCTGGCAGGAGAGGCAAGAAGACTTCCTTCAACGGCCTCAGGTCTGTGTATTTCAGAAAGGTCCTGACCCTCCCCCCCCATCAACCCCACAGTGTGTCCTTATAACTCCCCAAGGTATTGAGTTCTGGGCTGTCACTTATCTGTACGCCCATATTTATTGAGGGCCTAATGAATGCTGGGCGGTGCCCGGGTAAGGCTGCTGGGTTAAGGTGAGGTGCCAGGTCTGGGTCAGGCCCTTCCTTTGTAGTTTTCCATCCCACAGAGTGTCCCCTTTCATTTAGACTCATCCCATGACTCCCATGAAGTAAGGGACAGCCAGGCAGAGACCAAGTGACTAGCACATAAAGCAAAGGAAAAGGAGGATTAATTGATGCAAAACCAAGATGTCATGGAACCTGTCACTTGAGAAATGCATTCTAGTGCTTGAGAACTCTTAGAAACTATTTTAATTGGATCGAATTAGTCAAATCCTGAGAAGACTTTACCTAGCCATATGCAAAAAGACAGTCTTTACATAGTAGACAGATAAATATATGCCGAATGAGTGTATAAACCTACGCAATTAAGCGGTATGGGAGAAGGGGGGTGCATCAGACACACTGCTAAATGAAGTGACAGCTTTAGTGCTTGAGAACATAATCCTATGATATAGTACTATTACTATCCCCCTATGAAAACACAGACAGGATTGACGTGTAACTTTAAAAGCTATGTAAGAATAGCCAGGCCCAGCATGGCGTCAGAGGGAACATGGCCACCTAGGTGTCAAGTGTGGGCCTGAACTCTGGTGGTTCCGGTTCTGCCCCTGCCACTTAAACCCGCTATCCACAGAGAGTTGGCAGGTCATTTAACACCATCAGGCTAGTATTAGAGCTAAGCACTTAACTGAGCATTATTCCATTTAATCCTCACAATTCCCTGCTCTTATCAGAGAACAAGAGTGAGGTTTAGAGAAAAATAATGTACCCTGTATTTGAGCTGGATAAGTCTGACTCTAGAACTGGTCTATTCTACCCTTCTTCATTCAATAGACCCACTAACCCCCATGCTTTTGTGAACATCAAAAAGGATGTGTATAAAAAGCACCTTTCGAAATACTGAAACCAACGTCAATTAGTACTACAAAATCACCTCGGACCGTACAGAATTTCTCTGGAATTTAACACAATCACAATATAATTTCTTTAACGTTTACGTACCTTATGTACCTGTTACAAGCATTATCTTCTGTAATCATCATACAAGCCCACGTGGACGGTCCTGCACTAATTTTTAGATTAAATTACGAATGTTCTGGCGAAACGCTATAAAAGCAAGTGTGATAAAGCCCCCCAAGCGACTCTACGAAGCCTTGGGGGACCGTCCAGCTTCTTGTGTGCAGCTGAGCAGAAAACGCGGGCGTAGGAGGGACCTCCCAGGTCCGTCACCGCGTTAGAGGGGACGCGACAATGCTTCCACAGTAGTGGTGGAATCATTACTTTGCTGAATAGGGATGTAGGAAACAAGTCTGAGTCATCCCAGTTCTCCGGAGGAGCTGCAAATGAAACCGAGCCCAGGTGCTCCACTGCCAGGGTTAAGCTACAGCCTCAAGCCCCCCTGACTTTTCCTTGCGAGTTACCGGGGATATGCGGGAGCGTGGGCGCGCCCCTGGCTGGGTCCAGAGCTTTAGGGGTGATCCCTTTCTCATGCGGGACTGGGGGCGCCCCTTACATTCCAAAGGAAACGTCACTTTTTGCATTTGTTCTGCAAATGTTTACTGAGCGCCTACCATTTCCCCATATACAAAAATGTGGCAGCGGTACCAGCTAAGACCCAACGCCCGCAAGCGCGCGTCTCGCTGTCTCCGGTGTGCGCGGAGGGGAAGGTGCCCGGGTCGCCCGCCCTGGAGTCGCGGGAGAGCCCCGCAGACGCAGCGCCCGGCCTGCGCGCGCCCGAAGGCGGCACTGCCCACGCACATGCACACGCACGGGAGCGCCGGGCTCCCGCGTCCTCGGGCTGTGCCGGCGCCGGGCGCGGGCGGGAGCTCGAGAGTCCGAGCGGGAGGCGGAGCTGCAGGCGGGGCGGGTGCCCGCGAGCGGCGCTCGTGCATTCGCTCCACTGCTCCCAAAGCCCCGCCCCCGCCCCGCCCCCCGCTTCTCCCGCGCGCGGGCTCCGCGCGCCCCAAGTCGCGCGCGTGCGCGCGCGTGCGCAGGCCAGGGCCCTCCGGGGGCGGCCCCGTAGACTCCAACGAAAGCGTCGCAAGGTCCCGGATTAACCCTTTCCCTGCTCACCCATTTAGAGGCCCAGTCGGGTTCCGTGCCTGCGCAAGCCGGCGGCGCGCCTTCCCCCTCGCCCGCACCGCGCATGCACGGGAAGGGGGGGGTGCCGGTGGGGGTGTTCACGGCCGGCTAGACATTCTGTGCTCGTGCAGGAGGAGGGCTCCTACCATCAGGGACGTGCACGATTCCCCACCCCGCCCCCTCCCCAAACTCCAAAAAAAAAAAAAATCCAAAACACACTGCCACCCACCGTGCCCCCGCGCCCCACGTCCATCCCGTCCCCGGCCTGCGTGCAGTGAGCGCGGGGAACCCACGGCAAGTGTCTGTGGCTGTGCCAGGCTGCAGGTAAGCGCGGGCCGGGGGTGCGGAAGGGGCCCGGGCCGGCCGCGAGGCGGGCGCGGGGGCGCGGGGGAGGCCGGAGGCTGGCGCGGCGGGGCTGCCCGGAAGAAGCGCGTTCTCGCCGCGCTCTGGGGCACCAGTCAGCGCCAGGATGTGCGGGCGGCCCCGGCGGCGCGGCGCGAGCGGGGCCGGGCGAGGGGCCTGGGCGCTCCGGGGGCCGCGCAGGCCGGCGAGCGGGCTCGGGCAGCGGCCGGGCGGCGGCAGTGGCGGCCCCGCGCGCGCGCTCGCTCGAGCCTCGGCGGCGGAGTTCATGGCCGCCCCCGCTCGCACCGCCGCAGTGCACCGCGGTGGGGGTGGGGACGGCCCGGAACCCGGCGCCGAGCGCGGCCCGCCGGGCGCCGCCCCTCCGCTCCACGGGCTCCGCCGCGCCGCCCCCAGCCGCCCTCGGAGGAGGGGGCCGGGACCCTGGCGCTCGCACTCCCGGGAGCGCCCGCGGAGCTCGGGAAGCCGGCCGCGCGCCGCCCCCGCCCCCGGCCGCGGGAGGGCGGGGGAGGCCCGGCGCGAGCCGGCCGGGGAGTGCGCGGGGCGCGAGCTCCGGGCTCGCGGGCGGAGCGGGGCGCGGCGCGGCGCGGCGCGGGGCTGCGGAGCCGGGCCGCACGCCCGCTCTCGCTCCCCGCCGCCGGGGCCGCCGTGGGTCCTCCCTCCCGCGCTCGGAGCCGCGGCCCTAGCCCGCGCCGAAAAGCCGGATTCTAAAAGGGAAAGCGGCCCTGGCACCTCCCGGCTTCCCGGGCGGGAGCTTTTGTTCGGGAAGCAAGGCAAATGGCTTGATCCCGTCCCCCACCTCCTGGTCAGAAAGAGATGGGAGCGAGGCTTGGAGAGGCTCTGGAGGCTCCCTGGGTCCTCCGCTCCGTTCCCTGCTTCCTCCGCATCCCGAAGTTGCCAGCTTTCGACCGGAAAGTGGTGCCGCCGCCATTGTCGCGGCGGCCCCGGGGTCGGGGAGGCGGCCGTCGCCGCCGCTTATGTAAGTTCGGCTTTACAGGAGTTCGCTCCGGCCCTGCGCGGCCGTTTGGAGAAGCGTAATAAAGGGGCAGCTTCCTTCTGGAGGTGTGGTTGGTTTTCATCTTTCCCTCCACCTACAGGGATACTGGCCACGGGTATCTTCCAGTTTAACTCCCCCGAACTTAGCATCTCAACAGAAAAAAATGGTCCTTAGAGATCTGGAGAGAGAGTGGGGGCCAAATAACACACTGACCAGACAAGGAAAAAAAAAAAAAATCCAGCACACTCCTATGTTGCCATGGGTACTGTACACCACTCCTGGGCCTGGTCCATGCGCTTTTATCCCACAAGCCCTAGGGAGAGCGACTGGCAACTGTAGGAAGTGACCCGGTAGGAAGGTTTCGCCTGGCTGCGTTCCCTTGGGGGTGACTACAGGATGGGGTGCATCCAGGGAACAGGCAGAGTAGGAAGCATCCTTAGAAATAATTCTGCTCAACCCTCACACTTGGCAGATAAGAAAACAGCCTGCCACTTTAGGCAGCTTAACGGTGTTTTCGCTTTTCCGTAGAGGGAATTTTGGAGGGTTTTCAGGACTCTGGTCATACCACCCCCAAGTTTGTGTGGTCACCATTCAGTAGAGGAGACTTTATGTTTTTCAGGATGTTAGTCTGCCGCATGGAGTCCCTCTGGTAAAAGTTAAAACTCGCAAAAATCTAGAATCCTTTGAGTTTCCCTGTAGGGATAGAGGCAAAAACACCTGGATTTCTCAAATGGAAGCTTCAAGACCAGAGTAGCTTAAGTAATGTATGTTACATCACACACAAGTGTGGATAGAAGAAAGCAGCTACTGTTCCTTCTCCTCCAATGTTAAATGTTGGGTGTATGTACTTCTCTAACTTTGTCTATATTTATTAAAAGTATATATACTCTGTTTATATGAGCCTAGAGAAAAATGTGGAAGGCTGTGTATCCAGCAGTAACTGGTAGGGGTAGGGGGCATTTACTGGCTTTTACTCTATCTGTGCCACAGTCAACATCCTTACAAATATGGACACGGGCTTTGTGAGGGGAAATCCCTCAGTGGTTCTCCAACCCATCCTTCCCATTCCCGGCACACACCCCCTCCAGGCTGCAAGTGCTCCACCCCTTACCTTTTCTCCTTCGTATCTGTTCAGAGCTGGACCTGATGCTGCCAGCCACCCTCCTCTCTGTTCCCAACCTGAAAATAAGTACAGGTGCCAATGGCAAGACAAAAAAGGACAGTTTCTTTTTAAAAATCAATTCTTGAAAACATTCTTCTTTAGAATTTGGGATAGGGGAAGAGCCTACCTTACTCTTGTATGTCCTTTTCTCTTGTAGGACTGGCGTGCCCCTGATCAGAGTTATTCTGATCCGAAGAATTTGGTGTTTAAAGCATTAAGATAATAGCCTGAGTTGTTCATGGTAACTATGACTTTGGATATTAAGTCCTGAAAATATTGTTTGGTGTTAGCTTTAAAATGTCTCTCTCTCAGTTATGTATTAGCATTCTTTAGGGGACATATGTATTTTCCTCATATTTATACTTTGTTGAATAAAACAAAAAAACAATGTTTTTGAAAAGAAACACAACAGGACACATTATTTTAAAAAGATCACTTTAACACACGGTAGATGTCTTCCATGCCAGTTCTAGATTTCTTTTGCTTGTAAAACACTCGCAGCACTTGTCAAGTGCATCTAACTTGATGACACTTTGATCTGGATGGCAGATAGATCGGCATCCAGAGGGGCTGAAGCCTCTCGTCACTGTCTTCCCAAATGTCATCTGATTCTCTGAGGGTCATGTTAAACCTTGACACTTGTTCACAAGTGGCCCAAAACTGGTGTGGAAAAACTAGAAGACAACACTGAATGGAATGTTCTGGCAATGATATCCCTCTGGTTCTGCAGCAGCGATTTGTCTCTTCCGTCAAGGAAGCAGAACACTGAGAGCTGCTAGTTATTTTACTGAATCTTCCTCTGTGTGAAATTTTACTGAATCTTCCTCTGCGTGAAATTAGAGTAGACGCAGCAGATGGCACTGGTGGATGCTTGCCGGAGACCTGTTTCTTAAACCTTGAAGCTGAGTTATTTGTCATTATTACCGGTAGTTGTCAGGAAGCACGGGTTTTGGGGCTAGAGAACCTGGATTTGAGCCCCGATACTCCACTAAATAACTAGAATATTGGGCAGGTTCCTCAATTCATCTATAAAGTGGGGGTAGTAATACCTATTCTCAAGGCCATCTGATCATTGCATTTGTGAAGACGTGGAAAGAAAAGCACGTAGCGCAATGCCAGGCAGGTATTATGTGCTTGGTAGAAGTTGCTGTTATTATGAGTAGGCAAATACGGAGTACAGTGAAGATAAGTAGAAGGAACAATATGGAAATCCCTAAGTTGGGATCCGTCTTTTCTCCTCATATTCTTGAACCACTCCTGACATTGACTTTCTGAAATTGTTAGGGACCGGAAATTGATCAGAAAATGAGAATCTCCCTGTATTTTCTGTATGGAAAAGTATTGTGCATAATTACCAAAGTATTTTTTTAAACATTTTTTGTAGGAGTTTTTCATCAGTATGTCTGAAACCATTAAATACAATGACGATGATCATAAAACTCTGTTTCTGAAAACCCTAAACGAGCAGCGCCTGGAAGGAGAATTTTGCGATATCGCGATTGTGGTGGAGGATGTCAAGTTCAGGGCGCACAGGTGTGTCCTTGCCGCCTGCAGCACCTACTTTAAAAAGCTTTTCAAGAAGCTTGAGGTCGATAGCTCTTCAGTAATAGAAATAGATTTTCTCCGTTCTGATATATTTGAAGAGGTCCTGAATTACATGTACACGGCAAAGATTTCTGTGAAAAAAGAAGATGTTAACTTAATGATGTCATCAGGTCAGATTCTCGGTATCCGATTTTTGGATAAACTCTGTTCTCAGAAGCGGGACGTGTCCAGTCCCGACGAAAATAACGGCCAATCCAAAAGCAAGTACTGCCTCAAGATCAATCGCCCCATTGGAGATGCTGCTGACCCTCAGGATGATGACGTGGAGGAAATCGGAGACCAAGATGACAGTCCCTCGGATGACACGGTAGAAGGCACCCCTCCAAGTCAGGAGGACGGCAAGTCGCCCACGACGACGCTCAGGGTCCAGGAAGCGATCCTGAAAGAGCTGGGGAGTGAGGAGGTGCGGAAAGTCAATTGCTATGGCCAGGAAGTCGAATCCATGGAGGCCCCCGAGTCCAAGGATCTGGGATCCCAGACCCCTCAGGCCTTAACATTTAACGATGGGATGAGTGAAGTGAAGGACGAACAGACGCCAGGCTGGACCACAGCTGCCAGCGACATGAAGTTTGAGTACCTGCTGTACGGCCACCACCGGGAGCAGATCGCCTGCCAGGCCTGCGGGAAGACGTTTTCGGACGAGGGCAGGTTGAGAAAGCACGAGAAGCTGCACACGGCTGACCGGCCCTTCGTCTGCGAGATGTGCACCAAGGGCTTCACCACCCAGGCCCACCTGAAGGAGCACCTGAAGATCCACACGGGCTACAAGCCCTACAGCTGCGAGGTGTGCGGCAAGTCGTTCATCCGCGCCCCGGACTTGAAGAAGCACGAGCGGGTCCACAGCAACGAGCGGCCCTTCGCCTGCCACATGTGCGACAAGGCCTTCAAACACAAGTCCCACCTCAAGGACCATGAGCGCAGGCATCGGGGCGAGAAGCCCTTCGTGTGCGGCTCCTGCACCAAGGCCTTCGCCAAGGCGTCGGATCTGAAACGGCACGAGAACAATATGCACAGCGAGCGGAAGCAGGTCACCCCCAGCGCCATGCAGAGCGAGACGGAGCAGCTGCAGGCGGCGGCCATGGCTGCGGAGGCTGAGCAGCAGCTGGAGACCATCGCCTGCAGCTAGAGGCGGGGGACCAGGATGCTCGGGGCAGGGATGCTCCGCCAGCATCCTGCATCCTGACCCATGAACGCCAGCCGCTGCATTTCGGTGGAAACTTACGGAGCATTGTACTCGCTGGACTTAAGGCAGTGCTTGGTTGGGTGTTTTGAAAACTTTTCAAGGAAATACCGTTCCTTGGTTCTGACCAAACAGTTTCACTGTCCCGTCTGGTGTCTAGTATTAATGTTGCCAGTAAGCACCCGCACCCCCTGCCCCACTTTTTTATGATTTCTCATTTTAATTTTGAGAACTCCTGTGTCCAGTTCAGAAGTGAGAGACTTCTGTCCCTTTTTTAAATTCCTCTCTCCGCTTGCTGCACCGGGGAGTGCACTGCACAGAGTGATAAATGAATGAATTGATTTCCTGATCATCACCATTCTATGTGACTTAGGGTTACAACAGCATTTTAAGAACTTTGGTAAAAGTACCTTGTGTCGACACAGAAAATACAGGTGGGTGGTTGACCAAGAACCCGGCGTGCGCAGATGTGAAAACAAGTTCTGGGAATGCAAAATGGTCTCAGATTTATACACTTGGTTTGTTAATTTTCTATCACTGTTTTTCATGGTTTTTGTGGACAAATAATGGTTGCTTTGCTGAAGTGTTTTCTTCATCCCTTTTGACTGCCCATACCTGCCCCCCAAAGGTTTCATCACACGTCCCGAAGGCATGTTGGTGGTCTGAGGGCTGAGTTTTTTCATTCCTCTTACTTCGGGCATTGCCACTCTGCAGCCGACGGGGTTTGTGGGATGGACCAGTGATGAGAGGATTAGAAAAAGGAGTATGGGAATCTGGCTCTCAGAGACAAGGCTTGCACATTTGCAACAATTCCAAGGTTTCCTAAATCAAAGAAATTCCTAATTGATTTTGAAATTGGATTTTTGTTTAGGATCAAAATTAGGACAAGAACAGGTATGCCTCTTCGGATACATTTGTGTAACTTAAAAGAGTGTCGTCAGGCTTTTGGGCTCTCTGTAGCACGTGATTTATCCATAAAGGAGATGCAGTGTCCTTCCTTAAATCAATACGTTTAAAATTTTTTAAGTGTGTAAATAGTACAGAAACGTTGGTCTTATGTATCTCAAGTACAAGTAGACAGCTGCACTTTTTTTGCACATTGGATTAAAGTTACTTCCATCGGCAACAAACATCCGTCTGTTTTTAACCAGTATTAAAGATTGTCAGACCAAATGTTTATGTTTTTGAAGTATATTTCATCACTGGTTACACTTTTAAGTGGAAGTTGACTGCCTTTTCATAGTTGTAAATGGAATTATAAGTGCTGTTCCAATTCTGGTATATGAAACTTCTTTTTAAACATTCTTTAGGGATATATTGAAATACCATCAATAGTTTGAATTATGTTCTGTAATAAAGTATTAATTATTTTAGAATGTACCATTTTCGAAAAATGTCAATTTTTAAAATTTATTTTTAGTTGCTAGGATTTTTCTTTAAAGATATATTAATTTCATTTCCTAGCTTGTTGCATTAACACCTGTAATTATAATTGTGAGAGAAATTTTATTTTTTAAATTGGTGTATATGTTATGCCCAAGACTGTAGGATGAAGATGCTACCTTTTTAAGAAACTTATTTATTGGTAAATGTTTAATTTAGTTTAAAACTAATTTAATTTTTTTTCTTAAAAGTTGATTATTTTCTCCTAAAAGTAGTCCTGTCACTGTGTTTATATACTGTTAGTAGAAAGGGAACCGATTGCTGTTCCTAGACTGTTTTAACCAAAGCAAAGGAAAAATAATTTAACATCTTGTGGATACATACTTCAGCAAATCAGTTTTGGGGCCTTCGTTTTTGTATATAAAAGAAAATATACTTCTGTCATTCCTGTTTTCATTTTTTCTTAGCAACCTGTCACATACCCAGGTTTCTACTAAAGTGCATTTTCTATACTGTCTTCGTCCTGGTTTTACAGAATTGCAAGTTCACCGTGTGGCACTGACCCTCACTGAAACCACCTAAGCATGGTGGTACCCCAAAAAGAAAGCTTAATATTCAGCACTTTATTTGCATCATGTAAATATGTGTCATTTGTCCTATTTTGCATGAGAAATATATTTGTGTTGTAATTTCTGCCACCGGTGCTGGGTTCATCTGTGCATGTGTTCCTTGTGTTCTGGGCAATAGCAAAGTCATGACGTGGCAGCTGTCCTGTCTCCTGGTCATTAAGCCTGCCTCTCCCCACCCAGCTGGCTTTAGTGTCCCCTGGATGATGAAGCCCTCATGTCCAGCAGTTCAAAGGTGCCTCCCATCACAGCGAGGTAATTCTGAAACATGCTTACACTGAATCTGCCTTGTGAGAGGGAGGGAAATTCCAGTGTCAACGTTACCACTTTTTCATTATACAAAAACCACCTACCTTTTTTCTACTTGTCCAAAGAGAATGTCTACAAACTTGATGTAGCTTTTTATGCCAACTTGCACGGCATTGGCAGTGATTGAGGAAGGGAATTTTAGGAAGTCTAAAATTTAGGTTATCTGCCTGCTAACTGATCACAAATATAGAATTTTTAGACATTACAGAGGTCACCATCAAGTGAGGCTGATACTAACAAATTCCTCCTATTGTGTTGGGGGAAAACAATTGTGATGAGAGAGAGAGGCAAGCTGATGCAGTTTCCAATTTAATGGATTACGTCCTGTAAGGTTATCTGTAACTTAGTCACTGGGAGCCTGGAATTCATTTTCCGGAGTAGTGCTGTTAGTGGTGATTAGTTCCCAGGGCAGATGTAAAAGCCCTTTGTGTAAGTGGAATTGAACTAGTCTGATAAGGGTTCTAGTCTGGAGTTCTGAGTTAGGAGTTAAAGGGAGAACAACTCTCACATTCCTGTCTGCCCTTTACCTCGAACATCTGCCTGCCTTTCTCCTTTACCCAGCACGCCACCCCTACCAAATGTATGGGAGTCTAATAAGACATCCAGCCGGAGGCAAGGTAACCGTTGAAAAGCATCACAGTGAGAGACCAGGGCCTAAATTTATCCTGCTTCCTTCTAATACTTCACTGAAAGCTGTAAGCACGTGAGCGATGGGGATTCCCTGCCTATGTGATGAACGCCAACTGCCATCCTGAGACGTCTAACTGCTCCTTGTACCTTGCGTTCTGTCTCTGTTTTTTGCCTACCCCCCTGTAACTGGGAACTTTCTCCCCCTTGGAACTGTTCAAAATATGTTTAGTCCTTGACAAAGCTTCAGATATGTGAAGACAGTGTGTCCTTAATTCAGCATGTCTCAAGCATTGCGTGTGAGGCCCTGGGCTGAAGGTGGCGTTTGCCCCTGATTCCTTAAAGGTCGCCATACTGATCGTCTCTCAAGGGCCCTGGGTGTGATTTCTCTGGATTGCGACAGATTTCAGCAGTTGTGTGATTCCATGATATCTTCCAGAGATGCTCCCAATTACCTTTCTTCACATAAATCTTTTCAAGATAGCAACGAGAGAGGGTGGGTTAGTGGAAAGAATTTTGAAGTCAAACTTGAATTGAATCCTGGTTCTGCTTTTCTATTAACGTATAAATTTAGGCAAATTCTTAGCTGCCCCGACCCTTCATTTCATTATTTCTAAAATAGTGAGGGGGATGTCTACTTCATGGCCTGCTGTGAAGAAGAGTGAGAACCAGTACACACCTACTACTTTTGAGGTGCACTGTAAATGTTCCCTGCTTCTTAAAGGGCATTCTCAATACAGAAGCAGAAGCAAGAGTGAATTTCTCTTGACGTTGACATCTGTCCATGTTTGGCTCCAAGCTGTAGACCTAGACCTCATTCTGTGATATCTACAGAAGCTGTGTTTATCTTAGCATTTCTGTAATCTTCAACCAGTTCACAGCTTTGTCCTCACAAACTCCTGTATTCCTCTTAGAGTTGTCTTTGGTTCTGTAATCCCCCATCCTTTAAGTAGGTCCTGGGAGTGTAGTCAAGTGTAAACACTGGGCTCTGGGTGGCTCCCTGCTGTTTTTTGGGAATATGTGTGATGGCAGAGTCAGAATTGCAGTTTTGAGAGCTCGCTTTTGAGTTTCATCTCTGAAATCGTGCATTTGGGGAGATATGTTTACATTTGCTTTTCAGAAATTGAGTGTATTTGAGTCTACACCTGACCTTTCCCTTTCTGGTGTGTATGAATTCCAAGATGATCTGTTGTCTTCTCCCCAAAGGGGCTGGGTCTACTGCTCAAGAATTCTGATCTTCCTTTAGTTCCAGAATACCAGTTTACTAAATCACTTCGCTCTTTTTTGGAGGATATTTCCATCCATCTTACATGAAAGTATTTTCTATGGCGTAAGATTAAAGTAGATCAGTCAACAAATGCTTACTGCATGTCTTGTGTGTGCCAGGCATTGGAGTGGATTCTGGGGATGCGACAGTGAACGGGATTGACACCGTTCTTAACCTCATGGAGCTTACGGTCCAGAATGCAGTTAAACGATGACTTTTCCAAGTCTTACAAAATTTTACAAAGATTTACAAAAGATCATAAATATGAAAAATGCTTTAAAAGCTCTGCTGTGACATATATTTCAATGCAGTTCATGGAATATACTTTAGAAGGTAAATAAGCATTTTTAGTACATAGTCATGAAATTTAGTCATACCAAAAGAAACAGTCTCAGATGACTTATTGAATGTGTACTGAGAAAATGTATTACAATATTACCATTTTCAATGGTTCTCAACTTCTCTCATTGATACTGGACTTTGGAAACAGGAGTGTAAAATGAGACAATGGTTTATTTCTTAAAAATAATGGATTCTGGACTTCCCCAGTGGTGCAGTGGTTAAGAATCTGCCTGCCAATGCAGGAGACATGGGTTCGAGCCCTGGTCCAGGAAGATCCCACATGCCACAGAGCAACTAAGCCCGTGGGCAACAACTACTGAGCCTGCGCTCTAGAGAGCCCGCAAGCCACAACTACTGAAGCCCGCACACCTAGAGCCCACGCTCTGCCACAAGAGAAGCCACCACAATGAGAAGCCTGCGCAGCGCAACGAAGAGTAGCCTCTGCTCGCCACAACTAGAGAAAGCCTGCGCGCAACAACGAAGACCCAACGCAGCCAAAAATAAACAAATTTATTTTAAAAAAATAATGGATCCTGTCATCAGGAAAGGTTACTGATGAAAATTAGAAGAGTAAAAGCATGGTAACCTTGGCTTCCTGCAGCTTTGAACAAGGATATTAGTACCTCAGAAAGAGGGACCTCCATGAGCAATACAAGGTATCCAAATGAGATTCAGCAGGTACTCGTTTAGAGCCGATGGATCAGGGTAGGGTAGCAAGTAAGCTAAGGGAAACCTGAAAAAAAATTTCGTCTCTTAGTTTTAGGTCACCATAAGGCGGACTGTCATTTCGAGGGAGTTCTGTGGAAAGCATCCTGTGCTATTAAACTTATTTGGAATGTGGTTATTTTTTGTTTTCAATCAGAGGGCAGAAGCCTTATAGATAATTCCTATAAGTGATTCTTATAGATCATGGCTGTTTCTTTTTATTTGCTTTCACTTGTGTTGAACTTCGGTCACTGGATAGTCAAGAGGGTCAGGAATTTAATAATGAAAACTAGCATATATTGAATGTTTACCAGGTATCAGGCACTATGTATACAATCTCTTTGTATACTTTGTGACGACTTTCAGGCTATACATTATTAGGGATGAAGACACCAAGATTCAAAGAAGTTAAAAATGCCGCCAATATCAAGTTGTTATCAGAGCCAGGACAGAAGAACAAGTCTGCCTCCAGGGCCTGTGCTCTTAGTCACCGTGTCATATGCCCTCAAACCAGGAAAGGAGCAACTCTGGCCCTGCACATGTTCTTACCACCTTCAGTCCACTGTTAGGGAGAGCAGCTGGAGGATAGAGGGGGCATTTACACAAACAGCTGCCCCTGAGTTTGTATAATAAATTGGTCCCAATATTTTAATTTCTGTAAGACATTTCCCATCCGAGGGCCCGAATTACTAACCAACATTGTTTTGCCTCTCTTCTGGTCTAGAGGCTGCCCCCAAATAATGTGGAAAACTGCAAATAGAATGTCATGGATGATTGCAAAATAACAAAGCTACCCGTCTGCTTTCTTTACACATTCTGTTATGCAGTGAGCCAGGGAAATCCCACCAGACCAGAGGCCATCAACTTTGGTGCCAAAACTAACTCATTGTGTTTATAAAAATGGTTATCTGTTGTCAGGAGTTCTCCCACCCACCCCCTTCTCTCTGAAGAGTGCTAGAAAACTTGAATTCAGGTTCCACCTCTACTGCTTTCAAGCTGTCACCACCTTGGGCTGGTTATATAATCTCTTGAATTCCTTCAGCCAAAATGCAAACAGTGATTGCCTGCCCAGTTTACCCCACTCTTGCTTATTATTTCAAAAGATAAATTCATTGTTTTGCATAAGTAACAGGTAGGAAATTTAGCTTTAAAATGTTTTTTTAAGATCAGATGTAATTGATTTAAAATGTTACCGACCTCAGGATGACCGATAGAGAAGGTTAGAAGGGTAACAGGGAACTTAATTGCACTTCATTCTTATGCTGTTTACATTTAATTAAATGAAGTGTGTGTGTATTAGTACTGGTTTTTCTAATTCTTGGAATATTTTAGCTACTCTTCTGCAATCTTCCAGCAAGCTTTCAGCCAGTATGAAACAGGAAGTATTAACCAGATTGGAAGGCTATGGGCTCAGTTGATCTGATAAGTGTAGACAAGATTATATTTAATAGGGACTTCCCTGGTGGTCCAGTGGGTAGGAGTCCGTGCTCCCAATGCAGGGGGCCCGGGTTCGATCCCTGGTCAGGGAACTAGATCCCGCATGCATGCCACAACTAAGACCCGGTGCAGCCTAAATAAATAAATAAATATTAAAAAAAGAAGAAAAAAAATGGTGACCTACTTAATTTAAACCAAAAAGATTATATTTAACAGTCTATAACAAAATGTGACATTGAGAAATGAGGACTGAAAAATGGTAGCAATGAATTAAATTTAAGTGCTATATAATTAATCATTATTTTCCCAAACTCACTTCTGTGAATTATGAGATCATAAGAATTTTCTAAATTTTTTTCCATATAAGTTTAGTGAACATCCATCTCATATAGATGCGAAATTAAAGATATAGAGAAAAAAATTTTTTTTCCTTGTGATGAGAACTCTCAGGATTTACTCTCCTAAGAACTTTTATATATAACATGCTGCGGTGTTCATTATACTTGTACATCACATCCCTAGTACTTATTTATAACTGGAAGTTTGTACATTTCGACCACCTTCATCCAGTTCCCCTCCCCCCCCGTACCTCTGATAACCACAAATCTAATCTCTTTTTCTATGAGTTTGTTTGTTTCTGAAGTATAACTGACATACAACACTGTGTTAGCTCCTGGTGCACAACATAGTGATGTGGTATTTCTGTATATTTCAAAATGATCATCATGATACGTCTAGTTACCATCTGTCACCATACAAAGATATTAAATAATCATCCACGGTACTCCCCACACTGTGCATTTCATACCTGTGACTCATTTGTTTTGTAACTGGAAGTTTGTACCTCTTAATTTCCCTCAACTATTTCTCTCTTCCCCCACCTCCCCTTGGCAACCACCTGTTTGTTCTCTTTATCTATGACTCCATCTCTGTTTTGCTGTGTTTGTTCACTTATTTTTTAGATTCCACATATAAGTGAAGTCAGGCATTCTAACAAGCATGAGGTGATATCTCATTGTGGTTTTAATTTGCATTTCCCTAATAAGTAGTGAATTGAGCACGTTTTCATGTGCCTGTTGGCCATTTATATATCTTTGGAAGAATGCCTATTCTGGTCCTTTGACCATTTTTTAATTGGATTATTTGCAGTGTTTTTTCTTTAGGTTTCTAATTTTATTTTTTTAATTGAAGTATAGTTGATTTACAATGCTGTACCCATCTCTGCTGTATAGCAAAGTGACTCAGTTATATACATATAGACGTTCTTTTTTAAAATATTCTTTTCCATTATGGTTTATCACGGGATATTGAATATAGTTCTCTGTGCTATAGAGTAGGGCCTTGTTGTTTATCCATCCTGTATATAATAGTTTACATCTGCCAATCCCAAAGTCTATTTGGGTTTTTTTTTTTTGGATTGTATGAATTCTTTATATATTTTGGGTATTAACCCCCTATCATATATATGGCTTTCAACTATTTTCTCCCATTCTGTAGGGTTTTTTCACTTTGTTGATGGTTTCTATTGCTGTGCAGAAGCTTTTTAGTTTGATATAGTGCCACTTGTTTATTTTAATTTTGTTGCTTGTGCTTTAGGTGTGGTTTCCAAAAATCATTACCAAGACCCATGTTAGGGAGCTTTTTTCTTATGTTTTCTTCTGCGAGTTTCACGGTTTCAAGTCTTACGTTCAAGTCTTTAATCCATTTGGGGTAAATTTTTGTGGGTGGTGTCAGATAAGGGTCCAGTTTCATTCTTTTACATGTGAATATCCAGTTTTCCCAGCCCATATACTGAAGGCACTGTCTTTCCTCCATTGAGTATTTTTGACTTCCTTGTCAAATATTAGTTAAGTATACATGCTTGGGTTTATTTCTGGGCTCTTGATTCTATTCCATTGGTCTATTTGTTTTTATGCCAACACCATGTTGTTTTGATTACCTATAGATTTATAGTATAATATTGTATAGGTTGAAATCAGGAAGTGTGATGCCTCCTGCTTTGTTCTTTCTCAGGATTTCTTGGGCTATTCAGGTCTTTTGTGGTTCCATATAAATTTTAGGAGTATTTTTTTTTCTATTTCTGTAAAAAAGAATGCCATTGGAATCTTAATAAGTATTGCATTGAATCTATAGATGGCTTTAGCTAGTATTGACATTTTAACAATATTAATTCTTCCAATCTGTGAACATGGGATAGCTTTCCATTTACTTGTGTCTTTTTTGATTTCTTTCATCAATGTCTTATAGTTTTCAGAGTAGAGATCTTTCACCTCCTTGGTTAAATTTATCCCTAGGCATTTTATTGTTTTTGATGCTATTGTAAATGGGGTCAATTTTTAAATTTTTTTCATTTCAGATACTTCATTGTTAGTGTATAGAAACACTACTGATTTTTGCATGTTAATTTTGTATCCTGCAACTTTATTGAATTTATTGATTAGATCTAACAGTGTTTTGGTGGAATCTTTAGAGTTTTCTGTACATAAGATCATGTCATCTGTAAATAGAGACAGTTTTACTTCTTCCTTTCAAATTTTGATGCCTTTTATTTCTTTTTCTTGCCTAATTGCTCTAGCTAGGACTTCCAGCACTATGTTGAATAGGAGTGGTGAGAGTGGGCACCTTCATCTTGTTCCTGATCTTAGAGGAAAAGCTTTCAAATTTTAACGATTGAGTATGATGTTAGCTGTGGGCTTGTCATATATGGCCTTTATTATGTTGAGATATGTTCCTTCTATGCCTACCTTTAAGTGTTTTTATCATGAACAGATGTTGAATTTTTTCAAATGCTTTTTCTGTGTCTATTGAGATGATCATCTGATTAGTTCCTTTCATTCTATTAATGTGATGTGTCACATTGATTGATTTGTATATGAGGAACCATTCTTGCATCCCAGGGATAAATCTCACTTGATCATGGTGAACCTTTTTATGTGCTGCTGAATTCAGTTTGCTATTATTTATTTTGTTGAGGATTTTTGCATCTGTATTTGTCAGGGATAATAGTGTCCTTATCTGGCTTGGGTAACAGGATGATGCTGGCCTCATAAAATGAGTTTGGGAGTATTCCATCCTCTTTTATTTTTTTGGAAGAATTTGAGAAAGGTGGTGTTAATTCTTTCTAAATTTTGGTAGAATTCACCAGTGAAACTATCTGATCCTGGGATCTTCTCTTCGTTGGGAGATTTTTGATTACTGATTCAATCTCCCAACTAGTAATTGATTTATTCAGATTTTCTATTTCTTCCTGATTAAGCCTTGGTATTTTGTTTGTTTCTAAGATTTTTCCATTTTTAAATTTCTCCCTACTAGTATTGATCTATTCAGATTTTCTGTTTCTTCCTGATTCAGCCTTGGTAATTTATATGTTTCTAAGAACGTTTCCAATTTTACATTTCCTCTGGGTTGTTCAGCTTGTTGGTAGATAGTTGTTTGTAGTAGCTTCTTATGATCCTTTGTATTTCTGTGGTATCAGTTGTAATGTTACTTTTTTTTCAATTATAAGTTTGTTAATTTCAGTCCTCTCTTTTTCCTTTGGTTAGTCTAGCTAAGTGTTTGTCAATTTTGTTTATCTTTTCAAAGGACCAACTCTTAGTTTGGTTAATCTTTTCTATTGTTTTTCTGTTCTCTATTTATTTCTGCTCTAATCTCTATTATTTCCTTCATTTGGCTAACTTTGAGCTCAGTTTGTTCTTCTTCTTGTAGTTCCTTAAAGTGTAGAGTTAGGTTGTTTATTTGGGATCTTTCTTGCTTCTTAATGTAGGTGTTTATTGCTATGAACTTCCCTCTTAGACCTGTTTCTACTGCATCCTTTAAGTTCTGGTTTCACGTTCCATTGTGTTTCTGAATTTTCTAGTTTTCCTCTTGTTATTGATTCCTAGTTTCATGCCACTTTAGTCAGAGAAGGTACTTGTTATGATTTCCATCTTCTTGAACTTTCTAAGACTTGTTTTGTAGATTAACATACGATCTACCCTAGAAAATGTTCCATGGGCGCTTGAGAAGAATCTGTATTTTGCTGTTGTTGTTTTCTATTAAAATGTTCTATATATGACTGTTAGGTTCATTTGGTCTCTAGTGTCGTTCAAATCCATTGTATCCTTATTGATTCTCTATCTGTATAATCTATCCATTGTTGAGAGTGGGGTGTTAAAGTTCCCAACTCTTATTGTATTGCTTTCTTTTTTTTTTCTTTTTTTTTTTTTTTTTTTTTGTGGTACGCGGGCCTCTCACTGTTGCGGCCTCTCCCGTTGCGGAGCACAGGCTCTGGACGCGCAGGCTCAGCAGCCCTAGCTCACGGGCCTAGCTGCTCCGCGGCATGTGGGATCTTCCCGGACCGGGGCACGAACCCGCATGCCCTGCATCGGCAGGCGGACTCTCAACCACTGCACCACCAGGGAAGCCCTCGCTTTCATTTTTTAAGCAATATGTTAATAATGCACAGAAAATAATTTAACTTTGGAGAGAGTGGAACTAGACTTATGCTAATTAATATCTGACATCTACAGAAGGCTCTACACTTTACTTTTGTTTAATTAGTTCACAGTATTTTGAGATAGATATTATTGTCATTTTACAGACAAAAATTTTTTAAATGGGCTCAAACCTAGGTTCTTTGATTCTGGTAAGTTAAGATACATTAATATCTGAATTATAAGCAGCCTGAAGTAGAATACTAAGTATGTATATGGTCTATTTAGTTTATATAAAACTTTTGGCTCTTCTTAAAACTTCCTAATATAAAAGACTAAGATTTGATTTAAGGCGCCCAAGTTCCTAAAATTTGTTGATTTTGTTTTTATTGTGTATGGCTGTCTACTAATTATCTTCCAGTATCCATTCTACGCTTGTTCTATAGTAACTGAATTTTTAGCTGTGCACTGCACTTATGACTGTAAAATCTCTAAAATTAGTTTTGTGGGGGTTTTTTTTTCAACTGAAAAACTTTGAAAATATTTCTATGAGTGACACCATCCAGTACAGTAATTTGGAGTGTGGGCCCTGTATTTAGACTAGCTGTGAGTGAATTTTGGTTCCACCACTCACTCAGTGGCCTTGGACAAATACTTGGACCTTTCTAGTTTTATGTTTTCTTACCTATAAAAGGGGACAATAATAATATGAGAATTAAGTGAAATAATCTATGGAAGGTTTCTACACATGATGAACACTGTATTTTATTGTTATTTTCCTATCTATCAATGAAAAGAGGGGACTCCTGGCTTTCAGTCTCCCCTCTGCCTTAAATTTGCTATGTGAACTTTGAGTAACTGATTTTATCCTCCTGAGTCCTTGATTTAAAGGAGGGGTTGTATTAGATGATCTTTAAGTTTATTTCAGGTTTCAAGTCTATTGTTTTGTAATTATTTAATTAGTTGGGATAACACCCTTTAGGCATTTTTTGTTTGTTTTATTGAAGTATAGTTGATGTACCATATTATATGTTACAGGTGTACAATATAGTGATTCACAATTTTTAAAAGTTATGCTCCATTTATAGTTATTATAAAATATTGACTATATTCCCTGTATTGTATAATATATCACTGTAGCTTATTTTATACATAATAGTTTGTATATCTTAATCCCCTGCACCTATTTTGCCCCTACCCCTTTCCCTCTCCCCACTGGTAACCACTAATTTGTTCTCTATATCTGTGAATCTGTTTCTTTTCTGTTATATTCACTAGTTTGTTATATTTTTTAGATTTTACATATAAGTGATATCATACAGTATTTGTTAGTCTCTGTCTGACTTATTTCACTTAATATAATACCCTCTAAGTCCATCCCTGTTTGTGCAAATGGCAAAATTTCCTTTTTTTGTGGCTGAGTAGTATTCCATTATATATATATATATATATATATAATCTTCTCTATCCAGTCATCTGTTGATGGACATTTAGTTTGCTTCCATATCTTGCTAATTGTAAGTAATGCTGCTATGAACACTGGGATGCATGAGTCTCTTCAAATTAGTGTTTTGGAGTTTTTTTGGATATATAACTAAGAGTGGAAATGCTGGGTCATATGGTAGTTCTATTTTTAGTTTTTTGAGGGACCCCTACACTGTTTTCCACAGTAGCTGCACCAATTTACATTCCCATCAGCAGTGTAGAGGTGTTCCCTTTTCTCCACATTCTCACCAACATTTGTTGTTCGTATTCCTTTTGATGATCCTTTAGGCATTTTTAAGGTAATTACTTGAATTGCCTGCCTTCTAACTCCAAATGGGCACCAAAGGTGATCCCAAGGTCCAAGTTCCTCAATACCTATGAGAGGTAGTAGGAGAGGGGTGTTCGGAAGCTGGTGAACATCACTTAAGTTTGTGCCACTTCAAAATAAAGGGGATATGGATGATTCCACCCACACTGTCACAACTCCTAGTAGAATCATTCAAGTCACACTTAATGTAATGCCACTAAACCTGGGCTTTCCTTCTCTTATTTTAAGGACATTCTCAGGCTTCGGAGATGCATCTAAAAGAAACACAAATCTTACTCTAAAAAGTATTCCTGGATCCCATGCTGTCTTTTGATTTATTTTCTTGCTTTGGTGGAGGAGCACGTGCTCAGTCTGAGGAGAGAATAGGAGTGAACTTTGTGAGATCTGTTTTACCTTCACACGTATTGATGGTTGGGCTGGGGATTGAATTGTAGGTTGGAAAACAATCTGCCAGGAAGTGAAAAATTCATGTTTTTGCACAGAGTTTTCTGAGCAAACTTTTTATGACACCTGGCTTGAAAAACTAGCCTGGGAAGCTGAAGGGTAATTGAATAGCCAGAGACCTCCTGGGATTCTTAGAGACTTATCTCCCAATGTGTTTACATTTCAAAGGTGTTGAACCACAGATCCCGAAGCCAGTCATTTACATTCTGAAAGATTGTTAATAACTAGGGAGCAAAATTTCTCTGCTTCTCTCAGGAGGGAAGGGGCAGTTTTGGGGTCTATATAATCTCCCAGATTCGTCATTTCAGGCAGACCTGTGTGCAGAGTGACACCTGGCTCCCATCATGTCACCTGTAGGGTACTAGGTATAGGGAACTGGTGCTAAGTAATAACAACTTTGATTTCTCCTCTAGAAACCTCACATCTGCTTTCAGGGTAAAAATATGAATAAGTAGATAGTAAGAAACGTATAATCTATCTTACAATTTTGAAGTATCTGGAGAAGTCTAAAGCGGTTCTGATTTCTGATCCTTATGTGGGGCCCATATATTTTTCTCTCTTTAAAGCTTGAAGAATCTTCTCTTCAGCCCCATGTTATGAATGAAATAGGATGTGGGTCTTTGTACTGCAAACTGGTGGGTCCTTTCAATCTGGGAACTATGTCTTTCAGGCCTGGAAAGTTTTCTTATTTCATGTATGATTCCTTATCTTTGTTTTTTCTCTTTGTCCAGTTTTCCTAGACAAGTCTTCTAAATTTCTTGTTTATTTCTTATTTTCCATCTCTTTGTCCTCTTCATCTGATTTCTTTAACGTTATATTTCCAACATTTATACTAAGTTTAAAAGAAAGCTTTTTGTTTGAAATAGTTTTAGATTTACAGAAATGTTGCCAAATGAGTACAGAGAGTCTCCATATACCCCAGCAAACTTCCCCTAATGTAAATATCTTACTCGACCATAATGTAATAATCAAAACTAAGAAATTAACATTGGAACAATTCTATTAATTACAAACTTAAGTTTGGACTTCACCAGTTTTGGGTTTTTTTTCTTCTCACTAATTAATGTCCTATTTCTTTTAATGGATCCAGTCCAGGATATCACATTGCAATTATTTGTTATATCTCCTTAATTTTCTCCAATTTGTGAGGGTTTCTCATTCTTTCCTTGTCTTTCATGACCTTGATACTTTTGGGTAGTACTACTGTGTTATTTTTGTAGAATGTATCCCAGTTTGAGTCTGTCTCATACTTTCTAATGATTACATTGAGGTTGTGCATTTTTGGCAAGAATACTACAGAAGTGATATGTCTTTCTGTGTGACTCATATCAGGGGGTTCCTGTTGTTGCTATGTCTTATTTCTGCTGGTGTTTACCTTACTTGAGTAATCTAGTCTTTGCGAGGTTTCTCAACTATAAAGTTACTATTTTGCCCTTTTTAATTAATATCTTGGAAGTGATACTTTGAGAATATGTAAACATCCTATTTCCCCTCAAATGTTTGGTCACTAATTTTAGCATTCACCTTTGGTGGAAATTGCCTACAATAGTTATTACTATGCTGTTCTAATAGTGGTTTTTCTGTTTTCCTCATTCTTCCTAGATGTGTTCATTTGAATTCTTTTATAAGGAAGAGATGTCCCTTCTCCTCCAATTATTTATTCAATTATTTTTTTATCACAACTCATGAATATTTATTTTCTTCTATGAGATAGAAGCCAATGCTATCATTGTTTTGTTACTCAAATTGTTTCAGCTTTGGCCATTGTCTACCACAATTTTAATTTCCATAAGCTTTGTTTTATTTTTCAATTGCCTCCCACTGGCTCTCTTTTCATAACATTCTGCTCTTGTCTTATGGTTGCAAAATCTTAATTTTTCTGAAGATACTAATGGTAATTTGTTTTTTAATGTTCTCCCTGCATCAATCATCTGTTTCCTCCAGGTTGCTTTTTTCTATTTGTTTGCTTGCCTTGGTTTCTCTCTTTATGTTAGAGACATTCCTCAGATGACTGGTGATACTTCTTTGTCATCTCATTTCTAAAAGTATGCTATAAAAGCTGATGGGAATCCCTGAGCCCATGGGAGAGGCTTCACTGTGTGGCGACCTGACTGGGATTCTTGTTAAT
This sequence comes from Mesoplodon mirus, assembly GCF_964341445.2. Taxonomy (NCBI): domain Eukaryota; kingdom Metazoa; phylum Chordata; class Mammalia; order Artiodactyla; family Ziphiidae; genus Mesoplodon; species Mesoplodon mirus. Next base: position 33,678,427 of record NC_138989.1, read on the forward strand.
TATCACCTGATGTCAGCATCTTCAGATCCTTCCATCTGAGATGGTCAGACATACAAAGAATATTTTCAAATCTCCTGTTTGGGAGGAAATTCTGGGGATCTGAAGGAGAAGAAGGCTGAAGAATATCAGTATGTATGAACTCCCTGTAGTCTCCTTATTCTCTGAATCCCCACCTTCAGCTGGTGTCCCCAAATCCAGAGGCTTCTTATTTTATCCCCTCAGGAGCATATTTTTTTAAAATCTCTTTATTGTCACTTAGTAGCATTTTGGGATGGTAAATTAAGAAGATACATTTGTTCATCTGCCATGTAGAGCCAGAAGCCTCAATAACTATTTTAATATGAAACTTCTTAAGGGGGTTATAAGTAGATCTTAATTAGGATTTGGCAGAAATGTGCCGAGGCCTGTCTGTCGGTGGCAGCCTGTGGAGTCAGTCAGTAAATCGGAAGTTCTAATGTCTTTCCTTTAAACCAGAGTAACATGAAGACATTCAGATTTTGTACTTTGGTTGTAGATCTTTAGTTTGTGAAGTTTGGGGAGAAATCAGCACATAACTATGAGATTCCAATAAGCTATTAAAATGTTAATGACATTTTTCATTCCCAAGTAAAAATATTTTAGTAGGATCTTTCTAAATGAAATATAGAAGATATTTATCCTATTGGTAAAACTGACATATGATGATGTTCACAGGCTTTGGTTCTCTCTCTGGGGGTTTTTAAACCCCCATTTGATACTTATTGTGCTTTACTACAAGCCAGGTCTTGTAGGAGGTGCCAGGGATGCAGTGAGAGTCCTCACAGTCTAGTGGGTGGAGAAAGATCCATAAACAATTACAATCTCATGCAAGGGGAGTGTGGTAGTGGGGTGGGGGCGGGTGGTGCCCCACAGGGAAAGAGCACTTAATTCAAACTTGGGGTGAGGGAAGGCTCTTGGAGAGAAGCCTTTCCACATACTAACTTCATCATATGTGGTCTCCATATTGATTTCTGGTAGGCATCTCAGACATAACAAATTCAAAACCAGACTCCTGACTTGTCCCTCAGATCTGCTCCCCACATATTCTTTCCTGTCTCGCTAAATGGCAACCCCATCCTCGCAGCTGTCGAGGCTGTAAAACCTTTTCTTTTGCATCCCACAGCCATTCCACATGCTAGCCACCAGCATCTCCTACTGGTCCAGCCTTCAAAATGGAGCCAGCATCTGACTACCCTAGTTCTAAGCTACCGTTATCTCTTGTCAAAATATTGCACAGGCCTCCTGTTTCTGCCCTTGCCCCATTCCACTACAGTCCAGGCTAAACTTAACAGCCAGAAGTATCTTTTATATTTTTAAAATAAATTTATTTATTTTTTTTTTTCCACTGTGTTGGGTCTTCATTGCTGCACAGGGGCTTCCTCTAGTTGTGGCGAGTGGGGACTACTCATTGCGGTGCGCAGGCTTCTCAGGGCGGTGGCTTCTCTTGTGGATCACCGGCTCTAGGCGCGTTGGCTTCAGTGGTTGTGGCACGTGGGCTCAGTAGTTGCGGCTCGCAGGGTCTAGAGCGCAGGCTCAGTAGTTGTGGTGCACAGGCTTAGCTGCCCTGCGGCATGTGGGATCTTCCCGGACCAGGGATCGAACCCGTGTCCCCTGCACTGGCAGGCGGAATCTTAACCACTGCACCACCAGGGAAGTCCCCAGAAGGATCTTTTAAAATAGAAACTCTAATGTCCCCCCGTCATGTTCCTGAGGTCCTTTAGGTCACTACTCAAATGGTACCTTATCAGTGAAGTCTTAACCACTTTATACAGATAGCAACCCCCCTACCTCCACGTAGGCATTCACTATCCATTGTACTCCTTATCTTATGACATGCTATATCTTACTATTGTAAATTTACTATTTTGTTTATTTTCTGTCTTTCCCCCACTGGAATACAAACTCCATTATAATCAGAATTTGGTCTGTTTTGTCCATTACAGTATATTCCCTAGATAATCCTAGAACTGTGTAAATTTCTCTTGACATTTTTGTGTATGCCCTTCCAGACATTTTTCTATATTTATATATATATATATATATATATATATATATATTTTTTTTTTTTTTTTTTTTTTTTTTTTTTTTTTTTGGTACGCAGACGTCTCACTGTTGTGGCCTCTCCCGTTGCGGAGCACAGGCTCCGGACACACAGGCTCAGCGGCCATGGCTCACGGGCCCAGTCGCTCCGCAGCATGTGGGATCTTCCCGAACCAGGGCACGAACCCGTGTCCCCTGCATCGGCAGGCGGACTCTCAACCACTGCGCCACCAGGGAAGCCCTATATTTATAAATATATTTAAATAAACATAGAATCATGTTATACATCCTGTTTTTAACCATGCTTCTTTCATTAAGCAGCATATAAAAACATTTTTCAGTAACAATACTATTCTTGCACAGTATAATTTTTATTTTTGTGTAGCATTCCAGTATTTGGATGTTACCATAGTTTATTTATTCAAGCTTTCATTTTTACACTTTTTTTAACCCTATGTTTAACTTTTTTGTGTGCCTAAAGCACACCATTCTGACCAAATATTTGTTCACATCTCTGAGCACAGGATATGTCCCTCAGATGGGTCTTAAGAGGTAGTCTTGTTGGCTCAAGATACATAGAAAATTATAAACTTTGTTACCAACTGCCAAATTGCATCTCGGAAGGGTGATATTATTTATACTTCTACCAGTTTCATACAATTTCTTTTAACACTTACACTAGCAGGTATAGGAGGTATAGAAATAACTTCAGTTTTTCAAGATAAAACTGAAGAAACAAGTAAGAATTTGATCCTTTTCTTTGAAGATAAAAATCTTCTCTTTTCAGTCTATTGCTTGCCTTATCTGTATGCTATCAGACTCACTCTAAAATTTTGTGAAAGTCACTTAAACGTGGTGGGATAAACTTTTCAGTGGTTTCCTGGAGACAACTTTTATCTTCTAAGAGACTTTCTCGTTTAGAAGGATCCTACTAAAAATATTTTTACTTGGGAATGAAAAATGTCATTAACATTTTACCCATAATAACTCATATACATAATACTACTGCATATTTTCTACAAGAAATTTTAAATATTGGCTTTATTTTTATAATAATAAAAAAGTAATGCCCAATATTTTTTGGAAGATGCCCTGATAAATAAGAAGTAACTACCAGTCACTTGCAGGTTCCACATTTTTTATTTGTGTTTAGGATTGCACAGACACCAGAAAATTCTGCTACTACAATGAATGGAATAATAAGAAAAGGATGAAGGTAGATTTAGTGTGTAAGAGTTGCATTCTTGCAAATGACACTGAGCAAATAAAAGACTGGTCACTTAATCAAAAACATTGGTAAAGTAACATGTACCTTAAAGATTTATATGTAAACCACTTAAATGTACATTTTTTAAGCTGCATTTGATACAGGGTCAAGAGGTTCAGTGATTAGATTGTCGTATTGTAAATAATTCATAACTGTAATACTGTTTCTTTAAAACAGAGAGAGAACTTAAACCCACTCTGAAACCATGATTATTGCTTAGATTTTTGGAATTTTTTAGCCAATATTTTATATTTGTCTCACCTATGCATAGCATAATTTATCTATTCAATTTTTTTTTTTTTTTTTTTTTGTGGTATGCGGGCCTCTCACTGTTGTGGCCTCTCCCGTTGCGGAGCACAGGCTCCAGACGTGCAGGCTTAGTGGCCATGGCTCACGGGCCCAGCCGCTCCGCGGCATGTGGGATCTTCCCGGACCGGGGCACGAACCCTTGTCCCCTGCATCGGCAGGCGGACTCTCAACCACTGCGCCACCAGGGAAGCCCTATCTATTCAATTTTTTGAAGGCATCTAACAGATTTCTTTTTATAGAAGCAAACCTCTTCTCACAATGATTTATCAGTTTGTGAAATATTTAACTGAATTACATATTTAGATTAAAAAGTACGACTGGCATAAATATGTCTGGGCATAGAGGAATACAACTCTCAGCAGGCATACAATTCAACTGATAGAGGCAGAAATATGTAAATGTTCTAGAAAGTAGCCCACTAGCCATGAGTCTACAGGGCATATAGAGTGCCATTATCATTAGTATCATATTCAGGTTGTGAAGGAGTCATTTATTTTCAGCAAGGCACATCCATAATTTAGTTTTAACTCATTCATTTGAATTTTATTGGTTTTGAAATTTGGTTTGTATTTAATTTGTAATTTTAATAGTGTGTAAAAGCTACAGAGATTTAACTCATATAAGGATTTATAGTTGGTTTAATTTGTATATGTTTAAGTGACATTCTAATAATTGAAGCCAGCCTCAGGGATAGGTGAGAATCTTTTTTTCTTTTTAATTTTGAAAAGGTACATGTATAATACTTGAATATGAGAATCACTACCATATTGGCCAGGAAGGAATTAGCAAGAACTGATATAAAGAGATACACACACACACTTATATTTGCTGATCCACTCTAACCTTCCACCCCCTACTCTCTTTCTCAAATGAACTGTCAGTCAGTGATTAAACACACAAGGGAAGCTCAAGCTCTGAATATTGGTGGGAAAGTGGATACAAAGTTGAATAAAACTTGGCCCCCTGGTCTCAAGAAGTAAGTCTGGAGTGGGAGGAAAGAGACATAATGCAATCACTCATTCAGCCACTATTTAACAAGGCAAGAAGTTAAGTGCCGTGAAAAAAAGTAGAGGTGGCTACTTTGGAACATCCAGAGCGTGGGCTGATCCTGCTGTCACTTCGTTTTTGCACAGTGAGTTTCAGCATTAAAAACTGTGATTTGTACCTTCAAGAATACTTCATTCTGAACTTGCCTCTCTATGGGCTAAGGCCATTATAATGGTGACAACTGTCCAGTTCTCAGTTAATACTTGTTATTATTACATAAACAAACCATATTGTTTGCAATTACACTCTCTTTTCTAGGTCCACATAAGTCTGTTAAAAGGAAGTGTGTGTGTGTGTGTGTGTGTGTGTGTTTAATCCCTTTAAGTATGAAAGCTATACATCTGAGAACCTGAAGCTAATTCACAATTTCAAAATGGCATTGGTAGTTTATTAAAAATGAAGACTATGGCTCTCATAGATTTTTACATGTCCAGATGTTCATGTCATAGGTTTTCTATGCTACCATACATTTGTTCTATTCAAGGAAATTATGCATATAAATGAAGTTCTGACCAAGTCTACAATATTAACCCCTCCCAGGGAGGAATCTGGCAAGTACCCATGTATCTACCCAAACCTGGTCGTTTCACAGCAGGACAGGACCTAGGCTGAGAGAGAGATTTGAGAACCGGGCTGGGTAGTCAGATAAACTGAACAATAGGGTCTGGTCTTGAGGACCAACTCACAGAGATGGGCAGTCAGAGGCCTGGTGCCCGGGCTGTTCAGGGGCTCTTGATGTAAGATCTCCTTCAGTCTTGAGTGGGTCAGGGCCAGGCCGACCAGGTTCTAGGAGGAGCCCTGCAGGGGATTTGGGGAGTTTGGGGAGATAGAAGCTGAGACCGAGTTCTGTCTGTTGAGGCCTCCGTAGAAGTAGAAAATATGTCAGAATCTGACCATTAGTCCTTCACGATGGTCAAATTAGTTTAATGACTTTGCAAGGGGAGGGGAGAGACCCACAAATTATGATCTTTCCATGTTTTTTGTTTGTTTTGGTTTTTTTTGGCTGCACCATGTGGCTCGTGGGATCTTAGTTCCCCGACCAGGGAAACACGGAGTCCTAAGCACTGGACCACCAGGGAAGTCCCTCCATGTTCTTTTCTTTAAGGCATTATTTACTTTCTGAAATCCGTACTAATTTTTTCCCTCCTTCCTTCCCCCCTCCCCTCCTCCCTCCACTCCTCCCTCCCCCTCCCTCCTTCTTGTCTCCTTCTCTCTCCCTCCCTCCCTTCCTTTCTTTCTTCTTTTCTGTATTAGTGTACTAGGGCTGCCATAACAAAATACCACAAACTGGGTGGCCTAAAAGAAAAGAAATCTATTCTCCTGAAGTTCTGGGGGCCTCAATCAAGGTTTCAGTAGGGCCATGCTCCCTCTGAGGTTCCCATGTGTCTCTCCCAGCTTCTGGTGGTGGCCAGCAATCCTTGGCATCCTTGACCTACCCCTGCATTGCTCAATCTCTGCCTCTGTTGCCCCATGCCTTTCTTCCCTGCGTGTGTCTATGGCTCTCTCTGCATCCTCTCCCCTTATAAGGACACCAGTCTTACTGTATTTAGGACCTATCCTAATCCAACATGACCTCAATTTAACTTAACTAATTAAATCTGCAAAGATCCTATTTCTGTATAAGGTCACATCCTGATTTCTTGCGCGGACAAAAATTTGGGGGAGACATTATGCAACTAAGTACAGACCCCTTTCTGTTACCCATCCCACCCCCCTGTTTTGCTTCTTTTCCTTCCCTTTTAGAACTTTAATCAGTTGCAAGATAAGCAATGAGCTGGTTGTGTTCTTACTTGGTTTTGATGACCTTTTACAAATCACTCCTTGTTATGTTTTTCTTAGCATTCATGAATTATAAGATCATTGATAACTCAAAGATAAATTGTTTATTTTAAACATGCTGATTATTCAAGCTTCATATATTGGACGTTTTGCTTGTCTTCTTTAATTATCCTGCTCTTTTAGAGCTTTCTTGAGCTTCAAAGGTCAGTCAATGCATTTTTCATAACTTGTAATGGATTTTGGGGGTTTTATTTTTAATAAGCCTTTCAGAAATGGAAAATATCTCTATCAACCTATTCTTTTCTCATTTTTCAATGAGAGATTCTGTGTGGCTTTATTTTTTGATGCAGATATTTACAGTCACCTGACAAAGGGGTAATGTCAAAAACAGAGGCCAGGGTTTCCCTGGTGGCGCAGTGGTTGAGAGTCCGCCTGCCGATGCAGAGGACACGGGTTTGTGCCCCGGTCCGGGAGGATCCCACATGCTGCGGAGCGGCTAGGCCCATGAGCCATGGCTGCTGAGCCTGCGCATCCGGAGCCTGTGCTCCGCAATGGGAGAGGCCACAACAGTGAGAGGCCCGCGTACCGCAAAAAACAAAAAACAAACAAACAAAAAAACAGAGGCCAGTGAGGAAAACGTGAAGTGTGGATAATATGTCATAAAAATGGCAAAATTTCTGCATCAAGGTGAAGAAGAAAGTTGACTGGAAATGCTTCTTACTAACATCCATGTTGTTGCAGACTGATGATAGACTTCCAAGTCTCTTCAGGTAAATCAGATGAACTACTTGGGGAAATTAAAAAAAGTAACCATGACCCATGTGGACAATGGGCTGGAAGGGAGTAAGAAGGGATGTAGTCAGGAGTCTGTTGTCATAGTGCCAAACTGCAGAGTGACAATAGGAACCAGAGGACCAGCTCTGCCTGCACACAGGGGGTGTGTCTCCAGATCCATCCACAAGGAAAAGGATGTCCAAAGACTAGTGAGCTCTGACCAACCACTTTATTCCCTCCTTCTCTCTTGGAGAGGAACAAAACAGGGGATGTAGAAAAATGGAAATGGAATCTGCAATATTCCTGACTGGGGGGAGAGGAAGAAACACTTCCCACATCCATTTATCTGTAGGGCCTGCCATTTCTGTCTCCAAAACATACCTCAAATCGGTCCTCCTCTCTCCACTTCCGTTGCCTCCACCTTAAACCAAAACCCTTTCCTTTCTCATTAGATTAATGCAATTCAGGCCCCAGCTGCTTAAAATCCAGAGGAGATGTATGCAGGCCAATGTGGTCCCCAAGTGTATTAGAAGTTCAAGATCGAGGTGCTGGCAGATCCCGGGCCTGGTGAGGGCCTGCATCCTGGTTTACAGATGGCCATCTTCCTGTATCTTCACATGGCAGAGAGCAGAGAGAGGAAGCAAGCTCTCCCAGATTTTCTTGTAAGGGCTCTAATGCCGGTTATGCAGGCCCCACCCTCAGGATCTCGTTGCCTCCCCACAAGCTCCAGCTCCCAGTACCAGCACATTGGGGGTTAGGATTTAACATATGCATTTTGGAGGAACACAAACATTCAGTCCTTAACACCCCCCAAGGCTGGCTTACAGGAACTACTTCGTGTTACCACAGGCGCGCTCTTCTTGTCCCGTCCTTGCTGCAGTCCTGCATTATAATGGCCTGTTTCTGTATCTTCCCAGTTGTAAGCTCCTGGAGAATCAGGACTGTCTTGTTCATAGCTGTGTCCACAGTACCAGCACATAACATGATAGAGAGTTGTCTGGTGATTAATAATGTAAGCACTGCATGTTACAGGGACCCTTGCTGCCTCTTTTCTGAACTTATTAATGGTTTGGAAAACATAAATTTCTCAATTTTGTAGATGATATCAAGTAAGGAGGACGACAGAATCAAAACTGAAAAAGTCAAAGATCTAAAATGCCACAGGCTGAAACCAATAAGGTAAAGTTCTAGAGAGAAACGTAAAATTCTACAGGTAGGTTCATGTTGTGCAGCGGTTCTCAAAGTGTAGCCCTGACCAATGTCGGGAAAATATAATTAAAAACAAAATGTCTTGTCAACCTAGAAAACCTCTTCACAAGATAGAAGAGAAATAAAAGGGTTTTATTTTGAATAAGCATTAAACCAGAACGTAATGTGAATCACAGAAAAGCCACTAAGGGGATAGATAGCAAAGACAAAAAGAAATGGCATCATTTACATAACCAGACAGATGAAACCAATTACCTCCACGTTTTCAAGATAAAGGGTAACTGATTCTCAAATAAGAGGACTAACTGCCTTCAAATAAGGGAAAAATAAATTTCTCATATCTTTATGACAGAAGGTAGGTTTGTATTTGGAGACAGGTACCTGCTGAAGTTAGGCTCCTATACTCCCAGGAAACTGGGAGGAAGAGGTGCTATCTTCTTGATGGTTCCAGTTCTATGCAATGGCTCTGGGTCCCCTTTCAAAGAGAAATTTCTGGATTGTAAAATGGGAAAGAGGCTTATTTAGCCCTTAAAAAGATCTCCATACATTTCAAAAGGCAGAGAAAGAGCCCACAAGGGCAAGTTTCCTAAAGTAAATGCTCTCTCTTTCTTTGCGCCAGGGAGAACGAAATATTTTTCTCATTTCTAATTTATTTTACCCGTACAGCAACAGCATCTGCATCACCTAGGAACTTTAGTTAGAAATGCAAATTCTCAGGTCCCAACGCAGACCCACTCAATCTGAAACTCCAGAGTTAGGGCTGGGCAATCTGTGTTTTTGTTTGTTGGTTTGTTTGTTTTTGTAGTACGCGGGCCTCTCACTGTTGTGGCCTCTCCCGTTGCGGAGCACAGGCTCCGGACGCGCAGGCTCAGCGGCCGTGGCTCACGGACCCAGCCGCTCCGCGGCATGTGGGATCTTCCCGGACCGGGGCACGAACCCGTGTCCCCTTCATCGGCAGGCGGACTCTCAACCACTGCGCCACCAGGGAAGTCCTAATCTGTGTTTTTTAACAAATCCCTCAGGTAAGGCTCATGCTCCCTAAAGCTTGAGAATCACTGTAGAGAACTGTTGACAGCAGGCCACTTGAAAAAGATTTAGGGAAGATGAAGGATTTCACTGAACTTGAATTAATAGTTATCTGCAGTTTGAATTACAGAGTTAGTCACTGCTCTGCTAATACATTACCTTCAATTAGTTAGCAAGAAATTAAGATGTCTGAAATAAAGATATTAGATGAACCTTGGTTTAGGGTAGACAGTCAAATCGTAACAACTTGCATAATAGAAATAAAAGCAAAAGCATTATGAAAAATTATGCTCATCTGGCTCTCAAGTCCATTCCTTAATTGAATATATGAGAGTTGCCTGATTTTCTGGAAAATCACAAAATGCCCAAATCAGGTAAAGCCATACAAGACAAACTCAAGAGGAACTAGACAATTGTGCAATTTTTTTTGCATGAACCCCTTCTTAAGTTCACCTGGCTTTCTGCTGCGGGACAAGATCTGTCCTTTCTCAGTGCTTCTCAATTTGGGATGCAAATTGGAATCACCTGAGGATAAGAAACACACAGAGGAGATTCAGAGCAGCAGGTAGTGGATTCTTTGGGGGCATGGGTTCACATAAGCAGTCTGGACAGTGAGCCCTGCTCTCCTTTCTCAGCACGGGCCACAGCCTACCATGGACCTCCAAGAAGAGCACTCCAGAGCCCCAGCTATAGTTCTAGGCATGGGGGCTGATGTGGAGAATTTGGAGTAGCGTGGAACGTCCTCATCTAAAGTTTGCTTTGAGAAAAGTCTTTTATACCTCCTTTGACCCACTTATGAAAGACAGCCCTAATAAAGTGGTTTCTGTGGCCACTGAAATAGACAACATTCATGATGCCAAGCCTTCCTGAGGAAGACCACCTAAAGTGAGGCTGGTGGCATTTGCTGTCTTAGGAGCTCCGGGTATCCCTGTGATGGACTCTCCCCCTTGTGTCCTCAGGCTATGGACCTTTTCCTGCCCACTGGTCCCATTCATGGATGTACTGCAGTTTACCCAGAAGGACCTGGAGGTTGCAGTTAAAGCCATGCAGATGGAGAACCTGAAATTGAAAAGCAAGTATGAGGAGCTCCATGCGAAATGCTCGGAGATGGGGAAAATTATGATCGGATTTTTAGGGATGTACCCAGGTGATGGAGAAGGTACAGAAACAGAAGAAGCTTGCCAAAGCTGAAATCTAGAAAGTCAGAAAGAAAAAGGTCAACTTACTACAGACAAATTCCATGAAGCATATTTCTCTGAACCTTTCAAGGAATTTGAGAAGCAGGAGGTGACTGAAGGCTATCTCATGAATGAAGAATGGCTGAAGAAGTGTGCTGAGGATTACAAATTAAGAAGTGAAATGGAAGGCCAAAGATACCAAACATTAAAGGCCCACACAGAAGAGGTCCTCAATCTGGCAGAGAAGGAAATCGCTCGGCCCCAGCGGCCTGTTGGCCTTCTAGGTAAGCCTGATAAAGGGCCGGATGAGGAGCATTCCCCAGAGACCATTCAGTGGAAGACTAAAGAAAACAATGAACTACTCATCATCTGTTATGACCTTATTTCAGAGATGGAATGATGTGGATGGAGGTCAGTGACCAGTAAGTGAACTTCTCTCCCTCCTCCCGTCTCTCTGTGTAACTGTAAGCAAGACTTGTATACTTTCTTTTCTCGTTTTTTCCTTTTGGTGGAGATCTAAGATACCCTTAAAAAAAAAAAAGCTATAGAAAATTAAGTATGAGATATCTTGACTTCTGAGTTATGCTCTATTTGACTTCTTCAATGTTGATGCTCATCTTTCATTAGCAAGTTTTTGTACCCTATCAAGTATGTGCTCTTGTGAGGTTTACTGAAATTTTGGAGGGTGCTATATCCTGCAGGTGTTTTTTTACTGTGGGAAAAACACTGCTCTGAAATTTATGATAGCCAACAGGACTAAGAATCAATTAATTTTGTTAGTACATATGTACCACGAAAGTATGGCTTATAAGAAGTGTTGGGGGTCCCAGTCTCTTATAAACTCTTACAATGCTAACTGGCAATGATAAAATAATTGCTATAACCTGTCTTTAAAACAAACTTTATTGTAGTTCATTTAGTTATTTATAGTTGCAGAATTAAACAGTGTATTGACATGTGCACAAAATGAGCATTAATTGAGTGAAGAGCAGAAGGTTGTGGGGTGTTGTTTAGTGGTCAAGTAGTATTTTGGCTCATCCCCGCATGGCGAAATAGGTATGTGAAGGACCTTTGTGTCTGAGTTTTTTTTTTTTTTTTTTTTTTTTTTTTGCTGTACGCGGGCCTCTCACTGCTGTGGCCTCTCCCGTCGCGGAGCACAGGCTCCGGACGCGCAGGCTCAGCGGCCATGGCTCATGGGCCCAGCCACTCCACAGCATGTGGGATCTTCCCGGACCGGGGCACGAACCCATGTCCCCTGCATCGGCAGGCGGACTCTCAACCACTGCGCCACCAGGGAAGCCCTGTGTCTGAGTTTTTATGGCAAGAAAATAATTTTATTTTTTAAAAATTCATTTTATTGAAGTAGTTGATTTACGTTGTCAATTTCTGCTGTACAGCAAAGTGACTCAGATATACTACTTTTTCATACTATTTTCCATTATGGTGTATCACAGGATATTGAATATAGTTCCCTGTGCTCTACAGTAAGACCTTGTTGTTTATCCATCCTGTATATACTAGTTTGCATCTAATCCCAAACTCCCAATCCTTTCCTCCCCTCCCCCCCTCCCCCTTTGCAACCACAAATCTGTTCTTTATGTCTGAGTCTGTTTCATGGATATGTTCATTTGTGTCATATTTTAGATTGCTATAACCTGTCTTTTAATCAAATCGTGCAAAAATATAATTAGAGGTTTTCAGTTCAGTCCTTAGGTATGTGAACTGTCCATCAAGGGGGCAGTAATGAGTTTTTCTTAGTATGAAGATGTGACTAGAATTCAAGCTATTTCAGTGAGACTATACTGACCACCAGAATGACAAAACCTATGGACATGTAAAGAAAGGCAACTATAGATTTTGGTCCTGAGAGGATTTTAAGAACTACTTTGTTTGACATGAAGGCTCAGACCTTCCTTTTTCTTCCCCTTTTTTGGCTCTAAGAGAATCACAGAATTCTCAACCAAATTTTAATGATCAAGTAATGCCTTTAATTACAAAAGAAAAACTGAGGCCAAAACTGTAATTTACAAAAAAGGAAGCAGCCAAGTCATTTAATACAGGGGAATAAAGGTGAGTGGATACAGCTCGAAGAATGCACCATTCCCTGCCCCCCCTTCTTTTTGCTACAAGTTGCACCCATCTTTATTTACTTATTTATTTATTTTGCGGTACGCGGGCCTCTCACTGCTGTGGCCTCTCCCGTTGCGGAGCACAGGCTCCGGACGCGCAGGCTCAGCGGCCATGGCTCACGGGCCCAGCCGCTCTGCGGCATGTGGGATCCTCCCGGACAGGGGCACGAACCCGTGTCCCCTGCATCGGCAGGTGGACTCTCAACCACTGCGCCACCAGGGAAGCCCTGCACCCATCTTTAAAAACACCATCTTTGCCAGATTCAGGAGCAAACAAAGAAATTGCTCAAGTTGGGTTTTCTGCCTCCTTTGTAAGCTGCACGTTTTTAACATGTATTTTAAAACTGTAATGTGAAAAGCCCATAAAACAAGAAGCAAATATGCCATTCTCTGCACATGAAAGCATTATTTTACCAGACATCAGAATATGCACTTAGAATTTTTTCTCACAGTTGTGTTCCTGTGGAGATATACGTTTGGTCTTATTCATCTGTTTCTCTGGTAACCCCAAGTACAGTCCCCAACATATGGTGCTGTAAGATACATATTTACATTTTAAAAGTAAATATGTTTTCCATGTATTGTTCAGCGCCTGGACTTTTCTGATAAAAGGCACAGTCTCTGAGCCTGTTGTGGTTTCAGAACAGAAACGAAGTATGTGAAAAAAAAGGTTCCTGGGGCAGGAGTGTCAATATTTATCTGCCAGCCACGCGAACCCTGGCAGCTGTCTCCGGACCTGAGGTCTCCAAATCGGTGTCCCCGGGCGTGTGACACAAGCTCAGGCACTTCCCAGGCTGGCACAGATCGCCCAAGGCGGGCAGCAGCAGTTTTCAGAGACGGCAGGTGGCAGGGGCGCGATTCGGGGTGGTCCGTTCAATTGCTAACAGGTCCCCCGCCAGTGGCCGCGTTGCTGGGCCGAGTGCAAAGGTAGCGGGGCTTCCTCGCAAGGGTCGGGCCCAGCAGGTGGGGACTGGAGAACTCTTTGTGAGTCACGGCCAAGCACGACCCGGTCCGTGGGGCTCGCAGCCCTGCCGTTTCCTACCCGTTCCTGCCAAAGGCCCGCTTCAGCGCGTCCACGAAGCCCTCGTAATGCGCCAGGATGGGGCTCTCCCTCTCGATGTAGGGGACAACCCACTCCTCGGCCGGCCCACTGAGGCGGCTGATTAAAAACGCCACCTTGAGGGTGTCGTTCGAGAACCTGACCTCAAAGAACCTCATGTAAGAGGCCGCTTGAATCAAAAACTCGGGAAGCCGGGCGGAGTCACCTTTGAACGTCTCGGGAAAAGCCACCGGGCAGGCGGGCGGGCGCACCTGGGCCAGCAGGTTGGCTTTCTCGCACAGGAGCCGCCGCACCTGGTCCATGAGCTCTTTGTTCTCTCTGCGCAGCGCACGGTTCTGAGTCAGGAGGTCCTGCATCATGACCGCCAGCGCGTCCATCACCGCCCGTCGGGTTCCGTCCGCGCCGCCGGAAGTGCGTGTCGCTCGGGGGCGGGTCCCGGGGGTCGCGGCGGCGGCGCGTCCGGCCTCCGCAGTCCAGGCTGGGCTTATCCCCGAGCAACGGCAGGCAGCGTCTCCGGGGCTACTGGCCGGAAAACCAGCATCCGGGATTCCTGAAGCAGACGGGCGGCAGCCAGAGAGGAAATTTGGAGTAGACTGGGGGCCGAGCCGAGGGACGCAGCGCCGCGCTCGGCGGAGGAATCTGACGCCGTGGCTGTGCTCAGAAACTTCCGGTAGGCTCCGTCCGCGACTTCCGGTGGGCTCCGCTGCGACTTCCTGTAGGCCCCGTCTGCGACTTCCGCTAGGCTCCGTCAGCGACCGGCGAGCAGGTGCTTAAAGGGGGAGCTGTGTGCTCAGGGATCGCGTCGCTGGGCAGCTGCGGCTTCGCCCGCTCCTCCCGAGCTGCGAAGCAGTCGTAGAGTTTTTTGAAGTTCCATATTCCTGGCTGTTCGCATGTTACGCTCAAGGCTTCACAGGCACGAGGAGGCAGTTTTAATGAAGCTCTCTGTGCCTGTAGAGTAGACCATCCCTTGGGGCTTCCAACTTGACGGAACAAGGAGCATCTCTCCTATCCGGAGTGCCTCCCAGGTGCCAGACGCCTCATCCTATCTCATCTAAGCCTCCCGACTTTGTGAAGCCCATGCTGGGTTTCTGGTTTGTTTGTTTGTTTTTGTTTTCCTGAGGACACAAGCAGCTCAGAGAGTATACAAATTTATTCTGGCTACAAAGTCGGTGGTACGTTGGTGAAGGCTTCCTGAGTGCCAGGTGATTGAGGATGAACTTAAACTTAAGCTGGCGGCAGGGTCTGTAGATTGGAAGGGGCCCTGTTGAGATGAACGCCATCTGTATTTATATGAATGAGAGGAACAGATTCCATCTGGTCCAATTCAGCCACCGTTTACTGGCGCTGGCTGTGAGCTCTGCTTCTCTACTGTAATTAGGCTCTGCTCTGACCTCCTTCCTATCTAACCAGTCTCCTATTTTTTCTATCCGTGTGATGTGCTAGGTAAAGAAAACTTCAACCTTTGTGTGTGTGTGTGTGTGTGTCTGCAACCAGCGAGTCGTTAAGCACGTTGTCTACCAAGAACCACTCTCAGGCTCTGGGACTTCAGCTATGTCCCATTGTTTCCATATTTGAGGCGCTCAAAGATTGACCCCGAGGACCCTCCCATGCCAGGACCACCCGAGGTGAAACTGTGGGGAGGAAATTTCAGGAGGGGGTATTGCTGTGTGGTTCAGTGACTAAGAAGCCCGAATAACATATCTTGATGAGTAGTTACATTTACGTTTAAGAATATAATTTTTGACTTTTTAGAAATGAGAAGTGATACTTTTTGCCAGAATCCTCCGTTTGTCATTTACATGGAGATGGTAGGTTTTGATTCTGGCTTTTGATCGATGTACTTTTATTTGGTATTTTACTGTTGGAGACTAGTTTGTATTAATAAATAATTTTTCCTAATAAAGCTGCAGGTCATAAATTGTGCTAAAACACTTTCAAAAACAAAGTACAAAAGTACTTGAGATCAGTTATTTAAAATATATGTACCTCAAGAAAGAAGATAGTCAAATAACAAAAAAGTGGTTATCTTTGGGTGGTAAAATTTTTATTTTATATGTCTGCATTTTTGAAGTGACTATTGATTTTACAGTAAAAACAATAAAATTTATTAAAAATGAAAGAAAACAGGAAATATAAAAGAAATGCTTTCCATTTTTTTTTTTTTTTTTTTTTTTGCGGTACGCAGGCCTCTCACCGTTGTGGCCTCTCCCGCTGCGGAGCACAGGCTCTGGACACGCAGGCTCAGCGGCCATGGCTCACAGGCCCAGCCGCTCCGCGGCATGTGGGATCTTCCCGGACCGGGGCACGAATCCGTGTCCCCTGCATTGGCAGGCGGACTCTCAACCACTGCACCACCGGGGAAGCCCGAATGCTTTCCATTTTTAACACATTAGTTATCTAAAGGGAATTTTGGAAAGCACAGAGGATGAATGCCTAGCTTAACAGACTGCATTTCAGATCTCAGGCTTAATCTGAAAACATGTAGTGTTCTTCTCTTCCTTTTTAGCTAGAAATTATTATTATTATCTGCAAGAAAATTATACCCATTTAAAATGCTATTTCAATTCCACAGGTTATCCATTCATCAAGCCCCTGTAGTATATGTCTCAAGTCTTTTTAGTGTGACATCAGGGACATCTCACTTCCCGACTCACCGTTTGAGTCACTGTAAATGATTCCCCCAAAGAGAGCAAATAGTAATTACTATTATTTTGCCAAGGAAAAAGATAACATGTCATCTTATTCAGTTCATCTAAAAGAAAGCCATTTACTGAGTCAGTATAACTTATGGAATTTCTGTGGAGCTACAGAGAGTACCAAAATGTCATTAAAAGTTTCAGAGCCAAAATGAACTCTTAGTTTGTCCTCAATATAAGAAATACAAAATTTATGAACCCAAATACAAGACTGGGCAATCAGCTCAAAACACTGAGGATGTGCTTTCCACTAACTAATAATACCGCATACATTCTTATGCACATATCATACGTTACAGTATACATTTTTAAAAAAAACCATGTTGCCAGATATATGATAGGTCATCTGGTTCAGAGCTTTTCTGTGTTGGGAGTTCTAGTTTTTTGTCGTTTTTTAATCACTGATTTAATTTCTTTACTTGTTATAGGTCTGTGCAGTTTTTCTGTTCCTTCTTGAATCAGTTTCGGTAATTTGTGTGTTTCTAGGACATTTTTCAATTTCATTTAATTTATTGGTGAACAATTATTCATAGCATTCTTTTATTTTCTTATTTGTGTAAAGTTGGTTGTAATGTCCCCATTTTCATTTCTGATTTTAGTTATTTGCATCTTCTTTTTTCTTTCTCAGTCTAGTTAAAGTTTGTCAATTTTGTTGATTTTTTTCTAAGAACAGACATTTGGTTTCATTGATTCTCTATTTCACTTATCTCTTTTCTAATCCTTATTATTTCCTCCCTTCTGCTAGCTTTGGGTTTAATTTGCTCTTCTTTTTCTAGTTTCTTAAAGTGTGTATGGACCAAACTGGGTCCCCTCATAATTCATATGTTGAAGCCCTTATCTTCAATGTGACTGTATTTGAAAATAAGGCATTTCAAGGAGGCAATTAAGGTTAAATGAGGTCATAAGGGTGGTTCTGTTTCTCTGAAGAACCTGACTAATACGTTCTTCTTTTAGTCATTTCTAATTCTTCTTTAATCAAGGGTATATTCATGGATACATTCTATAGAAAATAATCTTTCAAGTTTATACTACCCAAAAAAAAATTCTATGACAAATAAGAACCAGGACCATGAATTTTTTGTATGTGTGTGGTTCTGTGCATTCTCAAGATGTTTTAAAAGGCTTAAGAGAAAACACATTGAATGATGGTACACACCTGCTTTGGACAGGGTTGTAGTGGAGGATGTTAAATTTATTAAATTTATTAAATTTGGGGCGGGGGGTGACTTTTGCTACTGTGGGACTCGCAAGTCCAAAACCTGTAGGGCAACCTGGCAGGCTGGAGATTCAGGGAAGAGTTGATGTTGCAGTTCTGAGTCTGAGATAAAAGTGCAGGCAGAATTTCTGTGTTGTCGTCTGGAGACAGAACTCTTTTTTTGGGAAACTTCAGCGTTTGCTCATAAGGCCTTCAACTGATTGAATGAGGCCCACCTGTGTCATGGAAGTTAATCTCACTTTATTTTACTTTTTTTTAAAGAGTATTTTAAAAATTTTATTTTATTTTTAAATTTTTGGCTGTGTTGGGTTTTCATTGCTGCGTGCGGGCTTTCTCTAGTTGTGGCGAGCAGGGGCTACTCTTCGTTTTGGTGCGCGGGTTTCTCATTGTGGTGGCTTCTTTTGTTGCAGAGCACGGGCTCTAGGCACGCAGGCTTCAGTAGCTGTGGCACACGGGTTCGGTAGTTGTGGCTCACGGGCTCTAGAGCACAGGCTCAGTAGTTGTGGCGCACGAGCTTAGTTGCTCCGCGGCATGTGGGATCTTCCTGGACCAGGGCTTGAACCCATGTCCCCTGCACTGGCAGGCACCAGTGTGCCACCAGGGAAGCCCTCTGCTCACTGTAAAGTCAATGATTCTAAATGTCAATCACATCCAAAAAATACCTTCACAGCAACTTGAAAAACAGATGTTTGACCAAACAGTTAGTCACCATAGTCTTGCCAGGTTGACACATAAAATCAGCTATGTAGAAATTTAATCATTTTAGAATAAAACTTGAAGACATTTGAAGAAGTGGCCTAAACAAAAGTGAACGTTTGTGAGAGAACTCATCTGAATGTTGTTTTTTATTTGACTCACAATTCTTGTAAAAAAGAAATTAAATCAGGAATATTTCAAACTAGTTACTTCCTTTAGGCAAGTAAATGCAGAACCATGTCCCTATCTGTGTGGGGTTAATCAGAATATATTTCAAACTGCTGAAAGCAATTATGACAAAGGACAGTGTGACTGTCTAATAAATGGTTGTTTTTGTTGTCCAGCATGTATCTTTATCATTTGTTTGCTCTCTTTGGGGGAATCATTTACAGTGACTCAAACTGTGAGTCAGGAAGTGAGATGTCCCTGATGTCACACTAAAAAGACCTGTGAGACATATACTACAGGGGCTTGCTGAGTGGATAACCTGTGGAATTGAAATAGCACTGTAAATGGGTATACTTTTCCTGCAGATATCCTTAGGAGATAGTCCTACTGCCTCCTGGAATGAACGGGCTTTCTTTGGACGTGGGCCCCATACTAAGGTAAACAGTCTCTTTTGGCCATTTGTCAGCGTGTCTGGAACCCCAGCTATATTCACCAACCTTTATAGATTTGTTAGGGGAATCAATGGAGTAATGCATGTGAAAGCATTTTAGAAGTGATCAAAAATTAGAAAGTTGATGATACAAGTAAGACAATGTCTTTACCAAAGTGATTATAAATGTCAGAGTATTTATCAGAGACCATTTGTTGGTTTCAAAGCTTTATACAACATTTAAATGAATTTTGGCATTTTTGGTGGGAGGGATGGTTTTATTGAATTTTCAGAGCTTTCCGTGTGGGAAGCAAAGCATTAAGGAATTCACTGAATTCAAGATATTAATAGCAGAGGCAATAATATGGCTTATATGACTATCAGTTTAACAAGTTAACGTGGTCCTTTAAAGGACAGAATTATGTGTCAGATTGTCCTAGGCACTAGGACACAACAGTGAATAAAAACAGATACAGTTACTGCTATTCTGGAGCTCGTGATCCATGATGAAAGAAAACTGGGGCAGCATAGTAAAAGAAAAATTATGACAGGGCACCCCAGTTGATACTGTGTAGTCAGAGAAGTGGGCCTTGAAGAAAGGGCACTTAAGTTGAAATCTGAAGGACATGAAGGCATAAACTAGGGAGGAGATGGGGATTTTCACAAAGGCAGTCGGCAAAGTCTCTGGTGTCAGAGGAAGTATGGTATATTTGAAGACAAAAATCCCAGCATATCTAGAGCACAGAGTGAAAGGGAAAACAGTACAAGATAGGGCTGGAGAAGGAGGCGGTGACTAGACAGTGCAGGTGCCCAGTGGGCTACATTACAAATCTTGGTCTTCACCCTAAGAACAATAGAAAGCCACTGAAGTTTTAATTAATAGGGCACATGATTATTTGTTTTGAAGAGATTACTCTGGCTATAGTTGGGGTCAGAGCAGATGTGAGGAGACCAACCAACAGGCTGTTACAATTGTCCAAGCAAGGGATGATGGTAGCTTGGATTTGCAGAGTAGCAGGTGAAAAGAGAGAAGCAGACAGCTTTGGGCATTCTATAAGGGGTCAAATGGACAAGATGTAGTGATGCATTGCATGTAGCAAAGGAAAAGCTTGTTGACTTCATTTACTAAGATAGGAAATGCTGGAAGAGGATCATAGGTTTATCTTGGACATGTTGAGCCTGCCATTACTAATAACTGTAACCCTCCTTAATGTCAATTCCAACCACCCTATTACCACCAGTTCTTAGGTTTCCATCTCACTCTCTTTAGTACCCCACTCCAATGTTGCTTTTCCCACCAGTACCTATAATCTATTGATTTCTCATGGTTTCATGGCTTCTCACTCTTTTCTCATCTCATTGACCACTTTATTCAATTTCTGTTCCTTCCGTAGTATCATTTTCATCACCTCTTTGCATACATGCTCGACTCCCTTGACCTTCTCTTGCTTCATTCTCTCTTCTTGGAGAAAACACAATCCTACTTAAATTCAGTTCTCTACTTGCTCCTTACCTGCCCTCATTCTGGAGAAAAACACAAAGCCATGCTGAATGGGCTCAATTTATATGAGCATTAATATCAAACATACCCATCATGCTGCCTGAAAATCATACTGGCTTTCACTAGTACTCACTCTTCAACTCTCCTTGGTGATTGATTCATACCTACCACACCTCAAATCTTTCTTCTCCAATTCTCACTCTAAGTGGATGAGCTTGCATCCCGCCGCACTGAGAAACAGAAGTAATCAGAAGAGAATGTCCGTGAACTCTCGCCATCACATCTACCCGCCTGTAGGTGTCTGTAATCATTTCTTGTGCCTTTTCTTCTCTTATTACAGAGGAACTAAGCTTACCCTAGCAAAGGCTAACCTCTTCACTTGTGATCCCATTTCCTCCTAGGATGGGACCACCCAAGGGCAAGGGCAACACTCAGAAATTCTCTCCTTTCTCCCCTGCGTCATCACTCTTCTCTTCCACCAAAATCTTCTCTTGACCTCACTTTTCTCTCTGGCTAATGTCCATTTTCTTTCCTCCTCTTAGCAGGGAAACTCCTCAAACGAGTTGTTTGTATTCACTGTCTCTGTATTATCTCCTCTAATTCTCCATCCACTTTAATCAGACTTTCATACTTGGTACTTTACTCATCCTGAATGTATCAAGGTCACTGTGACCTCCATGTCAGTTTCAACCCTCATTTTAGTGGACCTGTTGGTAGCATTTAATATCAATGCCAGAGATCAATTTGATAGCAAATCACTCTTTCCACCTTGAAACTGTCTTCTCTTGGTTTTCAAGTGTCACATTCTCCTGGTTTTACTCCCGCCCTCTGGATGCCCCTCCCAGTCTCCTTTCCTTGTTCTTCCCCACCTCCCTGTGTGCCCGGATCTCATTTTTTGGACCTCTTCTCTACCTCCACTTCTCTAGTGATCTTGTCCAGGTGTGTGGATTTAAGTACCATGTATAGATCTGAAAACTCCCTAGTTTTTATCTCCAGCCTAGACCTCTCCCTGAGCTCTAGACTTGTATATCCAGCTGGTTACTTAAGAGCCCCTCTTGGATGTCTAATGCATGTCTCACATTTAACATGTTCCCAAGGGAGTTTCTGCTCCTCCTGGACCTGCTCCTTCTGAAGTTTTCTCCATCTGAGAAAACGGAAACGTCGTCTTTCTAGTCACCCTGGCCCAAAACCCGGGGGTTATCCTTGACTTCCGTTTTTCTCCTCAAACATGATATCCAACCATCAGCAAATTCTCTTGGTTCCATCTTCAAAATGTGTATGGAATCTGATCACCTTTTACCAGATTCACAGCTAATACTTGGTCAGAGCCGCCAAAACTGTCCCGTTGGATTACCGTGCCGGCCTCCTAACTGGGCCCCCTACTTCTACTCCCAGCCCCACACCCAGAGCAGCATTTTAAAAACACAAGTCAGATCATGGCATTCCTCTGCTCAGAACCCTCCAGTGGCTTCACATTTCTCCAGAGTAAGAGCCAAAGTCCTTACAGTTGCCTCCAAGGCCCCATGCACTATAGGCTTCCTGTTAGCATTCTGATCTGTCTCCCTGCTTTTCCCCTTGTTCTCTCAGCCTGACCCACGTGGTGTTATCACTGTTTCTCGAGGGTGCCGTGCACATTGCCAGTTACAGGATTTTGCACCTTTTGTTCCCTCTGCTCAGATGTCCACTTTCTTTGCTTCTTTACCCTTTTCAGGCTTTTTCTCAAACATCACCTTCTCAGCGAGGCCTTATCTGATCACACTAAATAGCATGTTTTCCATCTTCTTCCCAACACTCCCTGTCCCCTTCTCCCACTTAATTTTTCTCCATAGCATTCATCAGGGTGAAAACTATCTGTTTTTATATGTTTGTGCTTTTGTTCCTCTCTCCCCAAAGAGAATTGAAGCGCGATGAGGACAGGAGCTCTGTCTGCTTTGTTCACTGTTGTATCATCAGTTCCTGGAACAGTGCTCGACCTATGGTAGATTCTCAGTATTTGTTAAAAGCGTGGATTAATGAATCCAAGTGCATATAGTGAGTGGGCAACTCGGTCTTTGAGTCTGGAGCTCAGAGGAGAGGTTTTCACTGGGGAAGCACATTTGGGGTTCATTGGCATAGAGATAGAGTGACCATGTATTCAAGTTGGCCCTGAACAGTCTGGGCATAATTGCTAATAGTACCCCTCCTTTACTCTGAAAAAATGCTCTGGTTTGAATGATAAATTGTAGAGTTCTTCTAAAAATTCATGGTAGCTGAAACCGTAGGACTGGATGGCATTGCCTGGAGAAAGCCTATAAAGTAAAACCAGAAGAGGATCTAGAAAGAGCCCTTAGGTTCTCTAACTTTTAAAGGCTCATAGAGGAGGGAGGAGTCTGACGATGAGATCGAGAGGGAGCAGTCAGACAAGGAGGAGAAAAGCCAGATGCACAAAAGCTAAGAAAAAAGAGTAGTTCAAAAAGGAAAACGAGAGGTCAGTAGAGTCGAAGTCTACTGAGAGGTGGAATAAGAGGACGGAGAGACACCCATTAGATGCTTAGAAGTCAGTGATAGGCCTTAGATGCTCAGTAATAGGCCTTTTGGTGGAGTGATTAGGGCAGAAACCAGATTGATGTAATGGTGGGAGGAGAAATGAGGAGGACGGCAAGTTATAGAAAATCCCGTTCCTTTGGTTGTGAACCTAAGAGAGAATGGGCAAATTCTGGATTACCCATTGAGCAGATTGAGTATGTGCTTAAGGCAGAGCTTGTAGCAGAGTAGGAGCAGCAAAACAGAACAAATGTGGAAAGAATTTAGTACTTGACAATTGGAAACAGTGAACTAAAGGAGTCGTTACCAAAAACTCATAGTTCTATCGGGCTTTCTGGGCGTTGTTTTACTGTTTGCTTTACATGTGGGAAGGAGTACCTCAGTACTTAGTCCCCTGAGTGATCTGACCTGGCCCTGAATGTGGTCACAGTGGAAGTGGGTGTGGCACTGAGAGAGCGTGTTTTCTGTTTCTGTTTCGAAGAGGTTTGAGCTGAAATGTCGATGGGCAGGATCCAGATGAGGGGCACCAGCAGAGCAAACAGGAGAGGGGAGAGAGAACTGATGGTGGCATTTTACCTGGGAAGGTGGGAGGGGCATGGGATCTGAGCATCATGGGAAGAGTGGCCGCAGGTGGGTTGAGGGGTACATGTCTGCTGTAACTGGAGGGAAGAAGGAGGGGCTGGGCACACACACATACAGCTGGGTTTGGCCAGGTGGGTGTGGGAGGAGAGGGCATTGCTGTCTGGGGTCTTCGGTGTGCTCAAGAAGGAGGAAGGACCACCTGTGAGTGCGGGAGATGCCTGTCTGGGGCTTAGAGCAGTTACAAGAGTGACAGAGTCACCGACAGAGGAAACAATGTTAAGGGCTCTTTTGAGGTTGGTGATCATGAATCATCGGCTGACATGTCTTCAGTTACCTAGGTGATTACAGGAAATAATAGGCTTTTTCTCTGATGGAGCAAAGATCACCGAGAGAAAAGTATTTAAGAGTGATGTTGCCTTCAACGGCCAAATATCCACTTCTTTTTCTGTGATGTCATGAGTCAACATATATGCGTGGGAAAAGGTAGGGATCATTTGGAGAAACACGCTCTGGCAGACAGTCTGTTTGTTCTGTTTCTCCTTCAGGAATGAGTGAGGCTGAGTAAAACTGAGGTTTTCCTCAGATAAAGTTCTCACCAGACTGGGTGGGAGTCAGGACGCCTGAGTCCCAGTGCTGGTCCTGCCAGAACCATGTTAGCTTCCTTCTCTGGGTTTCAGGTTGCTCATGGAAAAGCTGTCAACAGACGATCTTATTTTCCTTCCACTTCTAGAATCTGTGAGTCTATAATGTTCTGTCTTCATATTGGTTGCCTCCAGCAGACAGGCAGGAGTGTAATGTAAGTCCTAGACTTTGTTTTGGAATTGGAAGAGTTCTTACAGAATATCTGAGCCTGAATTTGTGCTCCAAGATACTGGCTTTCGAGGGGGCCTGATGAACTTGACCCTTCTTGCTGGGTGGAGCTGTGAACCCATTTTTAGCAGATGAGGCAAAGGAGTCAGGCAGGTGTAGATTAAAACACAGTTTTTATTACTTTACCAGTAATAAATCAGCTTTACCATCTGATACTGGAGAATGTGGCTTAGAGCAGCTTAGACAAAGGGGCTTTGTGATACTGAATTCCAAAATGAGGTTCACGGACCCACCAGAGTCACAGGAGCCCAGAAATTGCAGACTTGGCCACATTGTCCTTGAGGACGTGATCGCACAGGGGACAGAGGAGGACACAGGCTTTGTGTGGGCAGCCAGCTCCCTAAATAAAGGCAGAGAGAGGAAGGAGTGGAGTCATCAAGTATCAGGTTCTCTCCTCCACTTACCACTCAAGTAAGTTGCTCCTTGTCAGGGGAGAAGTAAGGATGAGGGAGAGAGGGAGCAAAAGAGCAGGATTTATGGGAATGGACACTATCCTTTCCAAGGTTTATGAAGGTGGAAAGTGTAAATGTAAGCACAAGCAATTGCATGGCAGGGCAGTTTTTTGTTTCTTTTTTAAAATAAATTTATTTATTTTTAAAAATTTTTTGGCTGCATTGGGGTTTTTTTTGTTTGTTTGTTTTGGATTAATAGTTAACATTTATTAACATTCGACTCTAATTGCTTCATCTGTTTTTTTGTAAGAATATTTTAATTGCAGACATTTCTCCCCTAAGTATTTTAATGTGCATCTCTAAAAATGTCCTTTTCTGTTTACATAACCACAATAACTTTATCACACTTAACAAAATTGACAACAATACCTTATATTATCTAATATCCAGATCATATTCACATTTCCTCAGTTGTCCCAGGATCCAGTCAAGGACGCTGCACTGTATTTGGACGTTACATATCCTAAGTCTTTTTTTCTTTTTTTGAATTTTATTTTATTTTTTTATACAGTAGGTTCTTATTAGTCATCAATTTTATACACATCAGTGTACACATGTCAATCCCAATCGCCCAATTCAGCACACCACAACCCTCACCCCCAACTTTCCCCGCTTGGTGTCCATACGTTTGTTCTCTACATCTGTGTCTCTATTTCTGCCCTGCAAACCAATTCATTTGTACCACTTTTCTAGGTTCCACATATGTGCGTTAATATATGATATTTGTTTTTCTCTTTCTGACTTACTTCACTCTGTATGACAGTCTCTAGATTCATCCACGTCTCTACAAATGACCCAATTTCGTTCATTTTTATGGCTGAGTAATATTCCATTGTATATATATACCACATCTTCTTTATTCATTCGTCTGTCAGTGGGCATTTAGGTTGCTTCCATACCTGGCTATTGTAAATAGAGCAGCAATGAACATTGGGGTGCATGTAGGTTTTGGAATTATGGTATTCTCTGGCTATAAGCCCAGTAGTGGGATTGCTGGGTCATATGGTACTTCTGTTTTTAGTTTTCTAAGGAACCTCCATACTGTTCTCCATAGTGGCTGTATCAATTTACATTCCCACCAACAGTGCAAGAGGGTTCCCTTTTCTTCACACCCTCTCCAGCGTTTGTTGTTTGTAGATTTTCTGATGATGTCCATTCTAACTGGTGTGAGGTGATACCTCATTGTAGTTTTTTTTTTTTTGGCGGTACGCGGGCCTCTCACTGTTGTGGCCTCTCCCGTTGCGGAGCACAGGCTCCAGACGCTCAGGCTCAGTGGCCATGGCTCACGGGCCCAGCCGCTCCGTGGCACGTGGGATCCTCCCGGACCGGGGCACGAACCCATGTCCCCTGCATCAGCAGGCGGACTCGCAACCACTGCGCCTCCAGGGAAGCCCCTCATTGTAGCTTTGATTTGCATTTCTCTAATAATTAGTGATGTTGAGCATCTTTTCATGTGCTTCTTGGCCATCTGTATGTCCTCTTTGGAGAAATGTCTGTTTAGGTCTTCTGGCCATCTTTTGATTGGGTTGTTTTTTTAATATTGAGCTGCATGAGCTGTTTATATATTTTGGAGATTAATCCTTTGTCCGTTGATTTGTTTGCAAATATTTTTTCCCATTCTGAGGGTTGTCATTTCGTCTTGTCTGTAGTTTCTTTTGCTTTTCAAAAGCTTTGAAGTTTCATTAGGTCCCATTTCTTTATTTTTGTTTTTATTTCCATTACTCTAGGAGGTGGATCAAAAAAGATCTTTCTGTGATTTATGTCAAAGAGTGTTCTTCCTGTGTTTTCCTCTAAGAGTTTTATAGTGTCCGGTCTTACATTTAGATCTCTAATCCATTTTGAGTTTCTTTTTGTGTATGGTGTTAGGTAGTGTTCTAATTTCATTCTTTTTTTTTTTTTTTTTTTTTTGTGGTATGCGGGCCTCTCACTGTTGTGGCCTCTCCCGTTGCGGAGCACAAGCTCCGGATGCGCAGGCTCAGCGGCCATGGCTCACAGGCCCAGCCACTCTGCGGCATGTGGGATCTTCCTGGACTGGGGCAGGAACCTGTGTCCCCTGCATTGGCAGGCGGACTCTCAACCACTGCGCCACCAGGGAAGCCCCTAATTTCATTCTTTTACGTGTAGCTGTCCAGTTTTCCCAGCACTACTTATTGAAGAGACTGTCTTTTCTCCATTGTATATCCTTGCCTCCTTTGTCATAGATTAGTTGACCATAGATGCGTGGGTTTATCTCTGGGCTTTCTACCCTGTTCCATTGATCTATATTTCTTTTTTTGTGCCAGTACCATATTGTCTTGATTACTGTAGCTTTGTAGTGTAGTCTGAAGTCAGGGAGTCTGATTCCTCCAGCTCCATATTTTTCCCTCAAGATTGCATTGGCTATTCGGGGTCTTTTGTGTCTCCATACAAATTTTACGATTTTTTGTTCCAGTTCTGTAAAAAATGCCATTGGTAGTTTGAGAGGGATTGCATTGAATCTGTAGATTGCTTTGGGTAGTATAGTCATTTTCACAAAATTGATTCCTCCAATCTAAGAACATGGTATATCTCTCCATCTGTTGGTATCACCTTTAATTGCTTTCAACAGTGTCTAATAGTTTTCTGCATACAGGTCTTTTGTCTCCCTAGGTAGGTTTATTCCTAGGTATTTTATTCTTTTTGTTGCAGTGGTAAATGGGAGTGTTTCCTTAACTTCTCTTTCAGATTTTTCATCATTAGTGTATAGGAATGCAAGAGATTTCCGTGCATTAATTTTGTATCCTGCAACTTTACCAAATTCATTGATTAGCTCTAGTAGTTTTCTGGTGGCATCTTTAGGATTCTCTATGTGTAGTATCATATCATCTGCAAACAGTGACAGTTTTACTTCTTCTTTTCCAATTTGTATTTCTTTTATTTCTTTTTCTTCTCTGACTGCCATGGCTAGAACTTCCAAAACTATGTTGAATAATGGTGGCGAGAGTGGACATCCTTGTCTTGTTCCTGATCTTAGTGGAAATGCTTTCAGTTTTTCACCATTGAGAATGATGTTTGCTGTGGGTTTGTCGCATATGGCCTTTATTATGTTGAGGTAGGCTCCCTCTGTGCCCACTTTCTGGAGAGTTTTTATCATAAATGAGTGTTGACTTTTGTCAAAAGCTTTTTCTGCATCTATTGAGATGATCATATGGTTTTTCTTCAATTTGTTAATATGGTGTATCACATTGATTGATTTGCATATACTGAAGAATCCTTGCATCCCTGGGATAAATCCCACTTGATCATGGTGTATGATCCCTTTAATGTGTTGTTGGATTCTGTTTGCTAGTATTTTGTTGAGGATTTTTCCATCTATACTCATCAGTGATATTGGTCTGTAATTTTCTTTTTTTGTAGTATCTTTGTCTGGTTTTGGTATCAGGGTGATGGTGGCCTCATAGAATGAGTTTGGGAGTGTTCCTTCCTCTGCAATTTTTTGGAAGAGTTTGAGAAGGATGGGTGTTAGCTCTTCTCTAAATGTTTGATAGAATTCACCTGTGAAACCATCTGGTCCTGGACTTCTGTTTCTTGGAAGATTTTTAATCACAGTTTCAATTTCATTACTTGTGATTGGTCTGTTCATATTTTCTATTTCTTCCTGGTTCAGTCTTGGAAGGTTATACCTCTCTAAGAATTTGTCCAGTTCTTTCAGGTTGTCCATTTTATTGGCATAGCGTTGCTTGTAGTAGTCTCTTAGGATGCTTTGTATTTCTGCAGTGTCTGTTGTAACTTCCCCTTTCTCATTTCTAATTTTGTTGATTTGAGTCCTCTCCCTCTTTTTCTTGATGCGTCTGGCTAATGGTTTATCAATTTTGTTTATCTTCTCAAAGAACCAGCTTTTAGTTTTATTGACCTTTGCTATTGTTTTCTTTGTTTCTGTTTCATTTATTTCTGCTCTGATCTTTATGATTTCTTTCCTTTTGCTAACTTTGGGTTTTGTTTGTTCTTCTTTCTCTAGTTGCTTCAGGTTAAGGTTAGATTGTTTATTTGAGATTTTTCTTGTTTCTTGAGGTAGGCTTGTATAGCTATAAACTTCCCTCTTAGAACTGCTTTTGCTGCATCCCATAGGTTTTGGATCATCGTGTTGTCATTGTCATTTGTCTCTAGGTATTTTTTGATTTCCTCTTTGATTTCTTCAGGGATCTCTTGGTTATCTCGTAACGTATTGTTTAGCCTCCATGTGTTTGTGTGTTTTACATTTTTTTCCCCTGTAATTGATTTCTAATCTCATAGCATTGTGGTCAGAAAAGATGCTTGATATGATTTCAATTTTCTTAAATTTACTGAGGCTTGATTTGTGACCCAAGATATGATTTATCCTGGAGAATGTTCCGTGCACACTTGAGAAGAAAGTGTAATCTGCTGTTTTTGGATGGAATGTCCTATAAATGTCAATTAAATCTCTCTGGTCTGTTGTGTCATTTAAAGCTTGTGTTTCCTTGTTAATTTTCATTTTGGATGATCTGTCCATTGGTGTAAGTGAGGTGTTAAAGTCCCCCACTATTATTGTGTTACTGTTGATTTCCTCTTTTATACCTGTTAGCAGTTGCCTTATGTATTGAGGTGCTCCTATATTGGGTGCATATATATTTATAACTGTCATACCTTCTTCTTGGATTGATCCCTTGATTATTATGTAGTGTCCTTCCTTGTCTCTTGTAACATTCTTTATTTTAAAGTCTATTTTACCTGATATGAGTATTGCTACTCCAGCTTTCGTTTGATTTCCATTTGCATGGAATATCTTTTTCTATCCACTCACTTTCAGTCTGAATGTGTCCCTAGGTCTGAAGTGGGTCTCATGTAGACAGCATATATATGGGTCTTATTTTTGTATCCATTCAGCAATCCTGAGTCTTTTGGTTGGAGCATTTAATCCATTCATGTTTAAGGTAATTACCAATATGTATGTTCCTATTACCATTTTTTTAATTGTTTTGGGTTTCTTTTTGTAGGTCCTTTTCTTCTCTTGTGTTTCCAACTTAGAGAAGTTCCTTTAGCATTTGTTGAAGAGCTGGTTTGGTGATGCTGAATTCTCTTAGCTTTTGCTTGTCTGTAAAGCTTTTGATTTCTCCATTGAATCTGAATGAGATCCTTGCCAGGTAGAGTAATCTTGGTTGTAGTTTCTTCCCTTTCATCACTTTAAGTATATCATGCCACTCCCTTCTGGCTTGTAGAGTTTCTGCTGAGAAATCAGCTGTTAACCTTATGGAAGTTCCCTTGTATGTTATTTGTCATTTTTCCCTTGCTGCTTTCAATAATTTTTCTTTGTCTTTATTTTTTGCCAATTTGATTACTATGTGTCTCGGCATGTTTCTCTGTGGGTTTATCCTGTATGGGACTCTCTGCACTTTCCGGACTTGGGTGGCTATTTCCTCTCTCATGTTAGGGAAGTTTTCGACTGTAATCTCTTCAGATATTTTCTCGGGTCCTTTCTCTCTCTCTTCTCCTTCTGGGACCCCTATAATGCGAATGTTGTTGCATTTAATGTTGTCCCAGAGGTCTCTTAGGCTGTCTTCATCGCTTTTCATTCTTTTTTCTTTATTCTGTTCTGCAGCAGTGAATTCCACCATTCTGTCTTCCAGGTCACTTATCCG
The DNA here is from genome assembly GCF_964341445.2 of Mesoplodon mirus. Taxonomy (NCBI): domain Eukaryota; kingdom Metazoa; phylum Chordata; class Mammalia; order Artiodactyla; family Ziphiidae; genus Mesoplodon; species Mesoplodon mirus. The sequence goes on from NC_138989.1 coordinate 33,709,012, forward strand.
TTCTTCTGCCTCAGTTATTCTGCTATTGATTCCTTCTAGTGCAGTTTTCATTTCAGGTATTGTGTTGTTCATCTCTGTTTGTTTGTTCTTTAATTCTTCTAGGTCTTTGTTAAACATTTCTTGCATCTTCTCGATCTTTGCCTCCATTCTTTTTCTGAGGTCCTGGATCATCTTCACTACCATTATTCTGAATTCTTTTTCTGGAAGGTTGCCTATCTCCACTTCATTTAGTTGTTTTTCTGGGGTTTTATCTTCTTCCTTCATCTGGTACATAGCCCTCTCCCTTTTCATCTTGTCTGTCTTTCTGTGAATGTGGTTTTTGTTCCACAGGCTGCAGGATTGTAGTTCTTCTTGCTTCTGCCGTCTGCCCTCTGGTGGATGAGGCTATCTAAGAGGCTTGTGCAAGTTTCCTGATGGCTGGGACTGCTGGTGGGTAGAGCTGGCTGTTGCTTTGGTGGGCAGAGCTCAGTAAAACTTTAATCCACTTGTCTGCTGATGGGTGGGCCTGGGTTCCCTCCCTGTTGGTTGTTTGGCCTGAGGCAACCCAACACTGAAGCTTACCCAGGCTCTTTGGTGGGGCTAATGACAGACTCTGGGAGGGCTTACACCAAGGAGTACTTCCCAGAACTTCTGCTGCCAGTGTCCTTGTCCTCACGGTTACATATAGCTACACCCCACCTCTTCAGGAGACCCTGCAATGCTAGCAGGTAGGTCTGGTTCAGTCTCCTGTGGGGTCACTGCTCGTTCCCCTAGGTCCTGATGAGCACACTACTTTGTGTGCGCCCTCCAAGAGTAGAGTCTCTGTTTCCCCCAGTCCTGTCAAAGTCCTGCAATCAAATCCTGTGTACGTTCAAAGTCTGATTCTCTAGGAATTTCTCCTCCCGTTGTCGGACCCCCGGCTTGGGAAGCCTGACGTGGGGCTCAGAACCTTCACCCCAGCAGGTGGACTTCTGTGGTATAAGTGTTCTCCAGTTTGTGAGTCACCCACCCAGCAGTTTGGGATTTGATTTTATTGTGATTGTGCCCCTCCTACCGTCTCATTGTGGCCTCTCCTTTGTCTTTGGATGTGGGGTATCTTTTTTGGTGAGTTCCAATGTCTTCCTGTCAATGATTATTCAGCAGTTGTGATTCTGGTGTTGTTGCAAGAGGGAGTGAGAGCATGTCCTTCTACTCTGCCATCTTGAACCAATCTCTCTTCATTGTGTCTTCGTTGCTGTGCACGGGCTTTCTCTAGTTATGGCAAGTGGGGGCTACTCTTCATTGTGTGCAGGCTTCTCATTGTGGTGGCTTCTCTTGTTGCAGAGCATGGGCTCTTGGCACGCGGGCTTCAGTAGTTGGGGTCGCGGGCTCAGCAGTTGTGGCTTACGGGCTCTAGAGTGCAGGCTCAGTAGTTGTGGTGTGCGGGCTTAGTTGCTCTGTGGCATGTGGGATCTTCCCGGACCAGGACTCGAACCCATGTCTCCTGCATTGGCAGGTGAATTCTTAACCACTGTGCCACCAGGGAAGTCCCAGGGTAGTTTTGATAATATAATACACACATTGTATGTATATGCGTGTGTGCAGGGTACATACAGATTCAGTGGGCAATAATGTTATGTTGTTCAGAAGTACATGTATGTGAAAATATTGGCAGTGTGTCGATTTTCCCTAAGTGTTGGAGCGGCTGTTCATTTAAAATCTCAAATCTCAGGACCAGGGTGAAATGAGTGCTTTTCCATGGACAGAGGCTCATATGTCTGGGTATTTGTCCATTAAGGTTTACCTTTACACATTTTTTTGCTTGTAATTCTTTAATTTTAACTTATATAAAACTCATTTCGAGAAAAAAAAACTCATTTCTGTAAAGTGAGAAGTAATCTGTCCATTGTTTGAATTCTTTGGTCTTTCTTTACACTGTTACTTGGCATTTTAATCCTATTCTGGCTTGCAATATCATAGTTTATATGTGTGTCTCTCCTTTATTAGAACGGAAACTTCCTATTCCTTTTTCTTTCTTTTTTGGCTGCGCCAAGTGGCATGTGAGATCTTAGTGCCCGACCAGGGATCAAACCTGTGCCCCCTGCATCTGAAGCACAGACTGTTAACCACTGGACCACCAGGGGTGTCCCTAGGAACAGAAGCTTCTTGAGGGCAGGGATCCTATGTTATTTTTATACCTTCCACAGTGATTAACCTTCTGTTTTGCATTTCATAGGTGTTAAGCAAAGATATGTCAGATGTATATTTAACAAATAATCTTTAAAAAAATTTTTAAATTGACGTATAGTTGATTTACAATGTTTCAGGTGTACAGCTTAATGAATAATCTTAAACATTATTTTCCCATACCCTTTTAAAGGGATTTCACACTCATTTATTGTCAACTCATTTCTCTTTGTGCAGAGAAAAATACTACATAGATTTTTGGACTTAAGCCAGGTCATAAAAGTTGATATTTAATAACAAAAACTACTACCTCTGTTATGGCTACTGCTGCTTCTCTAGTTGCTGCCTCTAGTTGCTGTTCATTGGGCAATATTGTATTTTATCATTTGTTATATCACTCAGTTTTCTTCCAAACCCTATGTGCTGGCTATTAATTTTTCTGTTTTAGCATTTAGAAAATATGCTTAGATTCTCATGACTAGATTTGCAAAAGTACATCTGTCTGACTCCTAACTTTTCTTTCTTCTATTCTACATGGCTTTTTTCTAGTTTGTCATATGATCTCAAATTGTATTTTCAATATATATTCTTGTCATGTGATAAAATGATCAACAAATGTTCATCCAAAAATAGAAATAAGGATGTTATCCTAAAGACAGGATAAACAAAAGATGTTGCTTTTCTTAAGCACAAAATCTCACACAGAAAGTGGATGAGATATAAATTTATTTAGAAAAAGTATTTTACAAAGTAATAGTAATTTCCTGTTTGGTTTGGCATTTAAATGCTCATATTAAAACCTGATTTTTGGAATGAATTATGTTAGTTTAAAAGTGAAAAAGTGTTTCCATGATGCTCAGAGTGGGCCCAGAACCACAGCCTCTGAGGGGCATTAAAGAAGTCCATACAAACCTTCTGGAACTGATAATCTTGCCATGGAGATGGGATTTAGACCTGATGTATGTATATATATGTGTGTGTGTGTACATATATATATATAAAACAAAAGATGTGTGTGGCACAATGATACTATTCAAGCCCTGTTCCATTTATACAGTCTCTTTTTAAAATCAAACTAGTTCATTGCATTCATTCAAACATGCATGCATTTAATAAATATCTTAAAGTGTGTATGGTTTCTACCATGTGCTAAGAAAACGCTGGGCATTGGATTGAAAGGCGGATAAGACACAGGAAAACTTCTGTTGAGGAACTCATAGTTCATGGGGGAGACAAGCAGATAATGATAACCCAGTGCTGTACTAACAATGATAGGGATGAACAGGGATTCTTGGGAAGCAGGGGACGGCTCCAAATCCTGTGTGGACAGCGGAATGCTTCGAGAAGGAGGCCTGTGTCTTCTCTGTAGGAATAAGTAGGAATTAGCCAAGTGAAGAGGAAAGGTGAGTAGGTCATCCTGGGCAGGAGGAAGCACACGGATAAAGATGTTAGACTAGGAACGTCAGGGAACAAGAGTTGTGTGCGGGGAACCAGACACAGTTCTGTGTCGCAGGAGTGGGACGGCACAGCAGGGAGTAGTGAGATAAAAAGGCAGACAGCAGGCAGAGGCCAGATGCCACCTGCAGGCCACCACCAGAAGTATGGATCTTTTATAGACAGCGTGCGTTATCAAAAGCTTTATTTTTCCCTTTGGAGAGGAGTGACATAGTATGTGGTTGGTGTTGCGTTCTCTATAGATAATTCTGGTAAGTGTGTGGTAAATCAGGGGTTAATCTGTCCTACTACCTGTTTTTATAAAGTTTTATTGACACAGCCACACCCATTTATGGACACACTGACTGCTTTCCTATTGTGAAAATGGAGGTGAGTGGTTGTGAAAGAGAAGCCTAGAAAGCCGGTGAATGTAAATAAGCAGATGGATGTGAAAACAGGAGACCAGTTACGATGCTACGGCAATAGTCCACATGAGAGAGAATGAGGGTTTGATTAGGGCAGGGGTGATAGGAATGGAAGGTACCTGGTAAATCTAAGAAACATTTAGAAAGTAAAGTCAGGCAAGTTAAGGATCACTCACTGACTTCTAGAGTAGATGGAAGATGCTGCCTCCGGTTGAGAGAGTGAGAGCACAGGAGAGTACTCGTATGGGAGGGAGGGGATGCCTAAAGTTTTGAATGGACTGTGAGTCTAAGGCCTCAGCCCACCTGCCACCTCATTCAAGAAAGGTCTGAGCTTTGGGATTGGGATATGGAGGGCTGCTGCAGTACGGCAACTAAAAACAAAAAAAAGTATCCAATGGTTTGTTTTTTAAGCTGCACCAAAATGTCCCTGAATCCCACAGAGCTCTATCTCATCCTCATCTGTGTAGTCTGTCTCCACGTAGACCCCAGGTGCCATCGGAAACCTCTACACTGTCATCGACAAACTACATCCTTGGACTGAAAAATCCCCCCATCCAAGAAGTAGAAACTGATTTTGGCCCACATTCCAGTGTCCTGGCCTTTGGGAGGGTCCACTGGTCATTGTCCTCCTAGTGCCACAGGGACGGCGAGGCCCAGGCCATTACCTTCTGTGTTTGTGAAAAGAGAAAACGCTATGCTGTGCAGTCAGTCACACTTAGCTTTTTTAATTCTTCTTGCTTGAGTTTAAATTCTAGCTCTACCATTTACTGGCTGTGTGACCTTTGCAAAACCACTTAACCTCTCTGTGCCTCATTTGCTGCGCCTTTAGAACGAGAGCAATAACAGCATCTATCTCAGGATTAAATGAGACAAATTCAGGCAAAGAATTTAGCATAGAGCTTGGTATAGTCATTCAACATGTGTTTCTCAAATGGCTGCTGTAGAGCTAAAACTGTGCTAGGCACTGTGACCATTGTGATAATTAAACAGGCACAGGCTCTGCCCTTATGGTGACACCAGTGTAGCACTAACCAGGTAATGAAATAACTATGAAATACTAAGTTGAGGAAAGGGAGATAAGGGAAATGAATCTAGGATCCTGATATAGAACAAATGGTGTGTACATTTGTGCGTGTGCGTGTGTGTGTGTGTGTGTGTGTATGTATAGTAGTTGGCGGTTAGACATGCTAAGATTAGTTAGACAGGAAAAATCTCTCTGAGTAATATTTAAACTCAGACTTGGGTGAGAAAGAGACAGCTGTGTGGGATGAAAGGAAGAGCATCTCAGGCAGCCAGAATGGCTGTGTGAGTGTCCTAAACAAGCACTCAAAAAAAAGTTAGTGAGGCTGGTAGAGAGTCACAGGCCACACCCTCAGGTGGGGGACAAAAGATTTTTTATAACTAAGAGCCAGTCTTTTTATCACTTTGTCTGATGGCAGAAAACTTAATCCAGTTACTTCTAGGCAGACTCCGTCAAAATGATTGATTACTCAGTCATTTCAGAAACCTCTGAGTAAAGTTCTGGATTTTAAATAGCTAATATAGGATTTCTACTTTGGACCTTTCCCGAGGCTGTGTCTAGACTCAAGGGCCGGGGGTGGGGTATCAAGTTTGCAGGCACCAGCCGTGCCTTGGCAGTTGCTGAGACGCAACTTTGTCAGTCCTCTGCTTGTGGGACTTGATCCCTGATCCATCATCTTAGGTGCCCACGTCTCCCCGTGGCCTCTGGTCCCTCTGGAGCCTTCCTTATTCTGACCTCCAGACCCATCCTGAGGTGGGTTCTGAGGCCTGTCCCTATATGTCTAAGCCCTTCTACATATGTGAGCGTTCTCTAGCGCTGGGAAGGGCATAGGAGGTGGTCCTCAAGCTCATCTGCCCAGACAACTCACTTCGCTGTTGGTATTTTATCCCTCTAGCCTCAGCCTGGAAATTTTCAAGAGGCTAGAGGTTTTTCTGAGCTACATACCCGTAGAAGTCAGATGAAGGTCTTGGGATTCCTCCAAATTCATCTGGGCTCTCAGTCATTTCCCCTTTGAGGCCCCACCTGTCCATGGACTGACCAGGCTTGGGAGGCAGCCTGAGACACAGTCCCTTTTTTGGAGGCCCTGCTAAATCTATAGTTTCTTATCTGTCCCTGTGAAAAAAAACAAAAACAAACAAACAAAAACTTGCCTCCAAGCCCAAAAGGAGTTTTCAAACAAAATAAAACAAATGCAAAATATTTCCTTTGGGGTTTGAATGAGTTTTCAAACAAAATAAAACAAATTTAGAACTGGCTATGCTTTTTCACGCCAACTCTTTTTATGTTACAAACTTAACCTTGAGGCTAGGACTCAGAAAAACTTTCCCCTCTGGCAATTGAGGGGAAGCCTCAGCTTTCAAGAGTTTAGCCTCTGCTTTGCATTTCAAGCGCTTATTTTAAAATTCAAATGCCAGGAATTTGGTTGTTTATTTTCTGAACTCAGGTCCTGTCTCTCTCTAAAGCACTAAGATCCAGCCTAATGTCTACTGTTGTTATGTAAAAATCAATTACTATGAAAATGGTCAATTTCAATTTCCAAATGTTAACATGGTACTTAAGCATTATTAGCTTATTCAAGGACCTTTTAACTGTTTTTTCCTTAGATTTATCTGGCAGCTTCTCAGTACTAAGTATCCACTCCCCTGCCCACTGCCACTGACAGAAGCCAAGCTGTGTGGTTCATTGTCTTCTCCTCCTTGCCCACCCACCTCCCAGGATGACCTCCACAGCCCCTCACTTCAGTCTCAGGGCTCTTTCACTCCCTCCCTGGGGTTGTTCTGCAGTCACTGACGGGTGCTCTCAAGATCTTGCTGTCTTCCAGGACTCTGCCTTAAACCCAGAAATCCTGCGTTCAGTCCTGGCAGCTTTCTTACTTGGCTCTTGTGGAGCTAGCATTTCAGCCTCACAACTTCTAATCCAGAACCACCTCTTATTTTCTTCCTCCTTACAGAGTTCCCCGTGACTTACTTAATTTCTTTCCCTTAATTTCTTTACCACTTGGATCCCATTGGTTAAGTGCATTCTCAACTGTTAAAGGAAAAATCCAACAATCATATATCTTGAAAAGATCATGAGTCGGGCAGCATCCAGGCTTAGGAGTGCTAAGAGAAAGGAGCTCTGAAGAGCTGCTCTAGGTGAGAGATTTTTATAGACCAAAGCGATCAGGAGCAAGGAAGTTATACTGGGCGTTTGCCGATTGATCAACGCAGGGTTACCCCCTTCATGGAGCAAAGGGATGTCTTGGAGCTGGTCTGGATACTTGGGTTGAGCAGGGACGTGCTGATCGGTGGACCTAGGCCTTCCTTTTCTGGGAGATCCCAGCATAGAAACTAGCTAAGTTTTGGTTTGCTGACTGGGGCTTAGCGTGAGTGACTCCTTCTTGGGCCTACTTTAGATATTTTAACATACCTGTGCCTGACTTCATGTGACCGTAGCCCCTGACACGTCTCTACATAAGTGTTTGCAGACCTCAGCTGGGTCTTAGTGTTATTCTCTCCCTTGTCCTCTCCTCTGCTTCTTTTTCTTATCGCTTTTTTTCTACTGGACTCTAAGCTACTGGGTCTTATGCCTCTGAATCTTTAGTGTCTAATACTCTTCTTAGTACTGATCAATAAATATTTGGTGAATGAATGAAGAAAAGAGTAATGCTTATTCTTCAAATAAATTCTAACATTTTATATCTACTTATTCATTCTTCAGTCATTCATAGTGGCTAAATACAATGATTCAAAAGTGTTGAATAGAAAATGTGGAATTATTTTAGATTTAAAACATTAAGGAATGAGGAAAAATTGAGTTAACGTACTTTATAGTTAAATCTGGCTCTTGAAATATTCCATATTTAGGATATTCTCACCCATATTTCTATTTACTAGAAACATTAAATTATTACAAACTCAGTTTTAGATAAACTTATAGTGTAATTTACATGAAATAAAACACACCCATTATAAGTATATATAGTTCAATGAGTTTTGACACATGTAGATACCCATGTAACCACCACTAACAGTAAAGATATAGAACATTTCCATCATCCCAAAAAGTTCCTTTGTGTCCCTTTTCAGTCAGTCCGGATCCACCTCCCTGTGTCCCCAAGCCCCAGACAATCACTGATCTGCTTTCTATCACTATAGCTTCTTCAGCTTTTTCTGGAATTTCATGCAAATGGAATCATACAGTATATACTCTGTTGTGTCTGGTTTCTTTTGCTCCGTACATTGTTGAAATTTATCAGTGTTGTGGCCTCTGCCACGATTTGTGTAGCCATACAATGTTGATCAACTTTGAGGTTGTTTTAGTTTCTGGCTGTAATGCATAAAGCTGTTGTCAATGTTCTGCGTAAGTCTGTGTATGGATTCAGTTTTCATTTCTCTTGGGTAACCACCTAGGAGTAGAATGCATGGATCTTAGGGTAAGTATGAAGTTAATGTTATAAGAAACTGTCAAGCTGTTCTCCAGGGTGGTTGTCTTGACATTTTACATTCCCACCAGAGTTCCAGTTGCTCCCTATCTTATCACACTATATCTCATCAACACTTGGCATTGTCAGTCCTTTTACTTTTCCCCATTCTACTGGGTATGTAATGATGTCTCACTGTGGTTTAAATGTACATTTCTCTGATAACTAATGATGCTGACAAGTCTTCATGTGCTTATAGGCAATTAGTAATATATTCTTCTGGTGAAGTGTTAGTTTAAACATTTTGGCAAGTTTTATCTGGGTGGTTTTCTTATTGAGTTGCAAGAGTTATCAATATATATGTCAGATACATATATTGTGAATATTTTCTCCTAGTCTGTACTTTGCATTTTTCTTTCCCTAGCAGTGTTTTTCAGATAGCAGAAAATTTTAATTTCAGTGAAGTCCCATTTATCAATTATTTTGTTTTATGATTTATGCTTTCTGTGTTTCATCTAAGAAATCTTTGCCTACTCCGTGGTTGCAAAGAATCTCTTAGCTGATTTTTAAAATAGGCTAAAAACTAACCAGTGAGTCAGCATTGTTATGATCTTAGTTTAGCTACTGTGGTCTAAAGAATAATTCTTCTCTGATACCAAAATCCCTGTGTAGTAAACTGTGACTCTCCTAATTCTGAACTAAGCCTTTGAATAGAGATGAAGAGCTTTGAACAGTTGTTTAAAAAATTAATAAGTATTTCCAAAGGTAATGATTACATTTATTCCCAAACATAGAGCCCAAGTGAGCAGGATATGAGAAGAGCATCCAGTTTCTCAATTTGGACTGTATTGAGGCTCTCTTCTTTGTCATTTTATGTGTGTATGTGTGTGTGTGTGTACACACACACACACACACACACACACAAAACAAGCTTGTCATTCCCTTTTTCTTTCTCCTTTTGTTTAAAAATAATCTGTTTTGAGTCTCTCAATATGCCACTTTTTCTGTCTTTTGTATCTTTTTCCCTTTATATTTGCTCTTCCCAGAGAGGTCCATTTATTTCTTGCCTCTTTTCTTTCCCTTCCCATATTCCCTTCTTATCTCTTTTTACTTCTCTCTTCACCTCTTCTATTTCTAGTTTTTTTTTTCTCACTGATTATTCCCTTCTGAAATTGACTTAGCATGGAACCTATATATCAACAGACAGAACTATGCATTCAGAATTCGAGTAGAGTTTTATAGTATCTGTTCACAATTTTGAAGATGAGTTGAATGCTTTATGCTTCTATTTAAAAACTGACCAAGTTGGTTTTAATTTGAATATTGTTCTCAACTGATTCTCTCTCCTGTCATCAGGTAGAATGAAGTTTTATTTGGTAATTTGGGAGAACTTTTTGTACAAAGATGAGCACGGATACAAAGCTCTTTGGTAGGGAAAAAAAATCTTCAAAGTTAGATTGTTTTTTCAGAAAAATATTTATTTTGCATAAACATTGTACAAAATTTTAACTGTTCTAATGTACTTTGGGAGGTTTTGCTTATGTTTTCTTTCAGAAAATATGGCTATTTCATAGTCCCTTTTAAAGAATCTCACAGGACTTATAAACTGCTTCATAAAATGCAAACCTACAGAGACCTTGTCCTGTATTCTTTAAGCCTGCAAAATTCTTTAACATTTCCCATTACTTTTCTTAATGTGGTACAGTGATTTTTTTTTTCTTTCTTTTTTTTTTTTTTGCGATACGCGGGCCTCTCACTGTCGTGGCCTCTCCCGTAGCGGAGCACACGCTCTGGATGCGCAGGCTCAGAGGCCATGGCTCACGGGCCCAGCCACTCTGCGGCATGTGGGATCTTCCCGGACCGGGGCATGAACCCGTGTCCTCTGCATCGGCAGGCGGACTCTCAACCACTGCGCCACCAGGGAAGCCCATACAGTGATTATTTTTATTCTCCCTTTCTCTATTCCATATTCGATCTTCATTTTTTTCCAATTTATGTCATTTGCTCTCTCTGTATATTTTTACTGCACTCTCTTTAAGGCTTTACAGTTTGGATAGCACAATGATTGCTCTTTCAGTGTCTTCTTCCCCCTTCAGGTTTTCTATTTTCCCGCCCCTCTATACCACATTCTCTTATTCCTTTAAAAATTTCTGCTTAATTCACATCTATGCTTCTCCTTAGATCCAATTCAGCAACTTCTGGCAGCTCTTAGAAGAAGAAAAGAGTTCTTCTCCAGTACTTCATTTCTGTAATCATTTGAAACCTACAAACTAAGACATTCGGAAACAATTATGGTTTAATGCTTCATAATGAAAATGCTTCTTTTCAGTCCATTTCAACTGTCCTCAGAGATGCTAAAAAATTTTAAATTTTAGTTGATTGAGTAATGCATTTAAAATGAGTATAGATGGAAAGAATCAGGGTATGGCTAGAGCCAAGGTGAACTGCAAATCATGGAAACAGTGGGCATATTTCAGAATGGGTTTTCAAAGTTTTATGTCTGTGAAAGCTTTAAAGACAAAGTGGAATAAATGTTAGAGGGGATGGATAGAGACTTGGGGAAGTCTGAGAGTTACAGCCCTAATCTGCCTATGGTGATTTCTTTGGCATCTCCAATTTAATGTGCGTACGTCACATGAATCACTGCTTCATAGTATATCCATGTTCATTTAAAAAAAATAAATTTATTTATTTATTTTTGGCTGCGTTGCTGCACATGGTCTTTCTTTAGTTGTGTCGAGCGGGGGCTACTCTTCGTTGTGGTGCGCAGGCTTCTCATTGCAGTGGCTTCTCTTGTTGCGGAGCACGGGCTCTAGGCACGCGGGCTTCAGTAGTTGTGGCACATGGGCTCTAGAGCGCGGGCTCTGCAGTTGTGGTACACAGGCTTAGTTGCTCTGCGGCATGTGGGATCTTCCCGGACCAGGGCTTGAACCCGTGTCCCCTGCATTGGCAGGTGGATTCTTAACCACGGAGCCACCAGGCAAGCCCCTCCATGTTCATTTTTGTATAAAATAGTCTCCCAAGTCTGCAAGTAAAATAATTCTATTAGATGACTTTTTTCTTTTTCCTGTGCCTTTCAGTCCATCCAACACCTTGTTCAAGTGTCTGTAGGGGTAGGAGTGCCCAGTGTGACAAGCTCAGCACCAGAGCAAGAAAGTTGGGCATCTCGTCCAACTTGCTTACTCTCTTGCTTCCTGTCACCGTTACCATCATTAACTGGGAATGAGGGTCCTAGAGGAGATAGATGGTGGTGGTGATTGGGGGCTGCCTCTCTGGTAGGTGACTGTCTCGAAATGCAATGGATTGTTTGAGTAGAGAGTGACTCACCCTGAGTGGAGGTGTTTAAAAAGAGACAGGGGACTTCCCTGGCGGTCCAGTCGTTAGGGCTCCATGCTTCCACTGCCAGGGGCACGGGTTCGGTCCCTGGTTCAGGAACTAAGATCCCACATGCTGTGTGGCACAGCCAAAACAAACAAACAAACAACAGCAACAACAAAAAACCAGAGTGACGTTGTGGGCCAAGATTGGATAAATGATCTATCAAAGAATCTGGCTGTTGTGGTAGAATAGAAGGGAATTTTTATTTTCCTAGAAAGCATTCTATTATTAAATGGATCATTTACATTAAGATATTAAAAATATCTAGTATCATTTTTAGGGTATTGAAAGTAAACCATCAAAACAATTCCACTAAGTAGTACAAATTAGAGATAGTATTGTTGAATATAAAATTTACTAGTGAAATAACTGTAAATTAAAAATTTATTAAAGTGCCTTGGTTTTATTGGGAATAAAATTAATTGTTCTTACTAAAATATAAACAAGCAAAAACTGGAATGGGAGGGAATTCCCTGGCTGTCCAGCGGTTAAGACTTAACACTCTCACTGCCGAGGGCCCGGGGTTCGATCCCTGGTCAGGCAACTAAGATCCTACAAGCCATGTGACCGAAAAAACAAAACACCGGAATGGGAGTATATTGTCCTCTGGCTAGGTAGCAGTGGTGTGTTGGGTAGAGAAAATGAAGAGATGATGGGAGGAAGAAAGACAGAGAAGAGCTGAGGATGGGGCTGAGAACTGTCCTTGACCTGTTGCATTGGTTTTTACTGGGTCGTGTTATTTCCTGTTGCCATAGCAGGCTAATCAAATGAGCTCTGGGACCTTTTTCAGGCATTCTTTCTTTCTGCTACCATCTTGGCCTCTGTGTAGCTTGGAAATCAGTGGGAATCCATCTGGGTTCCTTCCATATTTAACATATGGGGGCTTCCCTGGTGGCGCAGTGGTTGAGAATCCGCCTGCCAATGTAGGGGACACGGTTTCGAGCCCTGGTCCTGGAAGATCCCACATGCCGCAGAGCAGCTAAGCCCGTGTGCCACAACTACTGAGCCTGCATTCTAGAGCCCGTGTGCCGCAACTACTGAGCCTGCACTCTAGAGCCCGTGAGCCATAACTACTGAGCCTGAGTGCCACAACTACTGAAGCCCGTGCACCTAGAGCCCGTGCTCCGCAACAAGAGAAGCTGCTGCGATGAGAAGCCTGCGCACCACAACGAAGAGTAGCCCCCGCTCACCACAACTAGAGAAAAACCCGCACCCGGCAACGAAGACGCAACTCAGCCATAAACAAACAAACAAACAAACAAACAAGCAAATAAATAAATTTATGACACTTGGAAAGATGAACTCTGACGTTGGAGGAGATAGAGTAATTTCTTTCTTTTTAAATGCTGACACGTCGACACCCGGCTACTCAAAATATAGTCTATGGACCAGCACCTACAGTGTGGACATCACAAGGGAGCTTGTTAGAAATGCAGAATGTCAGGCCCCAGCCCAACCTGCTGAATCTTGATCTGCATTTTAACAAGATCTCCATGGGATTTATGTGCACAGTCAGGCTGGAGAAGTGCTGATCTAACATATTTCGTTGGCATTCCTGTAGGGTGTCATCTACTCCCAGTGTGTCAATAATTTCCTGGAATGTGTTTAATTGGGGCTGTGCTCTCTTAATTAATCTATTAGTCCATTATCACATTTAATCCTCACAACAAACCTTCAAGATACCTTAATCCTTCTGTTGCAGATAATGCAGTTAAGTAACTTACCTAAGGTCGCAGAGCTAGTAAACAGTGGAAGTGTTCTACTGGGATCTGACTGATTCCCGAGCCTATTTTTCTTTTCCTATACTATATTGCTTTTTCTTGAACTTAATAATGAGTAATTGTTTATGCATTGGGAGAATAAACTCATTAAAAAATTAAGGTTGTAAAAGAGAGCCCTTTTGAGCGTATTTAGAGAAAGAGGTCTTTCAATCATTTAAAGATTATTTCACCCCTCAGAATGGGAGAAAATATTTGCAAAGGAATCAATAGACAAAGGATTAATCTCCAAAATATATAAACTGCTCTACTGCTTAATATTAAAAAAAAATCCCAATCAAAAAATGGTCAGCAGACCTAAATAAACATTTCTCCAAAGAAGACATACAGATGGCCAAGAAGCACATGAAAAGCTGCTCAACATCACTAATTATTAGAGAAATGCAAATCAAAACTACAATGAGGTATCACCTCACACCAGTTAGAATGGGCATCATCAGAAAATCTGCAAACAGCAAATGCTGGAGAGGATGTGGAGAAAAGGGAACCCTCTTGCACTGTTGGTGGGAATGTAAATTGACACAGCCACTATGGAGAACAGTATGAAGGTTCCTTAAAAAACTAAAAATAGAATTACCATATGACTCAGCAATCCCACTACTGGGCATATACCCAGAGAAAACCATAATTCAAAAAGACACATGCACCCCAATGTTCATTGCAGCACTATTTACAATAGCCAGGTCATGGAATCAACCTAAATGCCCATTGACAGACAAATGAATAAAGAAGATGTGGTACATATATACAATGGAATATTACTGAGCCATAAAAAGGAACGAAATTGGGTTATTTGTAGAGACGTGGATGGACCTAGAGACTGTTATGCAGAGTGAAGTAAGTCAGAAAGAGAAAAACAAGTATCATATTAACGCATATATGTGGAATCTAGAAAAATGGTACAGATGAACCGGTTTGCAAGGCAGAAATAGAGGCAGATGTAGAGAACAAATGTATGGACACCAAGGGGGGAAAGTGGTGGGGGTGGGGGTGGGATGAATTGGGGGATTGGGATTGACATGTATACACTAACATGTATAAAATAGATAACTAATAAGAACCTGGTGTATAAAAAATAAAATAAAATTCAAATAAATAAATAGTAAATAAATAAAAGAGGAACTATAAAGTCATAGGTAAGGGGGCCAGGAATATCCTCTGACTCCTGACTCTGCAGGCAAAACTTACGAAACCTCGAAATAACGATTCACTCTGCCTCAATTGCCTTATTTATAAATTGGGATAATACAATACCTATCTTTTGGGGAAAAAAAAGATTTTTTCAAATAGTGCTTCGCACCTCTGTTGGTGATAAAGCAAAGAAGACAGAGTGAAGCATCACTGGTCCCTGGCTTTTGGAGTAACGTAGGGAAGTGGGAAGAGTGCATCCTGGCATGCACACACTTCTTCCTGCCCGTCAGCTGACTTGTATCTTGTTGCTGCTGAGGTAGGCCCCATCTGTTCAAGCCCATGTTGAGCCCGGTGCTAAGAGCAGTACTGATTGTTTTATGCTTAGGCTGCCCATATGCCTCCATGCAAACTGTAGTTCAATAGCTGTAGAACTATTTGCATTTGCAATCTATCAGATGCCTTTGAACAAAACTAGTGCCAATAAAGCTATTTGAAAAATGCTTAATATTTGCCAAAAGAGTGTAGAACGTACGGCCACCAACCAGATTATTAAGAAATCTTGCATTTTCAGAAAAGCTCCATTTTCCAGGGAGAGGTGCAAGTGAAGAAGCCCTGTAAAACACTGGAGATGACCCTGATCACCCTTCGTTCTTGGAAAACTCCATTCAGCTGCAGAAATAGAGGCTAAAACCCAAAGCCACTGACATTTGATTTGAGGCTAGAGTATTCTTAAGTCACCCTAGCTCAGGGGTTGTAACCCTGATGGATTTGTTTCTATCTGGGCAATATCTAGTGTGGGCTGTCCACACTGCACAAGCATTTCTTGGGGGAACGAGATAATGCTTTAAAATGAGCAGCGTATTTGAAGCATGAAGTGAGCCTGGGGGCACGTCCCAGCATCTTTTTTCTTTTCTTTTTTTTTTTTTGCGGTACGCGGGCCTCTCACTGTTGTGGCCTCTCCTGTTGCGGAGCACAGGCTCCGGACGCGCAGGTTCAGTGGCCATGGCTCACGGGCCCAGCCACTCCGCGGCATGTGGGATCTTCTCGGACCGGGGGCACGAACCCGCATCCCCTGCATCAGCAGGCGGACTCGCAACCACTGCGCCACCAGGGAAGCCCACGTCCCAGCATCTTTAGAGTAGAACAGGGTGTACACCGGGGCATGGTTTTCAGCTGGGTGAAGGCAGGTGAAGGATTGATGTTTCTGGATGGGTCTCAGGGCTGTTCTCACACTTGGAGGGAACTCTGTTGGCCCTACCTTTCACAGGGTGTGTGTGTGTTGGTGGAGGAGACCCGCCCCACCAAGGTCTTTCCTCTGCGCTAGCCAGCCCAGCTGTCCCTAATGTGATGACCTTGGGGGCCTCCAAGCTTGGGAACTTTCAGAGTCGCCTGGGAGCGGGGCCTGATAGCGGCGCCCTCCTCACGCGCTCCATCGTCAGCCTGTCCTTCCCTCCAGCTTCCTTTCTGACGTTACTAGAAGGTTGGGACTTGGGGCGAGAGAGCAGCCCTGGACTTCAAGGACCGATGAACTTGGAGGCCCCACCCCTCGGTTCAGAGCTAGCCCAACTCGGAGAACTCAAGAGTCAGCCTCTAGAGTAAAGCTCTTTGAGTTATGTATGTTAAAAAAAAAGGGCAAACCCATCCTAAATGTCAGTCCAGTATCCACGGGGGCGTGAGACAGCAGGTAATTAGAAGCAATTAGCTGTCCCCCTGCCGGGAAGCCGGGCAGTTACCTTTTCTCTCTTCCTCTTCCGTCCGTCCTTCTCTGTGGAAGCGGTAGAAAGGTTTTGCTCCCCAAGCGGCAGTGTACGCTGAGCTGGTGCGGGAATGAGGGACGGACTGAGCAGGCATCAGCTCTGCTCCTCCCGCCGCCGCGGTGGCCGCCGGCAGAGCAGTGCATTGTGGAGGCTGAGCGCGCCGCTGCGGCGGGACCTGCGGCCCCGGGATCGCGCGCCGTGGAGCTGTCCGACGTGCTGACCGTCCCGACCCGCGGCCGGCGCGTGCCCCGCGCGCCCACCTGCACCGGACCCCAAGACCTGGTTTGCCGCTCACCCTCCGTCCGTCCGTCCGTCTGCCTGTCTCTCCTTACCTTGGGGCGCAGCGGCTGGAGGAAATCATGGTGTTCGCTCCAGGTACATCAGCACCTTGCTTTTTCACCAGCTGTCCGGAAGGGGAGCAGGGAAGAGACGGGAGAGGATAGGGAGAAAAGATCTTTCTCTTCGGCCCACCTGTGCGTTTTGGAGTTATTACTGCCTGTGAGCGGGGGACGGGAGGGAGAGTGTCCCTCTCCCCAGTCCCGCCCCATCTGTCCTGTAAGAAGCTCAGCCTTCGTCCTGCCCCGCCGCTGCTAATGCCGCCTGCTGCGCTGTATCCCGTCGGACTCAGGCACCTTGAGAACTGGGACCTTCACGGCAGCACAGGCGCCTACTTGAGCGGGAGGGTGGAGAGGTGGGGCAAAGAGTAGTGGGTTTCGGGCTGCTTCCGTGGGAACCTTCTTCAGTGCCACTTCCCCCTCCGTAGAAGTGATCGAGTGACCCCGTTCCTCCCGACCTCCTCCTGGGGAGAGAAGCGTGTGAAGCCCAGGGAGTGGGGCGAAAGGCGGAGGAGCAGTACTCCTTAAGGAATTAGATCTGAAACTCCAGCGGCCGGAGGCTGCAGTACCGAGGCTGCTCCTGCGGCGCCGCTGGCGGTTGCAGTGTCTTCTTGGAGCTGGCGGTGAAGGACTCAGTCCCTTTGCTGCTCTCTGTGGCTACAAGTTGGCGAAGAGTCAGATTTGCCTGCGGTTGACCGGCGGACCGGCGTATGCGTGTGTGTATTTGAGTGAGCCTCCCCAGCCCCCCAGCAAGGACATGGGCGTGTGTTTCGGGTGAGGTCAGGAGAGTTAGGGAGTGGCGGGGAAAGCGTGGTCATTATTAACGTAGAAAGCTCTAGGGAAGAGAGCTTCAGTCTTTTTTCCTCCTCTCTTAAGTAACAGGCTCTGCTATCATTGAAGACCGTTGTGGGGGAAAAAAGAAAAAAAAAAGTAAGGAAAAGAGTAGAGGGGCCTGGAAGTCTTTAATTTTGTTATTGGTTCTTTAACTTAAAAGGTTGGTTTGCATTTGCTGTGGCCACTGACCTCACATGGCTAGGGAGGAGAGGTATAATGCATTTTTAAAAGGTAAGAGTTGAACCTGGCCTTCAAAAAATTCAAATAGCAAAACTGGAGAAAAGGAAGTACCCCCCCCCCCCCGCCTCCAATCAGCAGGCTAGCTGAGGAGGCAGGAATGAGTTTCTGTCGTTCTGACACTCACCACAGGCAGTGACTCAGAGAAATGCCTTAGAGGAAAGCCCAGGAGCCCTTCTGCTGCCCACCCCAAATAACTCAAGGGGAGACAGTGTTCTGTACAGCGAAGGACACTCAGTCAACCCAGAATCTGTGACGTTCGGAAACAGCAGCTCCTTGTTGCATTTATAAGCTACTTAACACTTTATAAAAGCATTTTCAGGTCGTTATCTCATTCGATCTTCAGATTACCCTCTGAGGTAAGCAGTGTCATCTCTAGTTTACCAACCCCCAGGGAGGTGGTGGTTCCAGATAGTCTTGCCAGCTTCAGCCGGAGTTTTCTGACTTCAGATTCTCTTTCTTTTCTATGCCTCAGACAAAATACCTTAGTTTCAGGGATAGCTGCTTTTTGGTCCAAGGTCAGACGTAGCCAAAGGGAAGTGTTCTTACACTTACGAGGTGGGGGATGGGCTGGTGTTGTGGAGTGAGGATTGTTGGGTGATGTTAACTAGGCGTTTTATAAAAGCATGGTAATAGGTGGAAGATTGTGTAATGAGCAGTGGGGGATTTCTGGAACCCACCATTTGGGTAGGGCTTTATTTTTCCATTCTTCCCCAAGTTTTTATTAGTTCCATCTTTCCACAGCTGTTAGAGATAGCACAAACTGACCTGAATAGGATATGTACAGAAACTCACAGGGAAACACTTTTTGGGTCATTTCTTCAATTTTGAGTTTCTCTTGAAAAGTCATAAGCATTTTGGGGCAGTAAGAACAGGGTGCTAAAAATATTATGTCAATTACCTTCTCATCTACTGATCATAAGTCTTCTAACTCATGTAGTGATATTATTCTGAAAGAAAATCAGAACAATGAATTGCTTTTTAATTCTGCCGGATTTTCAGTATTACAACCTCATTTCTAGGACTCTTGCTCTTCTAAATCTCTTTAATCTGGGGATCCAGATGTTTTGTACTAAGTGAGGGGAAATACTCCCCCATCCCTTTCTCCAAGCCAACCTGATAGGAAGGGAGGGAACAGAGGCAAGTGCTATGGTTATTCCAAAATTACTAAAAAGTGTTAGACAATTCAAGATGAATATAATAACAAATTAACAGTGAGCTGTTCATAAAATTGGGTCAGTGGGTACTGTGCCCTTCAAAACCCATTGTAGCTTTTCTGGATTTTAGCAAAGGGAGACAAGGAGCCTGAGTCCTGGTTCCGGCCTTGCCTGTATGGACTGGCCTGCCTTGGAATGGTTCTGCTGCCTCTGCTTACCTTAAGGGCAAGGTGAAAAGTGACAGAGATTCATGAAGCAAATTTAAGTCCAGAGTATAATGGAATGAAGGAGAAATAACCTTATATAACTCTAGTTATGATTCACTCTCATCATATAGTATAAAGTAGTCTTGCATTCTCTTGTTTCGATTCACCTACAGACTGTGAGGAACAGGGCTTAAGTTGGGCAGGTTCTTTGGGTGGTTTTTCAGTTTACATAGGGTAGAAATTCAATTCTACACTTTTCCCCCTTCTTATACCATTCATAGGCTTTGTAATTTAAGAGGGTTTTAGTTTTGTGCATACCAATGTTAAACCCCTTAAAGGTAAGGGCCAAGGCTACTAATAAATATTTGAGAATTCAGTTACCTGAAGGCTGCTATCACTCATTGCTTCTTCCCTTTAAAGGAATTACACAAAATTAATAACAGTTAAATGAGAAATAAAAAATTACAAAATTTCTCTGTAAATACCATATATCCCTAAACATAGGTTAAACTAAGCTGGGGTGGGGGGGGCATGGCTGAGGCAAAAGGTCAAAGGCAGGCCCTTTGCTTTTCCTAAATATCTAATCTATTCCTCCTGCTTTCTTACTCCCAAACTGTGGTTAGAATCCTTCCTAGAGCAATTTGAGAAGATTTAGATGCATACCACCAGTGCTAAAGGAAAGAGGGTGACACAAACAACATGGCAAAATATTTTAGCTCCTGTGCATGCTACTAAATTGACCCAGGTTACTTAGTCTGTGACTATAGCAAAAGCTCCCACTTGGGAGAAAAGGAAAAAGTTCTGGAAGGAAATGTCTGGACTTCCCATATGGTACTGTTGGTTTTGTGGGGGAGTATCAAGGCATGCTTACCAATTTGTGGATAAAGTCAAAGCGGAAGAAAGAAGAAAGACCACTGGACATTGGTGTTGGAAGTGAGAAAAAGCACACAGGAGAGAATGTCAGGATATTTCTTGGCCTATTCCAGGATGAGAAAGAAGATGCTCACAAATTCAAATGTCTTTTCAGTGCCATGGTTTCACCCAAAGAATTCAAGACTATGAACAATCAGATTAGCAACCCCTCCTCCCTTAAGGAAGAGCTATTAAAGAATAGAGTATGAGGTGGAAAGTGAGGACAGAAGCTTCCTCATCCCTGGGCAATTCCTCCCTTTCCCCCAGTGATTAGTATATACTTCAGGGGTTAAAATGCACCTCTCTGTAGATGGAACTAATATATACTTGACTTTGTTTGGATTGCCTTCAAGTAATAGGTTCTTTCAGCAAAACGATCTCTCTTCTCTTGCACATGAATTAGTCAAGGTCTGATAAGGATTTCAGGGGGGAATAAAAATGGTATAATTATAAGCCATTAGCCAGTCCCTTGACTTCTAAGATTAGTTTGAAAAACATTTGGCAAAAATAGTTCTAGAGAGAGCTATCAAAAGTATTTAAGAAAATAATTATTGCAAGGGTGTTATAGCTTTTCTTTATATAAATCTCTTACCAATTCTTGAGAGATCCATGAATGAATAAATTATATAGCAGACTGTCTTAACTGTAAGGTTTACAGTCTGCCAACTTAAATTCTCTTCTGTTGCCTTAAAGGGCTTTTTTTTAAACTTTAATTAATTTATTATTTAAAAAATTTATATACAGTTAAATTGACATTTTTTTTGGATGTACAGTTCTCTGAGTTATAACTCATGCATAGAGTTGTATAATGACCACAGAACAGTTCCATTGTACCAAAAAATCTTCTCCTGCTACCCCTTTTGTAATCAAACCTTTCCTCCTACCCCTAACCTCTGGTGACCACTGATTTGTTTTCCACTCTTACAGACTTGCTTTTTCCAGAATGTCATATAAATGGGATCATACAGTATATAACCTTTTTTTTTTTTTTTTTTTTTGCGGTACGTGGGCCTCTCACTGTTGTGGCCTCTCCCGTTGCGGAGCACAGTCACCGGACGCACAGGCCCAGCAGCCATGGCTCACGGGCCCAGCCGCTCCGCGGCATGTGGGATCCTCCCAGATCAGGGCACGCACCCGTTTCCCCTGCATCGGCAGGCGGACTCTCAACCACTGCGCCACCAGGGAAGCCCCCGTATATAACCTTTTGAGACTGGCTTCTTTTACTCAGTATAATGTCAGTGAGATTCATCCACATTGTTGCCTATATCAAGAATTCATTCCTTTTAATTGTTGAGTAGTATTCCACTGTATGAACAGCCTCACAGGTGTTTATCCCTTTCCCCAAAAGTTTAGGTTATTTTCAGTTTTTGGTGATTATGAATAAAGTTGTGATAAACATTCCTGTACATGTTTTGTGTGAACATAGGTTTTCGTTTATCTAGGGTAAATACCTAGGCTTGGGACTACTATCTACTATACTATACTACTATCTTATAATAAGTATATGTTCTTCAGAAGGGTTGTACCATTTTGCATTACCATCAGCAATGTTTGTGAATTCCAGTTGGTCTGCATCCTTGTCTTTTGAACAGGCATATAATGGTATTCCTTGTCATTTTATTTTGCATTTTCCTAATGGCTAATGATTTTGGTAATTTTTTTCAGGATTTTATCAATATTTGCCATAGGTGTGTCTTCTTTTTTTTGTAATTTAATTTTATTTTATATTGGGGTATAGTTGATTTACAATGTTGTGTTAGTTTCAGGTATACAGCAGAGTGATTCAGTTATACATATATATATATATCCATACTTTTTCAGATTCTTTTCCCATATAGATTATTGCAGAATACTGAGTAGAGTTCCCTATGCTATACAGCAGGTCCTTGTTTTTTAAAAATATTTATTTATTTGGTTGCAGCAGGGGTCTTAGTTGCGGCAGGCAGGGTCCTTAGTTGTGGCATGTGAACTCTTAATTGTGGCATGCATGTGGGACCTAGTTCCCTGACCAGGGATCGAACCCAGGCCCCCTGCACTGGGAGCACAGAGTCTTATCCACTGCACCACCAGGGAAGTCCAGTAGGTCCCTGTTGAATGTGTATCTTCTTTTCGTGAAGTATCTGTTCAAATCTTTTGCCCATTTTGCGGGGAGATGTTTGTGTTCTTATAGTTGAGTTTTGAGAGTTCTTTATATATTCTGGATACAACTCTGTTGTTGAATATGTGATTTGCAAATATTTCCTTCTAGTTTGTGTCTTGACTTCATTCTTTTAACACTTTTACCTTTTTTAAGGGCAAAAGTTTTAAATTTTGATGCAGTCTAATTTATTGATTTTTTTCTTCTGTTAATTTTACTTTTTGATGATGTTTTAGAACTTTTTCATAACCCAAGGTCAGGCAGATTTTCTAAAAGTTTTATAATTTTCCATTTAGATTGAATCATGGGATTTGATGCCCACCCTTATCACTTCATCTAAACCTAATTGTCTCCTAACAGCCCCACCTCCTAATACCATCACATGGGAGGTTAGGGCTTCAACATGATAATTTTGGAGGGACAACAAATATTCAGTCCATAAGAAGTTGATTTTTGGATATGATGTGAATTACAGGTCAAGTTTAATTTTTTTTTTGCAGATGAATGTCCCATTGTTCTAATACCATTTTTTGGAAAGACACTATTCTCTGTTGAATTACCTTTGTAACTTGTTAAAAAATTATTTGACTATATTTGTGTGGGCCTATTTTTGGACTCTTTGTTCTATTTCATTCATCTTATCCTTCCACTAACAACACGTATTGATTACTATAGCTTTACAGCAAGTCTTAAAGTCAAGTAGTCCTTGTGGAAGGACAAGAGTAGTCCTTGTTCTTCTGTTTGAAAATTTTTTTGGTTGGTTCTTTTGCTTTTCCCTGTAAATTTTAGAATCAGCTTGCCTATATCTACATAAAATCTGCTGAGATTTTGATTGGAATTTCATGAAATCTATAGATCAGTTTGTGGAGAATTAATATCCTAAGCATGTTGAGTCTCCAATCCATGAACATGATATGTCTCTTCATTTATTTAGGTCTTTTATTTCTTTCATCAATATTTTGTAGTTTTCAGATCTTGCATATGTTTTGATAGACTTATACCTAAGTATTTCTTTTGGGGGAGGAGCATTTAAATGACATTAAAAAAATTCAGTATCTAAACCTTCATTGCCAGTGTAGAGATATGATTGGTTTTTGCATGTTGACTTTGTTTCCTATGATTTTACCTACCTCTCTCATTAGTTATAGGAGCTATTTTGTAAATTTCTTGGGAATTTTTATGTGGGCAATCATGTTGTCTGTAAATAGAGGCCATTTTATTCCTTTTTTTTTCCTCCCAGTTTTATGCCTTTTTGCACTGGCAAGGACTTCTAGTACAATGTTAAATAGGAGTAGTGAGAGTGGACATTCTTGCCTTGTTTACAGTCTTAGAGGAAGGCATGCAGTCTTTTACCAGTAAGTATGATGTTAGCTGTAGGATTTTCTGTGGATACTCTTTTAGGTTGAGGAAGTTCCTTTCTATTCCTAGTTTGCTGCAAGTTTTTATCATCAATAGATGTTGAATGTTGTTAAGTGTTTTTTTCTGCTTGTGATGATATGACCAAGTGGATTTTCTTTTTTAGACTGTTAATATGGTGGATCACATTGATTTTCAAACAGTGAACCAGCCTTACATTCCTGAGATAAAACTCACTTGGTCATGATATATTATTCAGTTCATTAATATTTTGTTGAGGATTTCTTGTCAATGTTCATGAGGAATGTTGGTTTACAGTTTGCTTTTCATGCACTATTTTTATGTGGTTTTGGTATCAGTATAATGCTGTCCTCATAAATGATATGGGAAATGGTCTCTCCTCTCCAGTTGTCTGGAAGAGATGGTGTAGTATAATTTCTTCTTTAAATGTTTGGTAGAATTCATCAGTGAAACCATCTGGGCCTAAAGTTTTCTTTGTAGGGAGCTCTTTAACCATGAATTAAATTTCTTAAATAGATATAGGACCATTCTGTTTTTCTTGGCTGAGTTTTGGTAGTTTTTAAAGGAATTAGTCCATTTCATAAAAACAGAAATAAACAAATGGGACTTAATTAAACTTAAAAGCTTTTGCACAGCAAAGGAAACCATGAACAAGACAAAAAGACAACCCTCAGAATGGGAGAAAATATTTGCAAATGAAACAACAGACAAAGGATTAATCTCCAAAATATACAAGCAGCTTATGCAGATCAATATCAAAAAAAACAATCCAGTTAGGGCTTCCCTGGTGGCACAGTGGTTGAGAGTCCGCCTGCTGATGCAGGGGACATGGGTTCGTGCCCTGGTCCGGGAGGATCCCACATGCCGCGGAGTGGCTGGGCCCGTGAGCCGTGGCCGCTGGGCCTGCGCGTCCAGAGCCTGTGCTCCGCAATGGGAGAGGCCACAACAGTGAGAGGCCCGCATACCGCAAAAAAAAAAAAAAAAAACAACAAAAAACAATCCAGTTAAAAAATGGGAGGAAGACCTAAATAGACATTTCACAAAGGAGACATACAGATTGCCAAGAGGCACATGAAACGATGCTCAACATCACTAATTATTAGAGAGATGCAAATCTAAACTACAATGAGGTATCACCTCACACCAGTCAGAATGGCCATCATCAAAAAATCTACAAACAATAAATGCTGGTAAGGGTGTGGTGAAAAGGGAACTCTCCTACACTGTTGGTGGGAATGTAAATTGATACAACCACTATGGAAAACAGTATGGAGGTTCCTTAAAAAAGTAGAACTACCATATGACCCAGCAATCCCACTAATGGGCATATACCCTGAGAAAACCATAATTCAAAAAGAGACATGCACCACAGTGTTCATTGCAGCACTATTTACAATAGCCAAGACATGGAACCAACCTAAAAGTCCATCAACAGGTGAATGGATAAAGAAGATATGGAACATACATAAAATGGAATATTACTCAGCCATAAAAAGAAACAAAATTGAGTTATTTGTAGTGAGGTGGATGGACCTAGAGTCTGTCATACAGAGTGAAGTAAGTCAGAAAGAGAAAAACAAATACCATATGCTAATGCATATATACGGAATCTAAAAAAAAAAAAATGGTACTGATGAACCTAGTTGCAGGGCAGGAATAAAGAGGTAGACATAGAGAATGGCCTTGATGACAGGCGGTGGGAGGGCGAAGCTGGGGCAAAGTGAGAGTAGCATCGACATATATACAGTACCGAATGTAAAATAGTTGCCTGGTGGGAAGCAGCAGCATAGCACAGGGAGATCGGCTCGGTGCTTTACCATGACCTAGAGGGGTGGGATAGGGAGGATGGCAGGGAGGCTCAAGAGGGAAGGGATATGGGGACATGTGTATTCATATGGCTGATTTGCTTTGTGCAACAGAAACTAACATGGTATTGTGAAGCAATTATATGCTCCAATAAAGATTAAAAAAAATAAAGGAATTAGTCCATTTCATTTAATTTGTTGAA
Organism: Mesoplodon mirus; assembly: GCF_964341445.2. Lineage (NCBI taxonomy): Eukaryota > Metazoa > Chordata > Mammalia > Artiodactyla > Ziphiidae > Mesoplodon > Mesoplodon mirus. The sequence goes on from NC_138989.1 coordinate 33,734,687, forward strand.
TTTATATGAATAAATTTCTTTGTAATATTCTCTTATTATCTGCTTAATCTATGTGGGGTCTGTAGTGATCGCTTCCTTTTGTTCCTGATACTGGAAATTTATGTTTTTATTTTTGTTTGACATTTTGGCTACAGGTTTGTTTGTTAATTTTTAAAAATCTTTTCAAAGAAACATCTTTTTGTTTCATGAATTTTCCTTATTGTTTTTCCTATTTTCAATGTCATTGGTTTCTGCTCTTTATCATTCCTTTCTTTCTACTTGCTTTAACTTTGCCTCTCTTTTTCCAGACTTAAGATGACACATTGTTTATTTGGGATCTTTCTTTCTTTCTTTCTTTCTTTTTTTTTTTTCTAATATAAGCATCTAATGCTATAGATTACCATCTAAGCATTGCTTTAGAATATCTTATAAATTTTAATGTTGTATTTTCATTCAGTTCAAAATATTTTCTAATTTTCCTTGATACCTCCTCTTTGTCCCATGAATTATTTAGAAGTGTGTTGTTTCCAATTATTTGAAGATTCCCTACATATCTTTCTGTTATTCATTTCCAGTTTAATTTCATTATGGTCAGAAAAATAAGCCTTCTATGGTTTCAGTTGTTTTAAATTAGGTAAGGTTTGTTTTTGAGGCCGAGTGTGGTCTATCTTGGTGAATGGCTCACGTGCCCTTGAAAAGAATGTGTATCTGCTCTTTTCAGGTGAAGTGCTTTATAAACGTCATTTTGTTACAGTTGGTTGATGATGTTGTTCATTCTTCTATATTCTAGCTGATATTCAGTCTACTTGGTCTGTTGATTACTAGGAGAGGAGTGCTGAAGCCTCTAGCAAAAACTTGATTTTTTCGTTTCCCCTTTGGTTTATCACCTTTTCTTCATGATTTTGCTGCTCTTTTATTAGGTGCATATACATTTAAGATTGTTGTATCTTTATCTCTGGTAATTTTTCTTGCTCTGAAGTCTATTTTGGCTGTTAATAACCTAGTCATATCACCTTTCCTTTGAGCAGTGTTTGCACGGTACAGTTGATTCTCATCATTCATGGATTCCATGTTCATAAGTTTTCCTACTCACTAAAATCTATTAGTAAAATAGATCAATGGAAATCAATATTTGCAGTGCTTTCTCTGTCATTCAAGGACATGTATAGAATGGCAAAAAATTTGAGTTGCTTGATATACATGTTCCCAGCTGAGGTTGAACAAGGCAATGTTTTACCTTTTTGTTTCAGCTCTCATACTGTAAACAGATGTGCTTTTTGTGGTCTATTTAGTTTTTTACACATTTGTGTTTTTCTTGGTGATTTCATTGTTTAATGTGGCCTTCAGGTGTGGTGCCGAGGTGTTGTCTAATGTCCTAAGTACAGGAAAGTTGTGATATGCCATATGGAGGAGGAGATTATTAGATAAGCTCCATTCAGGCATCAGTTATAGTGCTGTTGGCTGTGAGGTAGATGTTAAGAAATCAACATCATGTATTAAATAAGGTGTTTTTGGGACTTCCCTGGCAGTCCAGTGGTTAAGACTCTACACTTCCACTGCAGGGAGCATGGGTTTGATCCCTGTTCGGGGAACTAAGATCCCACACGCTGCATGGCATGGCCAAAAAATAAAAAATAAAACAAACAAATGAACAAACAAATAAATAAGGTGTCTTTAAACAGAAACATACATACAACAAAGTTATGTATTGATCAGTTGGCAAAAATGTTGTGACCAGAGGCTTGCAGGAACCTAACCCTTATATTTCCCTTGGGAGCAGTTGTTCCATATTTGCTAATTCACTATTTCCAGTGACTTTATAATATAACTACTCTAAATGAGAATTGACTGTATATCATTTTCCATCCTTTTACATTTAATATCTTTATCATTATATTCAGTGTAGGTTTCTTATAGATAGCATATTGTTGGGTCTTCTTTTTAATCGAATGCATAGAGTTTTAAAGGTGATAAGTTAGCTACTGACTGCCTAGATGTCTTTCTTCTATAATTACTGCATTTTCATTAAAAAATTATTTATTTATTTATGGCTGTGTTGGGTCTTCGTTTCTGTGCGAGGGCTTTCTCTAGCTGTGCAAGCGGGGGCCACTCTTCATCGCGGTGCGTGGGCCTCTCACTGTCACGGCCTCTCTTGTTGTGGGGCACAGGCTCCAGACGCGCAGGCTCAGTAATTGTGGCTCACGGGCCCAGTTGATCTGTGGCATGTGGGATCTTCCCAGACCAGGGCTTGAACCCGTGTTCCCTGCATTGGCAGGCAGATTCTCAACCACTGCGCTGCCAGGGAAGCCCATTACTGCATTTTTCTAATTCCCCATTATCATTTAAAGTCAAACAATATTTCATCATTTGAAAATTTTTGTTGTTATAGTTCTAGAAATTTTAATAAGCATAGATAATCAAAAAGAAAATAAAAATCACAATATTTTCCAGCAGTAACAACTGTTAATTTTTTATATACAACTTCTCAGATGTTGTCTCTATAATTACGTCTTTCACTTTCTTAAACAAAAAGATTATCCTGACGTGGCTGTTATTTTTGGACATGATTGTTTACAGGATGTACCATTATCTTTTCATGCCATTCAGTTGTCTTCTACATATCATTTTAAAAAAAGACGTAGAGCAGAGTTGTCATTGTTCCCTTTTTTTATTTTTTGCGGTACGCGGGCCTCTCACTGCTGTGGCCTCCTCCGCTGCGGAGCACAGGCCCCGGACACGCAGGCTCAGCGGCCATGGCTCACGGGCCCAGCTGCTCCGCGGCATGTGGGATCCTCCTGGACCCGGGCACGAACCCATGTCCCCTGCATCGGCAGGTGGACTCTCAACCACTGCACCACCAGGGAAGCCCATTGTTCCCTTTTTTTTTTTTGCGGTACACGGGCCTCTCATCGCTGTGGCCTCTCCCGTTGCGGAGCACAGGCTCCGGACGCGCAGGCTCAGCGGCCATGGCTCACGGGCCCAGCCGCTCCGCGGCATGTGGGATCCTCCCGGACTGGGGCACGAACCCGTGTCCCCTGCATCGGCAGGCGGACTCTGAACCACCGCGCCACCAGGGAAGCCCCCCATTTTTATAGATGATAAAAGTAAGGTTCAGAATGCCTGATCAATTTGATGTTTCAGAACCAAGATTTGACATTGGGTGCACTTATTTTCTATACACAACGTAGTTTTAAATACATAGCAAGCAACAGACAATTTGCACACTAGAATTAGAGACAAAGAAAAAGAGGTAAAACTGGTCTCCTTTGGGGAGAATCTCTGTATATTGAGCATCTCTTCTTCCAAGTTAGAGGACACGAGGTACTCTCTCAACCACCCTGAAATGGGCTCTGTCCTTTCACACTTCCTGGATTCTTCATCTTCTCCCAGCCACTGCCAGTGATGGAGGGTGAAACAGTGGACAGCCAGAACTGCCAAAATAGAAGGGAAAATAAAAAGCTCTAACAGATTTACACAGTGCTTTATAATTTCTAAAGCATTCATATTAACTAAGTGCCATATGCACTTAGTTGAGAATAAATGGTATTGGGTTAAGTATAGTCTCTCCTCCTCTATACAACTGATGAGAATATTTCAGTTATTTGACAGCAATTCAAATATGAGGCAGAGTTGGTTGCTGCAGAAGCTTGGGTTTGGGGACAGATAGGCCTGGGTGCAAATAGCTCACCTCTGCCATGTCCACACTGTGGCACTGGCTAAGTCATCCCATCTTGCTGATTTGCTCATTTGTTAAATGAAGATCAGAATATCTATTTCCCAGGGTGGTGATGATAAAGATGAAGTGCCTGGACTACGGGGTGCTAAATGGTAGCGATTACTGACATTATTGTTTTAAAAGGCAGTGACTAAGAATGTGTGTTTTATATATATATGCATGTATATGATTTCAAGACTGGACCATCCGTCTTAGGGAACTATACAGTTGATTCTTTCCATAGAAGAAGACTGGCTTACTGGTTCACTGTGTCACCTGGGTAGAGGTTACAAAACTTTAAAGTAAAATGCCATGACAAGGTGAATTGATGATAAAGCAGGTGTCGGAGTGCATCCTGGGATGAATAAGTTATGAATCACGGAAAGTTGCTGTTTAAAGGCTCGCAGCTGCATGCTTGAAAGCAGATGGCGGTCTTGCTGATCTGAATCATTCTGATCTTCTCTAAATTTAAAAGCTGAATGATGATTTTATGGTAAAGGTATAATGCAGTATATTTTTAATATTTAACTACGTAGATAGGGTAAATTAGTATTTTGGGATTTGAGATACTGTTTCACATTCTCTATGCCTTTTTTTTCCTGGAGCCTTAAGTTCCCATTTCGTGATTGTATGTCATGGCCACACACACTCTTAGATATTATTCTTTGAACATTATCTTTGGTCCTACATAAATCTCATTAGGAAGAAAGCCATTAACTTTGTCCTGTTGAGACAACCTCACAGTCATGAGCCAGAGATTACCAGAGAGGTTGGAGTTTTTCTTCAAAAGTTTCCCTGACTTGCTGTGTGACTTTGGGTAAGTGATGTGCTTCCTGCCCCTCTTTCCAAAATATTTTCTCAATAGGCCTCCTCAGCATCTTAGAGGTTTAGCATCTTAGTTCTCAGCACAGATGTTTATTGGGCAGAGAAGATGAATGCAAGAAGAGGCAAGGGAGCTACATTTGTAGAAGACCTACTATGTGCTGGGTGTGTCACATGCATTATTTTTTAAAGCAAGGCACAAAAAAATGCCAACCTAGAACTGCCTTTCTTTAGTTTGTGGCTAAAATGCTATTTCATGTTCCAAATAGTCACGGAGGATCTACTTGCTGAAATTAGTAGACAAAAATGAAATGCCTTCTCCTTTCCCTTTAAAATATCATGTTTGTTTTTTGTTTTTTGTTTTTTTTCCAAATGAGAGAAATAGAGCTTATGGTACTCAAGAAATATTTTCAGATTACGAATGTAAAGTCTCTGTTCTGAACACATCTCATAAAACACATATAATGGGTCTTTTTGGTATTTAGACAGGAGGCCTCCATGGAATCTACATCTGTGTTGTCTGACAGAAGTTGTTCATTTTTCTTTCCATGGAATTTATTTCTAACATTCTGTGTGTGTGTGTGTGTGTTTTTTTTTTTTTTTTTTTGCTTTTTTTGCCTTTCCATTTTAATTTTACATTTTTGCAGGAATAAAAAGTGAAATTCTGTCTTTATTGCAGTACCGTAGATGAGATTTTGATCACCCCTAGCCAGGGAATTTGGAATGAAGTTCCCTATAGCCTTAACTGCAGTCTGACTCATGCTTCAGAATAAATTACTTCACCACCAATCAGGCCATGCTGTACAAATCCATACATGATAGTTGTTTTGCTCTAAAAATAACTTAGGTCAAGAAGGACAACATTTGAAGTTTCACTTATCTTGCCGTTCTTTCTTGTGCCTTTGGGGCATGGCTAGTAGGGTGGAGCTCTTAGCCCTCAGAATGGAACTCAGGAAGAAGAGTAGGTATGATCACTCCCCCCTCCGATTCCTTGGAGCAGAGCAGAGCCCTTAGAGCCACTTGCAACCTGACCTGGGGCAAGAGCAATAGTGTCCTTGGTGAGGATGGAGCTGGGGATGTCAGGGAAGGCCATGGATAGGTGGGTGGAGGTGGGGGACACACACTTTAGATAATTTCATCTATTTATTCGTTCACTGCCTATCTTCTCTGAGCCAGACACTCTGCTGGGCGTGGACACCGGGACTTTGATATCCAGAAGTACAGTAAAGGGTTAGAATTCTGTGATAGAAGGGCAGAGAGTAAAGGGGCACGAAGAGGAGGGGTGGGTCGATTCTGCTGGGGGCGGGAAGTGACTGTCTTTCCCTGGGTCTGATTCCTCCTGGGAAGCCTGCCCTGGGGAATAGGAAAGCCTTACTCCAGAGAAACCCTCTTCTGTTGACCATCCCTTAGTGCCACTGCACCATGCGTAAGGACCCTGCGTGTGTGAGTGTGGGCTGGGGAGACAGGGACCACCAAGGGAGAAGCAGAGCCCCCTTTGTCTTTGCTTTTAGGCACATAAATGTACCTTTTAAAGAAATGGTCTTTATAACCTCTAAATGACAGTAAAGATGTCCTCAAGGCAGAAATATATTAAAGACCTAAAAGGAAATTCTCTAAGGTGAGCAGATGTGTTTGATCTGGGCCTGACTCTGCTTGAGGTCATCTCCCTTTAAGGACCGCTGCCACCAGCAGGACAGGACTAAGATGTGCTATGTTCCCCTTAAAGAGTTGCCTCCAGCCTGGGTAGATGGGTCTTTTTCTGTTCCTAGAAGAACCAGGGGGACTTTTATTAAACATCAAGGGAAAACCCAAAGGAAATCAGCATACAGTACATTAAAAGGGTTGGGATTTTGATGTGATCACAGGTATTTTACTTCTTGGTCCCAGTGGGGTTCCAGCCCACCTGTAACTATCTGTGCTGTAGCTCAGGGATTCTCAATGCTGGCTACACACTCGAAGCTTTTAAAATCTATCAGTGCTCTGGGTCCAAGCCAGGCTGGTCAAATAAAAATCTCTAGTGGTGTGCCCTAAGTGTAAGTGTTCATTAAAGGCTGTCCAGGTGGTTGACTGTGCATTTGGGCTGAGAACCATTGATCTCACTTCAAAGGGCAAGCGCACCAGGCAGGCAGCTTGCCTGATTCTTCACTCCTGTCCCTCCTGTGTCTTCTCTTCTCAGAACGGGGCACATACAAGCACTTGGTACATGCCGGATAAATGCATGAACGAATGAATCAATGGTCATCTTTCTTTTTAGCGCATAGTCATCCCATTAAAGTAAAAAGCAAGAGAAGGTTCTGACTCTTCTGCCCACATGGGGTCTTTCCAGCCAGGCCCTGCTCTGGTTGAAGGAAGATACCTCTCTTCTTGTTATTAGCAGGGCTGTAGGATCATCACTCTTTAGATACTGGGAGTGGTCTTGTCCCACTTGTTGTGAGGAGATGACAGTCGCTCAATGACCATGGCAGCTAGACGAGCAGGATTATCATGAGGGTCTGCATATCGTAGGCAGATGAGTGCCACCTTGGTAAGGCTAGGGGTCAAAGCCAAGGTAGCCCAGTCCTCCAATGCAGGAGCATACAGACCTAGAGGGATTTCAACCGGGGACTTGCACTGAGACTGTGGGATATAACCTTCTTGCCTGGTGGTTTGCCTGCAGGCATGACTCTTAGATGGGTGTGGTATCACAGTTGAAGAAGGAATAGGCAGAACCCCTGGAATATACCAGGAATTCCACCCGGCAGTGTCGATTCTATGTGCTCTACAGTGATGTTCTAAGTAGCTTTTGGTGTTCCTACAATAGTCTGGGTCAAATGGAGAAATAGGGACAGTTTTCTTGGTTCCACATTTCAGAAGGGCATAACACTGCAGATTTCAAAACACAGAAGAAAAGAATCAAGATAAGTATATCGTCAAATCAGTTTTCCCTTAGGCTTAAGACATATTTTTGTTATGTAATTTAACTTAGAATCAATTTACATATCATAAAATAGGAAGAGTATGTTTATTATTTATAGAGTATTACGTACAATGCATGAGTCTGAAAATAAATATTTAATGCTATTTAATATGCTAAGTGTCCCACTTGGTTTTGGTGACCCTGGGCTTGAATTGCCTGAGTTTTTTTGTAATACTACTACAAGAGGTGATTATGTATATATTTATTGTTCAAAATGATTATTGGTAATGAAATTACACAGTTTGAATTTTGTAGCTTGAACATGCATATATACTTCTGACCAGAACAGTGGAAATGCTGCACAAAATGTACTGAACTGACTTTATTTCACTTCCTGAACGCACAAGTTCTACCAACACGTGACCTTAGGCTCACTGATGACTCAGGAAGGACTGAAAAAAAGGAACTGAGGATCACCCTGTCTTTCCCTTTCCTACTATGTCACTGTTTTCAGCTTAGGTTGTTGGCTAATACAGGGGAGCGGTAAGAACAAGAAAGAATATGATGGGGTCCATTGGTCGTGGCATGTTTCTTAGACTGCTATAGCCTTCTTCCTATGTTCTAAGCAAGCTGTGGCTCTAACAGCAAGTGTCGCCACCCCCAACCCCTCCCCCAGTTGTAGACATAACACACTTACCTCATACTCGCATGGAGGCTTCGAGCCTCACTGGACTCACACACATCATGATCCACTGGAATTCTGTGCTCATGGGGCATCACTAAAGCTATATTTATATGCGTATGGGGTGGCAGGGAATGACATACTGCATGGATCTCTCTGGGCAGGCCTCTGTTCCATCATCCCAAAACTCAAGTTCAAAGATAAGATCATTAAGAATTTCAAGGTGGTAACATCAGATTATTAAATCAAGCCCAGGAGGCTTCCGAATGTGGGCCTTCGTGTGACTGCACCAGTCACGTGCCCATGAAGCTGGCCCTGGCTACTAGAATCTGGTCAAGAGGCTAGGGATGCCGCTAAATATCGTACGGTACTGCTGGCTGCCTCCCCAACAAAGGCACTGCTGCAAAGGTTGGTATTCTGTCTCTGAAGAGCATCAGAGGCCTGCACACAGGGCCGGTTCTCTCTTTGTCTGTAGAATTGTTCCCCTGGTGGGCTCTGCTCCATGTTCCTCAATGTCACGGTCACGCCACCAGAGACCACTGCCTTCTGCTCCTTGCGGGGAGGGACTGTTTACTCTGCAGTAGTCGGGCCCCTCAGTGCTTCGTCTAAGTGGGCAGTTGTGCTTACTGCTCTTTGCTGCCAATTTGCTGATGAGAGACAGGTTCTCCAAGGTGGACCTTGACCACGCCTGGATGTGGTACATGGCCCTCAGGGTCCCTGTAGGCAGTGACCCCTTGAAAGGGAACCCTCATGGGCACCGCCTCTCCCACAGGGCAGGACATTGAGAGGCCTGGCCCTTCTTGTGCGGTGGTTCCCAGGGTTGTTCCTAGCCAGGCTGGATTGTCTCCAATACCAGAGTCCACAGCACTATTCCAACTTCTCTGCACATCTGAAAGTTGGAAAAAAGTGTTCGTGGGAGAAAAGCCAGAGAACGTAGGGCAGGGGGCAGAGCAGGTGCGGAACGAACCCTGGGGTGGAGAGGGGTCCGGGGCGGGGGTGGGGGCTCTAGGGTAGGAGCTCAGAGCATCTTTCTTGGATTGTTGTCTTCACGTGGCAGGAAGTGTGCTGGGGGTGGGAGAGAAAAGATCCCAGACAGCCCAGAATCAATCCCCCACCCCCTTTTTCTGCCTGGTATCCCATTTCTAGGTCCGTAACCATGCATAGCAGATGGCAGGGGCGGGGATGATGGCAAAGAAGGGCCAGGCTGGACAGGTGCTCACATGGCACTTGCTGCTGCTGCTGGCCACCGTCGGAGTGGTCCAGGGCTTAATGACGGCTCTGTGCCCCCAGCGTTCAGGGTGATTCTTTTTTTTTTTTTAATTAATTAATTAATTTTTTGGCTGCATGGGGTCTTCACTGCTGTGTGCGGGCTTTCTCTAGTTGCAGAGAGCTGGGTTTGCTCCTAGTTGTGGTGCACGGGCTTCTTTTTGCGGTGGCTTCTCTTGTTGTGGAGCACAGGCTCTAGGCACACGGGCCTCAGCAGTTGTGGCACGCGGGCTCAGCAGTTGTGGCTCACGGGCTCTAGAGCACAGGCTCAGTAGTTGTGGCGCACCGGCTTAGTTGCTCCACGGCATGTGGGATCCTCCTGGACCAGGGCTCGAACCTGTGTCCCCTGCATTGGCAGGCGGACTCTCAACCACTGCGCCACCAGGGAAGTCCCCCAGGATGATTTTTGAAGCTTCCCTCTGAATTCCCGGAGCTTGATTCATGTTAATTAATTTATGAGGCAAACACTCTGTGCCAGACCAGGGCTCGAGTGAAACAGACGTGACCCCTGCCCTCAGGGGGCTTGTCATGCTTAGGCACAGAGACTAGAAAAACAACTGCCCGGTGTCTTGACTCTGTTTTCTCTGTCAAAGGAAAGGACACGATTTTATTCCAATTAGAATATAAGCAAAGTCAGCCCCTCATTTCTGTTTTGGCCCACAGTCCAGTTGCCAGCTGCTTTTTTTTTTTTTTTTTTTTTTTTTTTTTTTGCGGTACGCAGGCCTCTCTCTGTCGTGGCCTCTCCCGTTGCGGAGCACAGGCTCCAGACGCGCAGGCTCAGCAGCCATGGCTCACGGGCCCAGCCGCTCTGCGGCATGTGAGATCTTCCCGGACCGGGGCACGAACCCGTGTCCCCTGCATCGGCAGGTGGACTCTCAACCACTGCGCCACCAGGGAAGCCCGCCAGCTGCTTTTTATTGGGCTTTTATGTCACTGATGGCTATTCTTCTCTTTGGATGTGGGGAAAATGTCAGTTTCTTGAACCAATGATTTGGAAAACAAAAAATGTACAGAAGATGAGAAAGCTACACAATGAAATACAACACACACCAAAAAGCACCTACTATGCCCCATGATGTGATATTTAAAATTTTTTTGTGTGTAATTTCACAAAAGGCTTTCAGCAATTATATGCAGTGAATCCCAGGGAAATTCACATGTATTATGCAGCAGCGTATGGTCAGTCAAAGCAAGTTCTCTCCTGGCAGAGGATCTGAGCATTTTCATGGTTAGTAGTAATTACGATGGTTCTGTTAGGCTCTTTATTTTGCATATTACAATATCAAATTATAGGATTTGAATGATTAAATCATTTTTAACCAGTTGTGAAATGAAACATTTCTCATGCATTAGAACTCAGACAATGTTTAAATAAGACTTTTCACCAAATCATTTGTCCTTCTTCAAAATATCTGATTATGCTATAAACTTTCAAACAAAAAGTGTGTTATCTAGATCTCACCCCTGTTTTCTTCCATTGTAGCTCTTTCCTTCATTGGCAGGAACCTGATCTTCACAGTCTTAATATGAAGGAGGGAGTTTTATAGATTTGGTATAAATGAATTGAGTCAGGCACTTGAGAAGTTGCTTCTCCAGGCAGTAAAAATTCTATTTCTTATATTCTTGGGAAGTACAAATAGAAGAGACCAAGAAAAACTCTTTCTGATACAGGGTATTGTTTTCTTTTTTTTCTTCCCGAAAATGTTGTTATGGACCATCTTAGCCTTTGGTAACATGATTTCTTGGGGGAAAATACATATAATTGTATAAAAATTATGTAAAATATGTTAAATAATTTGGTCAGTGAAATATCGCAAGGAATAAGTAGGGCTATGAATCAGGGACTCATCATTCTATCTATCACCAATTACTTATTAAGCAGGTAGATAGCATCCTCAGAGCCCAGTCTGTGGAGTCAACGTGCTTGGGTTCAAATTCTGCTTACAAGCTGTATGATATTGGGCAACTTACATAGTCTTTTTTTGCTTGTTTCCTCATGTGTAAAATGAGGATAAGATACTACCAGCCTTATTCTAGGTATCTATTACTGCATCACAAGCCACCACAAAACTCAGTGGCTTAACAAAAGGACACTAGTCATTTGGGTCATGAATCTTCACTTTGGGGAAGGCAGAAATAGCTTGTCTCTGCTCCATTGGCATCAGCTGGGATGACGAATATCTGAGGCCATGTTCTCTTCCACGACTGATGGTTGATGCTGGCTATCAGCTGAGATCCTAGCTGGATGCTGTTGGTTGGAACACCTTTGCATGGCCTCCCCACGTGGCCTGGGTCTCCTTACAGCATATTGGCTGGGTTCCACAGTGCGCACCCCAAGGGAGAAAAAGCCAAGTGGACGCGGTATCGCCTTTCCTTGGAAGTCAAGCCATCCCTTCTACCATATTCTGTTAATTGAGGCAGTCCGAAATGCTCACACAAGGTCAAGGGGAAGGGAAATAGATTCCATCTCTTGATGAGGGATGGCAAGGTTCTGAAGAACATGGGGGACCAGAGATGTTGTTGTGGTCATATTGGGAAAACACAACCTTTGACTTACTTGATATGGTTTTTGTGAGTCAATTCATAAATAAAATGTTTAGCAAATATGGAGCACTAAATACGTGTGCTATTGTTATTACGGAGCATGTAAAATGCACTAGGGGACTGTATAAATTCTTTGGTTAGCAGAGACAGAAAACTCTGGAGTTACTAGTCCAACCCCTAATTTCAACATAAGGAAATTGAAGGCCAGAGGTTAATTTGCTCAGCCATCCAGTGAAAGAACTGTGATCATGAGACCAAAGTTGTGAGTGCTTATTGTTTAAGGTCAGACAATGGAAACTTACAGAGCTGGCAGTCATGGAAATAGACCTCTAAATAATTAGTTAAGTAATAAATGCTCTGTTTCCAGAGACCCTTGGAAACAAAGATAGACCTGATTATAAAAGGAATAGGCCTTTTCTCTAACTTGTAGTATATTTGTGTTCAGCTGCAAAGTTGGTTTTTTGGCCTTTATTTTGTGGTTGATAGGATCAGATGAAATTCTGCCAAAATTGCTAATACCACATATTTTGCCACATAATGCATACAAGGCAGTATTTTTGTTAAAAATCAGAATATTTTTGACTATGCCAAATGTGTGAAGGTGTGCCAGTCTTAATATACAAATATAATTGTATGAGGAAATTGTACCTGATAAAGTGGGTGGACAGGAGGTATACATGACACAGTCCAGGGCTTCAGGTGGCGGGAGGGGGCTGGGATGTGTGGCGGGCCTTTTTCCTCTGCCTGGCCCTTGTTCATTTCAGAAACCTTCACCTGCCACCCCAGGGCCCAGCAAGCCCCAGCCTGAGTCCACTCCCATAGGCTGAGATGCTGACGTGGGACTATGGGAGTCTTGCTACCTTGGACCAGTTCTTTGCAGATAAACTTTGTCTTCTTAATGACGCCTCTGTGATCATCATCACGCTGGCATAGCTTGACCAGCGCTCTCCCTAGAAAAAGCACGTTTCCATTGGCCTCGGCCAAGCTCATGCTGATTGAGTTGTCCTCCTAGAACCTTGGGGCAAAAAAGGGTCTACAGGAACTCTTAGCTGCCTCTGTCTGCTGACTCCCAAAGGCAGATATAACACTTTCCCAATGTAAAATTTCATTGGTTACAGTTATTAAAACTTCAGACCGGTATGGGATTGAGGGGCTGCAGGTGAAGAGTAACTATACTGGCTGGGCACTGGCTGTAATGGTAGATAGTTAATATAAACATGTTTTAATGAGGACTCATTTCTTTCCTAGAAAATTATATGTATAGTTTATTATAAAGCTGTATCTTTTTGCTCAGAAATATGTTAATTGAGAGAAAGTGTTTTCTTGTTTTTCGTTTATCAGGATTTTCTAAATCTGTCTGTTAGACCCTCTAGGGACCTCAGAGGAGCCTGGAGCTGCCAAGTTTGTTGGTGGTGGGCGTGTGGAATGTGACCCATGGTCATGGTGCTGGTGTGGGGAAGGCCAGTGGGTTCATCTCGTCTTGCAGTTCAGCCTGGCTTCCTGGAGCTGAGCTGTGCAGACCTCGCCAGGGAAGACGGCCTTGGCTGACGAAGGGTGTCTGTGGTGGCTCAGGCAGAGGCGCTGGCTGTGCCGACATGCTGTGCATTTGCTGTTCCCGCTGTAAATTTCACCCAGCCTTCCTACCGTAGTTAATTCCACATGTCAGTTTGGCCAGGCGATGGTCCCCAGATTTTTGTCAAATATGAATGGGCCTCATCCCATCCCTGGAAGGCCTTAAGAGAAAAGACTGAGGCTCCCGGAGGAAGAAGAAATTCCTCCTCCAGAGACTCGCCTGCAACATCAACCCTTCCCTGCTGGCCTGCCCTGAAGATTTTAGACTTGCCAGCCCTCACGATCACGTGAGCAAGTTCCTTTAAATCTCCGTCTCTAGCTCTGTCTCTATCCCATCGGTTCTGTTTCTCTGAAGATCCCCAAGAGATACACCTCCTTTAGATCCCTTATGTAGTTGCCCCACACTGTTTTTGTTTGTTTGTTTGTTTTTTAAAGATGGTTCCTATGAAGAGAACAGCACCTGTTTATGGTCCTTGTCATCCAAAGGGCACATTTCTTAGCGAGGCTAGCTTTGGAGGCAGGAACCATAAGGAAAGTGTTTACACTAAGACAAAGACACAAAAACTTGGTAGTAGGTTTCAGGATAAAGGAGCATTTTAAACAATATAAGATATAGAAGCGTAGAGACAGGGTGGTGCCTAGGAGGAATGGGCATGAGTTTTGGAACTGGGCAGCTTGGATCTGAACTGTGATCTGCAGCCTCCTGGCTGAGTTACCTTCAAAAATGTACTTAGGGGCTTCCCTGGTGGCGCAGTGGTTGAGAGTCTGCCTGCCGATGCAGGGGACACGGGTTTGTGCCCCGGTCCGGGAAGATCCCACATGCCGCGGAGAAGCTGGGCCCATGAGCCATGGCCGCTGGGCCTGCGCGTCCGGAGCCTGTGCTCCGCAACGGGAGAGGCCCGCGTACCGCAAAAAAAAAAAAAAAAAAAAAAAAAGGTACTTAACCTTTCTGAGCTCCAGCTTTCCTCATCTGTAAAACGGGCGAAATGACATCCACTTTTTGGTGAGTAGTAGATCATGTAGGTGCTCAATCATTGGTGGCTACTTTGGCTGTTTTGGTTATTAAGAAAGGCTGCATTAGGGCAATGGCAAAATGATGCGGTGGGTCGTATTTCTTTATTGTTTCCTTCTGCTCTGCTGAGTAAACAGTTTTCAGATTGGTCTCCTCCCTTTACTTCACCCAACTGTGCTTGCAGACTGTTCATTCATTTCAAGATATAAGTGATACAGAACAGCACCCATTGTTACCCTTTTCCATAATAGGGCTTAAGGAAAAGCAAAAGCGACAGAAATTCTGGCAATAGCCATAATTCAGGGGCAATCATGTTCAGATTGGGTTGGGGGACGGGCAGAAATGGTGGTCTCCTCTGCAGTGAGCAGAGCATGTGGTCCTGTCTTTCTGCCTGCAGGTAGGAGAAACAGCACTACTTCCTGTAGGCGGTTAGAGGAATAAAGGCGGTAATTCATGAAATGTGCTCACCGTGCCAGGAGCATAGCAAGTGCGTAGTAAAGGTTAACTAGAAACAGCAGCAGCCGTGGCAGCAGTCATTTACTTCAAAGACTGGCGTCCAGCACTTCAGGTGGGGGCAAGTATGAAGGAAGGCCATGTGGGAAAATAAACGTGACGCGTATTCTGATGCCAACCAGACTGTAGGGAAAACTTTTCAGTGGGGATTAGGGAAAAGTAAAATATTTAAGGTAGAGCCAGGGCAGTGTCCTAAAACTCAAAACGCTGTGGTTTATGAGAATGTGCCCTGTAAAACATCACTTCTGTTGTAGAGGCTGTTGTTATAAACTCTTGATGGGATGGCGTTGCCTGATATTTCTGCTACATGGATGTGGCATACACTGATGCTCGCCTAGACAATAGCAACTCCTTCATCTGGGTGAGCCCTAAATTTGTCCTGGTGTCTACCTTTCACACATGTGGTTCAGGTAAACACTGATTAGTCTAGGCTATAATGATGGTTCCATTCCTGTTGCCAGTGATTGGTTCAGGGTGGCCATATAACCAAATAGATAAGAAAGAAATCTTGCTGGTTGAGACATGTGTGGAGGGGGTGGAAAGGGAGGAAGGAAAGCATCTAGTAAAAGGTTCCTAGCTCTTAGAAATAGTGAGAAGGAAGAAGGAGTCCACTTTCCACCTCTGGATGTTGCTTTATGAGGTTGTGATGCCTGGATCTATTGCAGCCATCTTGTGGACATGAGGGAGAGACCAGCCATCATTTTATTATTATTATTATTGGCTTATTTTTGCCCGGGGAGAGATACATCCCATCATGTTTTTGTTCTGGATGAAGATAGGACTGAAGAAGGAGGATGAATGTGTATTGCTGTTGTTTTTAAACATTCTGCCTTTGTTGAACCCTACTTCTTACTTCTGCTCCACAATACTGTGGATTCTGATCCCAGAGTCTCTCTGCTCTCTTGGGCTGACTGAGTCCCACCTTCTTGACAGTCCTCTTCTAGTATATTCTAGGATGTGGCTTTTTCTGACGATTTCCTATGTCTACTCAATCCTATATGCTTTTCTTTGTCCAGAAATTTGTAAAGCTCTTTCTTCATTGGTGCCCTGTGTTCCATTTTCTCTTCTTTTTGTGTTTGTGGGTTTAGTCCTTTTTGTACTTTTATATATGGGAAAGTACACAGGCTAATGCTTGTGCTTAGTGGATCAGTATGACTATTTCTTTTGTAAATTGCTCATTATAATTAACTTCTGTTTATATTGGGGTTGTCATCGATTTGCAAGACCTATTTACATATTAAGATACCAACCCCTCTTCACATATATAACCAACATTTTTCCTAGTTTATTGCTTTTGAAAATTGTTTGTGTTTTTCTTGACATATGGAAGATTATATTGTCACATAGTAAGATTTATCAATCTTCTTTGTGGTTTCTTTCTTTGTTTTTATTCTTAGAGGGACTTTTTCTCCCCGAGATCAAATATATATTCGCTCTACATTTTTGATTCTCCCTTCCTCTCTGTCTTCCGGCACACCATCGTCATTGGTCCATGCAGAGCTCTTGTTTTTTTATTTTCTTTTTTTCCTTTTATCCTCCATCCTCAGGGCCATTTCTCTCTCCAGCCACATACATCTATTCTAATGCATCCAGTGTAAGTTCTTCATTTTAAAAAACATTCACCATTTTTTCTCCATCTGGAGTTAGAGATTTAAAACTTAAAAAAAAAAATTTACCCAGTTTTCTCACTATCTTTCTCTGTTCATTCGAATTGCCTTCTTTACCAAATGTCAGGTACCAGGCTCTCTAACCTGTTCCATTTATCCATCTGACTGCTTTGGTGCTAAGATCATACTACCTTAATGATTATATAATTTAAAAACATTTGAGTATGCAGGAATGAAAATCACGTGTGATGTTCTTCCTGTGTCATTTAATTCTTTTCTCTTTTTAAATATGATAGACAAGGGGACCATTCTCTAATAACTAGCACATCTATGTATGTTAGTGTAGCAAATTGCTAGTCACTGTCACCTAGGCCAGTCACGCCTTACATTTTGCAGATGGTGAAAAATATTATGGTAGATGTGACTTTAGGAGCAGAAACATATTTAAAAGTAGTGCCTATGACTGATTCAAAAGGAAACATGCTCACATGTTTTACTGAACTCTGGTTTAGCGTTACTGAAGATGTTTACTGTGATTAACATTCTTGTAACCTTAAATCATGCTCTGTCAACTTCTAAGAAAACAATTTCAAATGTCATTTTGTGCATTGATTGTGCAAGGATCCAAGAACGAAATCGGGTTCTGACCTTTTTATCTGTGTTGAGCAGACTTTTCTGTCTGGAATTGATATTTATCAACAGCTTTCGTCTTTCCTGTGTGTTTATCATGGGGATGTGGTTTGAATATGGTTCTTATTCCATGGAGCATATGGAAATATTGTGGTGAGAATCAGATTTTCTGCTTTTGGACACAAAATGGTGCCTTGTTTCATGAAGCAGCACTAGACAGCAGTCCTGTGTGCCTGTTGTGGGGGAGGACAGACAGGGAGAAAGAGCGAAACAGACTTTTTTGTGCCCCTAGAGCAAAACAAAAAGGGAAAAGTTGGCAACTGACTAGTGCCTGAAAAGTCAAATGTGTTAATTCAGAAAAATGAAAACTCTGGCATTTTGTTGGGGCAAAATGGCAAAAAACCCAAATGCATTGCTATAAGATGTGAACATTTTAATTCCTACCAATAATCAGTAATATAATAATTGAGGGGGGCTTGGTTTTGAGGAGGGGTTAGGGCACTTTAGGTAATTTAGGTAATTATTTAGTTTAGGGAACCTTCTCACTAATAGATGCTTATAATCCTTCTGGATACTGTGTACATTCTAGTTGATTTGCCAAAAATCACATAGCTTAAAAGCTATGAAAATAGTAGCTTATCACAATAATTGCATAGCACATTTTAGAACGCTGAGTATCAGAGGATTTTTAGAAAAGGAACCTTGAACCCAGACAGGTCAAATGAATTGTCAAGTTGCTTAGTAACTTAGGGGTGAAGCTGGCTGCAAATCAGACCTTTATCAAAGCCCACTGTGGGAACTTCCATGGTGGTGCAGTGGTTAAGAATCCACCTGCCAATGCAGGGGACACGGGTTCGATCCCTGGTCCAGGAAGATCCCACATGCTGCGGAGCAACTAAGCCCATGCGCCACAACTACTGAGCCCACGTGCCGCAACTACTGAACCCTGGGTGCCTAGAGCCTGTGCTCCACAACAAGAGAAGCCACCGCAATGAGAAGCCCATGCACCGCAACGAAGAGTAGCCCCCGCTTGCTGCAACTAGAGAAAGCCTGCGCATAGCAAGGAAGGCCCAACGCGGCCAAAAAAAAAAAAAAAAAGACCAGTGTGGGTTCTGTCATGTAGGAGATGCAAACTGCTTTCTCTAAGAATCAACTGGCAAAGGCTGTCTGGAGCACTGGTTGGAGACTGGGGATGTAGCCAAGCTCACTTTTAACAAGTGACAGGAGGGTTAGCAGTGCAAGCCTTATTAGAAAGAGGTGAGGTGAGACATGCAGCCCATGTCTGCTCACACTGTATTGCACTTCTCTTGTACTCCGAGAGATAAGTTTATGGATGTTCTTAGCTTATCCGCTGAGGATTCCACTTAGGCCACATTGGATGTGTGTGTGAAGCTCCCTGGTACCTGATTTAAGGACAGGGATTGAAGACAGAACAAGTGCCCAGATAGAACCCTTAGCATCCCATCTTGGAAAACTCTCATCTCTACTTTATTTGAAAACTGGGCGTGACCCCAGAGTGTCCCTGTGTTCCTGCTGCCCTGAGGGGTTAAAGGTCATACTGTAATTACAGAGAGCAGACAGAGCACAGGAAGTGAAGTGCTTTGTCATTACTGCTGTTATTTCTTGCCCTTCACTCATACCACCCTTGGGGTGTTGGCACGTATGTGCCCTGCAGACCTCGCCACTCTCCAGTTACCAGGTGAGCATGGGATGGAGCCAGTAGCTGATGGACCATTTTATTTGCTTTTCTTAGGCACCAGTTAAAGTCGTAGATGACATCTCCCCTTGATAAGCAGTAGACAGACGTTGAAACATTTCAATAGAATGTTTTGCTGGGTTCATCTTTCTTTTTTAATGGGGACTTGCACTGATGCATATTTCCTCAGTGAGTTTTCATGCTTTGCAGCCTATCTGGCTGGTAGACTAGAGTACACATAAGAGAGACACCAGCTGTCTACAGCAGGAGCTGAAATAATGAGTTGAGAAGTATTCAATTAATGGGCTGGAAAGGTAGAAATTAATTCAAATCATTGAGGACAATGTTACTTATACATTTTGTTTTTAGACATAATGGAATAAAAGGTGATGGTTTTTACTCCCAACTTTTAATATCCATTCATAAAGACCAGTGATATGGTAATTTCCCTTATACATTGTCACTGGGAATGCATTATTGTACCAATTCATTTTTATGTTACATGATACAAATGTTATGTATAAAGGATGACAGTAATATCCTATGTATTACTTGTAAGGC
Source organism: Mesoplodon mirus (assembly GCF_964341445.2). NCBI lineage: Eukaryota > Metazoa > Chordata > Mammalia > Artiodactyla > Ziphiidae > Mesoplodon > Mesoplodon mirus. Next base: position 33,754,182 of record NC_138989.1, read on the forward strand.
AGGTGCTACAATTGTTTTCAAATGTTGTGATAAAATTTTTGTTAAGCTACTCACCTTCAACCACCTTTTCCCCCTGTGACCATTGAGGATACACTGAAGCAAGCTTACATGTTGAGAGCTGCAATCCCTATTTCTGGAAAGGACTGGAGCCTCCTGGCTCATCCCAGATTGTACGACCTTGACCGTTTTAGCTCTGTGCAAAACAGTTGAGTTTACTGGATTAGAGATGATGAAGTAGAAATTAGATACACATTTTTCACTTGCTTTTCCAGAGTTAATTTTCTTTTGAGTGAATGAAGAACTCGTTTAGTAAAATAAATACAAAATTGTCATATATCTGCAATCCACCAGTGCCTCTAAATTGTGCTAACCCTGCCTCAAGCCACAAGCAGTGAACTGATTGCTCCTCAACTTCCCAGAATTCTAGCCTGTGTAGGAAAATGAACTTTGTAATAAGAGTAGACACTAATAGGGTATATTTGTTATCTTTTTGTCATCTTGCTAGGATTAATTTTTCCCTCCCCCTGGGTTAACATGGTTTTTTACATAACATCATCTCCATGTGCATTTTATTTATTTATTTATTTATTTATGGCTGTGTTGGGTCTTCGTTGCTGTGCCGGCGCTTTCTGTAGTTGCAGCGAGTGGGGCTACTCTTCGCTGCAGTGCACGGGCTTCTCTTTGCGGTGGCTTCTCTCATTGCGGAGCACGGGCTCTAGGCGCGCGGGCTTCAGTAGTTGTGGCTCGCGGGCTCTAGAGCGCAGCCTCAGTAGTTGTGGTGCACGGGCTTAGTTGCCCCACGGCATGTGGGATCTTCCCGGACGAGGGCTCAAACCCGTGTCCCCTGCATTGGCAGGCAGATGCTTAACCACTGCGCCACCAGGGAAGTCCTCCATGTGCATTTTAAATTCAAATATGAGTTGGGTTTTTTTTTCAACCATCCTTTTTTTTCATCTTGCTCTAGATTTTCTGCACACAGTTAGAGAATATATTCCAAATACAGGTGTAATATCTGCCTATGATATATATTCAAATGTGTATCATCTTTTCTGTTCATTTGATAGAATTACAACCTCCACCCTTTTCACAGTTTTCTAAAAAGGCCTAATTGTTGTACTATTAGATTTTAAAATAAACTGCCCGGTATATTATGTGATTCACTAAGTATACCAGATGGATCCAGAAGATACCAAGTCATATTGTTCAGCCTGAACACACATATTGATAACATTATCTGCCAGCATTTTCTTTTATCATTTGCAAATATTCTACCTGTTAAAGCTTCAGAGATTTGGAAGTATGTCTCCTAATTTTCTTACTTCTTAAAATCCATTTTAATTCATATCTATTAACTCCAATCAAGTATTGAAATAAATAGCTTGAAGGCTGCCAAGAAGACAACATGACTTTAACATACAAAGCATTTAAAGCATGTATATGAGAAGGAATTTTTTCATAGATAAGAGCTTCTAACTTGAGAGTGTTTCTGGTCAATAATGCCTTTGGCCTCTAAACAAAGCAGGCTTTGAGGGTTTTCTCCTTGATTTATTTCCATCTCTCAATGATCCAAAAATGATTAAAGAAGCAGCCCCATTTCCCTCAAAAAAAAGTTGTTTTCTTACATTGTCCATGAACCTGAGAGCTTTGACAAATTTAACTATAATTAAAGAGGAAAACCCTGGAAATAATACTAATCTCCATAACCCTGGTTGGAGACCAAGAGAGGGGCATAGATGTAGCAACAGTTAGAATTTTGAAATTAATGGGTCAAACCTTGTTGAAGATGAATGTCTGATTAGTGTTTCCCAGAGTGCCGTTGGGATCTGGCAATTAGCTAATTCAGTAAATGGAAAAGACACCCCTCGCACTTGGGGGCTTTTATTATCGGTTTGGTTGTCCCCATTAATTAAGTAAACAGTGAAATGCTCACTTGTCCACTGAATTTCCTCATGCTCCATGGGTATAGACTGAAGGTGAGCATTAAATAATAGGGTGAGCATTAAGTAACATCTGAAACTGCATCAAAATTACCTGCCGTGGTGACTAAATATGTAAATTTCTGAGCCCATCCCCCACCGTCTTCCCTGTGACATGACTATAACTACGTGGCTCTGGTGATGCTGGGTTTCGGGAACCACCAACCCACCTGAGGGTCAGTGACCTGCCTGGGGCCCGTCACTTCGATCTGACCTTTTCAGTGAAGGATCATCCTCTTTATTACTTTTCTGTTAGTTCACTGTTTCCTACTGCCTGTGCCATGACTGGGCGACCCTTTTGCTCTTTATGCCCCTAGTCGTGCTGATTTTAGGTCTTTCTAAAGAGAAATCTGTACAAAATGGGAATTTTGAACTTACGGCAGAATTTGAAAGAATCCCGTCAGCCTTATTTGCTATATACCATGATGCAAACACATATCGCATTTGCTATATACCACGATGCAAACACATAACACATTCAACTACTGATAGCATCTGAATATTTATTATAAATTTTTTAATCCTCATATTTATGTAATACGCCTGGGAAAGCATTTCTATTGTGATCTCTGTGCAAACCTATGCAAATACGTTATTTTCACTCATTAAAACAAAAATGGCAGCACTTTAAATAATATGTAAATGTGAAGTCTTGAGTCTTCAACTAGTTATAATGTGTCTTATGTAGTTACTTTCTATTTTCCATAGTTGGTTGCTGGAAGCTGGTTTTTTTTTTACTATCTACAGTTTCAGTCAGACGCGTGTGATTTAATTTTATTTGGGGTAGCTAATTTGCATCCTCAGAGAAACTGTTTCTCTCTTTCTTCATCCCTCCCTCCCTTCTTTTCTCCGAATCTGATTCTCAGACCAGATGCTCAGTGCATTTGCTGTGCTCTGACTTGGAGTTTTGAGGCTGACAGCCAAAGCTCCCTGAGACCCAGGGCGAGACGCGAAATGAGCCCCCGTCACGTGGGTCTAACAAACGGTTCCTACCGTCTGGGTTTATTTTCCTTCAGCTTCTTTTTCCTTCTGAAATATCACTGGAGAGAAAAAAAGACATAAAACATCTGATTTTGTTCTTCACTTCCTTTTCTATTTCCAGCCACCTGTTCTCATTTTCTAATTAACCCCAACACAAGAGCTACAAGAGCCAAGATTCTCATGGTTATATAAAAAGGTATAATAAAGAAAAGCCACGTCTACTAGAATTTTGCTCAAGGGAAACTCGGCTTCATGGTTGAAGAAGGCGTTCTGTTCTCTCTTTGTCCAGTTTGTAGGGGAAGCCGTGGTGATTTGCCTTCTCACTCCTCTGCTACAAAAACAAATCAGGTGTTTTTGCGTGTATTGTGTGAGGAAGGCAAGGCTTCCTGTGAGCTCAGAGAAGTCTGGAGGTGGGGTTCGAACCCAGTACCTCTAGGACAGGGGCCCCCTCCTCACAGGCTGACGGCCTCTGAGCACCTGCTGTGAGACCTGATTCATTAGAGCCCGATGTGTGCAGGGTTCAGGGAGTTGATAAACGCCTGGAGAGTCTTCATGGCAAACGATTGACCAGGAGGAACAAAATCACGCTTCAGCCTCTGAAGGGACTTTTCACACCGCCTTGCTCTGAAAAGTATTTGAAACCAAATGGAGGGTGCTGAGAACTGACACGAAGGGGGCTTGTAAGGATGGGAAAGGAGGAGAGAAGGGAGAAAAACAGGCTGATAGGAAACGAGAGAGAGGGACTTGCTGTAAAATGTCAAAAGTCGTCATTGGCCTGGTTAGATGTGGCCTAGAAACTGGAGCAGCCCATCTGATATTCTTACGCCAGGGTGCCTTCTGCACGGAGGCCCGGGCTGGTGCCAAAAGGACGTCTCCTCAGCTGTTGCCTCCTGAGCTGGACTCTCATTGCAGTGAAGCAGCAAAACGTAGCAAAGGCGGCCAAGAGCCGGGAATTAATGGGAGCAGAGAGAGAGGAGAAGACAGAACAGATTGGAGAACGGAAACTGGGCACCCAGTGCAGCAGTCCTTCACCCAACAAATCCTGAGTGTCTGCTGTGAACCAGGGCTGTGCTAGATCCTGGGGTCAGAGGGGGTGAGCAGGACAGATGGTGTCGTGCCCCCGGGGGCTGATGGTCTCGTGAGGAAGGACGGACCATTAGCACAGGCCAGGCTGCTGCCAGCAGATGGGTGGTAGGTTCATTCCTGACAGCTGTTTATTCCCTCTTGATGAGAGACTTTCAAAGAGCTGCAGTGTAAGGAAGACTTTTCTTCTCAGGATTAAGTTCAGAAAACTGAATGCGGCATTGCTACCAAGGGTCAAGTGCCCCATGTTAAAGGTTTTGAATTTTAGACAAAGGTGGACGGCTTGAAATCCATGTAGACCCAAACTCTTTTGCTTTTTGTATTTTAATTTATTTAACAGTCACCTTGGTCAGGGTCCCCAACCTTTTTGGCACCAGGGACCGGTTTCGTGGAAGACAGTTTTTCCTCGGAAGTGGGTAGGAGGTGGGAATGGTTCAGGCAGTAATGTGAGTGAGGGGGAGCGATGGGGAGCAGCAGATGAAGTTTCACTGGCTCGCCTGCTGCTCACCTCCTGCCGTGCGGCCTGGTTCCTAACAGGCCGCTGACCGGTACTGGTCTGCAGCCCAGGGGTTGGGGACCCCTGACTTTGGTACTCCTTGCTTTAAGTCACAGTTCTAAGCACACAAATATTCACGTATTTAATCTTCATAACAGTCTTATGAGGGAGGTGCTATTATTGTGCCCACTTTATAGGGGAGGAAATTGGCTTGCTCAGGGTCTCACAGTGCTCTGGGCTCAGTGTTTGGGTCCTCCCCAAAATTCATATGTTGAAATCTTAACCCCCAAGGTGGTAGTATTAGGAGGTGGGGATTTAGAGAGGTGATTAGGTCATGAGGGTGGAACCCTCATCAATATGATTAGTGCTCTTATCACAGAGGCCCCAGAGAGATCTCTCCACCCCTCCACCATGTGAGGACACAGTGAAAAGACATCTGTGAGCTAAGAATCAGGCCCTCACCAGAAACCGAATCTGTGGGCACCTTGATCTTAGACTTCCAGCCTCCAGAACTGTGAGAAATGAATGTTTGATGTTTAAGCCCCTCGATCTGTGGTATTTATGTTATAGTAGCCTGAACAGACTAAGACACACAGTGAGTGCTAACGGGCTATTCGTGCATTCAACACTGGGTCTTCTAGTGATGAACTGAACACAAAGCCAAGTGAGAGAAGGAGGGAGGGCTTGGGGTCAGACGAGAGACAGGTGCCTGGTCAGCAGGGCCCTGAAAGCCATGGTGAGAGGTGAGCTTTCACTCCAGCTGCAGTGGGAGACCAGGGGAGGTTTTGAGCCGTGGAGTGACATATTGGGTTTCCATTTAAGAAGGTTCCTCTGGCTGCTGTCAGAGGAGCAAGTGGAAGGATAAATAAAAGGTGTAATAACAGGACAATGACTTGATGTGGGGGAAAAAAAATTAGGAAGCAAGCCTGGGTGTGTGTTTATGTGGTTTCCATGCTGTGCAGAGGACGAGTTCATCTTTGGGCTGCATTCCGAGCTGCCAACTCCTTGCCTTCTGGAGACCAGGTGACAGCAGGGAGGCATCATGGAAAGGACTCCTGGCAGGCAGTTCTAATCCCAGCTCAGGGATGTACAGAGTGGGACCCCAGTGAGTGGCTTCACACAGTCTCTGGGTCTCCATTTCTCTGCTTAAAAAACTGAGAGACTTGGGACTTCCCTGGTGGTCCAGCGGTTAGAACTCTGCGCTCCCAATGCAGGGGTCCCAGGTTCAATCCCTGGTCAGGGAACTAGATCCCACATGCCGCAACTAAAGAGGCGGCGCAGCCAAATAAATAAATATTTAAAAAAAAAAAAAAAAAAAACTGAGAGACTTGATTCTTTATCCCTGTTCATCTTTTTAAGTCTTAAAATATTTTATGGTCCTTAAAAACCACGAGAAAGCTTAGACATCACATCCTTCTGGAAGGTGAAAACTTAGCCTGTCTTGTGCGAACCTGGCACATTTAGACATGTAATCAGTGTTTCGTGAGTGACTATTTAGGAGCAGGTAGATTTGAGGATGGCTGTTGGAAGGCTAGTTCCACAGCACGCCGCGGCTTCTGCTCACGTTCCTCCATCAGGAATTCGTTTATAGCATCTGTCTGCCTCTCACTGCTTCTAGCACTTCTAGGGTGATGTGGGAGCAAGAGGGACCCTGGGGGCCATGGAGCTGTTTCAAGGGACAGGGATGCCGCGCCTGCAGCACACACTTCCTGTGGCTGGAAGACACGGTCTCACAGAACTCCTGCAAGTTTTTAAATGTATATGGAGGCTGTGGAGATTAATAACATTTACATTCATCTAAAAACATTTCTGAATTCATAGCCTCTTTTTGTCATTGGGTCATGAGGGGCTATGTGAAATACTTTGACATGACAAAGGAATCATCTTCAAAAGGTTGGGAGCTGCTCCTTCAAGGAGAGTAGGAATGCTTTTACTTTACATCAGAGGATAGTGTTCCTCTGGTTATCCTCCTGAGAGTCCTGCAATATACTCCCATCCTCCAGGGATGAAGAATGACTACTGAGAGATTATTTAGACAAGACGTTAAAATCTAATCTTGCACTGAAGACTTGTCACAGCTGGGAATTTGGTTCCTTCTTTAGCAGAAAAATGGTGATTGTGAGGATTACGCTGTTTATATTTAGGGAGGACAGTATGAGAGGGATTCTTCTTTTTTTTTTTTTTATAAGGCCGCACCGTGTGGCATGCAGGATACCAGGGATCGAACCTACGCCACCTGCACTGGGAGCATGGAGGCGTAACCACTGGACCACCAGGGAAGTCCTTGTTTTTGCCTTTTTTTTTTTTTTTTTTTTGCGGTACGTGGGCCTCTCACTGTTGTGGCTTCTCCCGTTGCGGAGCACAGGCTCCGGACATGCAGGCTCAGCGGCCATGGCTCACGGGCCCAGCTGCTCCGCGGCATGTGGGATCTTCCCGGACCTGGGCACGAACCCGCGTCCCCTGCATCGGCAGGCGGACTCTCAACCACTGCGCCACCAGGGAAGCCCCTTGTTTTTGCTTTTTAAGGATTCCTCCAAAGGCACTCAGAGAGCTGATATCACCTCCTTCCTTCCTCTCTTTCTCCTCCTCTTCCTCCTTCCTCCCTTTCCATTTTGAGCAGGAAGGGAGAGCATGTGGCTAGTTTTGCCTAGGAACTCAGAATCTTCTGTTAAATATTTAAGAGGTCTGGTAATTCAGTCAAGTAATTTTCGTCTGAGTGAGGACAGGAAACCTCTGGACTGTATTTCCAGCTGCTCCAGAACTCTTGGGAGGACAAATCTATAAATGGCCTTGTTGAGAGTTTCTGTGGTCAGAAAGTACCATGGATGTGCTGGTTATTCTTACTGTGCTTGATTAAATAAAACCACAGCCTTGTCTCATGAATCAAAGATTTCCCCTGCCGACAGTCACATACACATTTACACACTCACATTCACACACTCATACACAAAATATTCACACACACGCACACCCCGTCCATCCTGAGTCTGCAGCAACCCCAGAAGTGGCCACTAGGGGGAAGCAGAGGCTGCAGAACCGGGCGGTGGGGGGATCCGAGCCTCGGGGGTGGAGGGAAGGCCTGGGGCAGGGACCTGGCTCCGAGGGTGGGAGGGGCGTCCGCGATCCCCAGCGTCCCCAGGTTGGTTCTGCTTTCTCTTCGGGTCTAGTATGTCCCCTTTTTTAACATGGGCTCACATTGTGCTTACCTTTTCTGTCCCCTTAGTACCGGGCTCCCATATTTCCAGAGTGGCCACCTGGGCTGTGACCCCACCTACTGTCCCTTCCTGGCACATCCCTGGCATGGGGGACTGCGGGAGCCCACAGTTTTGGCCAGCTGGGTTTGTTTGGTGGCCCTGGGAGGGGAGGACAGGCAGTGGGTGACATGGCCACCGGCGAGAAGTGAGCTGATTAGAAAAGCTGAGAAGAGGGGCAGTGGCTGTCACAGGGTGGTCGGGGGCCCATTTCCCCCTCCCGCCCCCTGTTGTTTGATGTGGATAATGGACTTGTTTTCATTCTCATGGAAAGTGTCATGCACACCGTAGTTTGGGGACAGATTCTTGGTTTCCCCTTTCCTCTGCATTGCCATTCCTGAATCCCTCCTGCATAGAAATTCTAGAGCTGCTACTGACCACAGAAAACTAAGAACCAGAGGAGTTGGGGTTCCTTCGTCTTTGGGGCGAAAGGAGGGAAACTTGAAGCTGAATTTTGCAGAAATGCATGTGGAGGTCAAAACTGCCTTTTGCGTCTCTTGGAACTCATAACCCAGTCTTGATGGAGTTATTTGCTATCCAAGTGTTCAGAAAGTTAAATACCTAAAGCATTTCCAAGATGGCATTTTTACAGACATTTTTCCTGCCTCAGCTTCCTCAAGTGAAAAGCTTTTTTCTCTTGTGTTTGTGTGTGTGTGTGTGTGTGTGTGTGTGTGTTTCCATGACAAAAACTGCTTAGTTTAAGGTAGCCTGACTTATGAATTTTTTCCTTTATAGTTGTTACTTTTTGTGTCTTGTTTAAGAAATATTTGCCTACTCCCAGGTCATAAAAATATTCTTTTATATTTTGTTCTAAAAGCTTGATAGTCTTTTAAACACTGTTTTCCTTAAGAGCAGTTTTAAGTTCAGAGCACAATTAAGGGGAAGGTAGAGAGATTTCCCAAATACCCCCTGCCCCACACATGCACAGCCACCCCCCCATATCAACATCCCCACCAGGATGGTGCATTTGTTACAGTCAGTGACCCGACATGGACACGTCATCACCCAGAATCTGTAGTTTACATTAGGCTTCACTCTTGGGTTTATATTGGTACATTCCATGGGTTTGGACAAATGTATGATGACGTGTATCCACCATTATAGTGTCACATAGAATATTTCCACTGCCCTAAAAATCCTCAGTGCTCCAGCTTATTTTGCTTTTCAAATACAGATATAAAATCCACCTGGAACTGATTTTTAGGCATAATGTGAGGTAGTCAAAATTCTTTGTTTTTCCATATGAATAACTACTAGGCCCGACCTCATTGCTTGAAAATGCCGTGCTTTCCCTACTCTACTACTGTGTTGGTTTTTCCGTAAATCAGGTGACCCCAAATGTGTAGGGCCGTTTCTAGACTCCTTATTCTATTCTACTGGTCAGTTTTTCTACGCTATATCAATATCCCACTTTCTTAATTACTATAGCTTTATGACTAGCATTGAGAGTTGTTGAAGCAGGTCCCTGTTTATTAGTCTTTTTTCAAAATTACCTTTGCTCTTTTTGGCCAAAATACTCAAATTTGATTTCTAGATTAAAACTGTCTTTTCAAGTTTTATGGGCATGATTATGGCTTTCCTAAAAATAACACATGGGAGGCCAGTCATATAGTGTAAGTTTAATTATGTTCTAAAATAATGAGATAGCTCTCCAAGGGCAGAGCTTTCTAGGACATGGTAAGTCCGTGAGTCACACGTCTGTCCTGCCCGCCAGGGTCAGGGAAAGAATTTCCCTTTTTATCTCTTTCCAAATTCCAACTGTCTTTCAAGGCCTGCTCCAAAGCCGCACGTTCCCACCTGGATTACGTAACTCCCCTCACACTTGCCCAGCCGCCCTGCATGGCATAGATTTGGTGATGATGCAGTGTTACTCTCAGGAAAAGACCCGACGCCTCCCAGCCTCCCAGGACCTCCACTGTCTGGGCTGGACCACTTTCCACAGCATCTCCCGTTTCCCCCTCCCCCCGTGGTACCCAGCCTTCAGGTCCCCACAGGGCTCTGCCCCACACACTCCGGGGACTTTCCATTTGGGTTTGATCTTTCTGCCTCTGCGCAGTTCTTTGCTTCTTGTTCCCATAGCCTTCCTTGTATGGGCTGATGCCTTGTGAACCCTTCAAGTCCTGCATCTGGGCATCCTTCCCTGGCCCCCAGACTACATCAGCTCCCCTTGTAATATGCTCTCCCTTCATGGCGTGCATCACAGCTCAAAATTATAAACCTAGTGGATGATTTGATCAACGCCTGACTCTTCCACTAGATTCTAAACTCCGATAAGGTGGGATCCAGGACTCATCCTTTTTCATCTCTGATATCTAGCCTAGTATTTGTCACATAGCAAGTGCTCGGTAATTCTTCTATGAATGAATGCATGCGTGAATGAAACACTTTGGCCTCGTGGCCTGTGTTACTCTTCACAGCACCCTGCATGCACATCCTCTATAAATATCTTTCTGTTCATCTTACCTTGTTCTATAGGACATTTTAATAACGAATTATGTGTAGTTTGTTAGAGTAGCTTGCCACATTCTGAATTGAGAGGCCTGGCCGTTGCAGGCAGAGTCAGGGTGCTTCTTCAGGCCCTGTACTTGGTTTGATAGGGGTGGTAGTGGTAATCAAATATGACTTAGAAGTGTCCCCCTCCTGCCATACCCGTCTTGCTTTCCATATCTCAAGTCTACCTTTTGGAAACCCCTGGGAATTCATGTCACTTCACCTTGCTCAGTGGCAAAGCAGGGCAGCCAGGAGGGCTTCGTTGGCAGTTGGCCTAGATGAGTGAGAGCTAACATCTGGTCCGTCATGGAAAATTCCTGTAGTTACAGAGCTGGAAAATAGACTGTCATTCCATTAATAAAGGGACCAGAATTAGTTCTTGTTCTCTGTGCTTCATGTGCTAGTCATTGATGAATGATAATCCTGTCTTTATAGTCTCAAGCAGTCAGAGGGGAAGATAAAAAGTATGCTCCCTGGGCCTCCCTGGTGGCGCAGTGGTTGAGAGTCCGCCTGCCGATGCAGGGGATACGGGTTCGTGCCCCGGTCTGGGAGGATCCCATATGCCGCGGAGCGGCTGGGCCCGTGAGCCATGGCCGCTGGGCCTGCGCATCCGGAGCCTGTGCTCCGCAACGGGAGAGGCCACAACAGTGAGAGGCCCGCATACCGCAAAAAAAAAGAAAAAAAAAAAAAAAAAAGTATGCTCCCTGGTCACCATCAGCAGCGCTGCATTGGAGGGAGGGGGCAGGCTGTGGTGGTCAAGCCCCATCCTGTCCTGATCGGGACGTCTGTAATTTGCATATTTAATGGGGAGAGGCAACAGCTAGAGGTGCCGCTTCTGATACAGCCTCTGCCCCCCTCCTCTGTACGACCAAGGGAGAACCACTAATTGGATTCTGCCTCAAAAATGGGAACACTGACCTTTTCTCAAATCCACCAAACTGGAATATAATAGGGTTAATGTCATAGAGGTAAATGACACTTAGGTTCTTAGGGGAAAAAACAGTGGAGATATATATATATATATAAAATATATATATATATATTTTTGTGTGTGTGTGTGTGTGGTACACGGTCCTCTCAACCACTGCACCACCAGGGAAGCCCAAACAGTGTATATTTTTATCAGGAGGACCTTCCTATGGTCCTTAGAGACATGGTTTTAATGGATATAAATAAGGAATTAAGACCAGTTATTAACCACATTGCAGTGGAGGTCCTCAGTTGCCTTCCGGGGCTGGGGCAGGTGGATCAGCAGGATCTGAGGGCAGGGTGAGCTGGGGGGCTCAGGGAAGCACGACCACAGGGATGTCTGAGTGTGTGTGTGTTGGGGGGGGAGTGGGTTATGATTCAGGGTGGAAAGACGCTGAAGACAGATTAGGTTACATCACATTCTTGATTTCAGCGTATTTATATTGGGCATTTTGAGTTTAAAGCTAATTAAATTGATGCATCATCTTTTGTGAAATACCAAAAGAATTTGGTAAACACTAATTAGGCTAGAGGACGTTTACATCATTTAACACTAGGCAATTGGCCACCTACAACATGTAGGTGATTCATTAATTTCAAGTAAATTTAATGCATGTAATTAAATGGCAAGACTCTGAGGGTTTCTGTGGCTGCTCTGCCTTCCGCCCAGCGTAATGCACTTCTTCACACTTACTTATATTCAGGGTGTCCACCGGGATGTTCTCAAAGACCCTATCCTTCTATGTGAATGCCAGAGGAGCACCAGCGAGTTGTTACACTGGATGCGTGCCTGCTCCCTCCACCCTCACCGGCACCCCGTGCTCTTCCCCCCAGGGGGCCTGGGTGGTTCCTTCCTGTGTTCCACCTCTTGATCCAACCTGATTGAGTCAGAATGAGCCCCAGGCATTCAATTGATGACCTGGCATGAAAGTCCTTTATCTCAGGGATGATGGTGGTTGAGTCGTTCATGTTCTTGCACAGGAATTTCAACTGAAGAAATGGCCAGAATCAGGCAGTTGCAAGCAGAATCTTAGTTGAAAGGTTCTCAGAGAGAAGGCAGTGTGCAAAATCACGAAGCACTACAGGTCATGAATAAGTAAAAGCCATGAAGTCAGGGAGTCAGGCTGGAAGAAAGGGAGAGTTGTTAGTTGGAAGCAGCTGATGGAGAGTTGAAACTCTCTAACAGCAGAGAATAATCTAGATAATCCAATCACTGGAGCTATATTGGGTTATTACAATTTCTGAACTGAAATGTAAGACTCAGCCGACCATTTCCATGACGTCTGGCTATGACACTTGTATCCCCACAGTAACACCCTCTACCCCCACCCCAAAAAAAAAACTTAAGGAAGCAGAAGAGAGTGTCTTTCCTTGCATGCCAAGGAATCTAACACACAACATGTATCTGAGGTTTATGTAACTTTTTTCTTTCAATTTTATTGAGATATAATCGACATACATCACCATAAAAATTTAAGGTGGACAGCATAATGACTTGACTTATGTATATTGTGAAATGGTTCCTACAATAAGTTTAGTTAACATCAATCATCTCGCATAGATACAAAGAAAAAAACAGAAAAAGAAAAAATTTTTTTCTTGTGATGAGAATTTTATGATATATTCTCTTAGCAACTTTCAGATATATATTTGAAACTTTCAAATGATAACTGTAGTCATTGTACTGTACATTAAATCCTCAGTACTCATTTATCCTATAACTGGAAGTTTGTACCTTTTGGCCACCTTCATCCAATTCCTTCACCCCCCCATCTCCCACCTCTGGTAATCACAAGTCTGATCTCTTCTATGAGTTTGAGTTTTTTGTTTTTTGTGTTCTTTTAGAGTCCACATATAAATGAGATCATATGGTACTTTTCTTTCTCTGCCTGACTTGTCTCACTTAGCATAATGTCCTCAAGGTCTAGCCATGTTGTCACAACGGCAGGATTTCCTTCCTTTTTAATGGCTGAATGGTATTCCATTGTGTGTGTGTGTGTGTGTGTGTGTGTGTGTGTGTGTGTGTATCTCACAACCTCTTTATCCATTATCTGTTGATGCACCCTTAGGTTGTTTCCATGTCTTGGCTGTTATGAATGATGCTGCAATGAACATGGGGGCGCAGACATCTCTTCAAGATACTGATTTCATTTCCTTTGGATATGTACCCAGAAGCAGAATTGTTGGATCATATGGTCGTCCCATTTTTTATTTTTGGAGGAACCTCCATATTGTTTTCCATAGTGGCTGCACTAATATATAATCCCACCAACAGTGCACCAGGGCCCCCTTTTCTCCACATCCTTGCCAGCATTTATCTCTTGCTTTTTGATTATAGGATTCTCACAGACATGAGGTGATATCGCATTGTGGTTTTGATTTGCATTTCCCTAATGACTAGTGATGTTGAGCATCTTTTCATGTAGCTGTTGACCACTTGAATATCTTCTTTGGAAAAAATGTCTGTTCAGCTCCTTTGCCCATATTTCTATTGGATAACTTGTTTTTCTGTTACTGAGTTGTATGAGGTCTTTATATATTTTGGATATTAACCCTTTTCAGATATATGATCTGCAAATGTTTTCACCCATTCTATAGGTTTCCTTTTCCTTTTTGAAATTTTCATTTTTCATTCCTTTTGTTATGCAGAAGCTTTTTAGTTTGATGTAGTCCCACTTGCTTATTTTTAATTTTGTTGCTTGTGCTTTAGGTGTCATAGCCAAAAACTCGTTGCCAAGACACTTGTCAAGGAGCTTTTTTCCCTATGTTTCCTTTTAGGAATTATATGGTTTCAGGTCTTACATCTAAGTCTTTAATCCATTTTGAGTTAATTTTTGTGAGTGGTGTGAGATAGGGGTCTAGTTTCATTCTTTTATATGTGAATGTCCAATTTTTCCAGCACCATTTATTGAAGAGACCGTCTTTTCTCCATTGAGTATTCTTGGCTCCCTTGTCAAATATTAGTTGACCGTATATACATGGGTTTATTTCTGGGCTCTCTGTTCTGTTCCATTGGTCTATATGTCTGTTTTTATGCCAGTACCATATGGTTTTGATTTCTGTAGTGTTTATAAATAGCTTGAAATTGAGAAGTGTGTTGCCTCCCACTTTATTCTCCTTTCTCAGGACTGCTTTGGCTATTCAGGGTCTTTTGTGGCGCCATATATAACTTTTTGTTTTGCTTTTATTCTCTAAATGCTCTGAGTGGCTTTTACCCTCATCTTCATCCTTCTCTTTCTGTGTTCCAGGTTGTTGCGACTCTTTTTTATCCCACATCCTCACCGTAGATAGATATTCCTGACCCAGAGCAAAGTGGTAATGAGGGCAGTTAAGGTTATACCAGCCTTGCAAGTCACCAAAGGGATGCTCCAGACACAGCATCATGCAGACTGCCTTTGACTTTTTAGTCAATTTATCTTCATAATGGTTGTGGACCATTTTTAAAGGCTTTATTGAATTTGTTACAATATTGCTTTTTTTATGTCTTGGCTTTTTGGCCGTGAGACATGTGGGATCTTAGCTCCCCGACCAGGGATGGAACCCACACTCCCTGCACTGGAAGGCAAAGTCCTAACCACCGGACCGCTAGGGAAGTCCCTGTCTTCATAATGGATGGATGAGGGGAAGACAATTTAGCTCAGATATTAAGTCACAAGTAAATTTAGAGTAGATTTTCTTCTCTTTCTCTTTCTCTCTAAGAAATCAGCTTACTCTCATCCTTAGATTCTTCCTTCCTCCACCCAAAGATTGAAAAGTAGCTTCACATTAGGGACTTTTTAGAGTTAACACAGATCTGGTTTGGCTAAGATACTCTTTCCAGGAGCAAACATGGACCTTTTGAACTATTTTTTTGGGGGGGTGGTACGCGGGCCTCTCACTGTTGTGGCCTCTCCCGTTGCGGAGCACAGGCTCCGGACGCACAGGCTCAGCGGCCATGGCTCACGGGCCCAGCCGCTCCATGGCATGTGGGATCTTTCCGGACCAGGGCACGAACCCGTGTCACCTGCATCGGCAGGCGGACTCTCAACCACTGCGCCACCAGGGAAGCCCCCTGAACTTTTTTTGTTTGTCCACACACTTGTGCTCTATGTTGGTCGTAGCCAGAACTCCCTGAGGATCAGGGAGTGGAAGTGTATATCCTCCCTCTTTTCAATTTAGCCTTGCCCTTGCGTGGAAGTAATTGCTTCTTTGTTTTAGCGATAGAACCTCCCTGAGTTGTAGCTGGACATATGGCTACCCAGTTGAAGCCTATATTTCATAGTCGCCTGTGTGGTAGGTGTGCCCACATGATTCAGTTTCCCGCCATAAAATGCAAGCAGAGTGATATTCACAGGGTCTATGGCAATTCCTCAAAAGGAACTGACCTGCCCTCCCTTTTCTCTTTGGCGTCCTTCCAGCCCCAGATGGGATCTTGGTTAATAAGCTCCACCCCTGCAGTTGAGGGCAGAGTAATGAGAGGGAAGGGAGTGGACTCTTGAGAGAACCTGGTGGAGCAGGACCGCCTGCTCGCAGGAGAACCTCTGGGCTGTTACAGGAGAGAGCAGGCAACATGTCTTCCCATGTCAGCTCCTCTGTGTTTGAGTTTCTCTGTTACAACTGCCCAGTCTATACCCCAACCAGTACACAGTGGTGGACACTAAGTGCTCAGGAACCTCACTGAGTGATGAATAGGTGTTGTCACTTGATCTTCTAGCAACCACCCCCAAATAGATACTACTTGCCCATTTTACAGATGTGCAAACAGACTTAGAGAGGTGAGATGACTTGCCCAAGATCACATGGCTGTAAGTGGTAGAAGGAACTTGGACCCGGCTCTGAAGTGCTTCAAAACACATATCCTTAATTGCTGTGCCCTCGCGTCTCTTGGTATTACTGTTCACTCTTTTTCTAAGAGAGTATTCGAAGTATTCTTCTCTGCCAATGTAAAGTCTCAGTATGTTACACACCACGACTCTGGGCTCTACTGCTTCTCTGCTTGGTGTGGTGTAGATTGCTGTTTATTCTGCTGTTTTTGGGAGGTGAGGGTGGGAGCGAGGATCATCCTTTAGTTTTGAATAAATTCATTTTGCCTCATTCATTAGACTGTAAATCCCTCAGGGGATAGGGCTAGTGACACATGCTGAGTAAATGACAGTTACACGTCTAAAGAGAAAAGGTATGTCTGGTCTTCCAGAATGATGCAGTATTCTCTTGTGTGATGTTTTT
Source organism: Mesoplodon mirus (assembly GCF_964341445.2). Taxonomy (NCBI): domain Eukaryota; kingdom Metazoa; phylum Chordata; class Mammalia; order Artiodactyla; family Ziphiidae; genus Mesoplodon; species Mesoplodon mirus. The sequence continues at coordinate 33,770,633 of NC_138989.1, forward strand.
CTCACGGGTGTATAAATTCTGTTGTTAATCAATCAATCCTGGTGAAAACCAGCCCCCATTTAAAATACATTTTTATGGCAGAATATTTGAATAGAGAAAACGTTGGAAGAGATGATTTTGAATAAGGAATGATGCCCATTCTACTTATTGTTCTAAATATAAGCAGGTGGAATTTTAAATTTTCATAATGGCACTTCAGTCAGATGTTAGATTCATGATCATTCTGCCGCGTATGAGTTCGTGTGAAGTTTGCTGCATGATTACAGAAAGTTCAAAATAATAGTGCTTCAAATAAGATGTATTACTTTTTTTTCTAACATGAAAAAGGTCTGGAGGTGGGCAGCTGAGGACTGGTATGGTGGCTTCTTGGTCACTGGATGCTCAAGCTCCTTCTAACTTTTTCCTCCCAAATCCCTGAAAATGGTTTCCATTCTAAAGGTTCACTCCTGGTTACCAAGAGCCCTGGTAGAGACAACCATTGTTTCAGAGTTGCAGGCAGTAGGATGGGGAGGGGGCAAAGGGCCTTTACCTTCCTTTTCCCTCTTAAAGACCTCTTCCAGAATTTTCACTAAATGAACCTCCACCTCACTGGTCAGAACCTAGCTCTACCTAGTTACAGAGCTGCCCAAGTAAAATCAAGGTTTTGTCTTGTTTTTAAGGACGAAGGAGAAGAGTCAATGTTGGGTAGACTGCCTGCCTTCTAATTAGAAAATTCCCACCATTCTAGATCGGGGTGGCGAACTATGGTCCATGGGCCAAATCTGGCCTGCAGCCTGGTTTTTAAATTTATTTTTATTTCTTATTTTTAATAGCTCATTTCAGGTTACCACAGCAGAGCTGAGTATTTGTTACAGAGATTGTAGAGCCCACAAATCTAAAATATTTCCTGTCTGGTCCTCATTAGGAAAAGTGTGCCAACCCCTGTTCTTCTAAATCATGGGGGATGGATTCTGAGGAATGAATGGTTTCATTCCTTGGAATGCTATTCCAGGAGCAGCATGGAGCTTAATATGAATTCAATAATAATCTGTTCTTCTCCAGCCCCAAGTGAAGTTGTATCCATTAAGCATATGTTTGCCTGCAAGTACCATAAAACCTGACTAATGGCAGATGAAACAAAAAGAAGTGTATTTATCTTGGATACAAACAAGTCCAGAAGTACGTGGTCCAGGATCGGTACAGATGCTGAATGATGCTTTCCAAATAGGTTCTTTTTTTTTTTTCTCCCCAACCATGCCGAGAATGTTGACTTTCTTCTCATGCTTATTGTAAGTCGGCTACAGCACCTAAAGGTGTAATGTCTGCATCCCACATAGGAAGAAAGGGAAGGTGCCAAAGGGGGCATGAGTCCGTCCCCCTTCCAAAAACTTTCCCAGGGTCCTCACTGGCCAGGACTATGTCTCATGACCACCACTAGCAGCAGAGGATGTTGGGATGATGAGAATAGAAATTGGGTGCATCACTGGGGCAGACACATGGAGATTGTGTTGGAAAGGGAGACGTGGAGATGAGAGTGGTGTGTGCTGTGTAGGGCCCCCCGCAACTAATGTGGGTCCCTCTAGAGATATTACCTTCGTTAGAGTATCTCCTTGCCTACCTGCCTTTGCCTGTCACAGTTCCCAAAATTAATTAATTAATTAAGATTAATTAATTAATCTTGTTCTTTTCACCTCCCTTTTGTATTCTCGGCTAGGTGAGAAACCTGGAAGTGAGCCTGAAGAGGCGAAGCTGCAGATCGCCAGCAAACAGATCGTGCAGAATGCCATCCTGCGGGCTGTGCAGCAGGTCTCCCGGGAGAGTCGGCAGAGGGAAGCCAGGGCTGGCGACACCCCCCGGGGCAGCTTCCGGCCGGGCGCAGGGGAATTAACCAAGAAGCATGAAAAGAAGTAGCACGGTGGATGGGGCTCTTGTCACACGCTTGGTTTCCAGCCTTTTTTTTAGTATAGGATGCATTGCCAAAAATGTTGCCAGTAAAGCAGACCAAAGTGTCAACGACACCTAGCAGTAGGATGAATTCACACTAGGCCTTGGCCGAGAAGCACTGTTCTGAAAAAGTGCATTAGATGATTCTGTTTATATTAATGCAGTGCCTCTGAAATGTAGTCGGGCCAAACATGACACTGTTATTGCAAAAGTAGTTTTGCAGCACAATTCATTTCTAAAGTTCTTTTTTTTTTTAAAAAAAAATGATTCCCTCTTGTTTATTTACTTTGGCCTTGTATGCATTCTGTCTGTGACCTTAACCAGCAGTTCTTTCTGCTGAAACACCGAGAGCTGTACTGTGATCTTTATAATATTTAAACAAGACATGCTAGAAAGGTAAAGGAATGGTGTTACAGTCCTCCTCAAATATGGAATTGAAGGCTTTACTAAAGTGGGTTCAGGTCCAAGATCATATTAAGCAAAGGTAAATTCTAAGTCCCTCAGGATCTTACCAAAGCATGTATTTGTATGTATTGTTTTTTAAAAAGGAGGAACCCAGCTTTTCCAGAACTCAGTCTCAGTTCTCTCAGTTGTTTGATAGTTAATGTTTCCTCTCTGTGCAGAAATCCTTGGGAAATATTATGGGTTTCTTTTTCCATTTCAAGATGAAAATAAGACAGGTGAATCTAAATGCATGAGTCGCCAATGTCGGCAGCCCCTTGAAGAGCAACTGGAGTTGTAGATTTCATCTTGGAGATATCCTAGGGTCAGCTTATGGGGTGCAGCGTCCTTGGAAGGAGCTCTGGGGACTTATAAATGCTGTGTTGCCATCAGACTATGCATTTGCTCTAGTACCTTGCTAGTAGGAACTTTTCCCATCCACAAATTAGATTTTTTTTGAGATTATGAAAATCATACATATCAGGAATGAATGACACATAAAGTGGGAAAATCATTTCCTCAACTGAAACGTGAAAATACAGTGGGATCAACAAAGCGACCATGCTGTGAAAGCAGTCATGGGAACATATGTGTGTGAATGAATAAAGCCATCTCTGTTGCAACAGAATGATTTCCGCTCCACTCTCATGTGGGTACCGCACAGCTTTCTGTGTCCTTAGAGTCCCATTTCCTGGGTTTCCCAACAGTTACTGAGTTGATGCTACTGGGAACAGATGAAGAATTTGACCTTTGTTAGAAACGTTTGGGCTTCAGAGTATCAATGTCTACATTTGATAGTTTTTTAAAAAGCAAAGTATCAACATATGAAGTGTGACTGACATTAAGACATACTTCTAAAATTCCAATATGTTACACTTTCCAGAATGGATACTATTGAGAAATAAGTGAAAACAATCTCTTATCAGTTCTGTTAGACTGTCTCCCACCATGTACAGATGGAGTAAATTCACAGGGAGAATGTCTGTGGGAGGAGCAGAGGGGTTAACATTTCAACACGGTTTGTTCATAATTGTCTTTAAGTTAGTACTCATGACAGTTGAAGAATGAGTTTAAGTTGACCTGAAGTCATACAATGGATGTGATGTAATTGTACAGCCTAGATAATAGGAATGAAGGTATTAAGGGAGATTATTCAGGAGTACCCACAAATAACAAAATAAACCCAATGCTTGTCGTTTGCAAGTGATCTGGCACTCTGTTTACTGAGATGTCTGGATATAACCAGCCTTGGATTTTGCTGCCGTATGTCAGAAACACATTCTCTTTCCTCTCTGGTGTGTCTATGCTAGTACGTTGGGGATCTTGGAGAATATCTGATAAACCTCTGTATCTAAATGTTATTTATAAATAAAATATATCCAGCTTTGAAATACGTTGTCATTTATAGCCAAGTTTTCTTCACCCTACTCTTTGGTCCTTTCATACGGGGCTACGAGGCATCCCAAGGCTGTTCCAAACCTCTAGATTTCGTGACCCTGAAAGCACTTCTTTTTTTTTTTTTTTTTTGCCATACGCGGGCCTCTCACTGTTATGGCCTCTCCCGTTGCGGAGTACAGGCTCTGGACGCGCAGGCTCAGCGGCCATGGCTCACAGGCCCAGCCGCTCCGTGGCATGTGGTATCCTCCCGGACCGGGGCACGAACCCATGTCCCCTGCATCGGCAGGCAGACTCCCAACCACTGCACCACCAGGGAAGCCCCTAAAAGCACTTCTTAATAGGCCTTCACTGTCACTGTCTGAGGACAGCTGTGGGACCGGGGGTTCCTGAGGCTTGAGCAGAAAAGGGTGTGTGCTAAGAAGTGGCCTTTTGACCTCAGGAAGTAAAGGTAAGTAGATGGGGGAAAGCTGAGTGTCTTTCATGATCTTTGTGAGATGGAAAGTCTCCAGCAAGGAGCAGAGATATTGATAAGTTCTTGGAGAAAAGAAAGTTAATCCCTGCACTCGACAGGTAGGTGCCGCATTGGCAGAATCCTAAGAAAACTCAGCCATAAAAATAAATGCATCTGTTAAACTCCTCCTTATATCTGTCTTGGTATAAAGTTAAGGGGTTTTGAAGGGGCCAACAGAACTTCATTCGGCGTAGGATCAAGGCGGGCTTCCCCTTGGTTATTACACGAACCAGCACAGAGCTTTTGGTTTTAGGAATTAGTGGGAACATGTATTTCATGCCCTTTACCTTCCTGGCTTAATAGATAGTAAAATGCACATGGGCTTCCCAGCTCAGCGTGTTCAGCTGTTTGTCTTGGGCTTTGCCTGTCCCTGGGCTGGAACTGGAGACAGATTCTTTTCTGCTGCTTTGTTTTTCTGTAGTCACCTACCCAGCGTGAAGAGTGTTGTAAAAAGAACTCACCGCTTCATCCTTGTTTCTCTTTTTTCTCTTTTAGCTGCTTAGTCTTCCTTTATGGTGTGGTTTCAGGTTACAAATAAATGAATCAACATTTAAAGATAATCACTGAATTTATGCCATTCAGGCTATATTCAAGGTTTAAGGTCTCTATAAAAAAACTACAAAAAGGAGGGAATTTTACATTTATCCACAGTAGCAACTCTCCTAAGTAAAATGCAGTAGAGAATAAAATCTCCGAAAAATCTGGTAACTAGTTTAGCAACTCTAGTACCCAAACTGGTAAAGAAACGAAATACTCCAGTTTGAGTAATTTCTCAGTTTATGTAAAGAGAAAGTAGAAAATACAAGAATAATATCAGCTCTCTTGAGTGTGAGAAAGTTTTCTGAAATATATGACTACACACTAACTCACGTATCTTATTGTCACAACTTCATAATTAAGGTGTAGCTGGGAAGATTTTATTCTCCTTTTGCAGAGAAAGTCACACGGAATCTCAGAGAGGCTAAGTATGAAAAGTGAGTACTGTTGGGTGTAAGAATACACGCCTCAGCATCACTGATCTTTGTGGGCATATGCGTTAGCTAGGGAGTTTAAGAATATAAATTCCAGGGATATCTATGTTAAGATGGAACAGACTGCCTTACAGAATCAGAAATGTAACACATAGTAAAGGGCCAGCAAAAATCATCATCAGGAGAAAAAGCTCAATGCCATCACCCTCGAAAAGTGGCAGCAAAGAAAAGAAACGGGAGACTCCAGAAGTAACAAAATAGAAAATCACAACAGAGCATGTGAAGTTGCTTCTTTTCCCTTTAGGCCTCAGCAGCTGCAGAATCCTGACCCAGTTGTGGAGAAAGGTGAATGAGGAGGTGACATTACTGTTTGTCTTCTGGCTACAGTGTAGGGGAAATGACCATTGGGAAGAAATAGGCAAGACAGGAAAAAGGACTCCTTTCAGAAAAGAAGTGACGACCTGGTCTTACAGAAATGAAAAAAGACAGAAAAGAAAAGAAAGAAAATACATGTTAAAAAATCCCCTCATTGGGGGGTGGGGGTGGAATGAATTGGGAGATTGGGATTGACATATATAAACTATTGATACTATGTATAAAATAGGTAACTAATGAGAACCTACTGTATAGCTCAGGGAACTCTACTCAGTGCTCTGTGGTGACCTAAATGGGAAGGAAATCCAAGAAAAGGGGGTATATGTATATGTATAACTGAATCACTTTGCTGTACAGCAGAAACTAACACAATATTGTAAAGCAACTATACTCCAATAAAAATTAACTTAAAAAACAAAAAAGAAATCCCCTCATATTCTAGGAAAATGGATACAAATGCTCAACAGCAATATTTCCAAGAATAAAAGAAATTCTTGAAAATTCTGGGCTGAGACCTAGTCCTTTACAAAGGTAAAACTTTAGGCTGGCATCAGACTACTTCATAGCAGCGTGTGACAACCTAACATAAGGGAGAAAGGCTACAGGGTAGCTCTGAAGGAAGGGAAGTGTGAAGGAAGGGTATTATTCCCAGCCAAGATGTCACTGAAGAACAAAGGCAAGCATTAAAAAAAAAAAAAAAATCGTACTCAAGGGCCCTGCTTGGAAAAACTGCTTGGCCGGGAACTTCAGCCAACTAAAAAGATAAATCGAAATAAAGAATCTAGGTGTAGGGAAGCTGCGGTAGAAGGACTGGTGAGGAGCAGTGCTTTCACTTAAATATCAAGTGAACCTGATGTAATTGCAAAAATTGGGCTAAAGAAAAGTGTATTGTTCTATCTTGACTATAGAAATATAACAACAAAAATCAGGAGATGGGGCAAGGGAAATATCGTGCTAATGACTTCATCTGTTAGAGAAAGAGAATTTATCTGATGTTAAGTTGAATGATTAGTTTAAAAAAACCCCAAGGATTCCAATCTCTTAATTGATTTCATAATTTCTCTCCTTAACCCTTGAGGAATGTATTAGAAAATAATCTATGATAAAGATGTATTTAAGGTGGAGCAATTCCTTTAGTTTCCATTTAGTTTCTTTTTCCTTCACTACATTAAAAATGAATTGTTATATATATAAATTCCCTTGGTACCACACATGACAACTATTCGCTCATTCTTCCGTTGAAACTGATCACAAGACTCTTGCAACTGTTGCAGATGTGAAGACCCAGACTGACCTTCCCTTGGGAAAAGTAATTCTGTTGATTATTACGCCTAGGCCACAGATGGTCCATGGTCTAAGTAATGAGAAGAAAAGAATAGCTTTATTTACATACTGCTTTTATTGTTTTACTTTTCTATTTTTTAAATTGTTTTTCTTTTTTTAAATTGAAGTATAGTTGATTTACAATGTTGTGTTAGTTTCAGGTGTACAGCACAGTGATTCATTTATACATATATATATATGTATATATTCTTTTTCAGATTCTTTTCCCTTATAGGTTATTACAAAATATTGAGTTCCCTGTGCTATACAGTAGGTCCTTGTTGATTAACTATTTTATATATAGTAGTGTGTAGATGTTAATCCCAAACTTCTAATTTATCCCCCCACCCCTTTCCCTTTTGGGAACCATAAGTTTCTATTCTGCCTGTGGGTCTATTTCTGTTTTGTAAATAAGTTCATTTGTATCTTTTTTTTTTTACATTCCACATACAAGTGATATCATATGATATCTTCTGTCTGGCTTACTTCACTTAGTATGATAATCTCTAGGTTCATCCATGTTGCTGCAAATGGCACTTCATTCTTTTTTATGGCTAATATTCCATTGTATAAATATACCAGTCTTTATCCATTCATCTGTCGACGGACATTTGGGCTGCTTCCATGTCTTGGCTATTGTAAACAATGCTGCAATGAACATGGGGGTGCAAGTATCTTTTCAAATTATAGTTTTCTCCAGATATATACCCAGGAGTGGGATTACTGGGTCATAGTGTAGTTCAATTTTTAGTTTTTTAAGGAACCTTCATACTGTTCTCTATAGTGGCTGCACCAATTTACATTCCCACCAACAGTGTAGGAGGGTTCCCTTTTCTCCACACCCTCTCCAGCATTAGTTTGTAGACTTCTTGATGATGGCCATTCTTTTTTTTTTTTTTTTTTTTGCGGTACGCGGGCCTCTCACTGTTGTGGCCTCTCCCGTTGCGGAGCACAGGCTCCGGATGTGCAGGCTCAGCAGCCATGGCTCACGGGCCCAGCCGCTCCGCGGCATGTGGGATCCTCCCGGACCGGGGCACGAACCCGTATCCCCTGCATCGGCAGGCGGACTCTCAACCACTGCGTCACCAGGGAGGCCCGATGATGGCCATTCTGACTGGTGTGAGATGGTACCTCATTGTAGTTTTGATTTGCATTTCTCTAATGATTAGTGATGTTGAGCATCTTTTCCTGTGCCTGTTGGCACATACTGCTATTCAGTTTTTAAAGCAAATTGGTCTTGTGCCTTAAATCCTCTCTTAGCTGGTTTCTACTTAACTGTTAAACCAGCACTTTCTGTACATGCCTGACATTTGTGTGTAAGAATCGACCCCTTTGCACGCGCTTGCGCTAACACTCCACTAGTATGTGTGGCCAACACCGTTGGTGGCCTTTTATAGTCCCTCAGTATTTGCCATTTTCCTATGCACAGATGGTGTCTCAGTGCAAAAGCTGTTACTTTCTGCCTGTGTGCTCAGCTCACACAAGGGGTAGCTTGAAGCACCAGGGAGCTAAGTCCCCAGGTGCAGCCCTCAAATGCTGATGGATGGTCCCAGCCTCCTCGCCCTTAGGTGGACCAATCCCGAGGCTCCTAGCATTGCCAGTCTGATGTGTCCCAGGTGTGAATAGCCCTTCCCTCCTGTCTCTCTTCACCATCTCGCCACTGACGCTTCCTAGGGTGAGCTCCGAAATGAACTACTTTCACTCAAATCTTCATCTCAGAGTGTACTTTTCTCAGGGTGGGGGGACCCAAACTCAAGACACTGGTATTATGCGTGTTTCCTATCAAAGAAAATTGAGGTTACTATCAAAGAAAATTGAGGTTACTAATGACTTGTGTTTTGTTGCAGGTAAATCAGAGCAGCCTTTCTGGGAAGATCATCTGCCCCAGATAGATCTCAAGCAGAAGCTGGCGTCATTCGAAACAAATCTCCAAAGTAACAGACCGTGAGTTGGTTAAGAAATCAGATGTGTTGTGTATTTTAATTTTATTACAGAGATTTTGGCTGTCTTGAGATTGATTTATCTTGGTTCTGTTTTCCAAATTTCTGGCTACTTTATAACAGTTGGATCCACATAATGTCAAATAAACAGGCACGGGAGGCGAAAGTGGTTGAGAGACCATTGCCAGGTCATTCGCCTCGTGAACCTAAAGTACTGAGATTTAACAAACAGGAAGCATATTTCAAGTCCAATAATTTTAGCAGTGCTCTTCCTGCTGAAATCGAGTCTTTTTTGGCAAGTCTTGAGAGAGTCACTCCTTTACATTTATTTATTGTTTTTCCCATGCTTTTTTATAATTAAAGGTTGCCCTTTGAAATCTGGAGAAATAAATTTATGTAGACTTAGAATTTGCTCCTAGTTTTTTAAAAGTTCAAAGTTTATGGGAAAAGGCAGTGTTTATTGGAATCAAGAGAGCACTATTCTGTCAGCCAGGTGAGCTGGGCTTGTGCTCCAGGTGCGATCACTAAAAACACCCTGCGTTGGTCCTCCACAACTTTTATCACAATCTGTAATTACGTATTTTTTAGGTTGTTTAGTTTCTGTTTCTACAGCTAAACTGTAGGCTTCATGAAAGCAGGTAATGTGTCCGTCTTGATAACCTGTATCTTAATACAGTGTCAGCAAAGAATAAACTTCCAGTAATTACTTGTTGAACAAATAAATAAATTACCTGCATGATATTAACAAGCTTCTTAATTCTTCTGAGACTTGGTTTCCTTATCTGTAAAATAAAAGTTGGCTAAGATCACTAAGCTTCTTTGTAGTTCTAAAATTAAATGATTCTATGTAGGATTTTTTTTTTTTTTTCCTGCGGTACGCGGGCCTCTCACTGTTGTGGCCTCTCCCGTTGCGGAGCACAGGCTCCGGATGCGCAGGCTCAGCGGCCATGGCTCACGGGCCCAGCCGCTCCGCGGCATGTGGGATCTTCCCAGACCGGGGCACGAACCCGTGTCCCCTGCATCGGCAGGCGGACTCTCAACCACTGCGCCACCAGGGATAGCCCCTTGGTATGTTTTTATTGAGGTTTCATGTAAGTGTACAGCTTGATGAATTCTTTTTTTAATTTTAATTAATTAATTAATTTTTGGCTGCGTTGTTTCTTCGTTGCTGCACGTGGGCAGCGAGCAGGGGCTACTCTTCCTTGTGGTGAGCGGGCTTCTCATTGCAGTGGCTTCTCTTGTTGTGAGGCACAGGCTCCATCCAGGCACACAGGCTTCAGTAGCTGTGGCTGGTGGGCTCTAGAGTGCAGTAGTTGTGGCGCACAGGCTTAGTTGCTCCGTGGCATGTGGAATCTTCCCAGACCAGGGCTCGAACCCGTGTCCCCTGCATTGACAGGCGGATTCTTAACCACTGCGCCACCAGGGAAGTCCCTCTTGATGAATTCTTATGTGTGTATATAGTCAAGTAAGTGCCACCAGATAGACACAGAATGTTTCCAGCACCTAAGCACATTTCCTTGGCTGGTTGATACCTCCACAAAGCTAACCACTATTTGACCTATATAATTAAAATTAGTTTTGCTCATTTTTGAACTTCATATAGATGGAATCATGTAGTATAAACTTTTTTTTGGCCTTTTTCCCTCAACATTTTGTCTGTGAGATTCACTCATATTGGTGCAAATAGTGGTAATTTTTTTTTCAATTTGCTGTGTATTCTGTTATATAAATATACCACTACTTATCTATCAACTCTACTAGGGTTTCCCTCCAACTTTGGCTATTACAAATAAAGCTTCTATAAATACCCTTGTACATATCTTTGGGTAGGTATATGCCATCTCCTTTGGGTAGACACCCAGGAGTAGAATTGCTGGGTCATGGTATATATGTGTTTACTAGATTCCATCAAAGAGGTTTCCAACATGGTAACGTTAATTTATCCTGCTCGTAGGAATATATGAGAGTTCCAGTTGCTTCATATGTTTGATGCAGACCTCATCCTTCTAAAGGGACTTTGTTTTGGAAGGATCATGAGATTATGGGGAATTTCACTCTGCCTTTCAGAGCCCTTGGTTCCTCAGCCTCCTGCCCGTTCTGCCAGAATTCAGCATGAGTCCTTTGGGGGAGATCTGGCCTAATTTTGGATATCTCATGCTTCCATTCAGTCCATTGGACTGCCAAAATCCTTGCTTATTTCATTTTCTTCAGTCCTCGCCCCAGAATCAGCCAAGACCTCACTCCCCTCCTCCTTTTAAGAAAACATCTCACCCTGGAAAGACTTGCCCTGATTTGAAACTCCAGTTTACCGAGGTCCCACTGCATCCCACCACTCTGCTTTATTTCAAGTATGCTCTTGGTAATTGATCCACTCTTTTTTCTAGTTGCTATCCTTCCCCAAGGCAGAAATCCTCTGATTCTGTGAATTATTCATCTAGACATGGTACCAGTGATATCGTACCAGTTACAGATCACATTTTTAATAATGGGATCAAGTATAAGAACAAAACCCCGATTTTCACTTTCATTTGTTTTAGAATTACAACTTGGAGTCAACCTTGAGTAACTACATACTCTACTGATGTGCTTTTTGATAGACAGTGTTTTGCAGCGAGGAAATGTTGATAGGGTCACTTAAAATTATGTCACGGTGGGTAATAAAGGAATCCAGTGCTATTAGATAACAACTCTTTTCATCTCTTGTCTTTTTTGACCAACTTTCTGCAAACCCCTCTGTACTCCTCCACAATCATCTTTCCCACCATCAAGCTTCTGCATCATTGCCGTGCCTTGACAATTCTGAATCCATCTTTGAAAGAAGAAGAGGTGAATGAAGGGAAAAGAGGAAAAGAAGGTTAAAGTGAATCAGGAAAGGAGTAAGATTTATGCTCTGTGTAGAAATGTGCACATATGGGCACACATGTGTGTATTGCATGTGTGTGGCTGTATTATGGTGTATTTATGTCCTAAGTCCGAACATGCACATTTAGGATAAAATTAAGTAAATAGTTTTGGTCTTGGTTCTAAATGAAAAGTAGGCCTATTTTATAATAACTCACATAAGTATTAAACAAATAACTTGCATTAAAAGTAATTTCTTAGACTTTTACTCTCTTCCGGAGACTAGAGCTCTGTGGCATTAGGACAATTAGAAGTAGTCTTCTTGGCAATTGCTGGTTGTCGTCCCCATTCTTTTCCAGGTAGGTTTTGTTTACTCCCCAAATCCCTGAGCCAGATATGGAAGTGCCTACACTCCCAAACCCTGAGTGTCCAGCCTTCCCCTGTTGAGTTTGTAGTCTCTTGTGCTGTGCCTAGTGGCACCTGGGCTGGGGAGGACACTGCCCCTGTGTAGGTTTTTAAAATGTCTTACTCAAGTTCAAACCTCCAGCTTGTGAATCAACTGTTTCTCTTTTTTGACTTGGTAAGCAAGTATTAAGCTTTGGGGTTGGCGGGGGGAGGTATGTAATGTGAAACAGCTTCTTGTTGTCTTTTTTTTTTCCCTCTCCCATTGTTGTAAATAACTTTTAATGGCCAAACCCCAGATTTGTAATTTTTTTTTTCTCTAACTGCTGAAACCATTCTCTTCCACCTGGTTTTACTGTAACATTTGGAAAAGGCATAAATGTCGTCCCTTAAAAAAAAAAAAAGTAGTCTTCTTCAGATACATGACCTCTCGATTTCTTGGAAACCTTGGCAGCCAAGCTTCCAAAGAGAATTCTTTCATTCAAATTGAGTTATGAACTCAGAGTCTTGCTACTGTCTTAGAAAAAACAAAACAAAGGCAACACAACAGAAATACCTTCCATCATCTTTACTAAAATAATTTTCCTTTTGGAGTAGCTTCATATCCTAATTTGTCTCCAGTGACTTATTTTTACTTTATTACATTAAAAGTTTATTGAAAACTGGAGTTCCTGCTGAAATAATATAACTATTAAACGATTACAAACCACTCTGATGCTGATATTTTTTCAAAACTAATTAGATTTGTGACCTGAAGCAAATGAGTTTATTTTCTGCTGCTTGTTTTCATTATTTCAGAGACAAAGGATCATTACATGGCTCTACTTTTTTTTCTTTTTAATTGAGTATAGTTGATTTACAATGTTGTGTTAATTTCTGCTGTACAGCAAAGTGACTCAGTTATATGTATATATATTATTTTTCATATTCTTTTCCATTACGGTTTATCACGGGATATTGTATATAGTTCCCTGTGCTCTACAGTAGGACCTTGCTGTTTATCCATCCTACATAATAGTTTGCATCTGCTAATCCCAAACTCCCAATTATTCCCTCTCCCATTCCCATCCCCCTTGGCAACCACAAGTCTGTTCTATATGTCTACACAGTTCTACTTTTTACTATTAGTTGGTAGGTGAATGGTATCCAAATGCTGGTGTCATTACATTCAGTCCTGTGAGGGTCCCAAGAGCTAAACGAATGAAGAGCTCCTGAGGCAAATGCATCCTTAATCCTTGCAAGACATCAGAGCTAAGACCACTACATGGTTTCATAACCTGGTGAAACAAGCAGGATAAACATTTTTACCTGGACTAGTGGAAGGCCTAAGTATCTGGCTGTATACCTGCTTTGAGTCTTTTTTTTTTTTTTTAAACCCACCTTTATTCCTTCTGGGCTTCCAAAGATAGGGGTACTCCTTGGCAAAGTCTTTCATACCATATGCATGACAGGATGAGAACCATTAGATTGGTCCCATGCAGAAGAAAGTTCCAAGAAAATATAATTTTTTTTCTCCAGTTCAGTTCTACTTATACTACCCATAAAGGCTACACCTAGTCTTATAAGAGTTATGTTCTGTGGTTAATGATCTAGTTATATACCTATGAGGATTCCCTTTTGTCCTTGACCCACACAAAAAAACACTTCTTTAGAGGTGGAATGAAAGAAAGTTCCTCGCACCCCCTCTAGAGGGAAAAGTACGCTATTACATTACCGTAGACGGTTAGTTTAAGAAATCATGTTAATGCTTAGAAAAGTTCAAAGCGCCACACAGATGCTGTTGAAAAGCTATGATGTTGGGTACTGTGTGAAAATCCTACTTTGCAAGATGATTTTAAGGTCTAGGAAAGGAAAGGGAGGGAAGACGTTATTCAAATGCATATCATATAAAGTAGAAACTAACAGGTTTATTTAGATATAAAATGGCAAAGGAGAGCAGGAACGGGTCCTTGGAGGAAAGGGTATGTCAATGGAAATCTTTTTGATCTAGAGAAATGGAAGAAAAGGAAAGAAAAGTCATTGTTTTAAATAAAAATTATTTTAAATTATTTTAAAATATTTTATTGAAATATAGTTGATTTACAATGTCGTGTTAATTTCTGCTGTACAGCAAAGTGACTCAGTTATACATATATACATTCTTTTCCATTATGGTTTATCTCAGGATTGAATATAGTTCCCTGGGATATACAGTAGGACCTTGCTGTTTATCCATCCTATATACACTAGTTTGCATTTGCTAATCCCAAACTCCCAATCCTTCCTTCCCCAACCTCTAAATAAACATTTTAAATTATTATATTTAAAATTTTTGGATTTCAATAATACATTTTTCATTGATCAAAAATACCTTGTAAATGATCACCTCCTCTATCTGTTTAGCTTCATCTCGCGCCACTTCCTAACTCACACTTTATGCTCTAGTCGTCCTAAAATACTTGTAGTTTCTCTTTAATTTCACACTTTTGTGTCTGTGATCACATAGTCCCCTCAGCCCAGAGCACTTTCCCCAACATGTTTTATCTTGGAATCTCTTACTCACTTTCCAGAATCAGCTCAAGAATCTTCTTTTTCTAAAAGTATTTCTCACACCTCTATACTTTCATTCATCCCCCCAGTGAGATTGGTCTAAGCACAGCCTTCCATGTGCCCCAAAGCTCCCAGGGATGCCTCTATCTTAAGATCTGCCTCATGTTTTTACAGTCGCTACGAAGTGTCCATCTCCCCTGCTAGATTGTAAATTCTTCTGGGGTAGGGGCCATATCTTAACCATTCTTGCACTCCCACGATAGTGTGCAGTGCTTTGAATAGGGTTTGAACTCAGTAAATGTGGAATTGAGTTGTACTTTTAGACTTCCCAATGTATATATTTTGAGTTGTGCTGCATTTTAGGGATGGGGCACAGGTGAAAGGAGATCCTGCTCAGTCTGGCCTTTCTTTATTTTGCAAGTGGGATGAAATGGTGAAGGAATTTTATGACCTCTAATTATCATGATTTTGGCAGCTACTAAGAGGCGTAGGAGGATTAAGATTTACTTTATCTCGTGACAGGAATTATGTCAATAATAGCCCATACCTTAAACCAATGAATCAGAGAATTCTTAGGAAAGATACCAATCCTTATGCCTCTTGTAGAGAAAATAATCACTTTTACATATTATTACAGTTGAGAGTGATCTCTCCTCCTTCAGCAGCCGCCTAGAGAGGTCTTATAAGGATGCTGCTACTTTGTATTGTGTACAGTAATGTCAGCTGGGCAGTGCTCATTTCTGTCCCTAACTCTTCTGCTGTCGTTAGGAATCACCCCCTCAAGGGTACCGAAAGCATCACCAAACCCAAGAAAAGAACACAACTGCTGAGCAGACGGCGAAAAGTGTTCAGGAGGGAGAGTCTTGATTGTGATTTATAATATGGTCCCTCAAGATAGAAGCCAATCAGTGAATTAGAATGAGTTTGTTGGATCCTTCAGAAAAACTATATCTGCACTCCCAAGACCTACAGACTACTGACGATTTCCACAGGACATTTTCCCAAGCTTTTGGATGTCCCTTGAACATTTTTCTGTATCTACTTGAGAATTTAAGATAGTGGTTTAAGTACCTTATTCTTTAAGCCTAACTGTACCTTATCTCTAAACCATGGTAGAGATTCTGCTACCAAGAAATCAGTTTGAAGAGATGAGTGGAAGTTTTGGAAAGAAGAGGTGTGAATACTGTTAGAAAAGTGTTAACAAGCTTAATTTTTTTCTGATTTATTACTATTACTTAAAAATACTTGGGTCTACGTAGATTCATTCCATCCCCTTACCATGGGGTACTCCTCATCCTTCATGGGGCACTACTATACCTTAGTCCTCAGCTTTCCGGTCTTTTCATCTGTTAAGAGCTCATGTAAATTACAGTAATTATAATAAGTGAGCTACAGAATCCGTGACCACAACTCCCTTGCCTTGTATAGAGTGGGTGCTCAATATACATGGTTTGGAAGAATAAAGAAATTAAGTAATAAAAACTTTAATTAGCATTTATTATGTTCTAAAATCCATGGTTAGTTTCTTGCATATACTAACCAATTTAATCCTTATCTCTCTATAAAGTGTGTACCACAATCTGTACATTTTACAGTTTGGGAAATTGAGATGAAGAGAAGTTAAGTAAGTTAACCAAAGCCATCGTCTAATAAATGGTGAGATCAGAATCTAAAGGAAAGCATCCTGCTGTTTGCAACTCATGACCGCTGCCTAGTGTGAACCCTGGTGGCAGCGTGGGAATTACCGCGGGAGGAGCAGGGAGACGGGGTCCTAATTTTCCCCTCTGCTTTCCCAGCCTGCATGTCCTCACTGTAAATGTGCAGGGTGACAACCTCCTCGCTGTCTTTCTGCCAGATCATTGTGAGGATTAGGTTTAGATCAAGGTGACTATAAAATGTCTGGCAGAGAAGTCAATGTATTTTTGAAATGCTAGGTAAATAGGGGAGTTGGGAGTTTAGGCAGGAGGAAAGTGGGGAGGTTACCTTCTCTGTAAGTTTGCTGAACTGAGGGCTTGGGGGAACCTCAGATTTCCCTGGAAATCTTGATCAGAGTCAAGGGCACTGGGATTAGGATGTGGGAAGAAGAGGAATCCTTTTCTTCTTAAGTAGAGGGATGAGTACTTGCAAAATCTGTACATATATATATCATAGATGTTAACTGACCTAAGAAGGAAGATCTTGATCAATACTATGAAGTATTTTGTTAATAAGCCTTAAAGTGCATATTAGTAACTTAAATGTGATTAGAGAATGTTTTTATGTTTTTAGTTACAGAATGATACCATCTGTTTGCTAAAGCTTTTTTTTTTTTTTTTTTTTTTTTGGTGCTGTATCTGGAACATATCTCAGGGCTCCTGTCAAATAGGGGATAAAGTTAAAAGGTTTTTCTCATCTAATTAAGGATGCAGAATTACCTAACCAGATTATAAAGGGGCTGCGCTCTCTCCATCCCCCACCTCCTGTCCTCCTGCTTCTTTTTATAAGTGAATTAACATGCAGTTTAAATGGAATGAATGATAACCCATCAGGGTAGATACTTTAACAGCTCCTGGAACAAAAACTAATAGAAAAATAAGCTTAACGGAATCTAAAGTTGCCTTAGAATTTAGTTTGAAATTGAGTTTTAAATCACTTCATGTGTAAGTTCCAGAGTTCAAACATATGATATATTTTGGCTTTTATTGCTTTTGTGTTATGTGTATGAAAATCTGACACAATGTTTCGAAACGGTGGTACTTAATTGTAGCCATAGTGACTATTGACTTTAATAGTTTATAATTAACCACATGTGGTCATAAAATGTTAGAACTGAAGGGACTCTCAGCATAGCATTTCTCAGAGTTCTATAGGAGCCTTGTCCTGTAAGATACTCTGGGGAAAAAAATTGTTCTCCATGCAACTAAGTTGGAAGACACTGCATGTCATGGCTCACTCTTGGAAACTGACAATGCACGTGAACTTACAAAAGACTCAAAGACTCTGAGAAGTTCTGCAACAATGAAACCTATCGATCTTTGTTTAACCAACTATTTCTGCAGTATATTTCACCACGGAAACTTCTAGACAAACAGCCATTAGTGACTTGTAGGGAAAACACTGGGGTATTTAGTCCAGAGTCAAGTGACTTGCCCATAGCCACACAAACTCAAGGATCTTAACCCCCAATCTATTTTAGCTAGTCAATGTCAAAATGTGGTTGTTACGGCCTATTTTTAAGGAACATATGATTGCAAACTAGTGACTGCCTTTTTTTGGTTTAATCTTTATTGGAGTATAATTGCTTCACAATACTGTGTTAGTTTCTGTTGTACAACAAAGTGAATCAGCCATATGCAGACACATGTCCCCATATCCCCTCCCTCTTGAGCCTCCCTCCCATCCTCCCTATCCCACTCCTCTAGGTCATCACAAAGCACCGAGCTGATCTCCCTGTGCTATGCGGCTGCTTTCCACTAGCTGTTTTACATTCAGTAGTGTGTATATGTCGATGCTACTCTCACTTCACCCTAGCTCCCCCACCCCGGTCCCTCCCCCTGTCCCTCCCCCCGTGTCCTCAAGTCCATTCTCTATGTCTGTGTCTTTATTCCTGCCCTGCCACTAGGTTCATTAGTACCATTTTTTTTCTTACCCTCCTGCACTCTTGGTGAGAATGTAAATTGATACAAACACTATGGAGAACAGTATGGAGGTTCCTTAAAAAACTAAAAATAGAACGGCCTTTTTTTTTTTTTTTAATGTTCACGGACCATCTCTTTAATAACCTGTCCTGAAATGTTGCTGGTTATTGATATCAAGTTCATCAATCTATAATGAATACTTTTTGAAACTTGAAACATTTGCCAAATTTTTTAATCCTTTGATATTTTTTTCCTTTGTTTTGGTTTTCCAAAGATTATTAATAATGGTTCTGTAAACATATATTCAAGTCTCATGATGTGATTCTTTTGGTTAGAACATTTTAAATCTTTGGAAGCAATTTTTGATCCAATTACCTTATATATCTTGGTGTCTTTTCCCCTTTACTCTTTCTTTTGCCTTTTCCAATTCTGCTTCTTAAAACTAATAATCCATTTTTTCCTTTATCTGTTTATTACCAGTTCTATACAACAACGTTAATGATGTGTAATTTAACATGTAATACTTGCACATTGTCTTTTGGAGCTTTAGATAAAAACCACTAAATAGTTAATTTTTTTTTTTTTTCTTTTTTTTTGCGATACACGGGCCTCTCACTGTTGTGGCCTCTCCCATTGCGGAGCACAGGCTCCGGACGCACAGGCTCAGCGGCCATGGCTCACGGGCCCAGCCGCTCCGCGGCATGTGGGATCCTCCCAGACCGGGGCACGAACCCGCGTCCCCTGCATTGGCAGGCGGACTCTCAACCACTGCGCCACCAGGGAAGCCCCAAAATGTCCTCTTGATTGAAGTTCTCATTGCTTTGAAAGGGAGAGTGGATTGCAGATCATTGTCCTTCTCCAGGCCAGAATTAAAAGCACAAGTGTGCTCAGGTTTGTGAAATTTGTGCTCAGTTAGTCCCAGAAGACAGAATGAGTCATCACTCAGAGAAACAAAGACTCTTCTTTGTGGGCCCTGGCTGGTTGTTTGTGTTTAAACCTGTGAAGATTTTGAACTTGTTTACACGTTAAAGCAAGGGACCAATTGTCAGGAGTTGGACTTCTGGGTGCACTACAAACAGTCATTTTGACTCAGGTATTCCCGTATTCACGCCCCGCAAGACGGAAAACCTCATTCCAGGCTGATCCATGTGCTGCTGGCTCCGGTGCAGCTGCTGTGGCTCTCGACGCTTTGAAGAGTGAAGAAGCACACGGGAGCTACATGATGCAGAAAACACAGCACTTAAGCTTACAGTTTACCCGCTGCAGCCATTTACCTTCAAACGTTTCAACTGATTTTGGTTTAGTAAAAAAATGTATGGACATTGTGTTTTATTGGCTTGCAGCACGTAGCGCAGGCAGCCTCATGCAGACTCCATTCCTCCCGCAAAGTCACCTCAGGGATTTCTCAAAGTCCCCATTGGGTGTCCAAGTCATCTCTAACAGAAAGGGTCAACAGCCACAAGGAGACCCCTGGCGACCCGCTGTTTGCACCAAGGCATCACCCCCTCTGCTGGGCATGGCAGCTTCCATCTGTTTTAGTGTTTCTTTTGTGGTATCCAGCTTAATCCCGAATCTAGTTTGATGAGGATTAAAATGTAGGATCTGCTTTTGTAGATACCAGGTTTTAAATGAGCTGTCCAGTGCTGAATCCTAGACTTTGGATTTCCTCATTTCCATCATTTTTGGGCTGCAGTCAGGTCCCCAGTTTCATGCCAAAGATGTACCCTTAGAGCTCAATCAATTCATGGGTGAACTGCTCTCATGGTCTGCAAGGAAAATTCCCTGTGATGCCCAGGTCAGTTCTTTGAGAGGGTTTTTTCCTCTCTTAATCTCTTAGTTTTTTTTTTGTGTGTGTGTGGTATGCGGGCCTCTCACTGTTGTGGCCTCTCTCGTTGCGGAGCACAGGCCCTGGACGCACAGGCTCAGTGGCCATGGCTCACGGGCCCAGCCGCTCCGCGGTATGTGGGATCTTCCCGGACCGGGGCACGAACCCGTGTCTCCTGCATCGGCAGGCGGACTCTCAACCACTGCGCCACCAGGGAAGCCCCTCTCTTAGTTTTTGAAATTCCATAATTAAAAACCCCTTCTTGTCACTTTCCTTTTTATTGAATTAATCCTTGAATCAGTCAACGTTCTTCAGAGAAACAGAACCAATGAGGGGAGAGGGGGAGGGGAATAGATGGAGAGATTGATTGATTTGCTTTTAAGGAATTGGCTTGTGATTCTGGGGGCTGGCAAGTCTGAAATCTGTAGGGCAGGCTGGCAGGCTGAAAACTCAAGGAAGACTTTTATGTTAGAGTCTTGAGGTAGAATTCCTTCTCAGGGAAACCTCGGTCTTTGCTCTTAAGGCCTTCAACTGATTGGATGAGGCCCACACAAATTATTGCGGATAATCTACTTAAAGTCAAATGATGGTAGATGTTAATCCCGTCTACAAAATGCCTTGACAGCATCATCCAGGCTGACGTTTGAGCAAACAACTGACCTCATTTTACATAGAAAAGTGAGGCTCAGGAAGGTTGAGTGACCTGCTCAGGGTACCCAGAGGCGGCAGAGCCAGGGTCGGTACCATGGTCTGAACTGTCCTAAAGTCCACTTCCTTTTGTGCTCGTGGAGGATAGAACTCCTTGGGTTGGGTGCCCCTCTACATTCCCATGATGTCCTACATGTATCTCTATCATCCCACTGGACACACTGCATTCGAACTCAGCTGTTTGTGTCTTCCTCTCTGTCCTGGGGTTTCCTCACTGGGGATTGAGTCCTGCCTTGGTCCTTGTCTGGTTCAGGTCTGACATGTATTTTCCAAATGCTCGTTGATGATAGACAACACACCTACACTCCGAGTTCTCCCAGAGGTGACCCAGGTTCCTCCCCGTGCTCACTGTGCATTCAGTGAATGGAGTGAAGAAACTGTTTCTTGTCCAACACTCACAGTTCTCACAATGACAGCCACTTTTCCAGGACCCTTTAATCACTGAGGACTGTTCTGGCTGGATCTCCCTCCCTCTCTCTCCTTGACGTGACAGAGTGGATTTGTATCTGAAGAAAGACCACCAGGGCTCTGCTTCGAGGCAGATCACCACCAGGAAAGACAGTTCTTTGGAGAAACGATACTGTTTCTCTACCTGTTCTTCTTGTTTCCCCTCCAAAGCCTTCACTTACGTGTGTCTCTTAGAGACGAACTGTGGGCTCCTAGAGTATCAAAGTTTTTCCGTCACTTGAGGAAGTAGCCTACCTTCCTTTTCCATTCTCGTTTTGCAGGAGCTAGGGCAGCAAGTGTCGAGGGGCTGGGGATCTGCTGGGTGGCCTTGTGGGTTTCTGCCAAGCTCTGGGATCTCTAAAGCCTCTGAGCTCCCTCGTCTGGGACCCAAACACGCTCTGGATCGCCCTGGAAACCTGTGGGAAGCTGCTCCTCCCTGCAGGCAAGGTCAGAGGCTCTGCAAGGATGGTGAGTTAACCCTTGCCCTTCCTTCTGTAGACAGAGTTCTCTGTGCTTTTGCATCTTCACTGCGGAGTAAGGACCCTGTGGGCTGTGACTTGAACACAAGTGGCCCAAAGGCCATCTCCATAGTAATTCTCTCTTGGATTGGGATTGAAACTTCCAGCATTGTCTCTTTGCTTGCGGGGCGTTTTTCCTGTCACTCATTACAAACTCTTATAAATGTGGTGCCAGATGTCCTATTTATTTTGGGACAGAGGCCAAAGTGAATGGCTTCTCCATCAGTTCTGCTAAGCAGTGTGTAATGGGGCATCTTGATAAAACAGCCATGGCCGGTGAAGTGATTTCATTTTCAGAACATGACATACTCCTTGGACCAAAGGGCTGTCTTCTTTGGAAGCTGGGCATGCAAGCAAGTTGCCACCCGCTGACAGCTCAGCTCCTCTGACACTGTGCACACCCTTTGGTGTGGGTCGTGTTGCCAGCTGGGCAGGAGCTGCAGCTGGCAGAGTCCCTGAGACGACCGTGGGTCCCCACTCGGAGCAATGAAAGCTGCTGGTGTTGGCCTAGCTGTGCACACATTTGCACAGGGTGACATGAAACAGTGCTTTCCTCACAAATCCACCCACCGTTCCTCAGGAGAAAAAGCACAGGGGAGGACTGGGAATGCAGGCCAAGTTCCTCTAAGTAGAACGCACGGAGTCACCGCTGCGATGGTCAAGGGAATGGAGCCGAAGATGGGTCAGGGCACTGCCTCCAGCCAGAAAGTCGGAGGCGTGGCGGAAGGTTGCTCCCAAGCTGTCTGAGGAGCTGGGGCCGGAGAGAAACAGTTTTAAAAGGAAACTGCTTAAAAAAATACTTTATATTTTAGAGCACTTTTAGGTTCAGAGCAATTTTGGGAGGAAGGTACAGAGATTGACCATAGACCCCCTGTTCCACACATGCACGGCCTTCCCGTTATCAATATCCCCCCCCAGGTGGGAAATTTGTCATAAGTGATGAACCTAACACTGACATCTCATTACCACCCACTGCTTTTTTTTGTTTTAAGTATTTTTTGGCTTTTGTTTTGATTTTTTGTTTTTGTTTTTTTGATGTGGACCATTTTTAAAGTCTTTATTGAATTTGTTACAGTATTGTTTCTGTTTTATGTTTTGGTTTTTTGGCCCCGAGCCATGTGGGATCTTAGCTTCCTGAGCAGGGATCCAACCCGCGCCCCCTGCATCGGAAGGTGGAGTCTTTTTTTTTTTTTTTTTTTTTTTGCAGTACGTGGGCCTCTCACTGCTGTGGCCTCTCCCGTTGCGGAGCACAGGCTCTGGACGCGCAGGCCCAGCGGCTGTGGCTCACGGGCCCAGCCGCTCCGCAGCATGTGGGATCTTCCCGGACCAGGGCACGAACCCGTGTCCCCTGCATCGGCAGGCGGACTCTCAACCACTGCGCCACCAGGGAAGCCCGGAAGGTGGAGTCTTAACCACTGGACCACCAGGGAAGTCCCTCACTGCTTTTGAATGGACTCTTGTTAACAATTCTTTAGTGGCTTGGATTTCTTTCTTTTTTTAAAAAAACTTTTTATTTTATATTGGAGTCTAGTTGATTAACAATGTTGTGTTAGTTTCAGGTGTACAGCAAAGTGATTCCGTTACACATATACATGTATCTCTTCTTTTTCAAATTCTTTGCCCATATAGGTTGTTATATAATACTGAGCAGAGCTCCCTGTGCTATACAGTAGGTCCTTGTTGGTTATCCATTTTATTTTATTTTATTTTATTTTTTAACTCTTTATATTTTAACTCTTTATTTTATATTGGAGTATAGCCGATTAACAATGTTGTGATAGTTTCAGGTGCACAGCAAAGCGACTCAGCCATACATATACATGTATCCATTCTCCCCCAAACTCCCCTCCCATCCAGGCTGCCACATAACATTGAGCAGAGTTCCCTGTGCTATATAGTAGGTCCTTGTTGGTTATCCATTTTAAATAAAGCAGCATATACATGTCAATCCCAAGCTCCCTAACTATCTCTTCTCCCCACCCTTCCCCCCCGTAACCATAAGTTCATTCTCCAAGTCTGTGAGTCTGTTTCTGTTTTGTAAATAAGTTCATTTGTATCATATCCTTTTAGATTCCACATATAAGGAATATCATATGATATTTCTCTTTCTCTGACTACTTCACTCAGTATGACAATCTCTAGGTCCATCCATATTTTTTTTTCTTCAATTTTAAATACAGTTTTATTTAAGACATTGCATTTTCCACTTAACAATACTGTGCTTGTAAAGTGCAATGTTATTTCCTTTCCCTGTTCACACATTCCATGTTCAAGTATCAAGAATACCCAGTTTACTATAGCAACTCAACTTTAAAACTGCCATGGAATTTGCTACAAATTTGGATCCTTCAGTTTTCTTCTGTGGAACAATGCTAATTTTGCTGCAAGTGGCATTATTTCATTCTTTTTAATGGCCGAGTAATATTCCATTGTATATATGTACCACATCTTTATCCATTCCTCTGCCGATGGACATTTAGGTTGCTTCCATGTCCTGGCTATTGTAAACAGTGCTGCAATGAACATTGGGGTGCATGTATCCTTTTGGACCATGTTTTTCTCTGGATATATGCCCAGGAGTGAGATTGCTGGATCACATGGTAGCTCTATTTTTAGGTTTTTAAGGAAGCTCCATACTGTTCTCCATAGTGGCTGCACCAGTTTACATTCCCACCAACAGTGCAGGAGGGTTCCCTTCTCTCCACACCCTCACCAGCATTTATTGTTTGTGAATTTTTTGATGATGGCCATTCTGACTGGTGTGAGGCGATATCTCATGTGGCTTGGATTTCTTTAGATTTAGGGAGGGAAAACTAGCACTAGCTTTTCCCTCCTATTTTATTCTTGATGGAGTCTTCTGCCCTTTTTATTCACCACTAGTCCCTACTGAGGTACCCGTGGCAGTGCCCTCACCTGACCATCCCCCTGAGCTTCCATAGAACTTAAAGGCTCTGTTGCTCCATTGAGCACACCTGGAATGCTTACTGCAGTTTTATGTGCATTCGTCTCAACTTTTCCAATAGATGTGTGCTCTTTGAGGACAGGGACTGTTTCTCAGCGCTGAGCTCATGTGCTCGCAATAAAATAGGTTTTGCTGGGCAGAAGTTTATTTATTTATTTTTTAGGAGGATAAACACCAAAGCTGTCCAAACACTGGGATAGTTCTGAAAGAATTCTGTTATTATGATCATCCATTTGGTCATCACACATCTGCAGGAATGGAAGGGCCGTCTGCTTCAGGGCACAATGATGTGTAATAAGCCAGGAAATGAGGGGCTGTGTCCCAGTGGTGCAAGCTCCGTGATCCAGACGGCATGATGGGGTTTGTAGCAGACATATGAAAAATGACCCTGTCAGGAGTTGTTCAATGGTGTGAAAATCTTATAAATTACGTGGAACGAAGGTCATTTACTCTAGAGCAAGAGATATTCCAGGTGGATAGACAAGCACAACTTGGAAAGAAAGATGAAGCTAGAGCAAGCAGAGGATATTGATGAATGTTAATAAAGACCACTTCTGATGGTGAGTGATTTTTGTCACACTCCTCCCCACTGGTCAATAAAGATGCACAGAAACACAAAATCTCTGTATATATTTCACGGTATTCTCTGCCTTTTAAAATGCAGTAAATACATAATGCTAGTTTTGATTTTTTTTGTGTGTGTAAAAATTATGTTAGGTGTATTCAATGTGTTTATGGTATTAAATATTTGGAATATTATGACTTTTGTTTACTTGCAGGTACAATCAAGTAGTTTTAATTGATATGAATTGATTTTGGATACTCAATACATTCTTCAATTAATATGTACCAAACAATAGACTTTGTAATTTTTTCTTAATCCTTACCACACTCTACATCCCTTATTTTGGTACTGTTGCCTTATGGGCTAAAGTGTCTTCCTAAAATATTGTGTTACAATGAAGTTACGATTTCTGAACTTCAGAGATATTAACCTGGAAGCACTTAGTTCCCTGACATTTTGAGTAAACCCTTTACTATATTTCTATGTTTACCAATAGACTTAAAACTCATCTTAAAAATTATGGTGACTGGCGTTGCCATGTATATATTATGTTTTATGCCATCACTTTTTTTTTTACTGAAGTATAGTTAATTTACAATATCATATTAATTTCAGGTATACAGCAAAGTGATTCAGTTATACATACATATATAATTATTCTTTTTCAGATTCTTTTCCATTATTGGTTATTACAAGATATTGAATATAGGTTCCTGTGCTATACAGTAGGTCCTTGTTGTTTATCTATTTTATATATAGTAGTTTGTATCTGCTAATCCCAAAATCTGAATTTATCCCCCTTTTCCCATTGGTAACCATAAGTTTGTTTTCTATGTCTATGAGTCTATTTCTATTTTGTAAATAAGTTCATTTGTACCATTTTTTTAGATTCCACATACAAGAGATGTCATGTGATATTTGTCTTTCTCTGTCTGACTTACTTCACTTAATGAGATAATCACTGGTTCCATCCATGTTGCTACATACAAACGGCGTTATTTCATTCTTTTTATGGCTGTGTAGTATTCCATTGTATATCTGTGCCACATCTTCTTGATCCATTCATCTGTCAATGGACATTTAGGTTGCTTCCATATCTTGGCTATTGTAAATAGTGCTGCAGTGAACATTGGGGTGCATGTATCTTTTTGAGTTAGAGTTTTCTCCAGTTATATGCCCAGGAATGGGATTGCTAGATCATATTGTAACTCTATTTTTAGTTTTTAAAGAAACCTCCATACTGTTCTCCATGGTGTATGCCATCACTTTTATTAGGTAAACTTAAACCAGAAACTTAGGACTTGTTCTTGACACATTCTTCTCAGCTTTTTGCCCATTCAAATTCCTAAATATCCCTCATGTCTTCCTGACTCTCATCCTTCCTGGGGACTTGGGCTCACACGGCACCCTGGATATGTCCTTCATGTCACTGATGGCAGCCTCTAACCTCTAACCTCCACATCATCACTGTTATTCCAGTCCCCAGCAGGTGCCAGACATGTACTAGATGTCGATGAAAATTTGATGAATAAATGAATGAATGAATGCCCCAAGTAGTTTGAAGTATCAGGAATTCTGAATTAGTCAATCATAGCCTATGACATTCAATTAAGCATTACAAACAATTCATACTAGGCAGTGCCTGTCCAGGGGAAAGCAGTTCTCTAGGAATTGTTTGATGGGCCTGAATGACCTACTTTATAAATTCGATGTGTGTTCTTTGGTTATGATTGTCAGGGCTGGTGTCTTCTGAAACCAGTTAATGTCTTGGCTTGAAATGACTATTATGTCAAGGTCATGGGCAGAGGATATTTTCTCCCAAAAGGAGAGGAGAGTGAATATTGGTGTCTATTTTGGAATCCAGACCATGAGGTGATAGCATGACAGCTGTGTTACCTTGAATCCAGGAGAAGAGGTAATAATAGATCAAACACGGGTGTGCTAGGTCGTGAAAATATATCCCAGAGGTCAGGTCAAGCTAAAGACAGAATCAAAGAGGCTGGTGGCGGTCGTGGGAATTTGAGCTCTCATTTGCCTCTTTCTCTGTCCTTTGGAGGGTAGCTTGGAGAGGATTTTTGAAATGCGAAGGGCAAGCATCCTTCTCTCCTAGCGACCAATAAATGGATTTTTCTAGAGTGCAGTGTGCATATATGGGATCCGAAAAAAGCCCCAGAGATGTTAAGACTAATGTGCCACCGTCACTTGTCATTTTTAATGACTTCCTTCTTTAAGTATCTTCCCTATATATTTTATACAATTTTTGTGTGTGTGTTCTGTTCTCTCTTCCCTGGGATCCTTCACTGAAATGAAATTTGAGATTGTGCTCTAGTGGCTCTTTATAGGTACAATTTTCTCTCCCTGTTTAATAATACTCCTTATGTCCTTACATGCATGTTCCTTATCTTTAGTGGATGGTCACTTAACATCTTGAAGTGAGAGAAAATGCCTGTAAGCTTTTATTTCCTTTCTAATGACAAGAATCCCGCAGCTCAGAGTTGACATTCGTAGTGGGAGTTTTTAGGCAGCATTAATCTTGGGTCCAGTTTCTCCTGGGTCACTGTGCATGGGCAGTGACTGGTAACCTTAACGAGAACCAGGTGGGCGGGCACTGCAGGGGTCACAGCCATCTTCCTGCCCAGGGCTCCAGGCTGAAATGCAAGGGAGAGGGTGACTGAAATGCTTATTTCTGTTGCAGAAAGTGCGCAGACCTGGAGGTTTTAGGGTGTAGAATTAGTTGAAAGCAGAGAAAGAAAAATTCTGGTATTTGAGTAAGAGAAGTGACCTCTTCTCAGTGTGCAGAAAAGTTTCACAGTGGGTAGAAAGTCTTGGATTTTTTAAATTATAATTTTAATCCATTTCTTTTTTTAAAATTTATTTAATTTTGGCTATGTTGGGTCTTCCTTGTGGTGCATGGGCTTCTCATTGAGGTGGCTTCTCTTGTTGCGGAGCATGGGCTCTAGGCATGTGGGCTTTAGTAGTTGTGGCACATAGGCTCTAGAGCACAGGCTCAGTAGTTGTGGCTCACCAGCTTAGTTGCTCCGCAGTATGTAGGATCTTCCCAGACCAGGGATCAAACCCGTGTTCCCTGCATTGGCAGGCAGATTCTTAACCACTGTGCCACCAGGGATTTTTCTGAGAGGTTTGAGAATCTAGGTCGAGTAAAAAGTGTTTTCACAGCTTTGTCTTCATAAGGCTGAGAAAACTCTCCAATTCGAAATAATGAGCCAACCGTTTTTCCTGGAAAAGTGTTATGTTTCTGAAAAAGACCATTTATGAATATCAAAAAAGATGGAAAAACACGTTGTTTATCAATCCCTTGATCAATCCCAGACTTAAGGCCTCTAAAGACCCTAAGAATTAAAAATATTTCTGTAGCCAACCCAACACATGTAAATTAAGAGGAAATCAGTTATAAATGGTAAATAAGTGTGGGAAAGTCAAAGAAGTTCTGACTTGTTTCCCAGAA
The DNA here is from genome assembly GCF_964341445.2 of Mesoplodon mirus. NCBI lineage: Eukaryota > Metazoa > Chordata > Mammalia > Artiodactyla > Ziphiidae > Mesoplodon > Mesoplodon mirus. The sequence goes on from NC_138989.1 coordinate 33,799,395, forward strand.
TGACTATTTTCAAGTGTTCTTTTTTTTTTTTTTTTGCGGTACGCGGACCTCTCACTGCTGTGGCCCCTCCCGTTACGGAGCACAGGCTCCGGACGCACAAGCCCAGCGGCCACGGCTCACGGGCCCAGCCGCTCCGCGGCACGTGGGATCCTCCCAGACCGGGGCACGAACCCACGTCCTTGCATCGGCAGGCGGACTCTCAACCACTGCACCACCAGGGAAGCCCTCAAGTGTTCTTTTTAAATTGAAAGATCAAATTAGTTAAAAATAATGAAGAAGGGCTTGGGATGTGTTTGTACTGCTTTGCCCTAAGCTGACATACAGTCTGCAGTTTGGATAATTCTGTGCTAATCAGATACCTCTAGGAGAAAGATACTTTTCCTAATAAACACGTGGGTGGAGTTCCTTGGTGGTAAATCTGTCCTTGGGAACGATGTCAAAGTGAAGTACAATGCTGCCACCTGGTGGCCACATTCTGAAATTACAATAATATCTTCCTGTAGGGCTTTTGCCAGCTGCTTCCTGCACCAACGTTAGGCGACGTCAAAGAATTTTAGAGCCAGAGCAGTATTAGAGCAAGTTGCATGCAGCTTTTCCAGTTTACAGGTGAGAAATCGAGACCTTAGTTGAAGTGGCACAGCCAGAAGGTAACCCTGGTACATATACCTAGTTAATGGTCCATTTCGTGGTGTAAGTAGGCACTTGGAGACAGCAAAGTTGGATTTAAATGGCAGCTCTGCAATTTACTAGCTGTAAGGTATTGGGCAAATGATCAAGCCTTGCCGAACCTTGGTTTCCTCACATGTAAAATGAGAATTCCATTAGAATACACCTCGTGGGCTTATTGGGAAGATTGAATGACATAATACGTGTAATTTGCAGACATGATTGAGACGTGCCTAGCAGAGGACAGAACGTCGTTAGAATAAATGTGACAGTGGGCTCGAGGGTGCCTCGAACATTTACTGAACTGTACAAATAGAGGATGGTGTGATTCATGATCAGCTGAAATCCAATGACGTAGAATAAAAAACACTCTTTCCCCATTTACTTCTTCCTCTTTGGGAAGATGCCAAGTTGCTTTTGATCCCTTTCATTGCCTTATTCTACCGTTTCTCTTCTAAGTTCTGAAGCTCTGCTTTGTTGAATTTCTTGCAGAGTTGCAACCATTCGGGGGTAACTAAGGTGCTTGTAACTACTGTCTAAACTGAAATCCCTGTGAATTATTTTGTTTTGAATCCTGAAGTGCCAAGACAGAGTTAAGTGGTAATGCTGAGATCAGTAATTCACGCAGCCACTTTAGCATTAGGTCCAACCAGGCAGAGCCCAACAACCGCTTTAAGCTTCCTCTGCACTTGTGAGCTTGTGCATCTGTAGCCTGGGGAGGTCTAATATGGAAAATAGAATCTAACCATCTGAGCTTGACATGTAATGAATTTCCTTTTTTGTCCCACTGTTTCAAAGACTGGCCAGGCAAAGGATCTAATGTGTTTGGTCCGTTTTCTACTTGCCAAGGCACCATGGAGTATGCCAGGACTTATTTAATTTTTTTAAGTTAAAAAAAAAAATACCAAAAAAAACCCTTTGGGTCTAACGCCTGAAAATGAAAACGGTTTCACCCTGCAATGAATGCCTGTAAAATCAGTAGGGGACTGCAGTGTGCATGGCTGACTCTGATCCAACGACATTTATTGGACACCTGCTGCATGTTAGACACAGGCCAGGTGCATCACACACGTTACCTGGGGGTGGACAGGGCAGACGCTGCAGCTGCTGACAGCTGTATTAAGTCTGCTTGAGATGGAAGATTGTCTTAGTTTGTGTTCCCACGGGAGCAGACCCTGGATAAACTTTTGCGTTCAAAGCATTTATTTGGGAGGTGATCTCAGGAAATAACAGAAGGAGAGGGGATCCTTTTTTTTTTTTTTTTTTTGCGGTACGCGGGCCTCTCACTGCCATGGCCTCTCCCGTTGCAGAGCAGAGGCTCCGGACGCGCAGGCTCAGCGGCCATGGCTCACGGGCCCAGCCGCTCCGCGGCATGTGGGGTCTTCCCGGACCGGGGCACGAACCCATGTCCCCTGCATCGGCAGGCGGGCTCTCAACCACTGCGCCACCAGAGAAGCCCAGATCTCCTTTTAAGACAGCCTGCTGTGAGGAATGTAGTCCGCTCATAGCCTCCATCTGACATACCCCTGAGATCCACTGAGGCCACACCTGGCCTCTCCAGCCAATAATGGAGCACGATGGGGTACTAAACTCCAGCCATTTCTGCCCAGTGTGGCACTATAGTGGACACTCTTGCTCTGGGTGTCCCCAGTGGTCTGACTGAGACTCTTAGCTCTGCCATGAAGCTGAAAGCCCTTCCTCCCCAATCCTCCTCCTTCCCTCCCTCCCGACATAGGTGTCCACCTGCACCACAGTCGAAGGTGCTTCTCACCAACTTTATCCTTCTCCCCTTTATCCTTCAGAACCACTGCATCCCAAATCTCTTGCGCTTCTAATTTCCTCCTTTTTTTTTTTTCCATCTTCACTCATTTTGCCTCTGCTGCCCTGGCAACCACTAATCTGTTCTCTGTATCCATGAGTTCTTGGTTGTTATTGTTTAGATTCCACATAAAAGTGAGGTCACTTGGTGTTTGTCTTTCTCTATCTGACTTATTTCACTTAGCATATTGCCCTCAAGGTTCATCCATACTGTCACAAGATTACCTTCTTTTTTATGGCTGAATAATATTGCGTTGCATATACACACCATTTCTTCAATCATTCATCTGTTGATGGGCATTTAGGTTGTCTCCTTGTTTCAACTATCATAAATAATGTTGCAATGAACATGGGGGTGCAGATATTTTTTGAGTTAGTGTTTTTTTTTAAATAAACTTATTTATTTTATTTGTTTATTTTTGGCTGCATCGGGTCTTCGTTGCTGCGCATGGGCTTTCTCTAGTTGTGGTGAGCGGGGATTACTCTTCTTTGTGGTGCATGGGCTTCTCATTGCAGTGCCTTCTCTTGTTGCGGAGCACAGGCTCTAGGTGTGTGGGCTTCAGTAGTTGTGGCACGCGGGCTCAGTAGTTGTGGCGCACGGGCTTAGTTGCTCTGCGGCATGTGGGATCTTCCCAGACCAGGGATCGAATCCGTGTCCCCTGCATTGTCAGGCGGACTCTTAACCACTGTGCCACCAGGGAAGCCCATCACTTCTCTTTTTAATCATGACTCCAGTTACATGCTTTTCCCAAACCATGACTGGCCAGTGGTCCAGGTGGTTTGCACACCCTGCCGCAAACTGTGTGATTGATGGAAAGAAATACAAAACTGGAAAACTACCAGATTCAGCCCTCAAGGGCTCACCCCCTTTCCCTTCCTTCGTATACGTGGTGCTAGACCAAATCTCCCTCATTTCACTGAACCACTCCTGGAGACCACGCAGCCTCCAGTGAGATGTTCACTATCACTTTTAGTGATGTCTGGTGTGGCTGAGACTTTCTTAATTTCTGGAGGCAGAAGGTGCTCTTCTTAGGAACTTGCAAGTTTGACACATTTACAGGAGTGGCCACAGCTTCAAATGAGTATGATTTTTTTTGAGTTTCAGGCTTGGTGAGCAGAAATGGAAATTTGCTTTCTTCTAACAGACCTTGGCTCTTGAATCCCTATTTCTCCATAGGGAAAACTTAATGTTGTAATTTAAGGTCATCCATCCATGAGACTGTGTCTCTTTCGGGTACACAGTCAAATGTATTGTATTCTCCTTCACTGTTCCTGTCTTTTGGCAGGAAGTAGCATAATTGTGTGGGGCTTGCACACCACCCTGTGGTCGGGGAAGTGTGTGGTGGCAGCTCTGATGATATTCAGTGCTAACATCATCTCGGGAACGGCTGTGATTCTGGGGGAGCCCTGTGGCCTCCCCTTGCTGGCTTGGCAGTCACTCAACTTTGCCTCCTGCTGTTCACACAGAGTCCACCTCGGCCATGTGTGCCATTGGGTCTAGACCTTGAGTTTCCACTCCATGGCCTGAACCCCGAGAGAGAGCATCCCATGCCCATATCCGATGTGCCTGGCTGCCCTCCCGAGCCTGAGCTCTGGGTGGTGGGAAAGCTACTCTTCCCCCACCGTGTTTTCTTTTCAACCAAAAACTTAGACCAGCACACAACTCTGTTTTCAGTCCTTCACATTTCGTTCTTATTTATTTATTTGTTTATTTCATCGCTGCCCATAGTTAGAATTTTTTTCTCATGATGGAAACTTCTAAAACCTACTCTTTTAGCAACTTTCAAATATACAATAAACACAGTATTATTAGCGAAAATCACCACGCGGTACGTTATATATATAAAATTGGAAGCTTGTGTCTCTGGACCACTTTCACCCATTTTGCCCACACCCCTCTTGCTGTCTCTGGCAACCACCAATTTGCTCTCTGTAAGTTTTTTTAGATTCCACTTATAGGTGATATGCTACAGTATTTGTCTTTGCATAATGCCCTCAAGGTCCGTCCATGTTGTTGGTCCGTCCATGTTGTTACAAATGGCAGGATTTCTTCCTTTTATAAATTGGTTGAATAATATTTCACTGTAAGTTTTTACTGCATTTCTTTATCCATTCATCCGTTGACTTATCCATTGATAGACACTTAGGTTGTTTCCATGCCTTGGCTATTGTGAATAATGCTGCAGTGAACATGGGGGTGCAGCTATCTTTATGAGTTAGTGCTCTCATTTCCCTTAGATCAATACCCAGAAGTGGAATCGCTGGATCATCCATATTTCGCCCTTGATAAACAACAAAAGCAAGCTGATAGGATTCCAAACACTTTTCTTTCCCAAGTGCCTGCCTCTTTCAAATCCTCCTTTGTTCTTTCAGACTATTATTCTTCCCTTACAGTTAAGGGGCTCATTCAGAAGTTGACTGTTCTGTTCTAGGCTGGCTTAGCTCTCCCCCGTGGCCGTGAAGCTACTGATTCACAGGTCACAGGGGCTCAGAAATAGAAAAATGCAGAAAAGAAGAGCCTGGTTATTATCTCAAGGTATTTTCCTGATACAAGCACATCAACACTGCAGACACCAACTGGTGGTAACAAATGGTCACTTATGGCTTTTCTTGGCCAATATTGCTCATGAATGCTCACTGCATTTGTGCTTAGTTTTGAGGCATTTTACAGACGTATTATCTCATTATACCCAATAGTACTACTGCAGTATCAGTGTTGCATGTCCTGGTACAAATGATGTTTATGATGGATGGAAACTAAAGAAGAAATGATTATCCAAAAATAAAACGATGGTAGAGAAATAGAGATTTTCCCCTATAGGAGTCGACCCAGGTTTTGTGGTGCCTGAAGTTTATTGAAAAATTGAGATTATCTTTAAGAAAAAGAACATAAAATTACAAATAGAAAATTGAGACATGAAAGGGGGTGGTGGGAGGATTACCAGAAGCCATTCCAAAACTGAGAGAGCCAGCAGTAACTTAACTGCACTCGCAAATAACTATAAGCCACTCAAATATATTCCCCTAAACCCTTTTCAAATCTGGGCCCAAATCAACTTCCTTTTAATCAGAGCCCCAGTGTTCTCACGGCCACTCCAGGGTTACCCCACGTGAGAGGGAGTGGGATGGGTAGGTGTGGAAAGATACAGCAGTCGTCACAAACTGTGGCGAAAATATGTTAGTTTTGCAAACTTTACAAAAGCATACAACATTGTCTGGGACTATGAAGCGGTGTGTGCAAATGAGGGGCCCTGAAGAGTCATCAGCTTCATGAAAACCCACCTCTGATTGTCCACACATGTGGGATAATCCGTTGGCACTGAGGGCGATTCTAAAGGACAAAGCAAATCATGAAAGAGATGGACAGGGTGTGCTCATGCCATCAACAGTAAATAGCAAGAACAACGAAAGGTGATGGGCAAAGCAGAATGCTTCTGTAAGTCAGGGTCACGTGGAGCATCCTTGCTAATGTGGGATGCTTAGTTACCCAATGTTAACTCCAGACAAGGCTGAGTTTATTTCAGAGTTTGAGGCCATCTTGAAAGAACTGTTGATGATTTTGTCACCAACTTGGAAACCAGGCATGGCTTTGCTTGTTTAAAACACTTCTATCAGTCAGTGGCTGTGCAGTGGCAAGGTTCTTTTTTTTTTTTTAAACATATTATTTATTTTTGGCTGTGTTAGGTCTTCGTTGCTGCATGTGGGCTTTTTCTCTGGTTGCAGCAAGCAGGGGCTACTCTTCGTTGAGGTGCAGGGGCTGCTTCTCATTGCGGTGACTTCTCTTGTTGCGGAGCACAGGCTCTAGGCGCGTGGGCTTCATAGTTGTGGTGCGGGCTCAGTAGTTGTGGCTGGTGGCCTCTAGAGCACAGGCTCAGTAGTTGTGGTGCACGGGCTTAGTTGCTTCCCGGCATGTGGGATCTTCCCGGACCAGGGCTCGAACCCGTGTCCCCTGCACTGGCAGGCAGATTCTTAACCACTACGCCACCAGGGAAGTCCCACTGTCAGGCTTCTTTAACAGAGGTTGAGAACTGGTCTTCCAGCCAAGTCTGGCAGACCATCTGTCTTCCTAAGTAAAGTTTTATTGGCACACAACCATGCCCATTCATTTACGCATTGTCTGCTGCTGCTTTAGGGCTACAACAGAAGCGTCGAGTCATGGTGGCAGAGAGCTTATCACTGGCGAAGCCTAAAATAGTTACTCTCTGGCTTTTATAGAAAAAAAAACTTGCTGACCCCTGTTCCAGAAGGAAGCAGAGGCACACTCCAAAGGGTTTAGTGAAAATTATTCAATGATAGAACTATTTACAGAGGTAGGAAAAGGAACAAGGGAACCAGGATGGATACAAGGTGCCCACTGGCCAATGAAGGAGGTGGAAGCGCTTCCTGTTCCTGGGCTTGAAGGGTCAGTGAAGGAAACAGTGTTGCCAGAGCCCAGAGGGTTGCAGCCTTGGGAGAAGGGCATGTCCTGCCAGCACTGCCTTGAGGCAGGGAATGGAGGAGGGGAATCTACAACCTGATGTCTTCACCCTTGTCATGGGGTGAATTGTGCCCCCCCACCCCCCATTCATATGTTGAAGCCTTAACTCCCAGCACTTCAGAATGTGACTTCTTAGGAAATAGGGCCTTTAATACAGTCATTAAGGTACAATGAGACCATGAGAGTGAATGAACCCTAATCCAATGTGACTTGTGTCCTTTATAAGAAGAGGAGATTAGGACACAGTCTCACACAGAGGGAAGACCCCGTGAGGACACGAGGAGAAGGGGGTCATCTGCAATCCAAGGAGAGTGACCTCACAAGGAACCAACCTGCTGACCCATTGATCTGGAACTTGTACCCTCCAGAACTGTGAGAAATTAAATTTCTGTTGTTCAAGCCACACAGTTTGTGGTGCTTTGTTATGGCAACCCTAGAAGACTACTACTACACACCTTTCCTGAAGGTGTTCCCTCCTTTCAAAGACCCAGTTCTACAGGAAGTCAGAGGGCAGGGAGCCCGGGGGATTCTGTCTGCATCAGTCAGTCTCTTGGCCACAGAGTGGGAAAGAGAAAGATGTGATATGGGTGGAAGGTGGGGAGGCAAACAGAGAACCCCCAGGACAAAGGGCAAATACAGAAAGCACAGTAGCAGAAAAAAAATAGAGGAGTTGCCTACAGAATGTATGTTCACACGGAGAATGAGAATGTGCCTTGTTTTAAAACTTCAAAGGACTGATCGACACTCTTAAGTAGCGGAAATATATCTAGAGACTATAAGCTTAAATTTCTCACAAAACGCATGAACTAAAAATAGCCTTTTGGAATCTAATCTATTGGTAGGCCAAGAGTTCTGGCACTTGACTTGCAGTTGAGATAAGTTGCCTCTAAGTTAATTATAGGACCATGGTTTGAACAGCTAGAATCGGAATTTTCCAGAACATTTAGTAAGAGCTTAGGGAAAAGCATGGTGCTAAATGTTCTGCAGGATAGAGGGTTTTATATGTTTTATGAGGTGTATCTGAGCAAACCCAGAACTCCCATTTGCCTGGAACACCTAGTGTAGGCATCGTGCATATGGCGGCATTCAAGGTATCTTGTTTTCCATGAAGGAAACAAAGTCTTTTGGTCGTTAGGTGGGTGTTTGAGCCCAGCCCTGGTGTAGTTACTATCTGTGTCCACAAGATGGCAGGCACAGCCAGGAAGAGGCTGCAGGAGCCACTGGATGTCAGTCTCCAGGCTGGACCCCTGGTGGGGTCTCTAGAAGTTCCTGGAGGCAGGCTGGGATTCCATAGAAGTTCTTCCTATGAGGAGGGAAAAGGATCAGGTCAGACGACAATGAAGTAGCTGTGAGGGGAGGGAGGAGATAATCAAGTTTCAGCATAAAGTTGGGAGAGGGATGACAGGGTTTTATTTATTTATTTATTTTTAATTTTTTTGCGGTACACAGGCCTGTCACTGTTGTGGCCTCTCCCGTTGTGGAGCACAGGCTCTGGACGCGCAGGCTCAGCGGCCATGGCTCACGGGCCCAGCCGCTCCGTGGCATGTGGGATCCTCCCGGACCGGGGCACGAACCCGTATCCCCTGCATCGGCAGGTGGACTCTCAACCACTGCGCCACCAGGGAAGCCCCTGTGTTACATAATCTTTTTGAGAACTGAGGATACAGGGTGAACAAAGTGAATAAAACTGTTGATCTCATGGAGCTTTCATTTAAGTACAGAAGACAAACATGTCAATTCATAATAAACACATAATAGAATGTCAGGTGGGGATAAGTGCCATGATTGAACACAGTGGTAGAGAATGGGGAGTGATGGATCCATTTTAGGCAGGGGGTTCAGGGAAGTTCTCTCTGACAAAGTACCATTTGAACAGAGAACTGGGTAAAGTCAGGGAGCAGGCCATGTGGGTATTTGTCCAAGAGCATTCGAAGCAGACAGAATGAGTATCTCAGAGTACAAGTGTCTTGTACGTGCACCTCAGTATATTTGAGCCAGCATTTCTGTAATATAGATCTAGAAGTTGCATTATATTTATGAATGTAATTACTAATGAAAATTAGTGGGTTTCTGCATGTGTCTGAAATCAGTTCCAAAACTGATGGAACTAGGCAGTTTGCCATCAAAATGAGAGCCATCCAAACTCTAATTTCTGAATGAGGTTGAGAAGGGAAATGCATTTGGAAAACAAAATATATTTCATTCAGAAATAATTGAATTCACTTCTTGAATGACTGATACGAACTGACCTAAAGTTATTCAGTAAGACAACAGGAGTTTGGAAGATAGAAACCAAATCAACACTGTTGTTTTTTAAAGTCAAAATCAAGAAGGACCTAAGTCTTAATTAGTATTCTGTTATATGCAACTCTGATTCATTCAAAACCTGAGTTTAGGAGTGGTATTTGCCTATCAATTTAGGAGAAGTCTTTACCCCAGAGAGGAGGATTAGGAATTCCTATGGAATGGGGACCAGAGAATGCTCAATGTTTATGGCTCCTGTGGGGCACAGAGAGATTCTTAGGGAAGAGACAGTAGTGAAAGCAGGATTCTGTGTTCCTGGCATTTTTGCTGCTTGAAATCTTGCTAGACCATATTTTCACAGGCTGCCTTGAAGCCTCTGGGGTTCCTTGGGCAATTTAAGCATACCTTATAATGCAGCAATTTTTAGACATCATAGCTTGTGCTGGTATGTTTGTGTTTTTTCTCATACTTTCTGTATAAATAATACAGGTTTTCTATCTAAGCTTTCATGTACAAAATAGCCCTTTACATGTTATAAAATATTTCCACATGCTTTATCTCATTTGGTACACACAACCCCCTTTAATTTCCATATGACAATAAAAGTAAGAATATTTATTGAATATGGGATTTCATTTTATCTTTATTATTGTTCCAAGTTTATTGATGAGGAAACAGAGTCTCAGTAAAGTAACTCTCAAATGGTTTTGGACAATTGGCGTGACAAAATACCCCATGATTATTTTACTGGTGTAATTGGATGTAAGACTATTTTTCCTCTCAGGTTCAGTTGTGATTTGTAAGGACCCTGCAGTTAATTACCCCCCAGAGTGTGTCCAAATTCAAGATCAAGGAGACAGACCAAGATTAGTTAGCCCTGTTGGTCATTCATTTCCAGTAGAAACAGTGTAGGTTGAAGAGCCTGGCAGAGGAATCTATCGGAATAGAAATGTAGGATGACTGTCTTATGTTTGCTGTGGTACAGGGAATTGTTTCTCCTTATTTCAAGCCAAGTGAGAGGGGCTTCAAGGGAATTACCCAGAAAGTTTGATATGTGTCTCCTGTAGTTTGGAGGACACAGAGGAACTGGAGTTTGACATAGGGCTTAAAAAATCTAAACCCAAGTGGTTCTGATAATTGGCTTGAGAAGCAGAAAGAGGGAAAGATGGGATGTATTAGGAGCATCATACACGTGGGTCAAAAGGTGCTCCCCTGGACCAGGTATGACCAGCCTAGTCCTTTAAAGAACTCTGTCTAAGAGGGCTGCCTGGAGGGAGCAAGCAGAAAGGCAGACTGCCAGAGTCAAGGGCTAAGGAGTCAAAAGCAACCAGATAGAGGAGGGGCACTGCCTGCATCTTGGGAGATGGGGCTGTCTCTGACGATCTTATGAAAGTGTCCCCGTGTGAGAAATTGCCACACCCAGAGGTCAATGCATGGTTGCAACCACTGCAGCTACATACGAACTTTCCTGTTGGTATCAGTTGAGGTAGAGTTGTTTCTGCTGCAATCATAAATTAACTGTAAATCACATCAGCTTAATACAATGAAAGCTCTTTCTGGGCCCACATAAAGATGAGTGGGGTTTGGGTGCCTTGCTCCATCTTGTTGCTGTATCATCTAGAACACGTGGTCTTTAAGGCTGTTGCAGCAGGGACCTTAGGAGGAATGGGCCAGGTACACAGGCTCTTACCTGTGGTCTGGAGGTGACATTATATATATACCTCACATCTTCTTTATCCTTTCATCCATCGATGGACACTGGGTTTTTCTGTATCTTGACTCTTGTAAATAATGCTGCAGTGAACATGCAAGTGCATATATCTTTTCATGTTAGTGTTTTTGTTTTCTTCAGATAAATACCCAGGAGTGGAAATGCTGGGTCATATGATAGTTCTATTTTTAGTTTTTTGAGGAAGCTCTATACTGTTTCCCTAGTAGCTGCATCAATTTTCATTTCCACCAACAATGCAAACTCGAGAGTCCCCTTTTCTTTACATCTTTGCCAACATTTTGGGTTTTTTTTGTCATTTTGATAATAGCCAACCTAACAGACGTGAGGCAGTATCTCATTGCAGTTTTGATTTGTATTTTCCTGCTAATTAGTGACGTTGAGGAATTTTTCATGTACCTATTGGCCATCTGTAAGTCTTCTATGGAAAAATGTCTATTCAGATCCTCGGCCCATTTTTTAATGGGATTGTTTGTGTATTTTTTTCTACTGAGTTGTATGAGTTCTTTATACATTTTGGTTATTAATGCCTTAACTGATATATGATTTGTGAATACTCTCTCCCATTTGGTGGGTTGCCTTTTCATTTGTTGATGGTTTTCTTTGCTGTGCAGAAGCTTTTTAGTTTGATGTAGAACCCCTAGTTTTGCTGTTGTTGCCTTTGATTTTAGTGTCAAATTAAAAAAAAAATCATTGCCAAGACCAATATCAAGCAGCTTATTATCTTTGTTTATTTCTAGGAGTTTTATGATTTCAGGTCTTACATTCAAGTCTTTATTCCATTTTGAGTTCATTTTTGTGAATAGTGTAAGGTAGTGGTCCCATTTCATTCTTTTGCATGTAGCTGTCCAGTCTTTAAAACACCATTTATTGAAGAGTCTCTCTCTCCCCAGTGTATATTCTTGGTTTCTTTGTCATAAATTAACTGATCGTGTATGTGTGGGTTTATTTCTGGGCTCTCTATTCTGTTCCATTGGCCTTTGTGTCTGTTTTTATGCCAGTACCATACTATTTTGGTTACTATCGCTTTGTAATATAGTTTGAAATCAGAGTATGTGATGCCTCCAGCTTTGTGCTTCTTTCTCAAGATTGCTTTAGCTATTTGGGCTCTTTTGAGGTTCTATACAAGTTTTGGGATGGTGTGCTCTATTTCTGTGAAAAAATGCCATTAGTGTTTTGATAGGAATTGCGTTAAATCTGCAGATTGCTTTGGAAAGTATGGACATTTAAACAATATTAAGTCTTCCAATTCATGAGCATGGAATATCATTCCATTTACTTGCATCTTATTCCATTTCTTTCATTAATATCTTAAAGTTTTCAGTGTACAAGTCTTTCACCTCCTTGGTTAAGTTTATTCCTACATATTTTATTCTTATGATGCAATTGTAAATGGGATTGTTTCTTAAATTTCTCTTTCTGATAGTTTGCTATTAGTGTATAGAAACACAACAGATTTTTTATATTGATTTTGTAATCTAAAACTTTACTGAATTCATTTATTACTTCTAACAGTTTTTGTGTAGAATCTTTAGGGTTTCCTATATGTAATTTCATGTCATCTGCAAATAGTGACAGTGTTACATCTTCTTTTCTGATTTGGATGCCTTTTATTTCTTTTTCTTGTCTAATTGCTCTGGTTAGAACTTCCAATAATATGTTAAATAAGATTGGCAAGAGTGGGCATCCTTTTCTTGATCTTAGAGGAAAAATTTTAAGCTTTTTTACCATTGACTATGATGCCTTACATGGCATCATATATGGATTTGTCACATACGGCCTTTATTATGTTGAGGTATGTTCCCTCTACATCCACTTTGCTGAGAGTTTTATTGTAAAATGAATGTTGAATTTTGTCCCATGCTTTTTCTGCATCTTTTGATATTTCAAATGATTTTTGTCCTTCTTTTTGTTAATATGTTGTATTACACTGGTTTATTTGTGAATGTTGAACCATCCTTGCATCCCTTGAATAAATCCCACTTGATAACAGTGTATGATCCTTTTAATGTACTGTTGAATTTCACTTGTTAATATTTTTGTCGAGGATTTATGTTCATCAGGGATATTGGCCTGTAATTTTCTTGTGGTGCTCTTCTCTGGTTTTGGTATCAGGGTAATGCTGGCCTCACAAAATGGGTTTGGAAGTGTTTACTATTCCTTTTTTTAAAAAAAAAATTTGTTTAAGATAGTCCTTTGTTTCTTCATTTTACTTGACTCTCTGTGTTTGTTTCTATGCATTACATAAAACAGCCACCTCTCCCAGTCTTGAAGTGGCCTTGTATGGGAGATGAACTGTTAACTCTGCCCTACCTCTTGGTTGTCTCTTAAACCTTTGTGATTGTCTAAGCAACTATTTTATTTTTAGTGGCTCCCAGTAGTTGAGGACGTGCCAATACCTGTTAGTGTCCAAAGTGGAGGATCTTAGCAGCTAGGTTTGGACTGATTGGAAGCCAGACCCTCAGGCAGCAACCTTTACAGTGTGCAAATATGTACAGCCCCATGGGACTGCAAGCAGAAGTCCACTGGCTGCCAGAGCCAGGCAATCTAGAGGTGTCCTCTTGGCAGCAGTCACAAAAATCAGAGTGCCAGGTGAGTGTACAACCTCCCTTCCAGGACTTATCGGTGGCCTGGAATGGGGCAGAGGGAGAGAACAAAGATGGCATCCACTGGCCTCCATCCCCAGATTGCACCTCAGTGCACCCCTAGATGTGTGAGAACCTGAAGTCTGCCCCTCAGACTGGAGCTCCAGAGCTAGTCTTTCTCTTTCTCAGAAAGAGAAAGGGGTATGTTTCAGTCTGCTGTCTGTGCTGGGTGGTAGCTGGCTAAGAACTTGTCTCCATTTCTTACAGTCCCGTGGGACACAGGGATCAAGCCCTGCCCGCCACCAGAGCCAGGTGATGAAGGGGCATCCCTGGGCATCAGCCACGAAAACTGGGGCACCAGATACATGTACAAGCTCACTTTTAAGGGATACTGATGAGCTGAAGCAAGGCAGAGGGAGAGTGCAAAGATGATGTTCATTGGCCTCGGTCTCCTGAGAGATGTGAGCCATGCCAGAGGCCTGCCCCTCGGGCTTAGGCTCCAGGACAAGCACATAGGCCTCTTTCACAGAAAGACTGGGGTTGTTTCAGTCTGCCGTCTGCACAGTGCCCTGGGGCTGGTAGCCTGCCAAGAACTGTCTCTGTTACAGTCCCAAGGGACCCAGGAACACAAGCCCCACCTGGCCACCTGAGCCAGGTAATCAAGGGGTATCCCCTGGGCAGCAGCTGCAAAAACCAGTGCACCAGACGCGTAAAATCTCCCTTCTGGGATATACTAGCATTCTGCAGTGCAGCAGAAGGAGAGCACACAAAGAAGATACAATCTCTCTGACATCTCTGGATAGGACTACATTAGGCCCTAGATATGTTTAATTAGAAGCCTGCCCCTGAGGCTGCAGCTGTGATGAGAAGAGAATATGCCTCTTTTACAGAAAGTCTCCTCTGACTTTTATCTGTTGCTGTGCTTTAGGGATAGTAGCCTTTTAAGAACTCTTTCTTCAGTGGTTCTAGTCCTGGAGGACCCTTGAGCACAAGCCCCACTGGCCACCAGAGCCTGATGACCTCTAGATTTTGCAGCAGCCATAAAAATTGGGGTGCCAGAGGAGGGTACAAGCTCGTTTCTGTGAGATGCCAGTTAGTGGAGGAGGAAGATGGAGAGCACTGTTTTTGTTGTTAAGCATCTTAAACAATTCAAGTTTGAATGCCTGGTTTTCAGTACACTTGGGTCTTTTGGTTTCACAGGTATTCATTCACTTTTGGACTATGGAGTGATTTTCATTTTCAGAAAATAAATTTCCATGTCATGCGAGATGTTTATAGGAATCATTTGTGATTCCTTTGAGCTGTAGTTGTGTCGTGAATAATGAATACATATTTTAAAAAGAAAGACCCTGAGGAATAGGATATAAAATTGCATCCATATGTAGTTAACTCTAAAATGAATATATGTAAAACGGGTGGTGGTGTTGCAGGAAAACTGGTAAATTATTTGTGGTTCAGATGACATCCAAAGTGATCTACAGAGTCAATAAAATTGTTACTAAAGTCCTAATGGCCTTTTTATAGAAATGGAAAATCCAATTCTACAATTCATAAGGAATTGCAAGGGGAGCCAAATAGCCAAATGGTTTTGAAGTGGGAGAGGAAAGATGCCAAGAACAGAAAACAGGTGTTCAAACAAAAATTGTATAGGAATGTTCAAAGCAGCCCTATTCACAATAGCCAAAAAGTGAAAACAATTCAAATGTCCATCAACTGATGAATGGATAAACAAAATGGTATAGCCATACAATGGAATATTATTCAGCCATAAGAAATTGAAGTCATGATACATGTTATCTCATGGATGAACTTGAAAACTGTTATGTTAAGTGAAAGAAGTTGGACACAAAAGGCCACATTTTATATGATTCCATTTCCATGAAATATTCAGAACAGGCAAATCCATTGAGACCAGAAGCAGATAAGTGGTGGCCAGTAGCTGGGGGGTACGGGGAGAGGAGAAATGGGTGAGGGGAGTGACTGCTTAATGTCCATGGGTTTCTGTTTGGGATGATGAAAATATTCTGGAATTAGCTAGTGGTGATTATTGTACATGTACATAGTACTGCTGAACTGTATGCTTTAAAATGGTTGAAATGATAAATTATATGTAATATGTATGGTACCACAATGAAAAAGTCTGGCAAGTCTTCCTCTCAAGGATTGGTCCGTGGTTCCCTGAGCCAGAGTTAGGATCAGCTGCTCTGCAGCTCTGCAGGAAAGCAGCTGGGCGTTCTCACATAGCCCTGCTTTTGGATGGGTTTAAAGGCAGGGGTGGGCAAGAGCAATGCAGGTAAAAGAAGTATGCAAAGTGCTTGAGAAGAAACCAGCCCCTCTCCTGACACCCATGCCTGCAAAGGGGTGGGAGTGGGCAGCCTGTTAGCCTGTTTTTATGAGTAGAATATTTCAGTGAATAATAAGGATTTTCTGTTATTCTATTAAGATTTAGACAAATACCAAGATTTTGATTGCAATATGCCATTCCCCAAAGGACTCAGGGACGCTTCTTGGAGAAATGTCTTATTCCAGGGCTAGGGCAAGGAAAACACAAGAATAAACTGGAACATCAAATTGGGTCAGAAAATAAGAAAGGGCTTGAAAAATTATGAGACATTTCAAAAGGGCACAGAAGGCAGCTTGAAGACTGTCAGCGGTCAAATCTAGGACAGTTGGAATATGAAAGTAAATCATGGTCAGAATCCATAGTCCGTATACAATAATATAAAGTGTTAGTAAGAATAAACAAATTTTAAAACAAACTACCAACACATAACTGAAGGAGCAGGGAAAACTCTTGCTTAGAGTGAACCCCAAACAAAAAACCCGCCACCAGGGAGCTCCTTCAAGATGATGGAGGAGTAAGATGTGGAGATCACCTTCCTCCCCACCAATAAATCAGAAATACATCTACATGTGGAACAACTCCTACAGAACACATACTGAACGCTCGTAGAAAACCTCAGACTTCCCAAAAGATGCCCTCAGGCCACCTACACAGAGGCAGGGCCAGATCCAAAACTGAACCCCAGGAGCTGTGAGAACAAAGAAGAGAAAGGGAAATTTCTCCCAGCAGCCTCAGGAGCAGCGGATTAAAGCTCCACAATCAACTTGATGTACCCTGAATCTGTGGAATACCTGAATAGACAAAGAATCATCCCAGAATTGAGGCGGTGGACTTTGGGAGCAACTGTAGACTTGGGGTTTGCTTTCTGCATCTAATTTGTTTCTGGTTTTACGTTTATCTTAGTTTAGTATTTAGAGCTTATTATCATTGGTAGATTTGTTTATTGATTTGGTTGCTCTCCCTTTTAAAATTATATATATATATATATATATTTTCCTTTTTCTCTTTTTGTGAGTGTGTATGTGTATGCTTCTTTGTGATTTTGTCTGTATAGCTTTCCTTTTGCCATTTGTCCTAGGGTTCTGTTTTTTTTCTTTTCGTTTTTTAGTATAGTTTTTAGCGCTTGTTATCATTGGTGGATTTGTTTTTTGGTTGGATTGCTCTCTTCTTTCTTTTGCTACTTTTTTTTTTACTTTAAAAATTTTTCATAATGTTTTCTATTTTAATAACTTTATTTTATTTTATTATTTTTTCTTCCTTCCTTCCTTCCTTCCTTTCTATCATCCTTCCTTCTTTCCTCCTTCCTTCCTTCCTTCCTCCCTCTCTTTCTCTCTTTTTTTCTTTCTTTTTTCTTTCTTTTTCTTTCTTTCTTTCTTTCTTTCTTTCTTTCTTTCTTTCTTTCTTTTCTTTTCTTTTCTTTTCTTTTCTTTCTTACTTTCTTTCTCCCTTTTCTTCTGAGCCATGTGGCTGACAGGGTCTTAGTACTCTGGCTGGGTGTCAGGCCAGAACGTCTGACGTGGGAGAGCCGAGTTCAGGACATTGGTCCACCAGAGACCTCCCAGGCCCACGTAATATCAAACAGCGAAAGCTCTCCCAGAGAGCTCCATCTCAACGCTAAAACCCAGCTCCACTCAATGACGAGCAAGCTACAGTGCTGGACACCCTATGCCAAAAAACTAGCAAGACAGGAACACAAACTCACCCATTAGCAGAGAGCCTGCCTAAAATCATAACAATTTCACAGACATCCCAAAACACACCACCGGATGTGGTCCTGCCCACCAGAAAGACAAGATCCAGCCTCATCCACCAGAACACAGGCACCAGTCCCCTCCACCAGGAAGACTACACAACCCACTGAACCAAGCTTACCCACTGGGAGCAGGCACCAAAAACAATGGGAACTACGAACTTGCAGCCAGTGAAACGGAGACCCCAAACACAGTAAGTTAAGCAAAATGAGAAGACAGAGAAATACACAGCAGATGAAGGACCAAGGTAAAAACCCACCAGACCAAACAAATGAAGAGGAAATAGGCAGTCTACCTGGAAAAGAATTCAAAGTAATGATAGTAAAGATGATCCAAAATCTTGGAAATAAAATGGAGAAAATACAAGAAACATTTAACAAGGACCTAGAAAACTAAAGAGCAAACAAACAGTGATGAACAACACAATAAATGAAATTAAAAATTCGCTGGAAGGGATCAATAGCAGAATAACTTAGGCAGAAGAATGGATAAGTGACCTGGAAGATAAAATAGGGGAGAGCACTATCACAGAGCAGAATAAAGAAAAAAGAATTAAAAGAATTGAGGACAGTCTCAGAGACCTCTGGGACAACATTAAACACACCAACATTTGAATTATAGGGGTCCCAGAAGAAGATGAGAAAAAGAAAGGGAATGACAAAATATTTGAAGAGATTATAGTTGAAAACTTCTGTCATATGGGAAAGGGAATAGTCAATCAAGTCCAGGAAGCACAGAGAGTCCCATACAGGATAAATCCAAGGAGAAACACGCCAAGACACATTTTAATCAAACTATCAAAAATTAAATACAAAGAAAAAATATTAAAAACAGCAAGAGAACAACAATTAACATACAAGGGAATCCCCATAAAGTTAACAGCTGATCTTTCAGCAGAAACTCTGCAAGCCAGAAGGGAGTGGCAGGGCATATTTAAAGTGATGAAGGGGAAAAGCCTGCAACTAAGGTTACTCTATCCAGCAAGAATCTCATTCAGATTCGACAGAGAAATTAAAACCTTTACAGATAAGCAAAAGCTAAGAGAATTCAGCATCACCAAACCAGCTCTACAACAAATGCTAAAGGAAGCACAAAGAAGGAAAAGACTTACAATAACAAACCCAAAACAATTAAGAAAATGGTATTTGGAACACACATATCGATAACTACCTTAAATGTAAATGGATTAAATGTTCCAACCAAAAGACATGGACTGGTTGAATGGATACAAAAACAAGATCCATACATATACTGTCTACAAGAGACCCACTTCAGACCTAGGGACACATACAGACCGAAAGTGAGAGGATGGAAAAAGATATTCCATGCAAATGGAAATCAAAAGAAAGCTGGAGTAGCAATTCTTTTTTTTTTTTTTTTTTTTTTTTTTTGCGGTACGCGGGCCTCTCACTGTTGTGGCCTCTCCCATTGCGGAGCACAGGCTCCGGACGCACAGGCTCAGCGGCCATGGCTCACGGGCCCAGCCGCTCCGCGGCATGTGGGATCTTCCCGGACCAGGGCACGAACTCGTATCCCCTGCATCGGCAGGCGGTCTCTCAACCACTGCACCACCAGGGAAGCCCTGGAGTAGCAATTCTTACATCAGACAAAATGGACTTTAAAATAAAGACTATTACAAGAGCAAAGAAAGACGCTACATAATGATCAAGGGATCAATGCAAGAAGAATATATAACAATTGTAAATATTTGTGCACCCAGCATAAGAGCACCTCAATACATAAGGCAAATGCTAACAGCCATAAAAGGAGAAATCGACAGTAACACACTCATAGTAGGGGACTTTAACACCCCACTTTCACCAATGGACAGATCATCCAAAATGAAAATAGATAAGGAAACACAAGCTTTAAATGATACGTTAAACAAGATGGACTTAATTGATAATTATAGGACATTCCATCCAAAAACAGCAGATTACGCTTTCTTCTCAAGTGCTCATGGATCATTCTCCAGGATAGATCATATCTTGGGTCACAACTCAAACCTTGGTAAATTTAAGAAAATTGAAATCATATCAAGTATCTTTTCCACTACAACGCTGTGAGACTAGATATCAATTACAGGAAAAAATCTGTAAAATACACAAACACGGGCTTCCCTGGTGGTGCAGTGGTTGAGAGTCCGCCTGCCGATGCAGGGGACATGGGTTCGTGCCCTGGTCCGGGAAGATCCCACATGCCGTGGAGCGGCTGGGCCCGTGAGCCATGGCCGCTGAGCCTGTGCATCCGGAGCCTGTGCTCCACAACAGGAGAGGCCACAACAGTGAGAGGCCCGTGTACTGCCAAAAAAACACATGGAAGCTAAGCAATATACTACTAAGTAACCAAGAGATCACTGAAGAAATCAGAGGAAATAAAAAAATACCTATAAAAATGACAATGAAAACACAATGACCCAAAACCTGTGGGATGCAGCAAAAGCAGTTCTAAGAGGGAAGTTTATAGCCACACAATCCTACCTCAAGAAACATCTCAAATAAACAACCTAACCTTACACCTGAAACAATTAGAGAAAGAAGAACCAAAAACCCCCAAAGTTAGCAGAAGGAAAGAAATCATAAAGATCAGATCAGAAGTAAATGAAAAAGAGAGCACAGGGAGATCAGCTCGGTGCTTTGTGACTGCCTGGAGGGGTGGGATGGGGAGGGTGGGAGGGAGGGAGATGCATGAGGGAAGGGATGTGGGAACAGATGTATATGTATGACTGATTCACTTTGTTATAAAGCAGAAACTAATAAAAAAAAATAAAATAAATTAAAAAAAGAAGTAAATGAAAAAGAAATGAAGGAAATGATACCAAAGATAAATAAAAATAAAAGCTTGTTATTTGAGAAGATATACAAAATTGATAAACCACTAGCCAGACTCAAGAAAATAAGGGAGAAGACTCAAATCAATAGAATTAGAAATGAAAAAGAAGTAACAACTGACATTGCAGAAATACAAAGGATCATGAGCGATTACTGCAAGCAACTCTGTGCCAATAAAATGGACAACCTGGAAGAAATGGACAAATTCTTAGAAAAGCACAACCTTCCGAGACTGAACCAGGAAGAAATAGAAAATATGAACAGACCAATCAGAAGCACTGAAATCAAAACTGTTATTAAAAATCTTCCAACAAACAAAAACCCAGGACCAGATGTCTTCACAAGTGAATTCTATGAAACATTTAGAGAAGAGCTAACACCTATCCTTCTCAAACTCTTCCAAAATATAGCAGAGGGAGGAAAACTCCCAAACATATTCTACGGGGCCACCATCACCCTGATACCAAAACCAGACAAAGATGTCACACAAAAAACTACAGGCCAACATCACTGATGAACATAGATGCAAAAATCCTCAACAAAATACAGCGAACAGAATCCCACAGCCCATTAAAAGAATCATACGCCATGATCAAGTGGGGTTTATCCCAGGAATGCAAGGATTCTTCAATATATGCAAATCAATCAATGTGATACACCATATTAACAAATTGAAGGACAAAAACCATATGATCATCTCAATAGATGCAGAGAAAGCTTTCGACAAACTTCAACACCCATTTATGATAAACACTCTCCAGACAGTAAGCATAGAGGGAACTTACCTCAACATAATAAAAGCCATATATGACAAACCCACAGCCAACATCATTCTCAGTGGTAAAAAACTGAAACCATTTCCACTAAGATCAGGAACAAGACAACTTGCCCACTCTCACCACTATTATTCAACATAGTTTTGGAAGTTTTACCCACAGCAATCAGAGAAGAAAAAGAAATAAAGGGAATCCAGATCAGAAAAGGAAAAGTAAAACTCACTGTTTGCAGATGACAGGATACTATACATAGAGAATCCTAAAGATGCTACCAGAAACTACTAGAGCTAATCAATGAATTTGGTAGAGTAGCTGGATACAAAATTAATGCATAGAAATCTCTTGCATTCCTATACACTAATGATGAAAAATCTGAAAGAGTAATTAAGGAAACACTCCCATTTACCATTGCAACAATAATAATAAAATACCTAGGAATAAACCTACCTAAGGAGACAAAAGACCTGCATGCAGAAAATTATAAGACACTGATGAAGAAATCAAAGATGATACAAACAGATGGAGAGATATACCATGTTCTTGGATTGGGAGAATCAAGGAGGCAAGAATATACAGAGGAGAAAAGAGAGTATCCTTCCATGTTTGATGTCTATTAACATCAAAAATGAAAAGATAACATGAAAAAATTTCATATTTATTTATAGGTATCACTATTCGTGCATTGATAATGCAGAAGCAGCAGTATGATTGCTTTATGGTCCCCTAGTGTAATTGATATGATTGCTTCATAGTGGCATAGCATATACACTAATCATTATAAAAATTTTATGGCACACAGTATTACAGTCATATTCATAATACAGCATTGGAAACATTGTTACTTTTTTTTTTAAAAAAAAACACTGACCTGAGATGATAGGCTGATATGTTGTTTCTTTGATTATGGGAGAGGCATCCTGAATGATAGTGTGTTTCTTTGGAAGCAAAATTATAAAACAGTAAGAAAACTAAAATGCTATTAATTTTACATTAAATATCACCTTAAGCCTATGAAAGGATAGACTAGTATCTACATATATTTTACTGCATTTTTTTTATTATTAACAATCTATCTAATGCCATTTTGCTTTCTTATCATTCATGTGTTCACTGGAGTAACATTTTTAATTTCCTTAAAGACCTTTTCCTTTGCATTCACAAGTTGACTGTTTGGTGCAGAGGCCTAGCTTTTGGCCTGTCTTTGCTTTTGACATGCTTCCTCACTAAGCTTAATCATTTCTAGCTTTTGATTTAAAGTGAGAGATATGCGACTCTTCCTTTCACTTGAACATGTAGGGTTATTAAGTGGCCTAATCTCAATATTGTTGTGTCTCAGGGAATAAGGAGGCCTCAGGAGATGGAGAGAAATGGGAACTGCCAGTCGGTGGAGCAGTCAGAACACACACAACATGTATCAATTAAGTTCGCCCTCTATATGGTAGTGGTTCATGGCATCCCAAAACAATGACCATAGCAACCTCAAAGACCACTAATCACAGATCACCTTGACAATATAATAATAATGAAGAAGTCTGAAATACTGGGAGAATTGCCAAAATGTGATGCAGAGACATGCAGAGCAAACGCTGTTGGAAAAATGGCACCATTGACTTGCTTGACCCAAGGTTGCCACAAACCTTTAATTTGTAAAATTCAGCATCTGCGAAATGCAATAAAATGAGATATTCATGTGTACAAACCAAACCCAAACACCTTTTCCTGTTATGTTCCTTCTCTTTACTCTGCCTATTACCTCCCTCGGGGTTATCTTGCAATAACATCTACCTACAGATGTTAGGTTCATAATGCGCTTATCTTTTATCATCTTGTCATTAAACATGGGGTTTGGGTTGGTCTTTCAGTTTAGCCTGTTTGGTGCCTTAGTGATAACCATAACACTAGTTAATTTTCCTCCGAGTTCATGCATGCCATGTTATGCTTATATGTTTTAAACCATGTAAGAATGATATAATTACATCTCACTGATGTCAGTATAAACTGACCAGCCTGTTTTCCACTATTTGTGTATTTTTTACCCCTCTGGCAGAGGCCTGCTTATCTTTAGTTCTGTTTACGTGTTTCTAGAGTACTGTGAAGCCAGTGTTATATCTTAATTTATTTTTGAAAAAGGATGGAGATTAAAATTTCTCTCCTTTAGTTTTACAATATTAAATAAATATTGAGCAAACACTTCCTGGGAGATTTAATCATGATCAACTTTAGTTTTGGCTCCCACTGCCCCTTGTTTCTCTCCTGCCCAGGATTAAATGTAAGTCATGTTCACTGGGTTGTCTGGTTTCTCCCAGCAAATGTAAATGGCTTCACTCCAGGGACTAACATGTCCAGTCCCCCATGATATTCATGACTGTGCCCATCATCTAAAAGTGCATCTCCTCCCTCCCCCAGCCTGGACCTACCACACCTGTAAGGGCTCGGGTTGGGAAGGGGACCTGATCCACTTCTTGTCTCTTTCCCCACTTCTGTTCCTACTACACCAGGTTGCATGCAAGGAGAGAGTTAAGGAAAGGTGGTCAAGAAAGTTCTCATCTGATGGCTGTTCCACGACCTGGCATCAGCACTTACACACTTGGCAGATGTTTAAAGCTGAGTCAGCCAGCCCTTTTGGACAAGACTGAACATTGTGTCTCCTATGATTGCCCCACACCTGATCCACCCCAAACACTCACACATTCTTTGCTCTGAAAAACTCCTTGCATGCAAGGTGTCCAAGATCTAGTAATTTTCCTTGACTCTGCCGTCAAAGCTTATTTCTTACACCTTAGGTCCCCTGGGCAGGAAGAAGATACCGGTTAACCATGTCCTCTAACTTAGGGGACACAGGATGCCCCTCTTACTTGACTTGAAGAGGAGATATGTCCATTGCCTTCATTCTTGCAGGAAAAGAGCTCTCTTCAAATATTCCCCGCCCCCCCCATAAATCCTTCCTCAATATCAAATTTAATTTTTTCTTACATTTCATGTGAGTGGGGTGTGAAGCTTATGAACTGTTTCCAGATGTTTCCTTTATGAATTCTGCATGGGGTCTCGCACTTCCTTTGGAAGGCACTATGTACTCTCCTTAGGTCTTTGGGTGAAACTTGCGCTTAACATCCTGTGACATAAAGGGGATAACAGATGTTATTATGTTCATTTTGCATAATATGAATAATTTTAATTTGCATGTTTCAGGCTACACAAAAAATTGGCATGATCTGAGAAGCAGTGAATATTAGAACTGTGCCAACTGTTCATTATTAATCAATTTTATATGAGAGTTCAACCTAAAATGGTTAGTCAATTCTATTCTAGGCATTTTGACGGTATTGACCAAATCTATGTGTCCCAAATTTATTATACCTACGCATTTTAGAATTTGAGTGCATTTTTGTGTAATTTAAAGGCATCGCTTTAATATTCAAAAGTCAATTCAGTTCATCTATCTCAAAATCTAGTTTTGGGAGTCTGTGCGTAGAGGTAATATTTTGTACAGATTATAACAGCTGGGTCATGCTGTCTTGGAGAGGATATTAGTTGTTTCTACAGTTAAATGCCACTTAGAACTAAGAACATAGACCTGGGAAGCATCTAGCTAATACTTTAAATTTTTAAATTAAATGACCAAAAACCAGTGGACATTGTAGAAAGAGTGAGATTTTTCAGGACGGAAGATGAAATGAGAGGAGGAGGGAAGAGTGTAAATATAAATTAAAAAGGTACAAGCAGAATAAGGGTTAGTTTGAAGTTCTTACCCTGGACTGCATGCAGTGTCTGAGGGTCAGTTTTAGGATTTAGGGAGTCTGTAAACCTCCTGAAATTGTTGCAAATGTTATTGTGATAATGTGCCTTTTTTAGAAGAGAGGGTTCTAAGCTTTCACCAGATTTTCAAAGGGACCCCAATGACTCCCACATAGAAAGAATCATGGTTTATTACCAGTAACATTACATTTGGACTTCCGAAATCTGGACTGCCTAAATCCTTCTTTCACTAGCTAGACACACGGTTGGGCTAGTCGTTTTAACCTCTTTGGGCAGCAGTGTTTTTACCTGTGCCCTGGTGTGAGCTGTAGTTCCATGCCAAGCATAGGGATGGGGCTTAGGGAGAGAGCTAAGTAGCATTATTCTTCCTCTCCAGAATTTGGAATCACATGAAAGTAAAATATGTTCCTAAAACAGATGGATACCACATTTCCATCTTATAAATTTTAATTTTATAAAAGCTGGATTGGAGAGTATAGTTTAGATCTGCAGCCAGTGTACCTCTTACATTTCACTACACTGCTTGGAATGTTGATTTACTGCAACAGCAAATAGATGCCTCTGTAAGGTTACTGCCTGGAGAAGCAGAGAATATGGGCATCCTGAGGGCACACTTTTCCAAAAAGAGTGTCCAGAAGGTACTGAATCAAGTGTTTTCAGTTCCTTTCCTCAACTGTACCAAAAAGATTAGAGAGAGAGCACCTAGAGACCATTTTCTTCTAGGAGAGTAAACCACCAGTTTCCTGCTTTATGAGACAGTGTAGAAATGCTGGAAGGCCTGGAAAAGCACTACCCATAGCAAGATGCAAAGCAAAAAGGCTGTTTAATAAGATAGCTCGGAAAAGTCATTTGAGGTCCATGGATGTAGCACATTTTATGTAACTTTAAGAAAGTTTAATTTGATCAAACAAAACATGATTATTTACTTTTTGAAACAAATGTGATATAACCGAAGTGTTTACGGAGGTTAAGGTCTGACGATTATTATAGAATATGTTAAAGTAGTAAAAAAGGGAAGATAAAAACATAAACCAGAAAGCTGTTGTAAAAGTCATGGTGTTAGGAGCTAATTTCCTGAACTGGTAGTAGTAGAAATAAAGATAAACAACCATGATGGTGATTCATTAAATGCTGGGGGCAGAAGAGCTACGGAATCAGAAGAATCATGTACAACTCTAAAGCTTAGGTCTTTGGAGGATGAGGATTGAGTAAATGAGGAAGGAAGTTTTTGGGGTTGTGGCCAATGATGAGTCTTAACTGTGCCATTTTCATCTGCTAGATTCTGTTGGTGAATTGGGATAAGCAATGTATGACTTGCAATTAATAAAACTGAAGCTAGTGACAAAGGAGCCAAGAATATACATTGGGAAAAGGGCCAACCTCTTCAATAAATGGTGTCAGAAAAGCTGGACAGCCACATACAAAATAATAAAATTGGACAACTATCTCAAAACACACACAGACTAACTCAAAATGGATTAAAGACTTGACTGTAAGACCTGAAACCATAAAACTCTTAGAAGAAAACATAGGCAGTAATCTCCTTGACATCAGTCTTGGCAGTGATTTTTGGGGCTTGACATCAGAAGCAAAGGCAGCATAAGCAAAATAAACTAGTGGGTCTACATCAAAACTAAAAAGCTTCTGCATAGCAGTGGAAACTACCAACAAAATGAGAAGGCAACCTACCAAATGGAAGAAAATATTTGCAAATCATATATCTTATAAGGGGTTAATATCCAAAATATATGAAAACTCATACAATTCAATAGCAAAAATCCAAACAATATGATTAAAAAGTGGGCCAAAGATCTGAATAGACATTTTTCCAAAGAACACGTACAGATGGTTAAGAGTGAAACACATGAAAAAGTGCTCAACATCACTACTCATCAGGGAAATGCAAATCAAAACCACAATGAGTTATTACCTCACACCTGTGAGAATGGCTGTCATCAAAAAGACAGGAAATAAAATGTGTTGGCAAGGATGTGGAGAAAAGGGAATCTTCGTGCACTGTTGGTGGGAATGTAAATTGATACAGCCACTATGGAAAACATCATGGAGATTCTTCAAAATAATAAAAATAGAACTACCACGTGACCCAGAAATTCCACTTCTGGGTGTTTAGTCAAAGAAAACAAAAAGAGCATTATTTATAATAGACAAAATATGGAGGCAGCCTAAGTGTCCAACAACGGATAAATGGATAAAGAAAATGTGGTGTATATATACAATGGAATACTACTCAGCTATAAAAAGGAATGGAATCTTGCCATTTGCGACAACATTTAGGTAGAATAAAAAACAAAACAAAGCTGCGCTTATAGATACAGAGAACAGATTGGTGCTTGCCAGAGGTGAGGGATGTCAGGGGGTGGGAAAAATGGATGAAAGAGATCCAAAGGTACAAACTTCCAGTTATAAAATAAGTCATGGGTATATAAAGTACACCATGGTGCCTATATTTAATAACACTGTATTGCATATTTGAAAGCTCTCATCACAAGAAAAAAATGTTATAACTCTGTATGGTGATGGATGTTAATTAGACTTACTGTGGCGACCAGTCTGCAATATATACAAATACCAAATTATTATGTTGCATACCTGGAACTAATGTCATATGTCAATTATACCTCAATAAAAAGTAAACTGAGACTACTATTTTATTACCTATCCAACGTTATACCGTAATTGGGCTTTCCAAGTTATCTCTGGATGACATAACTAGTATTGGTGTTATTTGTAGGTACACTTAATTGAGTTTTATGATTCTCTACTAGGCATTCTGCCAGTTATCAATTTATGGCTTCTCAGCTGCACATTCACCCTTCCCTACCTTCTCTGCTGCAATGGAGCACATTTCTGCTTTGCCGCAAGTACGCTGTCAAGCTTTGCCAGTAGAGGGAGCTAGAGAGTGATGGTACAAGATGGGGCTTCCTAGTTCTGCAGCTGCGGGCTTGCTTCTTCTCCCTGGATTTGTCAGCTGTGTGTGTGTGTGGTGGGGCAGGGAGCGTCCCATGGCACTCAATTCAAGCTGTGTGCCCAGAGTACACTGCCATTTTGAAGGCGCCCAGCCCCAGCTCTGGCCTGGCGACCACCTTACATGGACATCATGCACCTCAGACCTCCTGGTGCCCTGCTGATGAGTGTGGGCTACTCGCCAAGGTACGCTTCGTGCATTCGCCTCGGCCAGTGTCGCCAGTTTTTCCAGTGCTGGGCTCCTGCAGAGTGTGCTTTCTGCAGTGCTCACATCCTGCAGCAGCCTGGTTTTCTCTATCCCGGTCCCTTCCTGGTTCACACTTTCTTCAGTGGTCAGCGCTTGCAATGGCTCAGCTTTCTCTAGCTCTGGGAGCCCGCAGGGTCATGGCTTTCTCTTACACTGGGATCCTACAGGGAAGGCTTCCTCCAGCAGTTTCCCTTGGTGCCTGGAGGGCAGATTTTCTGCAAGTTCCACTTATGAGGCACTTAGAACTCCCCACCACCCAGAGAGCCGTGGTTTTGCCCTTCCCAAAGGAGACAGCATTTCAGCCCTGGAGAAGAGGGCCCTTCTGAGGGTACCCATTTTCAACCTTAAGGATATGGGTTGCTCCATATATCTGTTCCTCCCGGTTCTTAAGTATTCTCTTTAACTCTTATTAGCCAATTCTCCATTATTCCAATTCCATGCTAATAATTCTTTATGTTAAACTTTTCTCATTCACATTACTATGTGGTTTCTGTCTCCTTACTGGATCCTAACTAATACAGGCATTGACCTTGCAATCTTTCTCATCTTCTCTTACCCCTCTACCAGTGACCACTCTCAGTCCGATTCTACTTTATAATGACTCCTTGCTTGTGTCTATGTAGCCCTAACCACTTGAAAAAGACCTGCAGTAAAGCAGCTCTATTCTGAATTATGTAAATCTTGGAGGTCTAACTCATTTATTAATTATTAATTAAAATAATTAAATTTATTAATTTATTAATCAATTTATTAAATTATTAAAAATTATGAATTATGAATAATATTCAGAAAATTATGAATAATTTTGTGGCTCACTTGAGTAGGAGAAGTCTTAATGGAATAGAACGGGGAAGAGTACGGATCCTGAAAGCAGGAGTGACCTACCTGCTTCCTGCGTCTGCAGGGAAAAGGCATGTAGCTTTTTCCCTTCTCTTCTCCGTTTTCTCCTTTCTCACTTTTATCTCCAAGTAGGCAGGGACTGAAATGATACTTTAGGACTGGAATTAGGCTGCACAGGACTGGGGAGGCTGGAATAAACTGGCGAACAGAAGATTGCAGTTTTCCAAGCAAGTCTGAATTACTCCAGTCAAGACATTAGTCAGACGAACCTCCAGTAAGGTTTCCCGCAAATGAATGTTGGGACAGTTATCTGGCAAACCACGGCCACTTCTCTCCTTTTCCCTGTCTAATTCCATACCCGACCCCAACCTCCTGACACCAAGTGTCCACCTCGTGCCAACATGCTCCCAAGTTCTCAACCCCCATGTGGTCTGCTCTGTCCCTCCCCGCCTAAGGAATTCACTTTCCATGATTGCTTCTCTTCCTTCTGTTCCCTTTAATAAAAAACTCCCAGTCATTGAGCCTGAACTAACTTAGTGCTTTTTAACATTAAGGAATAAATGACTATTTATACTATATACTGTATAACATATACTATATACTGTACTATATTTAATACCCATCTGTAGCCCTAAAGAGGAGCTTCTTAGCCAAATTAACTTGAATTGATGGAATGTGGTCAGGAAAAGATTAGGTAGATAGTTTGGAGAAGGAGACATAATGATACTTTCGGTTCAACCTAAATGCCTCCTGTTTCTCCATCATATCCAAGCTAGGTTTCTGAGGGAAAAGTATTGGTAATTAGCTTGGAGCTACATGCCACTCAAACCTGAGTATACATGCCTCTTAGCTGCATACCTCTCAAACCTTTATTGAATACTATGTTCCCATAGGGCCACTAAGAACCAACGAATCATGCTCAGGTTGGCAAAATAAACTGGAGAAATTGTGGATTTCTGGGTCATCTTTTGAGGTGTGCATTCACTCCTGGCAAACATTGCTCCTGACAATGTCATTTCCCCTGCACAGTTGGCTGACCCAAGCGCTTGCTTCTTTCGGTTTTATACAATGAAGCAGCCGAAGAGTTAACTAAGTTGCTCAAGGTCATGGCCCATTGAGGCATCAAAAATGATTAGACTCTTGAGTCATTCTATGTCATCACATTGCTTTCTATCAGGGGATTTTACTTTGAATTTTTCAAATCCCTGACCCATTTTTAAACTTGCAGGTTGGACTTGTGAACCGAGGAAAATGGTAATTTGCAGGGGAGAGATTTCAAATACCTACTGATAGGAAGGTGGCATAAAAGACCTCGAGGTTTTCAAAGTCACTTCACAAGGCTTTTTGAGTCTTCTGAACATCAAATGATTCTCTCAAAAAAAAAATACTTCTAATCTCAAGGTTAAAGAAAGGAGGGTGAAAAGCAAGGACTGTTGTCAAAGCCTGTTCTGAAAAAATGTGGAAGAGCACATGGGCAGAAGAAGGGATAAGTATAAAATGTTTTCATCTATATTTTAATATAATTATGTGGTGATTTCTTTCCATACATTGATTTGAAATTTCTAGTCCATCAGGCTTATTTTATTTTTAGATTTCTTTCTTTTCTTAATTATATATTGGGTTGGCCAAAAAGTTCATTTGGGTTTTTCTGTAGCATCTTGTGGAAAAACCCAAACGAACTTTTTGGCCAACCCAATATTATATTTTTTAATATGTGTATATGGATGTATATACACACATATCTATACACACACGTGTGTGTATATATATATATATATATATGCATGTATTTTGATTGTAAGAGTTGTAGAGGTCCAGGACAATTTTCAACCTTACCAAGTCTGTTATCCAAGGTCAGGGCCCTGACTTGGCAGGAATAGAGTATTAGCACTTGGGATCTAGACATTTGAGTTAATACACTCAAATATCTTGAATTTCCTGGATCCTTTGGGCCTACAGAAGTAAGAGCTATCGCTTTTTCCAGTTGAAAGCTAGTTCTGCCATCTGCTTGAAGATGATGTGGGGACTTCTGCTTAGCAAGATTACTCATGTCCTTTTTTTTTTTTTTTTTTTTTTTTGCGGTACATGGGCCTCTCACTGCTGTGGCCTCTCCCGTTGTGGAGCACAGGCTCCGGACGCGCAGGCTCAGCGGCTATGGCTCACGGGCCCAGCCGCTCCGCGGCATGTGGGATCCTCCTGGACCGGGGCACGAACCCGCGTCCCCTGCATTGGCAGGCAGACTCTCAACCACTGCGCCACCAGGGAAGCCCACTCATGTCCTTTTAAAGTCTACTCACACTTTCTTCCCCCAGTCACCAATGGCAAACAAGGTTCACTCAAAAACATTGGATTCCCCAAGTTTCTGTAAACCTTTCCTAGTTAAAGTTAGTGCTCTCACCTTGTTTATTTTTAATTTTTTCCCCTTTTTCATTTCTAATTTTATTATTTTGAGTCCTCTCCCTCTTTTTCTTGATGAGTCTGGCTAATGGTTTATCAATTTTGTTTATCTTCTCAAAGAACCAGCTTTTAGATTTATTGATCTTTGCTATTTTTTTTTGTTTCTATTTCATTTATTTGTGCTCTGATCTTTATGATTTCTTTCCTTCTTCTAACTTTGGGTTTTGTTTATTCTTCTTTCTCTAGTTCCTTTAGGTGTAAGGTTAGATTGTTTATTTGAGATTTTTCTTGTTGTTTGAGGTAGGCTTGTATAGCTATAAACTTCCCTCTTAGAACTGCTTTTGCTGCATCCCATAGGTTTTGGATTGTTGTGTTTTCATTGTCATTTTCCTCTAGGTATTTCTTTATTTCCTCTTTGATTTCTTCAGTGATCTCTTGGTTATTAAGTAGTGTATTGTTTAGCCTCCATGTGTTTGTGTTTTTTACGTTTTTCCCCCCTGTAATTGATATCTAGTCTCGTAGCATTGTGGTCAGAGAAGATGCTTGATGCGATTTCAATTTTCTTAAATTTACTGAGATTTGATTTGTGACCCAAGATGTGATCTATCCTGGAGAATGTTCTATGAGCAATTGAGAAGAAAGTGTATTCTGTTGTTTTTGGATGGAATATCCTGTAAATATCAATTAAGTCCATCTTGTTTAATGTATCATTTAAAGCTTGTGTTTCCTTATTTATTTTCCTTTTGGATGATCTGTCCATTGGTGAAAGTGGGATGTTAAAGTCCCCTACTATGATTGTGTTACTGACTATTTCCCCTTTTATGGATGTTAGCATTTGCCTTGTGTATAGTGATGCTCCTATGTTGGGTGCAGAAATATTTACAATTGTTATATATTATTCTTGGATTGATCCCTTGATCATTATGTAGTGTCCTTCTTTTTGTCTTGTAATAGTCTTTTTTTAAAACTCTATTTTGTCTGATATGAGAATTGCTATTCCAGCTTTCTTTTGATTTCCATTTGCCTGGAATATCTTTTTCCATCCCCTCACTTTCAGTCTGTACATGTCCCTAGGTCTGTAGTGGGTCTCTTGTAGTCAGCATATATATGGGTCTTGTTTTTGTATCCATTCAGCCAGTCTATGTCTTTTGGTTGGAGCATTTAATTCATTTACATTTAAGGTAATTATTGATATGTATGTTCCTATTACCATTTTCTTAATTGTTTTGGGTTTGTTATTGTAGGTCTTTTCCTTCTCTTGTGTTTACTGCCTAGTGAAGTTCCTTTAGCATTTGCTGTAAAGCTGGTTTGGTGGTGCTGAATTCTCTTAGCTTTTGCTTGTCTGTAAATTTAATTTCTCTGTCAAATCTGAATGAGATCCTTGCTGGGTAGAGTAATGTTGGTTGTAGGTTTTTCCCTTTCATCACTTTAAATATGCCCTGCCATTCCCTTCTCGCTTGCAGAGTTTCTGCTGAAAGATCATGTGTTAACCTTTTGGGGATTCCCTTATGTGTTATTTGTTGCTTTTTCCATGCTGCTTTTAATATTTTTTCTTTGTATTTAACTTTTGATAGTTTGATTAATATGTGTCTTGGCGTGTTTCTCCTTGGATTTATCCTGTATGGGATTTTCTGTGCTTCCTGGACTTGATTAACTATTTCCTTCCCCATTTTAGCAGTTTCCAACTATAATCTGTTCAAATATTTTCTCAATCCCTTTCTTTTTTTTTTTTTTTCTTCTTCTGGGACCCATATAATTTTAATGTTGGTGCGTTTAATGTTGTCCTAGAGGTCTCTAAGACTGTCATCAATTCTTTTCATTCTTTTTTCTTTATTCTCCTCTGCAGTAGTTATTTCCACTATTTTATCTTCCAGGTCACTTATCTGTTCTTCTGCCTCAGTTATTCTGCTATTGATCCCTTCTAGAGAATTTTTAATTTCATTTATTGCATTGTTCATCATTGTTTGTTTGCTCTTTAGTTCTTCTAGGTCCTTCTTAAACATTTCTTGTATTTTCTCCATTCTAGTTCCAAGCTTTTGATCCTCTTAACTCTCATTACTCTGAATTCTTTTTCAGGTAGACTGCCTATTTCCTCTTCATTGGTTTGGGCTTGTGGGTTTTTACCTTGCTCCTTCATCTGCTGTGTATTTCTCTGTCTTCTCATTTTGCTTAACTTACTGTGTTTGGTGTCTCTGTTTCGTAGGCTGCAGGTTTGTAGTTCCTGTTGTTTTTGGTGTCTGTCACAGTGGGTACGGTTGGTTCAGTGGCTTGTGTAGGCTTCCTGGTGGAGGGGACTGGTGCTTATGTTCTGGTGGGTGGAGCTGGATCTTGTCTTTCTGGTGGGCAGGGCCACGTCTGGTGGTGTGTTTTGGGTTGTCTGTCAACTCAGTACGATTTTAGGCAGGCTTTCTGCTAATGGGTGCAGTTGTGTTCCTGTCTTGCTAGTTGTTTGGCATGGGACCCCCAGTACTGGAGTTTGCTGGCCGTTGACTGGAGCTGGGTCTTAAGGTTGAGATGGAGATCTCTGGGAGAGCTCTCACTGATTGATATTATGTGGCATCGGGAGAAGTCTTGAGAGAAGTCTGGTGGTCCTACTCCTGAACTCGGCTCTCCCACCTCAGCATCTCTAGCCTGACACCAGGCTGTGGCACCAAGATCCTGTCAGTCACACGACTCAGAAGAAGAGGGAGAAAAGGATAAAGAAAAAAATAATAATAAAGAAAAAGGAAAAATAAATTAAAAAAAGAAATAAATTATGAAAAAAAATAGTAAAAAAAAAAAAGAAAAAAGAGCAACCAAACCAATAAACACATCCACCAATGATAAGAAGTGCTAAACACTAAACTAAGATAAACATAAAAATCAGAAACAAATCAGTCACAGGTAGCAAACCCCAAGTCTACAGTTGCTCCTGAAGTCCACTGCCAGAATTTTTCAACGATTCATTGTTTATTGAGGTGTTCCACAGATGCAGGGTACATCAAGTTCATTGTGGGGATTTAATCTGCTGCTCCTGAGGCTGCTGGGAGAGATTTCCCTTTCTCTTCATTGTTCGCACAGCTCCTGGGGGTTCAGCTTTGGTTTTGGCCCTGCCTCTGCATGTAGGTCACCCTCAGGCATCTTTTCCCCACCCAGACAGGAGGGGGGTGTTAAAGCAGTGGCTGATTAGGGGGCTTTTGCTCATTCAGGCCGGGGAGTGGGAGGGGTACGGTAGTTATAATTGGAATGTGGGGCGAGCCTGCGGCAGCAGGGGCTGATATGATGTTGCAACAGCCTGGTGCATGCCATGTGTTCTTCCAGGGAAGTTCTTCCTGGATCATGGGACCCTGGCAGTGGTGGGCTGCACAGGATCCTGAGGGGAGTGGCGGGTGGATAGTGACCTGTGTTTGCACACAGGATTCTTGTTGGCTGCTGCAGCAGCGTTAGTGTTTCATGCCTGTCTCTGGGGTCTGAGCTGATAGCCGTGGCTCGCACCCATCTCTGAAGCTCATTTAGGTGGTGCTCTGAATCCACTCTCCTTGGGCACCCCGAAACAATGGTTTCTTGCCTCTTAGGGAGGTCCAAACTTTTTCCTGGATTCCCTTCCTCCTAGATGTGGTGCACTAGCCCCCTTCAGGCTGTGTTCACACAGCCAACCCCAGTCCTCTCCTTGGGATTTGATCTGTGAAGCCTGAGCCTCAGCTCCCAGCCCCCACCTGCACCAGTGGGTGAGCAGACAAGCCTCTCAGGCTGGTGAGTGCTGGTCTGCACTGATCCTCTGTGTGGGAATGTCTCCACTTTGCCCTCTGCACCCCTGTTGCTGTGCTGTCCTCTGTGGCTCTGAAGCTTCTCCCCTGTCCACCCCCCCATCTCCACCAGTGAAGGGGCTTCCCAGTGTGTGGAACTTCCTCCTTCACAGCTCCCTCACAGAGGTGCAGGTCCCATCCCTATTCTTTTGTTTCTGTTTTTTCTTTTTTCCTTTGCCCTACCCAAGTATGTGGGGATTTTCTTGCATTTTGCGAATTCTGAGGTCTTCTGCCAGCGTTCAGTAGGTGTTCTGTAGGAGTTGTTCCACATGTAGATGTATTTTTGATGTACTTGGTGGGGAGGAAGGTGATCTCCACATCTTACTCCTCTGCTGTCTTGAAGATCCCCCCAAACCTCATTTTTAAATCCATTCATCTGTTGATGGACACTTAGATTGCTTCCTTATCTTGGTCATTGTAAATAATGCTGCAGTAAACGTAAGAGTGAATATATCTTTTTGTGCTAGTATTTATTTTCCCCGTTGAATAAAAACTCATAATAGAATTGCTGGATCATATGGTAGTTCTATTTCTAATGTTTTGATAAATCCCCATAATGTTTTTCATAGTGGCTGCACCAATATACATTCTTGGCAACAGTGCACAAGTGTCCCTTTTCTCCGCATCCTTGCCAATACTTGTTATTTCTTGTATTTTGATGACAGCCAATCTATCAGGTGTGAGATATTAGATCACTGTTGTTTTGATTTGTATTTCCTTTGTGATTAGTGACATTGAGCACCTTTTCATGTACCTCTTGGCCATTTGTATGTCTTCTTTGGAAAAATGTCTATTCAGATTCTCTGTCCATTTAAAAAATTTTTTTTTCTATTGAGTGAGTTCTTTATATATTTTGGGTATCAACCCCTGATCAGATATATGATTTGCAAATATTTTCTCCCATTCAGTAGGATGCCTTTTCATTTTGTTGATGGTTTCTTTTGCTGGGCAGAAACCTTTTAGTTTGTCATTGTCCCACTTGTTTATATTTGCTTTTGTTGTCTGTGTTTTGGTGTCAAATGCAAAACTAATCACCAAGATTGATATCAGAGAGCTTACTGCCTATGTTTTCTTCTAGGAGTTTTATGTTTTCAGGTCTTACAGTCAAGTCTTTTATCCATTTAAAAATTTTTTAATTTATTTTTTGGCTGCATTGGGTCTTCGTTGCTGTGCATGGGCTTTCTCTAGTAGCGGCGAGCAGGGGCTGTTCTTCATTACCATGTGTGGGCTTCTCATTGTGGTGGCTTCTCTTGTTGCAGAGCGTAGGCTCTACACACCTGGGCTTCAGTAATTGTGGCTCAGGGGCTTAGTGGCTGTGCTGCATGTGGGATCTTCCCGGACCAGGGATCCAGCCTGTGTCTCCTGCATTGGCAAGCAGATTCTTAACCACTGCACCACCAGGGAAGTCCCTTTAATACATTTTGAGTTAATTTTTGTCTATGGCGTGAGATGGTGGTCCAGTTTCGTTCTTTTGTACATGGCTGTCCAGCTTTTCCAACACCATTTATTGAAGAGACTGGCCCTTTCCCCATTGTATATTGTTGACTCCTTTGTCATAAATTAATTGGCCAGCAACTGAATCAGATATAGGAGAACTCAGGCTGAAGAGATATGGGTTGAGGTCTGCTCTATGTATATTTAAATTCCTTAAAAATAAGGAATTTTTGATAATAATACAGACTTAGTTACCCTCTCATGCAAAGGACAATTTTTAATGCAAAGGCATAATAACTGATTTAGAATTCAAGAATATGTAGGACAGGTGTTGGCTAACTATGGACGGTGGGCCAGATGACACCCCCTGATGGTTTTAGTAAATAAAAGTTTTATTGTAACACAACCCATTTGTTTCCATATTGTCTCTGACTGCTTTTGCACTACAGTGGCAAAGTTGAGTACTTGTGACAGTCTAGATGCCCACAAAGTCTAAAATATTTACTCTCTGGCCCTAAACAGAACAAGTTTGCCGACTCCTGACATAGAGCTTAAATGGGAAGATTTTTAGCTAGGGAAGCCTCCCTCTGTTGCCTTCTATAGGTGAGGATGACTTGTCCTTTTGTCAAGATGCTCACTGGTCTGTTGGTTCATTTGAGCGCTTTGTGAATTGGTGCTATTATACTGTTGGCAGACAGTTTCCGACTGCCAATTTGGACATTTTCCCCTGAAATGATGACAGATGAAAGATTTCTTGAGGTCCTTTCCAGGTTAAGCTCTGGTGTTGGGAAAATGTACAGTGCTGACAATGTGAAATGACAGCAATTTGGGGAAGATTCGCTACGAATACATATATATATATATATATATATACGTCTTCATATTAGGCAGGTTCTTCTTTCTATTGAGAGGAAAAAGCACTTTTTATCCAGGTTGGATGTCATTTGAGAGATGAAGGATCTGTTTTGCTCATAAGGAGATTTCAGAAGAACTTGTTATAGATAGTAGATCACAATTTATAGGCAATTTCTTCATGTATCACCAAAAGAGACAATTTCTAACACTTTACTACCAGTTTTCATTATCTTCAATTTGCTGGAAAGGCCCAAAGTGCTGTGCAAATATGTAAGAACATCCTTTTGCAGGATCATACATTTATAGAAATGCTGAGTTACTGGGGGCACTCCCACGATAGCAGCTAAATTTAATAGATCCTACAGTGCATCAGTTGGACTGATGCACTGTAGGATCTATTAAACCCACATTTCCCACGTTAGGAAATATTCCGCTTCCTAAACTGTCAACGCCACAACAGCAAGTTCAAACATCAGCCACATTATGGCAAGCAGAACTCATGGAGACTCTTCTGTGAAAAAATTCTGACTCTTTAGAAGGACAGTACAAAAATACAGTCAGAGATGCCGGAAGATGAAAGGGGAAAAAAGTAATTCACTAAGGTTTCATGCTCATGTAATAGAATTTTAATGGAGAAATTTTTTTAATAGATCTTTATTGGAGTATAATTGCTTCACAATACTGTGTTAGTTTCTGTTGTACACCAAAGTGAATCAGCCATATGCATACGTATGTTCCCATATCCCCTCCCTCTTGAGCCTCCCTCCCACCCTACCTATCCCACCCCTCTAGGTCATCGCAAAGCACTGAGCTGATCTCCCTGTGCTATGCTGCTGCTTCCCACTATCTAGCTATTTTACATTCGGTAGTGTATATATGTCGATGCTACTATCACTTCGCCCCAGCTTCCCCCTCCCACCCCGTGTCCTCAAGTCCATTCTCTATGTCTATATCTTTATTCCTGCCCTGTCACTAGGTTCATCAGTACCATTTTTTTTTTTTTAGATTCCATATATATGCGTTAGCATACGGTATTTGGTTTTCTCTTTCTGACTGACTTCACTCGGTGTGACAGACTCTAGGTCCATTTTAATGGAGAAATTTTGACTGAGCCATCAACATATACAAAGAATTAAATTCCTAAGTATGGGAGTCAGACCAAGAATTCTCAGAGGAAGTATTCAGAACTGTGCTTTTTGACTCTATGGCATTGTACATGTAGTAAGGGCGTAGAAATGTAGGCTTCTTTAATATAGGCAGAAGATTTAGTGATGAAGTTTAAGAGAAAGCTGTTGATATAGAGACAGAGAGTAGAATGGTGCTTTCCAGGGACTGGGGGCAGAGGTCATAGGAGTTATTGTTTAATGGGTATAGTGTTTCTGTTTGGGATGATGAAAAAGTTGTGGAAATGGAGAGTGATGATAGTTGCACAGTATTGTGAAAGTGATTAATGCCACTGAATTGTACACTTAAAAATGCTTAAAATGGCTTTGTGTTAAGTATATTTTACCATAATTTAAGAAAGAGAGAGGAAGTTATTGTTGTGCTATGAGTTCCACCCCTCAAAACAGAAGACTGGGGATGTGTCTTCCTCACCTCAAGCACTGTGGTGAGAGTATTCAAAGAACCATTTAAGCTTGATTATTATATCTTCCCCTCTGTCCCCACACACGAGGGCATTCCAGGACATGGTGCCTGACCTATGCCTGAGGAAAGGTTAACGGTCTTTGGATATAAGAAAGAGCTTTGCATGAGAATAAATACTGCCAACTACAATGAAGATAATTATTTATGAGTCCTGCAAGTAATGAAGAGCAAATGCAACACTTGTAAACTATTGTTTACAATAGTTTACAGTCATTTGGAAAAATCCTTTGGCAATATGTAGTAAAAGTAAACACATGCATAGCCAATAATTCAGAAATTCCACTCCTAGGTGTATATCTAACAGAACTGACTTTGTAAGTGCACCAAAAGACATACAGAAGAACGTTTATGTAACAATTTTATAGCTGTAGCAATAGCCTTCAAATGGAGACAATAAAAAAGCCAATTTATAGTAGAATAAGTAAACAAATTATGGTATATTCATGCAGTGACATTATTTAACAATAAAATCAATTAACTATTGCCATACACAACACCATGGATGAATTCCCACCCCCCCAAATTTTGAGCAAAAGAAGACAGATATAAAGGAGTATTTACTATAAGAATTCATGTAATATTTTCTTATTATTCTTTTAATGTCTATAGGAATTATAGCTTTGTCCTTTCTTTTATTCTTGATATGCGTAATGTGGGCCTTCTTTCTCTTGTTGTGATTATTCTGGCTGCAAAATTTTCAATTTTATTGATCTTAAAAAGCCCAGATTTTTTTTTTAATTTTATTTAATTTATTTTTTATACAGCAAGTTCTTATTAGTTATCTGTTTTATACATATGAGTGTATATATGTGAAGCCCAATCTCCCAATTCATCCCCCTCCCCAACTTTCCCCCTTCGTGTCCATACATTTGTTCTCTATGTCTGTATCTCTATTTCTGCCTTGCAAACTGGTTCATCTGTACCATTTTTCTAGATTCCACATATATGCATTAATATACGATATTTGTTTTTCTCTTTCTGACTTATTTCACTCTGTATGACAGTCTCTAGATCCATCCACGTCTCTACAAATGACCCAATTTCATTCCTTTTTATGGCTGAGTAATACTCCATTGTATTATTATTATATGTACCATATCTTCTTTATCCATTCATCTGTCGATGAAAAAGCCCAGATTCTTGATTCTTCAGTTTTCTCCTTGTTTTTTTTTTTGTTTACTTACAATTCCATTGATTTCTGCTCTGCTCTTTATTACTCCCTTCCTTCTGATTGCTGTGTGTTTTGATTTTCTCTTCTTTTTTTCCCATCTGTTTAAGGTAGAATCTTAGATAACTGATTTAAGATTTTCTTCTTCTGCAATATAAACACTTATTAGTATAATTTCCTTCTAAGCCCTCCTTTAGCTGCATTTCACAGATTTTGATACATTGTATTTTTATTTTCATTCAGTTTAAAATATTTTCTAATTTCCTTTGTGACTTTCACTTAGACATAGTTATTTAGAAATGTATTGCTTGGTTTCCAAATATGTGGGAAGTTTTCAGGTATCTTTGTGTTGTTGATTTCTAGTTTGTTTCCATGTGATCGGAGAACACACTTTGTATAATTTCAGTTCTTTTAAATTCCTTGAGGCTGGGTTTATGTTTGTGGATATGGTCTATCTTGGTGAATATTCTATGTGCACTTGAAAATAATTTACATTCTGTTGTTTTGGGGTGGACCATTCAAGAAATATCATCTAGGTTATGTCGGTTAATAACGTTACTCAGGTCTTCCATATCCTTACCTATTTTCTGTCTACTTGTTATGTTGTTTACTGAGAAAGGATTGTTGAATCTTCAACTTTAATTATGAATTTGTCTATTTTCATTTCTCTCAGATTTCGCTTCATCTATTTTGAAGCTCTGTTGTGAGACGCATACAAATTTAGGATTGTTGAATCTTCAACTTTAATTATGAATTTGTCTATTTTCATTTCTCTCAGATTTCGCTTCATCTATTTTGAAGCTCTGTTGTGAGACGCATACAAATTTAGGATTGTTATTTCTTTGTGATGAATTGACTCCTTTATCATTATATAATGTCTTTTTTTTTGCAATGTCCTTTTTATCCTTTGAAATGTTTACTTCCGATATCAGTACAGCCACTCCAGTTTTCTTTTATTTATTTATTTATTTATTTTTACTTTAGTTACTTTTTAATTGAAGTATAGTTGATTTAAAATATTATATTAGTTTCAGGAGTACAGCACAGTGATTCAGTATTTTTACAGATTATACTCCATTATAGCTTATTACAAGATAATGGCTGTAATTCCCTGTGCTATACAATATATCCTTGTTGCTTATCTATTTTATACATTGTAGTTTGTATCTTTTAATCCCATGTCCCTAATTTGTCCCTCCCCCCTTCCCTCTCCCCTTTGGTAAACATCAGTTTGTTTTCTATATCTGTGAGTCTGTTTCTGTTTTGATATATACATTCATTTGTATTATTACTATTTTTTAACATCTTTATTGGAGTATAATTGCTTTACAATGGTGTGTTAGTTTCTGCTTTATAACAAAGTAAATCAGTTATACATATACATGTGTCTCCATATCTCTTCCCTCTTGCATCTCTCTCCCTCCCACCCTCCCTATCCCACTCCTCTAGGCGGTCACAAAGCACTGAGCTGATCTCCCTGTGCTATGTGGCTGCTTCCCACTAGCTATCTATTTTAGGTTTGGTAGTGTATGTATGTCCATGCCACTCTCTCACTTTGTCCCAGCTTACCCTTCACACTCCCCATATACTCAAGTCCGTTCTCTAGTAGGTCTGTGTCTTTATTCCCGTCTTGCCCCTAGGTTCTTCATGACCATTTTTTTTTTTTTAGATTCCATATATATGTGTTAGCATACGGTATTTGTTTTTCTCTTTCTGACTTACTTCACTCTGTATGAAAGACTCTAGGTCCATCCACCTCACTACAAATAACTCAATTTCATTTCTTTTTATGGCTGAGTAATATTCCATTGTATATATGTGCCACGTCTTCTTTATCCATTCATCTGTTGATGGACACTTAGGTTACTTCCATGTCCTGGCTATTGTAAATAGAGCTGCAAAGAACATGTTGGTACATGACTCTTTTTGACTTATGGTTTTCTCAGGGTATATGCACAGTAGTGGGATTGCTGGGTTGTATGGTAGTTCTATTTTTAGTTCTTAAAGGAAACTCTATACTGTTCTCCCTAGGGGCTGTATCAATTTACATTGCCACCAACAGTGCAATAGGGTTCCCTTTTCTCCACACCCTCTCCAACATTTGTTACTTGTAGATTTTTTGAAGATGGCCATTCTGACCAGTGTGAGATGACAACTCATTGTAGTTTTGATTTGCAATTCTCTAATGATTAATGATATTGAGCACTCTTTCATGTGTTTGTCCACAATCTGTATATCTTCTTTGGAGAAATGTCTATTTACATCTTCTGCCCATTTTTGG
The DNA here is from genome assembly GCF_964341445.2 of Mesoplodon mirus. Taxonomy (NCBI): domain Eukaryota; kingdom Metazoa; phylum Chordata; class Mammalia; order Artiodactyla; family Ziphiidae; genus Mesoplodon; species Mesoplodon mirus. Next base: position 33,842,011 of record NC_138989.1, read on the forward strand.
ATTGGGTTGTTTGTTTTTTTGATATTGAGCTGCATGAGCTGCTTGTAAATTTTGGAGGTGAATCCTTTGTCAGTTGCTTCATTTGCAAATATTTTCTCCCATTCTGAGGGTTTTCTTTTCGTCTTGTTTATGGTTTCCTTTGCTGTGCAAAAGCTTTTAAGTTTCATTAGGTCCCATTTGTTTATTTTTGTTTTTACTTCCATTTCTCTAGGAGGTGGGTCAAAAAGGATCTTTCTGTGACTTATGTCATAGAGTGTTCTGCCTATGTCTTCCTCTAAGAGTTTGATAGTGTGTGACCTTACACTTAGGTCTTTAATCCATTTTGAGTTTATTTTTGTGTATGGTGTTAGGGAGTGTTCTAATTTCATTCTTTTACATGTAGCTCTCCAGTTTCCCCAGCACCATTTATTAAAGAAGCAGTCTTTTCTCCACTGCATATTCTTGCCTCCTTTATTAAAGATAAGGTGACCATATGTGTGTGGGTTTAACTCTTAGCTTTCTATCCTGTTCCATTGATCTATAATTCTGTTTTTGTTCCAGTACCATACTGTCTTGATTACTGTAGCTTTGTAGTATAGTCTGAAGTCTGGGAGCCTGATTCCTCCAGCTCCATTTTTCTTTCTCAAGATTGCTTTGGTATTCCGGGTCTTTTGTGTTTCCATACAAATTGAGAACTTTTTTGCTCTAGTTCTGTGAAAAGTGCCTGTGGTAGTTTGATAGGGATTGCATTGACTCTGTAGATTGCTTTGGGTAGTATAGTCATTTTCACAATGTTGATTCTTCCAACCCAAGAACATGGTATATCTCTACATCTGTTTGTACCATCTTTAATTTCTTTCATCAGTATCTTATAATTTTCTGCATGTAGGTCTTTTGTCTCCTTAGGTAGGTTTATTCCTAGATATTTTATTCTTTCTGTTGCAGTGGTAAATGGGAGTGTTTTCTTAATTTCACTTTCAGATTTTTCAACCTGAGTGTATAGGGATGCAAGAGATTTCTGTGCATTAATTTTGTATCCTGCTACTTTATACCAAATTCATTGATTAGCTCTAGTAGTTTCTGGTAGCATCTTTAGGATCCTCTATGTATAGTATCAGGTCATCTGCAAACAGTGATAGCTTTACTTCTTCTTTTCTGATGTGGATTCCTTTTATTTCTTTTTGTTCTCTGATTGCTGTGTCTAAAACTTCCAAAACTATGTTGAATAATAGTGGTGAGAGTGGACAACCTTGTCTTTTTCCAGATCTTAGTGGAAATGGTTTCATTTTTTCACCATTGAGAATGATGTTGGCTGTGGGTTTGTCATATATGGCCTTTATTATGTTGAGGAAAGTTTGTTCTATGCCTATTGTCTGCAGGGTTTTTATCATAAATGGGTGTTGAATTTTTTTTTTTTTTTTTTTTTTTTGTGGTATGCAGGCCTCTCACCGCTGTGGCCTCTCCCGCTGCGGAGCACAGGCTCCAGACATGCAGGCTCAGCAGCCATGGCCCACGGGCCTAGCTGCTCCACAGCATGTGGGATCTTCCTGGACCGGGGCACGAACCCGTGTCCCCTGCATCAGCAGGCAGACTCTCAACCACTGCGCCATCAGGGAAGCCTGGGTGTTGAATTTTGTTGAAAGCTTTCTCTGCATCTATAGAGATCATATGGTTTTTCTCCTTCAATTTGTTAATATGGTGTATCACATTGATTGATTTGCGTATATTGAAGAATCCTTCCATTCCTGGGATAAACCCCATTTGATAATGCTGTATCATCCTTTTAATGTGCTGTTGCATTCTGTTTGCTTGTATTTTGTTGAGAACTTTTGCATCTATGTTCATCAGTGATATTGTCCTGTAGTTTTCCTTCTTCGTGGTATCTTTGTCTGGTTTTGGTATCAGGGTGATGGTGGCCTCGTAGAATGAGTTTGAGAGTGTTCCTCCCTCTGCTATACTTTGGAAGAGTTTGAGAAGGATAGGTGTTAGCTCTTCTCTAAATGCTTGATAGAATTCGCCTGTGAAGCCATCTGGTCCTGGGCTTTTGTTTGTTGGAAGATTTTTATTCACAGTTTCAATTTCAGTGCTTGTGATCGGTCTGTTCATATTTTCTATTTCTTCCTGGTTCAGTCTCGGAAGGTAGTTCATTTGTAAGCATTTGTCCATTTCTTCCAGGTTGTCCATTTTATTGGCATAGAGTTGCTTGTAGTGATCTCTCATGATCCTTTGTATTTCTGCAGTGTCAGTTGTTACTTCTCCTTTTTCATTTCTAATTCTATTGATTTGAGTCTTCTCCATTTTTTTCTTGATTAGTCTGGCTAATGGTTTATCAAGTTTGTTTATCATCTCAAAGAACCAGCTTTTAGTTTTCTTGATCTTTGCTATCGTTTCCTTCATTTCTTTTTGATTTATTTCTGATCTGATCTTTATGATTTCTTTCCTTCTGCTAACTTTGGGGTTATTTTGTTCTTCTTTCTCTAATTGCTTTAGGTGTAAGGTTAGGTTGTTTATTTGAGATGTTTCTTATTTCTTAAGGTGGGATTGTATTGCTATAAACTTCCCTCTTAGAACTGCTTTTGCTGCATCGCATAGGTTTGGGTTGTCATGTTTTCATTGTCATTTGTTTCTAGGTATTTTTTTATTTCCTCTTTGATTTCTTCAGTGATCTCTTCGTTATTAAGTAGTGTATTGTTTAGCCTCCATGTGTTTGTATTTTTTTACAGATTTTTTCCTGTAATTGATATCTAGTCTCATGGCGTTGTGGTCAGAAAAGATACTTGATATGATTTCAATTTTCTTATATTTACCAAGGCTTGATTTGTGACCCAAAATAGGATCTATCCTGGAGAATGTTCCATGAGCACTTGAGAAGAATGTGTATTCTGTTGTTTTTGGATGGAATGTCCTATAAATATCAATGAAGTCCATCATGTTTAATGTATCATTTAAAGCTTGTGTTTCCTTATTTATTTTCGTTTTGGATAATCTTTCTATTGGTGAAAGTGAGGTGTTAAAGTCTTCTACTATGATTGTGTTACTGTCGATTTCCCCTTTTATGGCTGTTAGTATTTGCCTTATGTATTGAGGTGCTCCTATTTTGGGTGCAGAAATATTTACAATTGTTATATATTCTTCTTGGATTGATCCCTTGATCATTATTAATGTCCCTCTTTGTCTCTTGTAATAGACTTTATTTTAAAATCTATTCTGTCTGATATGAGAATTTCTACTCCAGATTTCTTTTGATTTCCATTTGCATGGAATATCTTTTTCCATCCCCTCACTTTTAGTCTGTATGTGTCCCTAGGTCTGAAGTGTGTCTCTTGTAGACAGCATATATATGGGTCTTGTTTTTGTATCCATTCAGCCAGTCTATGTCTTTTGGTTGGAGCATTTAATCCATTTATATTTAAGGTAATTATCGATATGTATGTTTCTATTACCATTTTCTTAATTGTTATTGGTTTGTTATTGTAGGTCTTTTCCTTTTCTTGTGTTTACTGCCTAGTGAAGTTCCTTCAGCATTTGTTGTAAAGCTGGTTTGGTGGTGCTGCATTCTCTCAGCTTTTGCTTGTCTGTAAAGGTTTTAATTTCTCCATCAAATCTGAATGAGATCCTTGCTGGGTAGAGTAATGTTGGTTGTAGGTTTTTCCCTTTCATCACTTTAAATATGCCCTGCCACTCCCTTCTGGCTTGCAGAGTTTCTGCTGAAATATCTGCTGTTAACTTTATAGGGATTTCCTTGTGTGTTATTTTTTGTTTTTCCCTTGCTGCTTTTAATATTTTTTCTTTGTATTTAATTTTTGATAGTTTGATTAATATGTGTCTTGGCGTATTTCTCCTTGGATTTATGCTGTATGGGACTCTCTGTGCTTCCTGGACTTGATTAACTATTTCCTTTCCCATTTCAGCAAAGTTTTCAACTATAATCTCTTCAAATATTTTCTCAATCCCTTTGTTTTTTTCTTCTTATTCTGGGACATCTATAATTCGAATGTTGGTGTGTTTAATGTTGTCCCAGAGGTCTTTGAGACTGTCCTCAATTCTTTTCATTCTTTTTTCTTTATTCTGCTCTGCAGTAGTTATTTCCACTATTTTATCTTCCAGGTCACTTATCCGTTCTTCTGCCTCAGTTATTCTGCTATTGATCCCTCCTAGAGAATTTTTAATTTCATTTATTGTATTGTTCATCACTGTTTGTTTGATCTTTAGTTTTTTTAGGTCCTTGTTAAACATTTCTTGTATTTTCTCCATTCTAGTTCTGAGATTTTGGATGATCTTTACTATCATTATTCTGAATTCTTTTTCAGGTAGACCACCTATTTCCTCTTCATTTGTTTGGTCTGGTGTGTTTTTGCCATGCTCCTTCATGTGCTGTCTGTTTCTCTATCTTCTCATTTTGCTTAACTTACTGTGTTTGGGGTGTCCTTTTCACAGGCTGCAGGTTTGTAGTTCCCGTTGTTTTTGGTGTCTGTCCCCAGTGGCTAAGGTTGATTCAGTGGGTTGTGTAGGCTTACTGGTGGAGGGGACTAGTTCCTGTTTTCAGATGGATGAGGCTGGATCTTGTCTTTCTGTTGGGCAGCTCCATGTCTGGTGGTTTGTTTTGGGGGGTCTGTGGCCTTATTATGATTTTAGGCAGCCTCTCTGCTAATGGCTGGGGTTGTGTTCCTGTCTTGCTAGTTGTTTGGCATGTGCTGTCCAGCACTGTAGCTTGCTGGTCGTTGAGTGAAGCTGGGTCTTGCCGTTGAGATGGAGATCTCTGGGAGATTTTTGCCATTTGATATTATGTGGAGCTGGGTGGTCTCTTGTGGACCAATGTCCTGAACTTGGCGCTCCCACCTCAGAGGCACAGCCCTTATGCCTGGCTGGAGCACCAAGAGCCTTTCATCCACATGGCTCAGAATAAAAGGTAAAAAAAAGAGAAAGACAGAAAGAAGAAGATAAAATAAAATAAAATAAAGTTGTTAAAATAAAAGTAAAAAATAATTATTAAGAAAAAATTTTAAAAATAATTACCCCCCCCCAAAAAAAACCCCTCAAAGAAACGGGCAGGCAGAACCCTAAGATAAGTGGTAAAGGCAAAGCAATACAGACAAAATCACATACAGAAGCATACACATACACACTCACAAAAAGAGAAAAGGGCAAAAAGTATATATATCTTTGCTTCCAAAGTCCACCTCCTCAATTTGGGATGATTTGTTGTCTATTCAGGTATTCCACAGATGCAGGGTACATCAAGTTGATTGTGGAGATTTCATCTGCTGCTCCTGAGGCTGCTGGGAGATATTTCCCTTTCTCTTCTTTGTTCGCACAGCTCCCGGGGTTCATCTTTGGATTTGGACCTGCGTCTGCATGTAGGTTGCCTGAGGGTGTCTGTTCTTCACTCAGACAGGACGGGGTTAAAAGACGAGCTGATTCAGGGGCTCTGGGTCACTCAGGCTGGGGGCGGGAGGGGTACGGATGCGGGGCATGTCTGTGGCGGCAGAGGCTGGTGTGACGTTGCACCAGCCTGAGGCATGCTGTGTGTTCTCCCGGGGAAGTTGTCCCAGGATGACGGGACCCTGGCAGTGGTGGGCCGCACAGGCTCCCGCGAGGGGAGGCATGAAGAGTGACCTGTGCTTGCACACAGGTTTCTTGGTGGCGGCAGCAGCAGCCTTAGTGTCTCATGCCCGTCTCTGGGGTCCGCGCTGTTAGCCGCGGCTCGCGCCCGTCTCTGGAGCTCCTTTAAGCGGCGCTCTTAATCCCCTCTCCTTGCGCACCAGGGAACAAAGAGGCAAGAAAAATCTCTTGCCTCTTCAGCAGCTCCAGACCTTTTCCGAGACTCCCTCCCAGCTAGCTGTGGTGCACTAGCCCCCTTCAGGCTGTGTTCATGCCGTCAACCCCCGTCCTCTCCTTGGGATCTGACCAAAGCCCGAGCCTCAGCTCCCAGCTCCCTGCCCGTCCCGGCAGTTGAGCAGAAAAGCCTCTCGGGCTGGTGAGTGCTGGTCGGCACCAGTCCTCTGTGCAGGAATCTCTCCACTTTGTCCTCCGTACCCGTGTTGCTGTGCTCTCCTCCGTGGCTCCAAATCCCCCCTCTGCCACCCACAGTCTCCACCGGCGAAGGGCCTTCCTCGTGTGTGGAAACCTTTCCTCCTTCACAGCTCCTCCCACTGGTGCAGGTCCCATCCCTATTCTTTTGTTTCTGTTTTTTTCTGTTTTCTTTTGCCCTACCCAGGTACGTGGGGAGTTTCTTGCCTTTTGGGAGGTCTGAGGTCTTCTGCCAGCATTCAGTAGGTGTTTTGTAGGAGTTGTTACTCATGTAGATGTATTTCTGATGTGTTTGTGGGGAGGAAGGTGATCTCCACGTCTTACTCTTCTGCCATCTTGAAGCTCCTCCTCCAATTTTCTTTTAATTAGTGACTACATAATATATCTTTCTAGCCTTTTACCTTTAATCTATATCTATATACTTAAAAATGGATTTCTCATAGACAACATATAACTGGGTCTTAATTTTTTATCCAGTGTGATCATTTCTCTATTTTTACTGGTGTGTTTCCACCATATACAATTAATATAATCTTTGCTATGAATAGATTTAAATCCATCATCTTGTTAGTTGCTTTTGACTGAATGCTGGACAATACCTACAGAACAGTAGAGACTGAGGGTATTTATGACTAGCAATGAGCATGCCTCTTCTTCTGATGGCCGTTCATTTATGTAAGGTGTTGAGCTGGATTTGGGTTTTGTTGTGCTCTGATTATCTTCAGGGTACCATCAAGTTCAAATTTTTTTCATGTTACTTTGTACTTAAGGTGGGGATCATGATGCTAGATGGTTTTTCCTCAATATTTCTGCCTCATTCTCAGATCTTCTCTGTTTACCTCCACTTTGGGATGGCCTCTTCCTTCACCCTCAGAAATCACATGCTATCATTTCTGCAACATCCTTCGGTTACACCAATCACTTCTGTCCAATGTGGTGTTGGCGAGAGCAGAGGAACATGCGTAGCAGTGGGCAAGAATAATCAGAACCCTCTGGGAGGCTGCCTACCAGAAAGGCTTTTGTTTAAGATTGATGCAGAGGAAAATTTTGAGGCCTTTAATTTCCATTTTTTAAATAAATTATTTTATTTTATTTATTTTATTTTTGGCTGCGTTGGGTCTTCGTTGCTGCACATGGACTTTTCTCTGGTTGTGGCAAGCAGGGGCTACTCTTCGTTTTGGTGTGCAGGCTTCTCATTTTGGTGGCTTCTTTTGTTGGGAGCATGGGTTCTAGGTGCGTGGGCTTCAGTAGTTGTGGTGCATGGGCTCAGTAGTTGTGGCTTGCAGGCTCTAGAGCATAGGCTCAGTAGTTGTGGCGCATGGGCTTAGTTGTTCCTCATGGGCTTAGTTCCGTGGCTTGTAGGATCTTCCTGGACCAGGGCTTGAACCCATGCCTCCTGCATTGGCAGGTGGGTTCTTAACCACTGTGCCACCAGGGAAACGCCTAATTTCCATTTTAATACTAGTTAATACTTCATTATTTCCCAAAACTAAGACTTTGATCAAGATGTAAATTGTCTTTTGAATAGCAGGATTTGAAAAATCATCAGAACAGCTTTAGACTTATTAGTTGTATCATTGCTTTAATCTCTCCTTGTCTGCCAAGCTTTTTAGATGATGGGTGGAAAAGGGGCTCAAAGGAGACTTTCTCTCCTTCTGGCTCGTGTGCTGTTGGCTTGTAATAGCTATTTCCACAGCACCTCCCAAGTTATTTCTGGGGTTCATACTTCTCAGTAGAGAGTATTACAGTCTGCAGTTGCCAAGCTCTTTCTCAGTACTGAATCTCTGTGTTAAGGGAGACAAGTGGATTTACTGTCCGTGTAACTCTAGGGTCACTTCCCAGTCCCACACTATCCTTTACACCATCTTCTTTTTCCTGGAGCTGGGTTAGCATTACTCATCTTTCTATGTTAAACATGTCATTTCTCACTGTATTTCCCGAAGTTTCTCATTCCCTAAGCTTTGCTTTCTACTTCTTTTGTTTGCCTTAATATGAGAAACCTATGTTTCCTTTTCCCCCCAGTATATGATGATTAGAGAGAAATATACTGGGTTGGCCAAAAATATCGTTCGGGTTGTCCCACAAAGCCGAACGAACTTTTTGGCCAACCCAATATATTGCAGATACCAGCAATTCAAGGGAAGTAACAAAGGTACCAGTTATCTTAGAAAGTCCTGAACCATAATCCCCAATCTTTTTCTTGTAACTCCTAGAGGAGACTGACAGTTGGCATTGGAGTTCAATCAGAAATTTTTTTTTTTTTTTTTTTTTGCTGTAGGTGGGCCTCTCACTGTTGTGGCCTCTCCCATTGCGGAGCACAGGCTCCGGACGCGCAGGCTCAGCAGCCATGGCTCACGGGCCTAGCTGCTCCGCAGCATGTGGGATCTTCCCGGACCGGGGCACGAACCCATGTCTCCTGCATTGGCAGGTAGACTTCCAACCACTGCACCACCAGGGAAGCCCCAGAAATAATTTTGAATTCCACAGTGAGCTGCTAGGTGGATTCAAAGGTCTGGGTGTTCTCTGATGAGAATTAACTTGGGAGACTTGGCTTGCCTGCTCTAATTCTCCCAGATCAGTTCCTCTGGTATCTCTGAGTGAAGATGGCACTTCAATTTTGCCCTGCTGTGCAGTTGTTTGTTTCTTTTACCTTTATGGGCAGGTTTTTTCTCTTTTTCTTTTTGGCCTAGGAATCTAGGCCCTTCCAGGGAAAAGCCAAGATCAGGACATACACATTCTTACTGCAAATACATTTTGATAACAGTTTTCCAAAAATCCATTTATTCATTCATTCATGTATTCACACATTCATTCATCCATTATTTAATAAACATGTATTATGTGTCAAGCACCATCCTATATGCAAGAGGGGCTGGACATCAGTGGTTCAAAAAGGGGAAGAGGTATGGTACCCACTATAGAGGAGATTAAACATTGTCTTAGAGATTTTGCTCTATTTTCTCTCTCACATGTGCTTACACCTAACTAAACTATTATATAGAACAGCTTAACCTGGACTATTCTTTAATAAAATAAAAGCTAGTCTGTGATTTACTAGAATAAATCTCAAATTGAGTTGTTACAGTGTGCTATAGATTTCCTGGAGGTGGTGAAAATCTGATCTGGGCTTTGCAGATAATAAAAACATGGGAAACAGAGTTTATACTTTCGATCCTCAAGCTGACAAAATGTAAACATTTTCAGACTTCTGAAGCAAAGATTTGGAAGTGAAATGGACCCTGGAGACAGGCTAGTTTAGCCCTCCTGTTTTATAGAGAACGGAGCTGAACCCAGGAGAGATTACATGGTAGGGTCTAGATTACAACTCAGCTCCACCAGGTATTCAGTCCATTGTGCTTTTGCCAATGCCCCCCCTTTGCTACTGCTCTTTAAAAGAGTCAAGAGAGATTAAATCAACACAACAAAAACTTACTAGACGCTAGGTGTTAGGTGAGATATAAAAGGGAATAAGACCTATTGCTCACCTTTGTGAAGTTTGTCATCTGATGAGGAAGACAGACCTACAGGCACCTAATTATGTAACAGGCAGAAAGAGGTAAGGAGCAGAGAGAAGGGAGAGATGAACTCTCCCTTCTGCGGCAGGCTCCAGAAACACTTTCTGAGATTAGATCACATTCGAGTTGAAACTAAAGTGTCTCCAAAATGTAGCTGCATTTTGCTTAGTTTCTTCCAGAAAAATGATGTGGAGAGAGCTTTGCAGTTCCCCAGCAGCTTGGCTGGCTCAGCTGAAGACTCTCAAATGGTCCTCGTGGGCACATGCCAAGTAATGAGCTCAGAGACTGTAGCCAAGTTGTTAAAACAGTTGTTTCACACTGTTGTCTGCGTAATTATTAGAAGCTCTTCTTTGCTCTTTCTGGCGTGGCCAGGTCTTGTGTATCAAATAAGTGTGCTGAGTTTCTCTAAGAGCTATGAAACGTGATGGGAGGAAGCCACAGCAGACAATAGTACATTTTGGACATCAAGAGCTAAAACTTCCTTCCTCCCTCCCTTCCTCCCTTCCTCCCTTCCACCCCCTCCTCTTCCTTCCTTCCTTCCTCCTTCCTCTTTCTCTCCCTCTTTCTTTCTCTCCCTCTCTCCCTCTCCCCCTCCCCAAAGTGTGTCATATCTCACAGTAAGGATATATAAGAAATAATGAACAATTCTTCTATCAATAGACACTGAAGTGGTACACGTGATTTGTCTATAAGCTTTACTTTTTTTTTTTTTTTTTTTTTGCTGTACGCGGGCCTCTCACTGTTGTGGCCTCTCCCGTTGCGGAACACAGGCTCCAGACGCGCAGGCTCAGCGGCCATGGCTCACGGGCCCAGCCGCTCCGTGGCATGTGGGATCTTCCCGGACCGGGGCACGAACCCATGTCCCCTGCATCAGCAGGCGGACTCTCAACCACCGCGCCACCAGAGAAGCCCTAAGCTTTACTTTTTTTAACTTGATATTTTGGTAGGTTATTAAGTGTGAGTAAAATCACTGCGATTGATCTCTGTAGTCAACTTCATTCAATTCAGTTTCCTTTCTGGTTTTTTAATTGATACTTTTTTGCTATTATTAATTGATCACAGTACAGAAGTTGGGGGTCTGATCCTGGGAGGGACGGATCTTATGAAGTCATAGACTTTACTCCCCTGACTTTAATCAGTTTATATTTAAACTATTTCTAGTGCTTTCCATCTGTGATGAGCTCGTACTACTTGTCTGGGTTTCCATAGAACTACAAGCCACCTCCTTCACTGTTAGTAAATGTAAACAATATCACATTTAGGTAATATGCTAAATATTTCGACTTTTCTTTACACATGTATTTAAACACAGCTTTTGTTCCAGATTTTGCCTACTGCTCCCATGTGCTGGCAGTTGTGTGAAGCATATGGGATTAAAATAATAGTAATAAATAGGGAATGAACACATGGTTCCCACAGTCCAAGTGACCAAAGGACCACAATGAAAATGTGGAGGAACTTCTGCTGACCTTTCCCTTCCCACACCCATGCTTTTCTCCTGCTGCTTTCAGAGGCCTGAATGGTCACTTGAGGAAGCAGTTGCCCTAGACTCCAAGTTTCTGCAGATTACTGTGGGGTAGGGAAATGATACTAAGTGACAGGAAAACCATCTATCTCAGCTCTGTCCAATAGAAATACTAAATGAGCCACATATAATTTAAAAAAATTTAATAGCCTCATTAGAAACTTTAATAATAAGAAATAGATGAACTTAATTTATTTTTACCCAATATATCCAAAAACATTATCATGAGAAGATATATGTAATATACATAAAATTATTAATGAGATATTTTATTTTCCTTTTTTGTGCCAAGTCTTTGAAATTTGACATGTATTTTACGTCTTGTGCATTTCTTTTTTTTGTGTGTGGTACGCGGGCCTCTCACTGTGTGGCCTCTCCTGTTGCAGAGCACAGGCTCCGGACGCACAGGCTCAGCGGCCATGGCTCACGGGCCCAGCCACTCCACGGCATGTGAGATCCTCCTGGACCGGGGCACAAACCCGTGTCCCCTGCATCGGCAGGCGGACTCTCAACCACTGTGCCACCAGGGAAGCCCGGCATATCTTGCGCATTTCAATTCAGATGAGCCACTTTTCGATTGCTGTTGCTGAGAGCATAAGGCAGGTGGGAATTTGCTGGGGCTTGAGTGAGGGTCCGAATGTTGGGGTGAAGAACCAGGAGGGAGGGCAGTAGATGGTGATGTGTCCTGTTCTTTGCTTCCACTTTTCCACAGTTATTCAGCCAAAATGAGCATGGCTGTTCCTGGCTACTTACCAAATTTCCAGTTTTGAATTCTGACCCCATCTGTCTTGGGCAGTCAGACATTAGAATTTGATCCATATGGATCAAATCACTTACAATGGTGTGACCTCAGTGAAGTTATTTAACCTTTGTCCTTCACTGATTTCCTTGCCTGTAAAACAGAGCTAATAATAAATACTACTTCCTTTGGTGAGTTGAGGGTTAGATACAATATATGGAAAGTGTGTAGCACAGGGCCTGGTACATAACAGGTGTTCAATTAATAAGAATTGTTGTTATATTTGGTATAAGAAAGTCCTGTCACAAATAGGCTTTTAGGCTACTAGTGTTGGGTAGGGAGGTGGCAGATTGGGCTTACAGTGAACTATCCTCAATCAGGTTTAAAAAAAGTCTATGTGAAGAGAGACTTATATCTAGGAAGAAGTTCCCAGTCTTATCAGGCAAGGCCTCCTTTTTATAGTATTTAAAATACTACTTTTACTGAAAAAAATTTCATAGATAATATAGCTTAACCATACTTAAACTATTTTAAAAAATCAATATAATGTTCTAATGTAATATAAAGGGAAAATCCAAGGAAAGGCATTTACAATAAAATGTGTATTTTTATATGCAAATGCATAGGCACCACTGCTCTGGAAAGCATAGTAAAGTTGCCAGATGATGTCCTCATACATAGAATCACTGGGAGTGGGACAGCTCTCAGGTGACATTGAGAGAGTTGACTCAAATACCAGAAGTGGTACAGTTACTGGTAACATGATTTTATGAAATAAGCAAGCTCTTGGTAGAGTTTCCAACAAATCAAAGGAACACTTTTCCTTATTTTACTCTGTAATTGTATCCCTGCATAATTCAGTGTATATTAAAACTGTGCAAAAAATACTTTATATTTAAATGTAAAATGGACTTAGACTCTAGAATTGGACACTTACAGATTTTTCACTTGTACTAATTGTTCTGTGAGACATTCAAGAGTAGTGTAGGGCATGGAACAATTTTTTATTGGGCAAGAGTGTTCTTCACATTGCAGGTCATAGAGCATCTTGCCCTCCCCCCCCATCTTCACCACTAAATGCCAGTAGTGCTTACTTTTGTCATAATCATAACAGACAATTGGCTTTAGAAGATGTGGTATATATACACAATGGAATACTACTTAGCCATAAAAAAGAATGAAATAATACCATTGTAGCAACATGGGTGGAACTATAGAGAATATTATACTTAGTAAAGTAAGTCATACAGAGAAAGACAAATATTAAATGATATCACTTATATATGGAATCTAAAAAAATAATACAGAGATGAATCTATATACAAAACAGAAACAGACTCGCAGGCATGGAAAACAAACTTATGGTTACCAAAGAGGCAAGGGAGGCGGGGAGGGATAAATTAGGAGTATGGGATTAACAGACACAAACTGCTTTACATAAAATAGACAAGCAACAAGGATTTACTGTATAACCCAGGGAACTGTATTCAATATCTTGTAATAACCTATAATGGAAAATAATCTGAAAAATATATATATAATGGGATCACTTTGCTGTACACCTGAAAATGACACAATATTGTAAATCAACTATACTTCAGTTAAAAAAAACAAAACAAAAACAAAAACACCCCTGCAAGTTTCCAAAATGTCCATTAGGAGGTGGTACAACCCCAGTTGAAAACCACTGCTCTGTGAGGAGGATGTTTCACTGTCTCCTATTTTCAGGAAGGTCTCTGTGGTCTCGGGCCATGCCTAAGGAGGGCAGCACTTGTCCATTGGTTAGAACTGTGCCAGACACTGTGGACACCCAACTGCTTACACTAAATGGGAAAGCGTCCCTTTTCCTGAGTATCTTAAGAGAAGTGGAAAGTCTCTGCTCAAGTCAAACCCCAGTATTATTTCAAACAGAGCTTTTGTGGAGTCCAAGTCACTGTCATGTGGTGCCCAGGGAGACTGAACTTGTCCTTCAGACTCATGCAGACTTTCCCCTCCCGTGTGGAAGGGGGTGGACGTGGACAGTGGGGAGGCTGTCATCAGTGCTGGATGGAACTAGAGAGGCAAATTGTTCAAGGAGCAGATCTGATACCGACCAGGGTTCTTGGCCTTCCCCAGTCAATAGAAATTCATGTAAGGCCAGCCAAGAAATTCAGGCAAGGCTTTATTGGGGCTCCTGCCTCCACAGGAGGGAGCAAAAACAAGTAACAGGTTCCCTTGCTTGCTCCCCGAGGAGGGGCGAGCTGGTTCCTTATATGGGGTGAGGTTAAGGGTGTGTCCAGGGGTCGGGCCAGAGGCGTGGCTTAGGGGGTTTGCCCACCCCTTTGGTGGTGGTGTGTGCAGGGGGCGTGTGCCCTGTTTTTGCTCCTGGCTCTTCAGAAGTGGCAGTTGAGTGTTGTTGGTCTGTTTGTATCTTTTGTCCAGAATTTGCCCCAACTGTGCATGCATGCAGTTATTTTTAGTCCCTTATAGTTTCTTTGTATTTTGTTGCTTGAGGAGACTTGTGTCCAGGTGCAAGCACTGCAGCAAAGGGTCCCAGGTCCCAGCCTGTCTCAGATCCACCCACTGGAGGAGCATCTTATAAACTGTGCCAATAAGAAAAGATGGAAAAACCCTGCCCGTTACAAAAGCAGCACAAAATCAGTTCTGAAATTTCCTATGAGAACTACGCCCAGGTTGATGAATGAGAGCAAGGGGATAAAAAGGCAGATTTGTCTAGTCAGGTTGTTCTGATTGGATCGTGACGTCTAAAAGTGATGTGACCTTACGCTCCTGAGGGGATGGTGAGGGTTCCAGCTCAGGCTCAGAGAAACCAGCAAGTCGGTTACAATCTCTGACCTAATCCTTTCAACTTACCCAGCACTCGGGTCCACTGAGGAGGGTGAATGTAGGTCAGGTGGAGGCAAGTTTATAGCTTGGCTGCTGAGTTTGCCGGGAGAGGAGGAGCTAATGAACACAACTGGCCAGGTCAGCCACATTAGGCAAATCCCACTGCTGTGCTTCAGAATTAATTAGAGGAGTAGAAAAGTTATTAGTCACTATAGTAACCAAGGGAGACCATGCTTAGAATGCGTGTCCTGAAGAATCGTGTAAAGGAAGATCAAAGAAAACCAGAAAACACAGTAGCATTGAGGTTGAACCTTAGGTTAGAGGCCAATGTATACCTAAATTGCCTGGTAAAGTTCTGTAGAGACTGTGTGTACAAAGGAGTAAATACACTGAGTAGCTTTTTAATTTTTTCTTGTGAAGGAGAGTTGATTTACAATGTTACGTTAGTTTCAGGTGTACAGCAAAGTGATTCAGTTATACATATATATGTATATACATATATATATTCTTTTTCAGATTCTTTTCTATTGTAGGTCATTACAGGATATTGACTATAGTTCCCCGTGCTATACAGTAGGTCCTTGTTTATCTATTTCATATATAGTAATGTGCATGTGTTAATCTCAACCTCCTAATTTATCCCACCCCCAACCTTTCCACTTTGGTATCCATAAGTTTGTTTCCTATGTCTGTGAGTCTATTTCTGTTTTGTAAATAAGTTCATTTGTGTCACCTTTTTTTAGATTCCACATATGTGACGTCCTACAGTATTTGTCTTTCTCTGCATCGACTAGCTTTAAGAGAGATTGCAGGCAACAAATGGTCAGTGAACCGAAGGAATATCAAAGGGAATATTTCAGTACCTGTGTTCTCATCCATAAATACTGCTGATTCCCTTCAGTACTGTGAAAAATAATTGTGAGAAAACTTAATTTTTTAACATTAATTTCTTAATTGAAGTATAGTTGGTTTACAATGTTGTGTTAGTTTCAGGAATACAGGAAAGTGATTCAGATACACACACACACACACACACACACACACATATATATTCTTTTTCAGATTCTTTCCCATTATACGTTATTACAAGATATTAAGTATAGTTCCCTGTGCTATACAGTAGGACCTTTGTGTTTATTTTATATATAGTATAGTAGTTGGTATCTGCTAATTCCAAACTCCTAATTTATCTCTCTCCCCCTTTCCCCTTTGGTAACCATAAGAAAAAAACATTATTTTCAAAATGCCTATTCATTGTACAGTTTTCTTACATGAAAATTTTATTTGGCATTTAAAATAATTTTCTCCACTATTTTTAGATCGGCATGGCTTAGTTAGTTTGGGTTTTTAAGCAGGGATGCACCTCAGAAACTTCTGGGGAGATTTTTAAAATACAGATTCCTGGCATCAACCCCAGACCCCTGAATCAGAAACTTGAAAGAGTGAGGCCTGGAAATCTGTGTTTTTAAAGGCTCTAAAAACTCCTTGGTGGTTCTAATGTGGCCTTGGCTTTGGAAAGCATGATCTGTGATGATGTCCCTGATAGAGTCTAGCATAGGATTGTTTCACACGGACGACTGTTGGCTTTTTCAGCTCTTGCCCTCTTGAGCACACTTTCAAACAAGTAAAACTGAAAAAGCCAGGGTAATTTCTTTGGAAAAGTGAAAAGGAGGTTATGACACTCTTCTGCCTAAAAGATTCTGGTGACCTCTTGTGGCACCTAGAAAACAAATCCAAGTCTCAGGTGCTCTGGCCTGGGTCTACTTCTCCTACATCTTCACTACTCTCTTGTTTCTCACTCAGTTACCTTTTTTTTTCTACTCCTTGGCCATGCCAATTATGTTCTTCCTGCTCTTTCTCTTCTTTCTACCCAGATACCAGTTTCCTGAGATCTTTGCATGGTTGGATCCTTGTTTGAATCTCAGCTCAAATGTCAGTTCCTCAGAAAGACCTTATGTAACAAGTTCAGTGGGATGAATTGGGAGATTGGGATTGTCATATATATACTAATATATATAAAATAGATAACTAATAAGAACCTGCTGTATAAAAATAAATATATAAATAAAATTAAATTTAAATTTAAAATTAAAATTAAATTTAAAATTAAATTTAAAAAAGACCTTATGTAACAAGTTCTTACTCTATCACTCACTAGCATATCATTTCATTTGCTATTTCTTCATTGTACTTATTACTATTTGAAATTATTTTATTTATTTGTATATTATATAGCTCCTCCCCAGAGGAGCTATATAATGTTAAATGTTACATTGCTTCTGAGTCTAAGGCTCCAATAACAGTACACTGTGGATGCTGAGTATGTATTTCAAAGTTAGATGAAAGAAAGCAGCTCATAAAATATCCCATGAACAAGAACAGCAAGTTTTAACCTTGAAAGAATAGCCACTTAACAGTCTTGCCACCCAACAGTCTAACATCCAAAGGTTCACCTTGGAAAACTTCATCCTGTACTTTGTATTAGAGACATTAATGTTTTAGTAGGTTGGAGAAGGCATAATTAAATAAAGTGAATCTAATAGCATCTTGTCTTTTTAGGGAATAATGGCAAATTTAAGACTTGGAGATTAGTTTCCTCTTAAAAATTCTCATGCTGGAGAATGAGCTCTTGAATACAATTTGAATTTCATTATGAGCAGAATAGAACAAGAAGAGCTTGATAATATAGGAAACCATGTATACGGTTCTCTGAATATGTCACAGAAAACAATGAAATGGAAAGAAAAAGTAAAACAAGAGACTTTCAAGTTTCTGCAGTTTGGTCACAGATTCGGAGTTAGAAGAATAATGTGACAAAAGTAAATTAAACCTTTGACCAGTTTCATGAACCAGTGCTCCAAGTGCTCAGAAACCCCTTATGGAACTTAGGGAACCAGTTTTGGGTTAAAATACATAAGTTAACATAGAGCCCTCATTACTTATTCTTTTATACTATAGAACCTGCACCTCACTACTACCTTGAAATTAATATCAAAAATGATAGAATCAGTTCTCTACACTCAGCATTTCTCCCACTACCTACGTGCTCATTTAACAATTACAGTGTTGTTATTGGGATCGACATATATACACTAATATGTATAAAATGGATAACCAATAAGAACCTGTTGTATAAAAAAATAAATAGAATTCAAAAATTCAAAAAAGAATTACAATGTTGTTAATGATGATAATAAAGAAATGTCATTTTTCAAGCTTTGAGGGCTTAAAGAAAATTCTCTAGGCTACTAAGTCTTTAAACCACAGGGAAATAAGACACTAGAACATGTCCCCCAAGAAAAATTCATCAGGTAAACCTCAGTTATACATACAAAACCACTTAGAGCTTTCCAAACTAATGATACTGAAGTTAAAATCAAAATTTTAAGTTTTCATAACAAGACCTTGTAAGTTCTTATAACAAAAATTTTTGTTTTTATTATTTAGTTGAATCTAAATAGTAGTATGTAAAATACAAACAAAATTTTAGTTTATGTCACTGATTAAGTTGCATTAAAATTTTTGAAAGGAAAGAAGTATTAATTTGCTGGATTATCCTTCCAAGCTTTTGACTGTTTTCTCATTTACCATCTGATGTCTTGATTTTTAAGGCCAACATTTGACATGAGGATAAACAGGCCATACAGTAGAGCTATTCTAGTATGGACTAATCATCATCTGGTGGCAAAAACTTCAGAGAGTATTTTAGTTTCAATTTTTTAATTTCAGTTTTTTATTCCACAATATTTAGTGACCTTGTGTGTGTGGGGTGTGTGTGTGTGTGTGTATGTAGAGAGAGGGAACTAGTTTTGGGTTAAAATACATAAGTTAAAATAGAGTCCTCGGGCTTCCCTGGTGGTGCAGTGTTTAAGAATCTGCCTGCCAATGCGGGGAACACGGGTTAGAGCCCTGGTCCGGGAAGATCCCACATGCCACGGAGAAACTAAGCCTGTGTGCCACAACTGCTGAGCCTGCACTGTAGAGCCCGTGAGCCACAACTACTGAAGCCTGCGTGCCTAGAGCCCATGCTCTGCAACAAGAGAAGCCACCGTGATGAGAAACCTGTGCACCGCAATGAAGAGTAGCCTCCGCTCACGGCAACTAGAGAAGGCCCGTGCGCAGCAACAAAGATCCAATGCAGAAAAAAAAAAAAAAATAGAGTCCTCATTACTTATTCTTTTACACTCTGGAACCTGCACCTCACTACTACCTTGAAATTAACGTCCAAAGTGATAGAATCAGCTCTCTACACTCAGCATTTCCCCCACTACCTACATGCTCATTTTGAATTAAAAGCTTCATGTCTTTTGGGTATCTAAGTATAGAAAGGCTCTTCTATATGTAATGTTATGTGGCATATACAAGAGGTCCACAGCATTATTAGGTAGTATTAGAGAAAGACTTCAATGGCAAAGCCTCTTACCATTCCATACCTAACCCACAGCACTATCATCTGCCTTTTAAAATGATTCCTTTAATTCTCAGTAACTAAGCTACCATTAGCATTATCAAAAGAGAGAGTCTGTCTTAAAGAAGCCTGAACCAAGAGTCAGATTTCTTCAGAAATTTGTATTTCTTCATAAAAATTAATGTGACTTTTGAATCATATTCCATAATATCTTCATGCTTTTAAAAAAATAATAAAATTGTATTTTAAGTGACCATGAGACACGGTTGACATTTTAAAAATATATACCATATTTCTGTATCCTTAAGCTTTCTTAAGAGATGGGCATTAACACGTGGATAGCTATGTGATTGGCAAAAACAGTGACATTTGTTGGTGGGCAAGGGCCAGGACAAGACATGTTTCGATGGACACTGAGCCACGAAGGAAGCCCTCAGTGGGGATGCTCTGGTTTCTCTCCCAGACTACCTGTACTACCTATCCGTTGGAGAAGCTGGGCTTCCATCATCTGTTTATGCACCTTGGAAGTGAAACAGGACATTAAATGTGTTGTATCTGTGGGAATGGGGAATATGACTTTATCCATGTGAATTCATGATATTTTTCATCATTCCATGCCAATAAAATCTTAGATTTCACCCTAAATCTTACCTACCAGGTAAAACTGGAGGGGGAACAAGAGTATGTTGCAGGGAAGATGCTGGATTTCCTATAGTTTCATGGGCTCCTCCAACACCTGGTTTTCCTAGAAGAGGGTGGCCTTAGGGTAGAATACTATCCAACACATTGGAATCCTTCAGAGTGGGGTTCAAATTTTCCACCAGGCAAATCTGAGAAAAATTTGCTTTTCCACCTCTGTGGAGCATGGGAAGGATAATTTACCCCCGGCCCTTTTTGAAATTTGCATTTGGATATACATATTCTTGTTATAAAAATCAAAGAAATTAAAAATAGCCTCTTGTCTGTGGATTTTATAGCTTATTATTACAATGTGGAAGAAATAGATGATTTGTTTTGCTATCTTGGAAACAATATTTAGAAGCAATAATTAAGACGTTAACTCTAATAAAGACAATTGCATTTGATGGATATTTCCAGAGACTTAAGAAAATGGTACCGCTTAAAATTTACAGAGCCAAGTACTTTAAATTCATTGTCTCATTTGATGTGATTCGTTGCAACAACCTCAAGAATTGGCATTTTTATTGTCTCTGTTTTACGTATGTGGAAATGGAGTCTGAAGAGGACACATGAGGAGCCATTTAATCTTTAGCAAGGATATAATGGAGACTATTTATCTACTGGCTTACATCTAAGGACCATTATTCTATCCTGTCATTTAATTACTTGAGAGTTTTGAGTTACGAGCATGAACTCTGGTGCCACCTGACTCCTTATTTGAATGCCAGCTCTAACAGTTATTAACTCTGAACTTGGGCAATTTACTTAACTTGCATGTTTCTCAGTTTCCTCATCTGAAAATGGGAATAAAAATAGTGCCTGCTTTGAGAATTTTTTACTAAGGGATGTCATGCTCAACTAATTCATCCAGTGATACTATTTCATAGGCCACTCTCACCTGGAGATGACACATTGATTCACAAAGTAGTACATGAGGCTCTTTGCATTCATGACCATTATATTCGTGGTTTGACAGGGTTGTCAGCACCTCTGATGGTCTGTAACATGTAATCATGTGTAATATTGCCAGGGTATAAGTCTTAGTTACAGGTATAGGGAGGCTAGCGTGTGGGAGTGCTGAGCTACCCACCTCTCAACTCAGCTCTATTGTTCCTTCTTATCACTCCACTGGCAATACTTCATGCAAAGTGATAAAACAGGAACAACAAAATTTGGGGGGCTGTGTGTGTGTGTGTGTGTGTGAAAAATGGCTGTAAAACGTATTGGTGATTGAAATGAAGCGAACATGCTGAAGTCTCAAGAACTGAATGGATCTTAGCTAGAAAATATAAGCAACGGGTAAATTAAATCATGGCATGTCAGATTCAATACCAGTCAACATCTTTTTGAGTGAGTCCACCATACTATCTTCGGGGAATCAAGACCAGACAACTCACGAAACTGTTTCAGTGGATGCTTAAAGTACATTATTTTAATCTCTTCATGAATGAATTTTGTAAAAGTCAGGGTCTGAACAGGAAGAAGATGGCACATTTAGATAAGTTAATTGAGAGGAGATGAAGAAAAACTATTTGCAAAAGCAAAGATGGGTTTAAAGGAAACAGACAAGCAATGATTCTGGACCCCAAAGCAAGCAAAGGTGAGGAGCTGTTACCAGGTCTAAAGTGCCAAAGGATGGGAGTGGGTACCTGAACCTGGAGAAGGTAGCAGTTTCTTAAAGGGTGGTAGCCTTTGGAGGAGAGGTGCAGCCAGCCTGTGGCAGCTTGGAAGAGATGGAGCCAGGGTAATACCTATCCTTATTCTCCTCCTACCAAGCGATCTGCTGGAGCCTGTCATTGGTTGAGCCTTCATTGAAGCCAAAGAGTGAGGAAAACTCTTGATGGACTCAACAAAGGTCCACCTCCTGGGATATAGAACAGGGTGGAATTTGGGGAGTAGATCTGGGGGGACTAATGGAAAATATTCAACACAGTCCTGCATGTATCAGGTCATAGATAAGTTGAGGTTTCTTAAAATATTTGGCTTACTTATTCAATCAACAAATATTCACATAGTATGTTCTTGGTGTTATTCTAGTAACCAGGGATATAGTAATGAATAAAAGAGACAAAAATTCCTACCTGCATGTAGGTTACATTCTAGTTGTGTTTCTATCTAATTGCATTTTATGGAAGTAAATTATATGCCCTAAAATTATTTGTGGATTTGCATATTCACAAAGATTTCTGAATGGATACGTCTTGCATACTTACAGGTTCATTTATTGCTCAGGCCCTTTGTTGATTTCTACCAAATTGTTTTAATAGTCTTATTATTTTCTTTTTTTATAAACTAGTCTTCTTTCCCTTAGGATGAGGTTATTTCTAGGAGTGTCCTAAATCATTCATGTAATAAATATCTCTTGCGATTAGTCTTACCTTTTCTCATATAGTAGATGATAAGATAAACAAAATTAGAATAAAATTTATTATAATATAATAGTGTATATTATATACAGTGGATAAATGCCCCCGTATTTCCAGTAGAATGTTCTGGGAGACATTCTGTGCTTCTGAGAAAGCCCACTGGAATCGAGCCCCATTGCCTGTCTCACTCTGTTCTCCCTCACTTCTGCTTCCTGAGATCACCTGTCATAAATATCTGCACTCAAGTTCTTGTCTCAGGCTCTGCTTTTGGGGGAACCCAGATGAATACAGACTTGTGCTGCCTGCAGCCTTCCTCAATTGAGCTGACAACTCCACCCTTTCCTCCACTTAGATCACAAAACTGGGAGTCATTCTCACATCATCTCACATGCAAAATCTAATCTCTCAGTAAATCTTGTTTCCTCTACCTTCAAAATATTTTAAAAACCTGCCACGTCTAACCACCTCCACTGCTGACCAGCAGGCTCAGTTATGCCACAGGCTGTAACATGTCTTCCTGTTTCTCCTCTTGTTCACCGTGGTCCATTCTCAACAGAGCAATCAGGATGGCGTTTTAAAAACATAAGTCAGATTAAAACCTTTCCATGGCTCCTCATTTCTCTCTGCCCTACCCCTTATCCCTCTGAACTGCTTTCTGTATTAACTATATTTTAAAAAATTTCTGTATTCTTGATGCTCTAGCTTCTGGGGCCTTGATGATCAGGAAAAGGCTGCTATTTTCAGGGCTACCCAATTCTTAGAGATCATTTATGAGCATATCTTTCTTGTACAAACTAGCCAACCCAGAACCCACACTCCAGCCATCTACCTTACTGGGCTATCACACTGCAGGCTACTTCCCATCTGTCCTAATCACCCCAAGACCAGGTACCAGACAAGTCAGGACAGTCATGCACCCCAAATCCCTCTGAAATTATTCCAACTAGCCAATTCTCGGCCTGCTTACCCTGCCTTGCCTGTTCCTTTTCTCAAAAACCAGTCAAGGCTCTTGCCTATGCTTTCATCCCACTCCTTCTGCCTCCTGACTGACACTGGCGCTTCCTGGGGCTTCCCCTGTGTGGTATGGGGTGCCCCTCCTCTTGGGAACAGGGAGTAACAACTCTCTTGGTAATGGCAGTCATCTGCTGGCCTGCTGGCCTCACCATACTTGAATGAGAACAAGACCTATGTTGTAAAACACTCTGCTCCTCCCTTGCTTCTTTTCCAGCCATACTAGTCTGCATACTGTTCCTCAAACACATTGTCACAGTCCTGTTATGGTGTCTTTGCTTTAGAGTTCTGTCTGCCTGAAAAGTTGTGCCAGATTTTTCCTTTGTTAAATTTCTAATCTCCTTCCGGTGTTTGCTCACAACTCACCTTTTCAATGAGGCCTAAATTTACTGACACTATATAGTCTGCTCTCTTCTGCCCATTCCAGAACTCCTAATCCTTTCCCCGTTCCTCCTTTTTCTTTTTTCTTCTGTATCACTTGGTATATGATAGAATTTCCTTTCTCTTCTTATAGAAATTATCTTTATCTGTTTCTCTCCTTCTGGAAGGTAAGTTCCCTAAAGGCAGGAACCTTTGAATGTATTCCTAGATGTAACCCAAGCATTGAGGTCAGCTCCCAGCAAGCAGTAGATATTACATAGAAAATTGTTGGATGAATGAAGGGACAAATTAATGAAGTCATTGTATGAGGACAGTATTGACTTCTTTGGAGGTGTATTAAATTTAGAGTTGAGTCGTGGTTTTCCAAAAAAAAATTAAAAAAATATATTTATTTATTTATTTTTGGCTGTGTTGGGTCTTTGTTGCTGCACGCGGACTTTCTCTTGTTGTGGTAAGCAGGGGCTACTCTTCGCTGTGGTGTGCAGGCTTCTAATTGCGGTGGCTTCTCATTGCAGGGCACGGGCTCTAGGCATGCGGGCTTCAGTAGCTGTGGCATGCGGGCTCAGTAGTTGTGGTTCGCGGGTTCTAGAGCGCAGGCTCAGTGGTTGTGGTGCATGGGCTTAGTTGCTCCACAGCATGTGAGATCTTCCTGGATGATGGATCAAACCCATGTCCCCCACATTGGCAGACAGATTCTTAACCACTGCACCACCAGGGAAGTCCCTATATCTGGTTTAAAATCAGATATATGGAGGTATCATTTACATACATTCCCAATAAAATTCACCCCTTTAAAGTGTAAAGTTTGGTGAAAATTGACACATCTACAGAGTCATGTAACCACCAGTACAATCATTCTACATTGTCAGTTCTTTCCGTCTACACTGAGATCTTGGAATTGATTTCTCTCCTTTTAGCTTTGGCTTTTCAGAATATTAAATGAATAGAATTATGTATAGTATAAGGTATATTATATCATGCTTCTTTCATTTGACATAATTACTTTGAGAATAATCCATATCGTTGCATTTATTAATAGTTTTTTCCTTTTGTTCCTGTATTCCATTTTAAAGAGACACATTCCATTTTAAGGAAGGCCAACAATGTATCTATTCATCAGTTGATAAGTTGTTTCCAGAGTTTGGCAATTATGAATAAAGCTTATGCGAATATTTGCATATAGGTCTTTGTGTAGACATATGCTTTATTTCTCATGGTGAAATGACTGCAGGAGGAATTTCTGGATGTTAAGATAAATACATGTTTAGCTTGATGGGAAACTGTCAAACTTTTCCAAAGTGGCTGTATCTTTGTCTTTGTGTATTCCCACCAATTGCTCTGCATCTTCACCAACAGTTGGTATTTTTCATTTTAGTCATTCTAGTGGGCGTAGCTCATTGTGGTGTTAATGTGTATTTTTCTAATGATGAATGATGAAGAACATCTTTTCTTATGCTTATTTTTCATTTGCATGTCTTCTTTTGTGAGGTGTCCAAATCTTTTGCCAATGTTTTACTGGGTTGCCCATCTTCTTTTAAATGAGTTGTAAAAGTTCATTCTATATTCTGGATCAAATCCCTTTATCAGATATTTGTTTTGCCAGCCTGTGGTTTTCATGTTCTTAGCAATGCATTTCAAAGAGTAAAATTTTAATTTTGATGATCAATTTATCACTTTTTTCTTTTATAATTTGTGCTTTATGTGTTCTACCCAAAGTCATAAAGTTTTTTTCTTTTTTTTCCTTGTCGAAAAGTGTGGTTCAGGATGGGTATGCGGTGCACACAGGACCAAAACAATTCTGTTGGATTTTTCCAAATGAAAGCTCTGTGAATGAACAGCTCCTTCTTCTCTGATGTTAAGCCTGTAAGGCAGTGATTCTCAAGTGGGGACACTTTTTCCTCCCAGGGGACATTTGGAAATGTCTGGTTTTTGGTTGTTACAGCTCAGGGGTGGGGAGGCTAGTGGTCAGAGACCACGGCAACTGCTAAATACCCTACATGCTACAAAACAGATCCCCCAAACAAAGAATGATCCAGCTTAAAATGTCAGCAGTTCTGAAATTGAGGAACCCTTATGTAAAGCTCAGAATCGTCTGTGGTCATGATTCTAGCCATGAAGAAATAGCAAATCTACACCAACAGAAAAAAGCAGAGATACGGAGAAAGAGTGAATCCTAATGGTGCCCAATATACTGGATCAAGTCCCTCCAGAACATGGCTCCATCTACACTGTTTCCTTGGTTTTGTCTCTGAGCAGTTTTAACAGTATACAATTTTGTGTTGAGTTTCTGTCACTGGCACCTCAACTATTACATAAAATATCTAATTTTTGCAGTAGATGCTGCATTAGGTTAGAACTAGGAAGGTGAGGCAGCTGCTATTCTTACCACCTGTTTTCAATTAGTATTCATTTTCTAATAGGTAAATGTTGGAAAAATTCTGAGAGAAAGGAATAGATGAATCCATACTCATCAATTTTGCAGCATGTGTATTAACTTCTTTTAAGAGGAAGGAAAGTTTACCTACTTCCGATTATTAGACCCCTAAATTTAAGTTCCTGACTCATCCATGTTTTGAAGCTAGATTTTATTAAACCTCATTAACAAATGACCACTCAGACTACCTCTTACAGACACAAGTCTCTGTGGGAGAAAATATGAGGTCCATACATAAAAATGTCAATGTGGAATTTATCTCAGTGAACTTTTTTAAGCCTTTATTACCTTCTAACTGCCCTTAAAACCTCATAACACACACTGAAGAGCTGCTTCTTATAGTCGGTTATTGGAACAATGAATTTGTTTTCAGGTCTTGATTTCTTGACCTAAATTATCTTCTAAATCATAACACATACACTTTTTTCCTAGAAGATAAGACACCATCATTGTACTTCAAGTTTATACAATTTATTTAGGACTTTCCCATTAAATTCCAAACTCGTTAGAAATTTATTTGAGGTCCTTTCTGATATATTTTCAAGCCAGATTTCAATAATCTTTAAAAAATATATACATATACAGCCTTCTGGGTGCAAACAGTCTTAGACTGCTATTGGACCACCCACTATTTTCTCAATATTGCCTACACTTTTAGGCCTCTCTCCTTAAATCAAACTGTCATGGCAACCTGAATTATTCTCTTCTCTCTTTTCACCTGCTGAAAATACACATGTCCTCAAGTATGATTCAAAAAAATCTCTCCTCCATGAAGCCTCTTCTGATCCTTAATCCTTGGACTCAGTACCCCTTTTTCCACATTCCCACAATGCGTTGCTTGTGATAGCACTTGTGTTATCCTCACTGGCTGTGTGGGTCATGCTTATCATCTTCTGCTTCATCTCTAAGTGCAGCGAGGCAGAAACTCCCTCTTCCTCACCTTCTCTGTCTCCTTCCTTCTGTCGCATTAGTTACTGACTTAGAAGTTGTCTGGAAATGAGATTCCTCCTTCTGGAGTGGAGAAACACAGAGCGTGAGGCCAAGATTATTTAGCTTAAAGTATAGGAAATTAATCTGCATAAAGTATCTGAAAATTATTAGTAATGATTTTTTTTTTTTTTTTTTTTTTTTGCTGTACGCGGGCCTCTCACTGCTGTGGCCTCTCCTGTTGTGGAGTGCAGGCTCCGGATGCGCAGGCTCAGCAGCCATGGCTCATGGGCCCAGCTGCTCCGCGGCATGTGGGATCCTCCCGGACCGGGGCACGAACCCGTGTCCCCTGCATCGGCAGGTGGACTCTCAACCACTGCGCCACCAGGGAAGCCCTAGTAATGATTTTGAAGAGGGTTATAATTAGCTATGTGTCAAAAGTGAGGAACCATCTGTGTTGTGTCAGTAGCAAGGAAAATTCATTTCATTTATTTTATTGTTAACATACTGCTTAAGGGTCAGCGAGATGAGCCATGAACAAAACCTATCTCTGGAGTGTTTATTTGTGATTGACAATTATATGTTTATACCGACATCTTATTTAAAGCTTTAGCTGTTGAAAGGAATGGCTAAGAATTACATGCCATACTGAAATTTAAAATATGGTCTCAGACATTTCGTACTGGAGTAGGAGCTCCAATGCTCTGTGCTTTATCTTGATGTATAGTTGTTGGAGGTATAATACATTTTACAAATTATTTTGGTCTGCCAACTCAGCACCAGCTCCACAAACCATACACACCAGTTCCTCTTGAATTACATATTTTAAAGCCTCACCCCAGGAAATTTGACCAATTCCTCCTCCAAGTGCTATAGACACTTCTTAGATGTTGAATTTCAAAAAGCAACCTTCATTCAAATTCTAATCATTTGAGTTATATTTACAATGTACTCATTATATAATTTGCAGCCACTTTAAAGAATCTCTCCTCTAATTGCTAGGCTGTACTATTGTCTCCTTCATGTGGGAAATAAGCAAATAAAAATAAGTGGAACATGAAACAGATAAATCTCATAAGTGCCCACTTATTTATTATGTGCCAACTAGTATGTGCCCCACAAAGAAGGGGGTGAATTTGTCTAAAAGAAAAGACAAGTCAAAGAATGGCTTGCATATGAGGATGAAAGAACAATTTTCAGAATTCAGATTTCAAACTAAGTCATTCACAGGACAGATACAGAGACCCCAGCGTCCCTTCGCTCAGGCTGTAATGCTTTCCCCAAGGTTTTTTTTTTTTTTTTTTTTTTTTTTCCAGTTGAATTCTTACTTAAACTTCAAGACCTGCTTCAACTGTTACTTCTTTAGCAAGTCTTCCCCGAGACTTTCACCACTGGTTATTCATGCATCTGTATTCCATTAAAAAGATTTATTTTCTGCTTTACTGCTTCTACCAAATCATCTGTATTCTCAGGGTTATCCCAGCTGTAGATAAATTAATTCCAGGTCAATGTGAAGAATACCTCTTTATGGTCATGAACCACAAATCCCAGGTCCTAAGGTCATTCTAGGCAACACATCAGTAAAAGCCACGTTAACCATTGAAGACATGAAGTTCCTTGACCCGCCCAGTTCTATTAAGTTTTACCTTCATGGCTCTTCAGCCAGCATCTCCCATGGCCACACCTATGCTCCTCTCTGAAATAGTAAACCTTGTCTCTTTTGCTGACTAAGACCTCTCTTCCTTTGGCTCTTTCCCGCCTTTATTTCCACATTTGTTCTTTGCATCTTTAGAATTTCCAGTCATTGCTTACTCATTTCATCACTTCTCTCCTGGTTTTACAACCTTAAGCAATAAAAATCCTACAGTGCATGACTACCTCCCCTTTCCCTCTGATCCCCACAACTTCCATGCCTCATTGTGCTTGATCCATATTCATTGAGTTCACTTCCTGACCACTTGCTCACTGGCAGTGGTATGAAGTTGCCAATCAAGGATGGGGAAAATTCTCCACAAATTAATGGGCCTTAAATCTGGTTGGGCCCTAAGTCAGCAATTATTGACCATATTCCTTTTTACTTCATTTCCTGTTGCCCCTAGAGTTATTCCTATCCTTCTTAAATTGTTCCCCTTTTGCACAGCATAAGGCTCTCTCCTCTTCCTAGAAAATGTATTTTTCATGATACTTCAGTAGTAATCTTAATGAAACATCTCATTGAGTGCTTTTATTATTAGTTTCTTGATTGAAAAATATGAGCTAGAATATTAAATGACACAAAGAATCTCATCCACCCCAGATGAGTGTTGTTTTTTCCCCAGGCAAACCAATGTTAAATTTCTTGGGATCCTCTCAAGTATATTTTATGCATATGTAAACATAAATGTGCATATATTCCTTCTTTATCTAATGTCACTTCCTCCAGACATAGGGAACGGCTTGCGGCTCTCCACCATGCCATGGGAGCTCAAGCCCCCGTGGCTTTGCACTTGATGTTCTCAATGGAAGGTCCTGCCTTGTCATCTTCCCCATCACATCCTTTCCTCAGGTAATCCCCCTTTATCATGATAACCTCACTGTTGAGCACACTACCAAGCATATAGGAAGCATGCAATAAATGTCCGCTGTTATTACTTTATGATTATTCATAAAGTGTGGTATTTTCTACCTTCAGTTCATCATTGGTAAAATTTAAGCTTTTTTTTTTTTTTTTGATTAAGCAGCTGCTCTTGGGTCTGTGAGAGAATAATAGCTAGGAATTTTCCAAAAGGATTATGTAAGGCATGGAAAAATGCCAAGAGATTATTTTGCACAATTTACATGGAAAAAGAGTACAAAAAAATAATAGCTAGGAATTTTCCAAAAGGATTATATAAGGCATGGAAAAATGCCAAGAGATTATTTTGCACAATTTACATGGAAAAAGAGTACAAAAAAAGAAAAGAATAAACGAGGAGAATTCTGGGAAACAATATATACCTCATTGGACTGAAAAGAGGTCCTAATTGAGGATATATTTCTGAACTCTTAGTTGATCAGATTGGAGCCCCAGCTGTGTTTTGCTGCTGAATTTTCTGTTGGTATTTCAAAATTCTTTCATCATGCCCTCTTCTGCTTTCCTATGTAATTGGTACTTTACAAGTCCTTGACAGTGAACGTGATGTTAGAAAATGAGAAATTATATTCCTGGGTTAGCAAGTTAGTAACGGTAACACTGGAATAGCTACTTAGGAGGTGGGGGACAATTTGGTTGCACGTGTGGGCAGCAAGTCTTACTCAAAGTTACATTTGGATAAGAAAGAAACTGTTTTTACTTTTTGGGGGGTGGTTTTGGGAGGGTAATAACTTCACACTTCTAGTCACCCTTTAGAACTACCCTGTTGACCAAAATTATTTCACAAAACCTATTCCTCAGGTCAGTTCTACTTCTTTTTGGTGCTCTATAAGTATCTTCCTAAAATGTATCTACTAAAATAGTAATTAAACTCTCTAGACCAGAAAGAAAAGTTCTGAGGGCATTATAACCTAGGAAAAAAGTTGTCTTCACTTGCTCGCATTACCATGTTTAAAACACAGCTATGATATAGTACACTTTCTCTCTAATTTTTTGTCACTATAACTAGAAGGAAATATCCATGAGATAGGCCTAATAAGTGTGCTTCTCTCCTCACATGAACCCAAGTCTGCAGGATTCAGGGTCTACAATTTAAAACTCATCTCTGCATTATGCATCTGTGCTGTGACTAATGACTTGATAAATAATGAAAGCCAAGGGTCACTTTGGTTGCAAAGCAAATCAAACAGCAGAAAACCTTTGGGACTTCTGTCTATGAATGTCAAGGTCAGGACCAGCAGCTGCTACAGTGAGACCCTTTCCTCATGCAATGGACATCCAGACATCTAGTTTCCAGAAATACTTCATAATTCTGCTTCTAACACAGCATGACATGTCCTACCAGCTAAGGACTTCTTATTTTAGGTCAATAAATATACTTGCAGATGAAATATGACACTAATTAAAGACATGACTGGTACCAACAAGCAAACAATTTTCCAATCAGAAAAGCAAAACATGGCAAACAAAAATAGTGAAAATTGCTTAGTTTTATTTTTTGAAAAGTAGTTTTTTTGACATGAATATTCAAATATATATTATTTGGACAAAAAGCTAAGCCTAGAAAAATCCAATGTTCAGTCATTTCCCATTTGTTAGATGGAGGTTTCTTCCACAGTTGGAATACTAGGTCTTTCTAAGGGACCAGAATTTTGAGAGCTCTGATTCCATATATGTCTTTTTTTCAATATATGTAAATTTTACTTATACTCACAAATTACCACACATACGTTATTAAGCGTATATATGTATTTTTAAAACTTACTAACTACGTTTACTTTTTTTTTCAAAGAAAATGCCAAAGCATTAAAATAATTTTAACTGCCAGAACATTTGTACTGGCTTCTCCTAGGGATTGTCATTCAGAATGTTCATGAAACGTTAGTGTGTGTCTATAGACCCAGAAAAAGTTTATTAACAATTAAAAAAAAAACCCACATGGAATTGCCTTTAGAAATACTAAAGCTCTTTCTATTGGAAGCAAATATTTTGGTTGTTAAACATAATCATTTGTTTAGCTCATGTAATTTGCCACCTTGAATGTTGCCAGTGTGGATGTAGGCACCTGATCATCAAAGAGTCACTTGACCTATAAGCCTTTGTGAATTTTGCTATCAACTGTGATTGGAGGGCTGGCCTGTGTCAGGCTGGTCACTTTCCTTCAGGTTCTAACCTAAGCAGTTTTGCCTTCATACGTCATCACCTCAGCCTCTTTTTGGAGTTGTCATCTGAGACTCAGATGCCTGGGTGAGCTGAGACAAGAATAAACAGAGTGGAACTTAGAGCTCACTTTCATTATTCTATTTATTTTCTATTAAATATAATTGTTAATCTTAATTTGCAATTGGACAGTGAAATTTTTAAAAAGACCGATAAACATAAGAGCAAGAATCTTTAGTGTTCTCAACCATTGTTTAAACTAACTATGGTTTAATGCAGTAGGATTCAACATGCCAACCCAAGTAAACAGGTGCAAAGAAGTTTACATCCTAGAAAGAGCTTTAGAAACCTCCTAATCTGATGGTGATTTTCAAATTCTGCCTCAGAGTCCTAGTGGTCAGCTCATTGCCTCTCCAACACTCACTCAACGAGGACAACACTACTTTTATCTATTCTACAGTTGAGTCTTGGAGTAAAATTTCGTTTGTGCACAGGATTCTGTAGCTGGAAAAAGCTTAGAACCACTGCTCTTGTCTAATGCATTCCATAACTATATTTATTTGATATAGTATGTGGTAATTACACTCACACAACTTAAAGTTCTTTCCCATTTTACACTTGAGGAAACTGAAACACAAAGAGCTTAAATAATTGCCCCAAGTTTCTCAGCTAATACATGGCAGCACTGGGATTCCAACCTAGGCTTTTGCCTTCAAATTTCATAGCCTTAGATACTATTTTTTGGAGTTATACTCTTCTGAGGTCTGTTGACATCTTTCAACAGCTTCATAAATGATTAAGCCACTATCATTTACCTTTGTTTAGTTTTATTTATTTAAAAGGAATTTTTTTAACATCTTTATTGGAGTATACTTGCTTTACAATGGTGTGTTAGTTTCTGCTTTATAACAAAGTGAATCAGTTATACATATACATATATCCCCATATCTCTTCCCTCTTGCGTCTCCCTCCCTCCCACCCTCCCTATCCCACTCCTCTAGGTGGTCACAAAGCACCGAGCTGATCTCCCTCTGCTATGCGGCTGCTTCCCACTAGCTATCTATTTCACGTTTGATAGTGTATATATGTCCATGCCACTCTCTCACTTTGTCCCAGCTTACCCTTCTCCCTTCCCGTATCCTCAAGTCCATTCACTAGTAGGTCTGCGTCTTTATTCCCATCTTTCCCCTAGGTTCTTCATGACCCTTTTGTTTTTTTTTTTTTAGATTCCATATATATGTGTTAGCATACGGTATTTGTTTTTCTCTTTCTGACTTACTTCACTCTGTATGACAGACTCTAGGTCCATACACATCACTACAAATGACTCAATTTCATTTCTTTTTATGGCTGAGTAATATTCCATTGAATATATGTGCCACATCTTCTTTATCCATTCATCTGTTGATGGACACTTAGGTTGCTTCCATGTCCTGGCTATTGTAAATAGAGCTGCAATGAACATTGCGGTACATGACTCTTTTTGAATTATGGTTTTCTCAGGGTATATGCCTAGTAGTGGGATTGCTGGGTCATATGGTAGTTCTATTTTTAGTTTTTTAAGGAAACTCTATACTGTTCTCCATAGTGGCTGTATCAATTTACATTCCCATCAACAGTGCAAGAGGATTCCCTTTTCTCCACACCCTCTCCAGCATTTATTGTTTTTAGATTTTTTGATGATGGCCATTCTGACCAGTGTGAGATGATATCTCATTGTAGTTTTGATTTGCATTTCTCTAATGATTAATGATGTTGAGCATTCTTTCATGTGTTTGTTGGCAATCTGTACATCTTCTTTGGAGAAATGTCTATTTATGTCTTGTGCCCATTTTTGGATTGGGTTTTTTGTTTTCTTGATATTGAGCTGCATGAGCTGCTTGTAAAATTTGGATATTAATCCTTTGTCAGTTGTTTCATTTGCAAATATTTTCTCCCATTCTGAGGGTTGTGTTTTTGTCTTGTTTATGGTTTCCTTTGTTGTGCAAAAGCTGTTATGTTTCATTAGGTCCCATTTGTTTATTTTTGTTTTTATTTCCATTTCTCTAGGAGGTGGGTCAAAAAGGATCTTGCTGTGATTTATGTCAAAGAGTGTTCTGCCTATGTTTCCCTCTAAGAGTTGGATAGTGTCTGGCCTTACATTTAGGTCCTTAATCCATTTTGAGTTTATTTTTGTGTATGGTGTTAGGGAGTGTTCTAATTTCATTCTTTTACATGTAGCTGTCCAGTTTTCCCAGCACCACTTATTGAAGAAGCTGTCTTTTCTCCACTGTATATACTTGCCTCCTTAATCAAAGATAAGGTGACCATATGTGCGTTGGTTTATCTCTGGGCTTTCTACCCTGTTCCATTGATCCATATTTCGTTTTTTTCCAGTACCATACTGTCTTGATTACTGTAGCTTTGTAGTATAGTCTGAAGTAAGGGAGCCTGATTCGTCCAGCTCCGTTTTCCTTTCTCAAGATTGCTTTGGCTATTCTGGGTCTTTTGTGTTTCCATACAAATTGTGAAATTTTTTGTTGTAGTTCTGTGAAAAATGCCAGTGGTAGTTTGATAGGGATTGCATTGAATCTGTAGATTGCTTTGGGTAGTATAGTCATTTTCACAATGTTGATTCTTCCAACCCAAGAACATGGTATATCTCTACATCTGTTTGTACCATCTTTAATTTCTTTCATCAGTGTCTTATAGTTTTCCGCATGCAGGTCTTTTGTCTCCTTAGGTAGATGTATTCCTAGGTACTATATTCTTTATGTTGCAATGGTACATGGGAGAGTTTCCTTAACTTCTCTTTCAGGTTTTTCATCATTAGTGTATAGGAATGAAAGAGATTTCTGTGCATTAATTTTGTATCCTGCTACTCTACCAAATTCATTGATTAGCTCTAGTAGTTTTCTGGTAGCATCTTTAGGATTCTCTATGTATAGTATCATGTCATCTGCAAACAGTGACAGCTTTACTTCTTCTTTTCTGATTTGGATTCTTTTTATTTTTTTTTTTATTCTCTGATTGCTGTGGCTAAAACTTCCAAAACTATGTTGAATAATAGTGGTGAGAGTGGGCAACGGTGTCTTGTTCCTGATCTTAGAGGAAATGGTTTCAGTTTTTCACCACTGAGAATGATGTTGGCTGTGGGTTTGTCATAAATGGCCTTTATTATATTAAGGTAGGTTCCCTCTATGCCTACTTTCTGGAGACTTTTTATCATAAATGCGTGTTGAATTTTGTCAAAAGCTTTTTCTGCATCTATTGAGATGATCATATGGTTTTTCTCCTTCAGTTTGTTAATGTGGTGTATCACATTGATTGATTTGTCTATACTGAAGAATCCTTGCATTCCTGGGATAAACCCCAGTTAGTCATGGTGTATGATCCTTTTTATGTGCTGTTGGATTCTGTTTGCTACTATTTTGTTGAGGATTTTGGCATCTGTGTTCATCAGTGATGTTGGCCTGCAGTTTTCTGTTTTTGTGACATCTTTGTCTGCTTTTGATAGCAGGGTGATGGTTGCCTCGTAGAATGTGTTTGGGAGTTTTCCCCCCTCTGCTATGTTTTGGAAGAGTTTGAGAACAATAGGTGTTAGCTGTTCTCTAAATGTTTGAGAATTCATCTGTGAAGCCATTGGTGCTGGGCTTTTGTTTGTTGGAAGATTTTTAATCACAGTCTCAATTTCAGTGTTTGTGATTGGCCGGTTTATATTTTCTTTTTCTTCCTGGTTCAGTCTCAGAGGTTATGCTTTTCTAAGAATTTGTCCATTTCTTACAGGTTGTCCATTTTATTGGCATATAGTTGCTTGCAGTAAGCTCCATCCCCTCTCTTTCAGTCTGTATGTGTCCCTAGGTCTCTTGTAGACAGCATATATATGGGTCTTGTTTTTGTATCCGTTCAGCCAGTCTATGTCTTTTGGTTGGAGTATTTAATCCATTTACATTTAAGGTAATTATCGATATGTATGTTCCTGTTACCAATTGTTTTAGTTTTGCTATTATAGGCCTTTTCCTTTTCCTGTGTTTCCGGCCTAGAGAAGTTCCTTTAGCATTTGTTGTAAAGCTGTTTGGTGGTGCTGAATTCTCTTAGCTTTTGCTTGTCTGTAAAGGTTTCAATTTCTCTGTTGAATCTGAATGAGATCCTTGCTGGGTAGGGTAATCTTGGTTTTAGGTTTTTCCCCTTCATCACTTTAAATATGTCTTGCCCCTCCCTTCTGGCTGCAGAGTTTCTGCGGAAAGATCAGCTGTTAACCTTATGGGCATTCCCTTATATGTTATTTCTTGCTTTTCCACTGCTGCTGTTAATATTTTTTCTTTGTTTTTAATGTTTGACTGATTAATATGTGTCTTGGCATGTTTCTCCTTGGATTTATCCTATATGGTACTCTCTGCGCTTCCTGGACTTGACTGACTATTTCCTTTCCCATGTTAGTGAAGTTTTCAGCTATAATCTCTTCAAATATTTTCTCAGACCCTTTCTTTTTCTCTTCTTCTTCTGGAAACCCTATAATTCGAATGTTGGTGCGTTTAATGTTGTCCCCGAGGACTCTGAGACTGTCCTCAGTTCTTTTCATTCTTTTGTCTTTATTCTGCTCTGTGGTAGTTATTTCCACTATTTTATCTTCCAGGTCACTTATCCGTTCTTCTGCCTAAGTTATTCTGCTATTGATTCCTTCTAGAGAATTTTTAATTTCATTTATTGTGTTGTTCATTGTTGTTTGTTTGCTCTTTAGTTCTTCTAGGTGCTTGTTAAACATTTCTTGTAGTTTCTCCAATCTAGTTCCAGGATTTTGGGTCATCTTTACTATCATTACTCTGAATTGTTTTTCAGGTAGACTGCCTATTTCCTCTTCATTGGTTTGGTCTGGTGGGTCTTTACCTTGCTCCTTCATCTGTTGTGTGTTTCTCTGTCTTCTCATTTTGCTTAACTTACTGTGTTTGGGGTCTCCTTTTCACAGGCTGCAGGTTTGTACTTCCCTTTGTTTTGGTGTCTGCCCCCACTGGGTAAGGTTGTTTCAGTGGCTTGTGTAGGCCTCCTGGTGGAGGGAACTAGCTCCTGTGTTCTGATGGGTGGGGCTGGAAGTTTTCTTTTTGGTGGGCAGGGCTCATCCGGTCGTGTGTTTTGGGGTGTCTGTGAACATAGAATGATTTTAGGCAGCCTCTCTGCTGATGGGTGGGGTTGTGTTCCTATCTTGCTAGTTGTTTGGCATGGGACGTCCAGCACTGGAGCTTGCTGGCCGTTGGGTGGAGCTGGGTATTAGCGTTGAGATGGAGCTCTCTGGCAGAGCTCTCACTGATTGATATTACGTGGGGCCGGTAGGTCTCTGGTGGTCCAGTGTCCTGAACTCGGCTCTGCCACCTCAGAGGCTCAGGCCTGACACCAGTTTGGAGCACCAAGAGCGTGTAAGCCACATGGCTCAGAAGAAAAGGCAGAAAAAAAGAAAGAAAATAAATAATTAAAATAAAAGTAGAAATAATTATTTTAAAAAATGTAATAAAAACAAGAATAGACGAACCAAACCAATAAACGAATCCACCAATAATAAGAAGCACTAAAAAGTATACTAAGATAAACATAAAAATCAGAAATAAGTCAGTCACCCACAGCCAACCCCAAGTCTACAGTTGCTCCCAAAGTCCACCACCTCAATTTTGGGTTGATTCATTGTCTATTCAGGTATTCCACAGATGCAGGGTACATCAAGTTGATTGTGGGGATTTGATCCGCTGCTTCTGAGGCTGCACAGAGAAATTTCCCTTTTTCTTCTTTGTTTGCCCAGGTCCTGGCATTTAGCTTTGGTTTTGGCCCCACCTCTGCATGTAGGTTGCCCTCAGGCTTCTGTTTCCACCCAGACAGGATGGCGTTAAAGCAGCAGCTACTTAGGTGGCTCTGGATCACTCATGCTGGAGGGATGGAGGGGTACGATAGTTATAATTGGAATGCAGGGCAAGCCTACAGTGGCAGAGGCCAGCATGACATTGCAACAGCCTGAGGCACGCCATGTGTTCTCCTGGGGAAGTTGTCCCTGGATCACGGGACCCTGGCAGTGTCAGGCTGCACAGGCTCCTGGGGGGTGTGGATAGTGACCTGTGTTTGCACAGAGGATTCTTGGTGGCTGCAGCAGCATTGTTAGTGTTTCATGGCCATCTCTGGCATCCAAGCCGTGGCTTGTGCCCTTCTCTGGAGCTTGTTTAGGTGGTGCTCTGCTTTCTGTGGGCAGACAGGGAAGGAATCCCCTCTCCTCATGCACCCCAAAATAATGGTCTCTTGCCTCTTTGGCAGGTCCAGACTTTTTCCTGGACTCCCTCCCAGCTAGCTGTGGCAAACTAGCCCCCTTCAGGCTGTGTTCACGCAGCCAACCCCAGTCCTATCCCTGGGGTCTGACCTCTGAAGCCTGAGCCTCAGCTCCCAGCCCCCACCCGCCCTGGTGGGTGAGCAGACAAGCCTCTCAGGCTGGTGAGTGCTGGTTGGCACTGATCCTCTGTGCGGGAATCTCTCCGCTTTTCCCTCCGCACCCCTGTTGCTGCTCTCTCCTCCATGGATTTGAAGCTTCACCCCACCCACCCCCCATCTCCCCCAGTGAAGTGGCTTCCTAGTGCACGGAAACTTTTCCTCCTTCACAGCTCCCTCCCAGAGGTGCAGGTCCCATCTATATTCTTTTGTCTCTGTTTTTTCCTTTTTCTTTTGCCCTACCCAGGTAGTGGGGATTTTCTTGCCTTTTGGGGAGTCTGAGTTCTTCTTCCAGCATTCAATAGGTGTTCTGTAGGAGTTGTTCCACATGTAGATGTATTTTTGATGTATTTGTGGGGAGGAAGGTGATCTCCACATTTTCCTCCTCCACCATCTTGAAGGTCCCGCCCCTCATTATTTTTAGAATCATTTTGTTTTTCTCATGTTTCCAGAAAGGATTCTTAGCTTTCATTCCTCTACCTATGTTCTCATCCAGGATAAAATTTATTTTATTTTAAATAAAATGGGTACTGATTTTCTACTAGATATATAATCAGAAGGTTTTGTGCAGCCCCAGATCTGTCACTAAATAAATATGTGATCTTTGTGAATTTACTCAGTGTCTTGAGTATGACTTTTTATTTGCAAAATTATAAGTAATAGCTTGATACCTTATTTACCTTCTAGCATTGTGAGAATGTGAACAAAAGTACTTAATAATCCCCAGTGTCTTCCTGTTCCCCACATGCATATCCCTCCCTCCTTCGTTCCATGATATCGTTCTATTCCTACTATGATTATGTGTTCTTTCTCAATTTCAACATTTTAGTCTACAACCCTTACTTGACCTCCTCAACTCCAGTGAGCTATGCCTCCAACTTCACTTCATGGTCTTGGGAACAACCTAATCTTATCATAATCCTATCCAAACCCACTGTCACATCCTAACTAAATTTTCTGGGAGTTAGCTCAAATAACTTCACTTTCCCTTCTCTCTCCTCTAAATAGTTATATGTCTATTTTTAGTTTATTTTTTATTATATTCATAATTACATATTTAATTATGAATAATCCATTGAAACCTCAGTTTCTTGTTACATCAACTGTAGATTATATTTCTCAGTTCCCATCATAATGTGACAGTAATAAAGAATACAACCTGCCCTCTCTATCTTCCTCCATATTTTGAAGACTGTACTTTACTTTTATATAGCCAAACTAATAAAACTGACATTTTTTTGATACCTATAATTAAATCCCTGTTGAGTTTTTAATTTCAAGTTTTTTGTTTGTTTGTTTGTTTTTTATGCAGTACGTGGGCCTCTCACTGCTGTGACCTCTCCTGTTGTGGAGCACAGGCTCCGGACGTGCAGGCTCAGCAGCCATTGCTCATGGGCCCAGCCGCTCTGTGGCATGTGGGGTCCTCCTGGACCAGGGCATGAACCCATGTCCCCTGCATCAGCAGGCAGACTCTCAACCACTGCACCAGCAGGGAAGCCCTTATTTCAA
Source organism: Mesoplodon mirus (assembly GCF_964341445.2). Classification (NCBI taxonomy): domain Eukaryota; kingdom Metazoa; phylum Chordata; class Mammalia; order Artiodactyla; family Ziphiidae; genus Mesoplodon; species Mesoplodon mirus. The sequence goes on from NC_138989.1 coordinate 33,881,551, forward strand.
GTTTTGAAGACCAATAAACAGAATCTTATAATTTTGGATAAACAGTGAACTAGGTAAAATGAAAGCCCTCCTTCCTCAATCACCTAAAAATGCAACATAAAATAGGCAGAAATCTCAGAGGGCTATATATTGAGTGAAAAATCTGCTTACTTGCTAGGATGGATAATAAGAATCTTGATTGTCTTGGTCTGGGCTTAGGGGACAAATAGTGTCCCCTAGGCATTTTTAGTTAAGGTTCTATGCCATAACATGCTACTATGAGATACAAGAATCAGTAACTGGACAAGTTAATAGTCAGGATAGTCCCAAGGCAACAATGCAGGGTCTCTGGGGAGAAGCAAATGCAAAACCTCTCTGGAATGTTATGTTCTTAACTCTAGCTATTTAGACTTCCCATCAATTAGGAGCCACTGAAGATGGCTCCTGAAGATGAGTTTATTATCCTAAATTATCAAAGGCATAAAGTGGCATGAGTCAGAGTCAGCAGTGTAATGGCAAGTGTGCTTAAACCCCACAAAACTTCGGATACAGGTGAGGAAATTATTATTATTTAAAAAATTAAAAACATAAAAGAGAATCAAAACCCTAAAGCAAACAGACACTGTAAAAATGGCAGGGTAGATAAAAAACCCCAAAAGAACTATAAATAACAAAGTATATTCACAAAATATATTTCATCTGAAATATATTTATTTCAGAAATAAAAACTTCTGTGGATGGGTTAAATAGGAGATCAGAAACACCTGAAGAGAGGATTAGTAAACTGGAAGATAAAATGAAGGAGTTACCCACCCTGCAGCACACAGATTAAGACAGAAAAGACATGGAAGTAGTTAATAGACATGGTGAAGAGTGATAATGGCTATGAATTTTTCTGAATTAACAAAAGACATGATTCCTCAGATTCAAGAAATGCTACATGTTCAAATTGGGATCCAAAAAGTTCTCTACATTTGGTTCGGTTTTCTGTTTCTTAAGTCTCTTTTATATCATCACAATTATCCCTTTCTTTTACTTTTTCTTTCTTCTTTGTCTTCCTTTTTTTTTTTTATGCCATTGGTTTACTGGGGAGAACTTGGCTATTTGTCCCATGTTCCAAGTTTGACTTATTTCTTCCTTGTGGTATCATTTAACTTGTTCCTCTATCCTCTATACTTCTTATAAATTGATAGTTAGACTAATGGTTCTATGAGATTCAGGTTTAATTTTTTTAGGCCAAAATATCTCATAGATGTTGTTGTGTACTTTCTGCTGCATTATATTATGAAGCACATGATGTTGGCTTTCTTGATTTTACTGATATCGATACTGGTCAAGAGATTTAAATGGTGGCAGCCTGATCTTTCTGAAAGAATAATTTTATCTTTAAAAAATATTAAAGAAAACAGTAATATACAGTTTTTGTGTCTCAAACTATAAAAGTTACATTTTCATTGGTAAAAATTTCTTTTTTTTACTATCAGTTAACCTGCATTTAACACATAAAGATGCTTTTACTCTTTAACTGGGTTATTTCCAAGTTCATTTTCTAGATCATATCAACTCAGTGAATTGAAGATATAACATATTTCATACATTTCAATATTGTTCATTGCATATGTTGTATAATGATTTTCTTGAAAATGTTCAGTACTCAAACATGACACAACCATAATGAAAAACTTATTGAAGTTGTTTAAACTGCTTTATAATGCAGTACCCTTCACCAAGTAGGCTGAAAGAATGAATGAAACTATTATTAAAAGTTTTTGAATAATATCTTTTTTTTTTTTTTTTTTTTTTTTGCGGTACGCGGGCCTCTCACTGTTGTGGCCTCTCCCGTTGCGGAGCACAGGCTCTGGACGCGCAGGCTCAGCAGCCATGGCTCACGGGCCTAGCCGCTCCGTGGCATGTGGGATCTTCCCTGACTGGGGCACGAACTCGTGTCCCCTGCATCGGCAAGCGGACTCTCAACCACTGCGCCACCAGGGAAGCCCTGAATAATATCTTAGTGATGATTTTTAATAGTCAAGGGAATTATTTTTCAACTATCAATAGATTTCAATATGCTTGAGGTTTCCCTGACTTAATTGTTAAAAATACTTGCAGCTAAATTTTGTTACCATAATATTCCATGGACATGCATCCTGTCAAATCTACTTTAGGCTGCAGAAAATTGTCTTTGTTATTGTTTCCTACTTGATGGTGTATATCCTGGTATTCACACATTTTTGTTTTCCTACCACTTTTCTCTCTAGTTCTTCTGTAGTTATGATACTGAGCACCAAGCTTGGAATCATGTTCTCCAAACAGGAATTGCCTTGTTGCTTAGTTACTGTTGGATTTTGAGAAATCCTTTTAATCTCTGAGCTTCATTTATCTCATGTGTAAAAACCATGTTAGTTATCTCAGCCTCACAGGACTGTTGAGAAGATTAAATGAGACATTCTGTATGAAATTCCCTGAGACATTGCCTGGCATGTCATTGGCTTTCAAGAAATGCTGGTTTAATGCCTTTTATCAAATATCTCTTCACTATCCATATTATTCAAGTCCTTTCTTTATATATTCATTTGTCCTTTCCTTGGTCCAACTTCTAAAAACAATTTTTGGATCATAGCCTCTTTTGAGAATCTATTTAAGTTACAAGCTCTTTTTAACGAAACAGATTCTTATAACATTTTTTATATAAATTCAGGAGTTCATGAATACCCTTAGGGGATTCACTGACCCCAGGTTAATAATCCTTCCCTCAGACTGATCTTGTTCACTCTCTTAAACTCAAGTGTGAGTTATGAATATATTGTTAAGCCTTTCAGTCATAAGCTTCTGTCCCCCCTTCACAATTCCCACTGGACATCTTCCTCTAGGTAAATATCCACTTTATGCTTTGAACTTCAATACTTTAAATGACATTAATCTTTTCTATCCTAAATCAGTTGTCTCTTAATGACTTTCTTCTTTTTGTTAAGGTATCAGTTTTTCAAGCAACCAAATTTGAATCATTGCAGTGTGAAGAGATAACAGATGTCCTTTAGAGTGTAGTAAGTTTTGAGGAGCCAGCAGTCTGGCTTTTGGGTCTGTGTAAGAGATTAAACACCAACAATCCATTGAAATATTTCTCACAATCTTATCCTGTCTCCCCTATCACCATAGCAACAAACATTCCTTGATAAATATTAGAGATATTATGAGAAGAGACAAGAAGTTGTAATGTGTATTGGGAAATGACTCCAATTAAAAAATATTTTCCCTAGAGGACTCAAGTAAACACACACACACACACACACACACACTGTTGTGTTTTATTTTGTTTTGTTTTTTGGACTTTGTGCAAATGTACTGCCTACTGTGTGGTTTGGAACAGGATCCAGAATTATCTAAGATATTTTTCAGTATTGTAGCCCCAAAGATGTTGGTTTAGTTCTATGCATATTCCTCTCTTATGTCTAACATAAATGGTTAAATAGATATTCACATTACACTAGTCATCCATATTAAATAATGGAAATGTGAAGAATTCCAGCTTTACTATTATACAATTTTAAAGGTGAACCAAATGTAAGTTACCACCAAATTGTTCTGTCCTAATAAACAAATAAAATAAATCTGTAACAGTTCTGTATCTGGATGATCAAAGAAAGTACTGAAGATATGCACTGATTTAAAATCTCTGCCCTTTAACCTGAGTATCCCACATAACTTGCCTGAATTCTAAATTAGCAATCCTCTTCTTAAACATTAACTTGCCCCAAAAATATTTTAATCACTTTATCATTTATAATATTAGCTTCTTCAGCAAATCCTGTTGTTTAAACTTCGTTATGATCTGCAAAACCTAGAATAGAATTTTGTGGATCATGATGTCAGGGTTCTGTGTAGCACATGACAGTTATAGGTCCTGAACCCAACCCCTGTCTTCCTAAAGAAGCTTCAGAATTCAGAATTCTTCAGAATGTTTCAACCCACCATTCATGTGATCACAAATTAAAATAAATGCTAAATTTGTTCAATGTAGTCCAGACCAAATGTCCCAACTCTTATCTTCTGGCCTCTCATAACAGCTTTCTTCTTAGTATTCATTAAAATATTCTCGAACATCACAAAGACCAAATGGGCTAGACTCAGATTTTCACATACTTAAATGAGTATTTAAGTATGTGGATAGTAGTGAAGCTATTACTAATGACTGCTGAGAAAGCAACCACACTGAAATAGGCACAGAGTATAATTTACAAATTACCATTAATGTGGCATTTAAAAAAGCAGTTTTGGTCTCATAGCCCCAAGACAATTAGCCAATGTTTTATCCCAACAGAAAGAAGACAAGTGACTCAATCTGGATAAATAAGTTGAAAAAAATTTTTCACCATTATATTATTTCTGGAGCAGTGACCATCTGTTTTAAAGAGTTACAGATTTATTTTCCATGACTTTGAAATCAGGACTACAAAACAAAATGGGGTTGAGTTTCATTTTTTAAGCTGTGATAGTAGTAACTATCTAGGATTGTGGTATGATTGGTAAAAATTGTAAATTATTTATTGATATATTGTGAAGTGTAGTGTCACCTTGAGATTTTCAGAAAAACATCCTGAAGATTAGATGAGGATCCTGAGTAGAGACTTGATGATCTAATAGGAAGTGCAATTCTAAATTAGTTTCTAATAAACAGGAATACATCTGTGGAAGCGGTTACGTGTTAGACGTGAATCACTGCGCTGTTTCACAGATTGCTAAACATAACACAGTTTAGCCTTTTAAAAATGTCAAAACACTTGAAGTAATAAGGAAAAAGATAAATGTAGAATTCAAAAGTAATAAAAATGGGATATCTTCTGAGAAAAGGGGAAAAAGTCTGGAAAAGAGCTTCGCATATTGACTTGACATTCAGAACATTTCTTATGGTGAGCATTCTTCCATATCACACACAGTGTGGGCCCCCCAAACACCCTTCTCTAGAGTGAGGATGTATTGTCACAGAAGTACTATCATCACAGAAGTTACATTCTCCCTAGAGAACCTGATGGCAGCCAGGAGCCCCTTGCCTAGAAGTGGATCCGGACAGTGGATCTAGACACACATGCGGGCAAAGTTTTGTATACAATTAACTCCCTTTACCCATTTGTCATCTCCCGTTGGGTCTACAGTCAACACGGACACCTCTGCTCTAGGGAACCTTGAATGATGCCTGTCAAAAACAAGCTTTTGGTGATTGCAAAAACATGAACGTATCAACCCAAGTTCACAAACCTGATTTTTTTCCAATAAAGACATCAGAAACAACTGCCTGCCTACACCATATATGACGTAGATTAATGAATCAACCTAAGGATGCCAGCTGTGTCACCACTGCCATAGGTAGGCCCCATAAATATTCACTGATGATGATTAGTGAGGAACTGCCCCTTTGGGAAGTAGTGTTTAGATTTGATTTTGTAGGCACTGGACAAGTCTGGTAGGAGGAGACCAAATTATCTCTAATTGACTCATCCTTTTGACCCCTTCACAGGTCTTTTAAAATGTAAACCAACCCTCAGCACATTAACCAAATCTGAAACACTCATCTTCAAGAAACATTCATCAAAAGTCGTTCCTTTAATACTTCTAAATATTACATAAATTACGTTAGGATGTTGAGATGCCTAGGTAATAATAAGTTGCATTCATGTGCATTCATTAGTTTCACATTTTATAAGAATTTGTACATTTCCCCCTTATATTCTACCACTGTATTCTTATAGTAATTCTCTAAATAATGTAGCGGAGGTCCATTTATCTCTTGCTGTAAAAGGAAAAGTAAGATCCAGCGCTCAAATGATCTGCTCAATGTGATACAGATAAGTATGAGGCAGAGCTGAGACAATTACTTAAATTTTTCTTTCCTTTGTCTTAGACCAGAAGTCCATTGTGCCCATCAAGTTAAGGATCCACAGTGATTACATTAGGCAATGGGAAAGCTCTATTAGAAAATATTTATACTAATAAAAACAAGTTGGCATATTGTTTATGTTATTTCCCTCCAATGAGTTAAGGGATGCCTTTATTAAAATAAAAACACATCGTGAAGAAAAGGGAACCCTCCTGCACTGTTGGTGGTAATGTAAATTAATACAGGCACTATGGAGAACAGTATGGAGGTTCCTTAAAAAACTAAAAATAGAACTACCGTATGACCCAGCAATCCCACTACTGGGCATATACCCTGAGAAAACCATAATTCAAAAAGAAACATGTACTGCAATGTTCATCGCAGCACTAGTTACAATAGCCAGGACATGGAAGCAACCTAAGTGTCCATTGACAGATGAATGGATAAAGAAGATGTGGCACATATATACAATGGAATATTACTCAGCCATAAAAGGGAATGAAATTGAGTTATTTGTAGTGAGTTGGATGGACTTAGAATCTGTCATACAGAGTGAAGTAAGTCAGAAAGAGAAAAACAAATACTGTATGCTAACGCATATATATGGAATCTAAAAAAACTGTACTGATGACCTAGTGGCAGGGCAGGAGTAAAGACGCAGATGTAGAGAACGGACTTGAGGACACGGGGGGAAGGGGAAGCTGGGACGAAGTGGGAGAGTAGCACTGACATATATACATTACCAAATGTAATATGGATGGCTAGTGGGAAGCAGCTGCATAGCACATGGAGATCAACTCGATGCTTTGTGACCACCTAGAGGGGTGGGATTGGGAGGGTGGGAGGGAGGCTCAAGAGGGAGGGGATGTGGGGATATATGTATACATATAGCTGATTCACTTTGCTGTGCTGCAGAAACTAACACAACATTGTAAAACAATTATACTCCAATAAAGATGTGAAAAAAAGCACATAATAATCATATAAGACAATATTAATGTGAACTTAGTTCTCTGAGTTTGCTTCTTATAGATGGTATCTGACTACAATGGAAAAGAGAAATAAATGATGATTTCACAAAAATGTATTGTGTGTGCTATCAGGGAAGATTGTTTTAGATTCATAGAAAAGTATCCAAGAATTCTCAATCTTCGTAGAAGCCTTTATATTTATTATAAATTACATTTTAGGTCTCTAAGAGACTTTTCCATTGTGATCGTAGCTTATCAGGTAATGCAAGAGAAAATTCCATTCTGTAAATTGTATTTACTTCCTACAAGCAAGCTTTGTCAACTAGAAAGTGAGCTAGTTCAGGAAGCATAGGGTCAGAATTCAGATATTTATGAAAACTAAGTATTTTCCTCTATTTTCTTTTAACATTATGGATCCGTTCAAGCAGAACTATGACAGTGATTCAGGGCAAAAAAATCAATGGTCCAGTATTTCTCAAAGTGCTGTTTTTTTCTTTTTTAAAGAAGTACACTTTCACTTGGTACCCAGTCTATCAATGCCTCCATGTCTGGCATATTTTAGGTGTGATGAGGATTAGGGGAACAGGGTTTCTGAAACAAGTAGAGTATAATCCATTCCTGAAGGATCATCTGAGCTTGCTTAGAAAAAAAGCAAGTTTACATGCAATAATTAGAAAGTCATAAATTATATCACATGTCGGGCCACCATTATAAACCATGAGTTAGGAAAGAGAGATGTGCCTTTCAGTCAACGGGTCTCCAGGTAGCCCTCTAAGAATGAGTAGCTTATGATGCTGAAGACAAAGGGGGAACCATCCCATAAGAGAAACACAGTGGATCGTGATGTGATTAGTGGAGTGGCTGTGAACTAGATCAGGCTGACAACAGAGGAGAGGCCAGGTCATCTCTGATGCTGTGAAAGGTTGGCTTGGTGAGATGAACTGAAAGAATGCTTCGGGTCTTACATTTATTTAGCTTTGAAATTTGAAGACATTTACTAAAATCTAGAATCGATATTCTATTCTCTTTAATTAAAAAAATTTAAATTAATTTTTAGTGGAGTAGAGTTGATTTACAATGTTGTGTTACTTTCTGCTGTACAGCAAAGTGAATCAGTTATACATATACATATGTCCACTCTTTTTTAGATTCTATTCCCATATAGGTCATTACGAGTATTGAGTAGACTTCCCTGTGCTACACAGTAGGTCCTTATTAGCTATCTATTTTATATATAGTAGTGTGTATATGTCAATCCCAATCTCCCAATTTATCCTTCCCCCCTCCCCCTTGGTAACCATAAGTTTGTTTTCCACATTTGTGACTCTATTTCTGTTTTGTAAATAGGCTCATTTGTACCATTTTTTTAATTTTTATTTATTTTTTTTTTATTTTTATTTTTTTCTTTTTGCGGTATGCGGGTCTCTCACTGTTGTGGCCTCTCCCGTTGCGGAGCACAGGCTCCGGATGCGCAGGCCCAGCGGCCATGGCTCACGGGCCCAGCCGCTCCGCGGCATATGGGATCCTCCCAGACCGGGGCACGAACCCGTATCCCCTGAATCGGCAGGCGGACTCTCAACCACTGCGCCACCAGGGAGGCCCTGTACCATTTTTTTTAGATTCCACATATAAGTGATATCATATGATATTTGTCTGACTTCACTCAGTATGACAGTCTCTAGGTCCATCCATGTAGCTGTCCATTCTCTTTTAAAAAATCCTTTGCTTGAGGCAACCTTTCACTCAGTTCAGAGAAAGTTATATTTTATTACTTTATGCGTAGTAGGTGTTGAGCACCTATTATGTGCCGGCACTCCTGTGGTTATTGCTGGTAGATGGGACACAAAGGGGAATAACATGATTCCTGTTCATCAGGAGGGCATCGGCTCATGGAAGAAAGAGGTAGGTACACTTTAATTGCAGTATAACTTGGTACTTGCCATCACAGTGACATAGATAAAAGCACACTGGGCACACAGTGCTTAGGAAGTGTGTGTCAAGGAAAGCTTGGTTTTGCTGGCGGAGAAAATGAGGAAGGGTTTGGTGGGGGGAGAGAGGGAATGGCATATGTGGAGGTACAGAGGCATGAGAAAGCTCACCATATTGGGGGAAGGATACTGTCATAGTCATGGATGGTAAAGCGTCTTGGGTGCAATGGCAGAATGTTTATAAATAAGCAGGGGAAGGGTTCTAAAGAGGCTGGTACATTGCACTAAGTTAGGGATTCATCCCATAGGCAAAGGGAACCAATCTGAGACTGGGGAAAAACGAAGAACTCTGCTAGAGGGTAGAAGGTGGATTGGCAAGGGAAAATCTGGAGGCAAGTAATTTGGACACGATTTATTTGAGTCATTCAGCCAAGATGTGAGAACGTTGTCAGAGATATCTCAATAAAGCTGTTAAAAAAATAAGTAATTAATTTAAATGGCTGGTTAAAAAGAAAGACATGAGCAGTGGCAAGGAAGAGATTACAGAGAGATGTGATCAATAACTAGGCTTAGAAGCTCAAAAACACCCACAGACATTATATTGGAATTTTGTTACTGGTGTGGCAGCTGGCAATAGCTGTTCCCCTTTGAATTATTCAAAGAGCCAAAACTTTTAATTTAAAACTAGCAGTAAAAGAATTATTATACCCCTACTAACTACCATATAGACCATTAACATGACTAAGATATAAAGTTAATTGAAGTCAGACTCTCTTGGTATTTTGAAATAGATGAAACCTATTAGAATGATGTCAACTTTGTTGAGGTCACATATAAAAGTCAATATCTTTGGAAGTTTCATTATTCAGAAATGGTTTATAATTTCTAACACCTTTTAACTTATTACCCTAGCATTTATGAATGTAAAAGGTTAATTATTTCATCATTTCCTCTGACAATATACAACACGTTTTGGGGAGGAAACCCACTATGTATCTCTCCATGAGCAGTTGTAAATTCTTATGATGACTTTGCAAATGGTTCTTTTTTGTGCAGTCTGGGGATGATTATTTAGAATATCCATCCAACAAACACCCTGAAATATGAATCTCATTTATACGTATACTCCATAAAATTAGGATTTATTTTTTCTTGATAGAGGGCCAATGTTATGGTTTCATAGATTAGCAGTGATTTTATTACAGACAGTAGGCAAAATTATAATCATTTGAGGACCATTACTCATCTGAATGGTGCTAACACTGTCCTACTGCTAATATAATCATATGCTAATGAAAGTTTATTAGCCACAGAAAACCCACAGTACATTATCACTGCAGAAATCATGTCCAATAAAAGATATTTAAGAGAGATACAAATGTAACATTGCAAATGTAGTGGATGGCTTTTCTTTGGTACTCATTCTTTTCAAAACAATGAGTGTATAAAATTATCAGTGTCCTGTGGAGTCAATTTATGAGCATTGCCATATTATCTATAAAATTTTCTGTTTAATCACACAGAATTCGAGTCTGGTTCAAAGTTATTCAATCAAATTCAAGTTTAACTTTCAAGATTTTTTTCTCATTGTGAATCAGTAGATGTATTAGTCAGGATTCTCCAGAGAAATAGAACCAATAGGATATATATCTCTATCTCTATCTATGTACCTATCTATGGATCTATCAGTGACTCACATGACTGGGGAGGTTGGGAATTCTAAAATCTGTAGAGCAAACTGGCAGATTGGAAATTCTTGTAAGGGTTGATGTTTCATTCTCAAGTCCATAATCTGCAGACCGGACACTTAGACAGAGTTTCCATTTTGCAGTTTTGAGGCGGAATTGCTTCTGCTTCTCCTTCTCCTCCTCCTCCTTCTTCCTTTTCTTCTAAGCTTTGTTGACATCTCACTGACATGATTACACGATAAGGTTAGTAACACATCCATCACCTCATTTAGCTACATGTGTGTGTGTGTGTGTGTGTGTGTGTGTGTGTGGTGAGGACATTTACAATTTTCTCACTTAGCAACTTTCAGATATACAATACAGCTTTGTTAATTGTAGTCACCATGCTGCGCATCACATTTCCCCAACTTGTCATCTTATGACTGGTACTTTGTACCCCTGGACCACATTTACCTATTTCCCCCACCATACACCCCTTACCCCTGGCAACTATCAATCTGTTCTCTATTTCTTTGAAATTGGTGTTTTTTAGATTCCACATTCTACTTCTGGGTATATATCATAAGCAAATCACTATCTCCAAGAGATATCTGTACCCCTCTGTTCATTGTATATTTATTTACGTTGAAGTTATTTACAGAATTGCTGCTTCTTTAGAAAACCTCAGTCTTTGCTCTTAAAGGCCTTCAACTAAATAGATCACTCCCCCCACCCCATTATGAAGGGTCATCTGCTTTACTCAAAGTCCACCAAATTAAATACTGGTCACATTTAAAAAATACCTTCACAACAACTTCTGGACTGGTATTAGAACAAATGACTGGGCCCTATAGCCTTAGTCAAGTTGACACATCAAATTAACCATCACATTAGAGGTAATAAAAACAAAATAGTCTTTTTTTGTGTATGAGGAAGAAAGTTTTGTTTGAAATCTCATCATAAGCATTTGTGCAGTTTGATTTTCTATGGAAATAGTCTATATATTTGAATGTTCTATTTGAATTCTATGTGAATGTTTTGAATCATTCAGATTTGAGTTGAAAGAAAAAATTTTATTTCTAAGGTCAGAAAAAATAACATTTCTGCAGACTTTAGTAAAAGACTCTTAGATATTTGCATAACTTTAAGAATGCAAATGTGATGGCTCATTTAGTTAACACCAATTATCTGTAATCACTTTAGTGGTAATTTCATGTGCGTACTAATGGGTCAATATAACCACCTCATACATATGATATGTGACATTTACCTTGTTCAAAGTTGATGTTGCATTTACAAATTGTAGTGCTACAAAGCAGACTTACCAGGGACATCGAACTGGAGGAGGAGGAGGAGAAAGGGAAATAGCATTTACTATGGAGCTTTTTATTTGTAGGTATTTTATATTTGCTGACTCACTTAAATCTTCACTCTCATTGTAATATCCCCATCATACAGATGGATAACTGGAGACTTGGAGAGATTAAGCAACAAATTCAGATCACACATCTACTAAATGTTTGAGCTAGAATTCCAAACCTTTGCCTATTTAACTACTATGCAAGACAGCTTCTCAAAGTAGGAGTCCTAGGGCTACTTCTTTAAAAATGAAATTAAAGTTGACAACTTTCTTATTCACATATCCGGTTATCTGAGTTTTTGGAATAATTTTCAAGGATGGGCATTAGAGAAAATGGATGAGGATAAGTGGGAACAGGAAAAGGAAGAAAGCACACTAGGGTTGGGTAACTAAAGTGGAACTAAGGGGAGCTGGCCGTCCAGAACCAATGTAACAAAAGGTCAGTGCAACTAAAAAAATATTTTCTGTCCAATAAATGCCCTCCCCATTAGTCTTGTCCATCCAGGCTTACTTATTTTCAATTCTTGTCTTAATCCTCACCTTCTCCATGCAGTTCTTTTATCAGTCAGACTGATTTTAGTTGCAAGTACAGAAATGTTGACTCAAATTGCCTTTAAACTATAAGGTTATTATCTCATCTATGTGGAAATCTAGAGTTAGGGCTGACTCAATGTTGTCTTCAAGGATGTAGGTCCTTCCTCTCCATTGAGCCTTTGTAAATTGTTTTAAACCTATGTCTATTTCCTCTCTGGTCACAAGGTGGCTATCTGTGGCAACTGGTGCTATGTGATTCCTTGTTTATGTGTATTAGCAGGGGGAGGGAAACTTCTCCCCAAGAATGGAATATAATTCCTTCCCTTCAGTCTGATTGGGTAGAATTCATTTGGCCAATTTATGTTACCTATATCCTCCTGTTCAAATAACTATTGCTGGGGTTTATTCAGAATCCGTCTCTGCATCTGGATATTCAACACAGACAGGAAAAAAGAAATCAAGGTTCTATTAGAAATGAGACAGGAAGGAATTGATGTTTTATAGGGGACATACAGTATTTACATCAACCATCCATCTTTCATTTGTATAGTTTGTCCCTGGAGGAATTACCTGCATACAGCAATAATTGCAAATAGCCATTAAAACATTTTTTGAGATTTTCATATTTTATACAATGAAGTGTTAACCTTGTTTTACATTTTTGTTTTCTAAATTTATCATCAAATATGTCATGTTTACACTAGAAGGTATATGACAAATATAGAAAATGTCAAGACAAATATAATGCACATTTCCCAGTGCAAATGCACACGTCAGAAGTAGAAGTAGGAAAACATTACTTACACATTTGAAGCCTGCTATGTATGTCCCTTCACTCTTTGAATATCCCTCCCTCTATTCAGAAGTAATCACTATCTTGAATTTTTGTTTATCATTCCTTTGATTGTATTTATTGCTTTCCTGTATATTTAACTTGTTATAAACAATATAGACATTTTAAACTTTATATAAATATACTGTATGCATATTTTGTGTTGATTTTTCCCTCATATTCTGCTGGTTATATTCATCAATGTTGATATATGTAGCCCTACTTTGCTCCTATTCACTGGTATGTAGTATTTCATTGTATGACTATACAATATTTGTGTGTGTGTGTGTGTGTGTGTGTGTGTGTGTGTGATTCTATAAGGGATATTTCCCCCCCAGTTCCCTGCTATTTTACACAATGCTTCCATAAATCGTGTATGCATTTTTTTTCTGGTACACATGTACAAGACCTATTCTAGGGTGTATATATCAAAAAGTTGAATTGCTAGAAACTATGGAATATACATCGTCATCTTTACTAATCATTACTAAACTACCTTCCAAAGTGGTTCTACCAGTTACAACAGTGAATGTATCCCCTTTGCTATATATTCATGCAACGATTGATACTCCAAGACTTCAATTTTTTTTTCAGTTTTACTCATGTGCGTTTAAAATGGTATTTCATAATGGCTTTTTTTTGTAATTATAAGAGTAAACACTTTGTTGTTTTGGGGCATTTATGGATCTATAAAATACCTATTTATACCTTTTGTCCATTTTCTCATTGCCTTAAAAATAGACATTATGAATAATTACCCTTTTTCTGGTTCATGTGAAGCAAATACTTCTCCCAGTGTTTTTTTATCTTGTTCTTGAACCTTTTAAATCCTGCCTTTTATTACCTGAAATTAAAAAAATAATTATCCAGCTGAATTTGACTGTTTCTTCACAATTTGTGCCCTTTTTTTTTTTTTTTTTTTTTTTGCGGTATGCGGGCCTCTCACTGTTGTGGCCTCTCCCGTTGCAAGCACAGGCTCCGGACTCGCAGGCGCGCAAGCTCCGGGAGCGCAGGCTCCGGGAGCGCAGGCTCCGGATGTGCAGGCTCCGGACGCGCAGGCCCAGCGGCCATGGCTCACGGGCCCAGCCGCTCCACAGCACGTGGGATCCTCCCAGTCCGGGGCACGAACTCGCGTCCCCTACATCGGCAGGCGGACTCTCAACCACTGCGCCACCAGGGAAGCCCGTGCTCTTTATATTGATATTTTGATTAAGAAAGCCCTTACTAAACCAAATTTATATAAAATAGTCTTAGGGTTTTTTTCCTATATATTTTTAAACCCTGCTTTTCACAGAATGCAATCCACCTGAAATTTGTTTCCTTGTACAATTTAGTGTAGAGATTCCCATTTTATTTCTTTTTTCCATTTGGATAATCTATTGCCCATTAGCATTTAAAAATTTCCTCCTTTTCCCATGATCTACCATGATAGCACTAAGATGGAATAGGTTTTAATTTATGCATGGATAATTTTAGACTCTTCTCTGTACAGCTGGGTCGTTTGTCTATTTCTGCGCTTAAACCACACTGTTGTAGGGCAAGTATCTCACGTCATTCTTTCTCAGAAGCGTTTTCACTCTTTTCCTATTTCATGACCCTTTACCCTTTCAAGCACTTCTTAGAAACAGCTTGTCAAATTGCATGAAATATCCTATTGGGGGTTTGTTTGCAATTGAATATACAGGTTATTTTAGGAAGCCTACATTATTGTAGTAGTGAATCTTCTTGTCCATGAAAATAGTGTATCTTACTGTTTTTCTAGGGATTTTGGGGGTGTATCTCATTGACATTTTTATAATTTTCTCAATAGTTTTCCTTCAATGTTTCTAGGTGTGGTTTTCTTTATATCTTGCCTTGCTTGAGTTCTGTTGGGATTCTTAATCTTGTAGCTTGCTATCGTCAGTCAGTTTTGAAAAATTCTGGGCAATTACCTCCTCAAGCATTGTTTCTGTTCTGTTTACTCTCTGTCTCACTTCTGGAGCTCCAT
This sequence comes from Mesoplodon mirus, assembly GCF_964341445.2. Lineage (NCBI taxonomy): Eukaryota > Metazoa > Chordata > Mammalia > Artiodactyla > Ziphiidae > Mesoplodon > Mesoplodon mirus. The sequence goes on from NC_138989.1 coordinate 33,896,681, forward strand.
ATGCATGTGTGTTAGAACATTTTCCCATGTTCTATATGTATTTTATACACTTTTCTGTATTTTCTATGCATTTTGCTTTCTGTACCTAAGCCTGGATGTTTTCTAGTGATTTCTGTACTCCTTTCATTAATCCTTTCTTATGTTGTCCAATCTGATTGTAAGCCCAACTACTTCTTCATTTCAGTTTTTGCATTTTTCAAATCTAAAATTTCTATTTGATTCTTTTTTGTAAGTCCCAGTTCTCTGATGAAATCTAAAGTTGTCATCTATTTTTGAATATATTAATCATAGCTATTTAAATGTAGCTATTTATATTAATCATAGCTATTATTCATTCTGATAATTCGAGTAACTGCGTCTACCATATGTGTTTTTGTTGCCTGACTTTTCACTTTACATCTAGATGGTCATAATTTATGACTGAATGCTGGACACTGTTAAATTGTGAAGGATCTAGGTAATGTTTGCTTCTTCCAGAGCGACTTCACCACAGACTCTTTTAATATGATAAGGATTTCAGCCTACTAGAAGTGTGTTGCAACTTTTGTCAGACTCTGTTAACCAACAGTACATCTTGCTATTAGGTTCTCCAGTCTTTTTTTTTAATTGCCATATAATTGATTTACAATATTATCTTAGTCTCAGGTGTACAGCATAGTGATTCAGTATTTTTACATTTTTACATACTCCATTAAAAGTTATTACAAGATAACGGCTATAATTCCCTGTGTTGTGCAATATATCCTTGTTGCTTATATATGGTTTCCAGTCTTTGAAACTGGGATCAGAGCTTATTTACTAGATCTATTCCTCCTTGGAAAACTCAGAATTTTAATCTTTTTTTTGTGGAAAACACCTCTCAGCCATTCAGCAATATCTTACCTAGCTTCTTGTCTTCCTGCTTTGAGCAGTTCAAGAGTTTGGAAGCCGGAGAATGTAAGACTCACTTTCCTGCCCATCTCTTCCACTGGCATCCTACACCCTATGTGGCTTCTGTGGTAGCCCTGATCTTTAGTTTTTATCTCTCTAAGAAATTGAAGTTGTCAAAATTCTGCTGACTTCTTTGCCTCCTAATAGTTAGTGACTCCTGATTGGAACCTCTGCTTGGTTCATGTTTAGAATTGGCAAATACTTTGAAAAAAAAAATAGCTGCAGAATGTCAGCTCATGCCTGTGTGTGTCATTTCTCTACAGGATGTTGGACCCTGAAGTCCTATTTGCCTTGGAAATTTTCTAGTGCCTTTAAGCAGAAGTCATTTTTTGTTTTGTTTTGTTTTTGTTTGCATTTTACCTGGTTTTCTTAGTTGTTCTTTGTGGGAGTGCTGGTTTGCTGCAACCTATTTTATTGTACTCAGAAATAAATTTTGCAGTTAGTTTTCAAAATCTTATTTTAAGATAAAATACAAATACAGAAAAAAACTGTACTAAAACAAAAATTGATAGCTTAGAGGACTATAATAAGGTAAACACATGTAACTATTATATAAAGGAATGGAACTTTTCCAGACACCTCAGGATCTACTCCATAGACCTCATCCTAATCACAGCCTTCTCAATTCCTCCTCCAAAGTAGCCATTATCCTAAGTTTTACTTCTCTTATTTCCTTAGGAATTTTTCACACAGGTGTACGATCTTTCATGTTATAGTTTAGTCTTGTCTAAACTACAAGTTCTGTCTCTGCCCCTCTTTTTCCTTTTACAATGTGTCTGTTGAAGATCTTGAGCTGTTTAACTCTGTTTTCTGAAGTCATAATGTTGTTGGAGAATTGTTTTATAAATGTCATTAGATTCAGTTAGTCGATGGTGGTGTTCAGTTTTTATACCTCTCTGCTGAATTTCTGTCTACTGATTCTATCTGTTACGGAGAAAGGAATAACGTCTCCAACTATAATTGCTGATTTATTTATTTCTAATTTGTTTTTGTCAGATTTGGCTTCATGTACTTGGAATCTGTTCTTAGGTGTAAACATTTAGATTTGCTGTGCTTTTCTTGGTGAGTAGACTCTTACCCTTATATAAGTTTCCTCTATCATTTGTAATTATTTTTACATTGAAATCTACTTGTCTGTTAATATAGAGCTACTTGAGTTTTATTTTTTTCCTTCTTTTATTGTGGTAAGATATACATAACATAAAATTTACCATTTTAGCCATTTTTTTTTGTTTGTTTTTTTTGTTTGTTTTTTTTTGCGGTATGCGGGCCTCCCACTGCTGCGGCCCCTCCCGCTGCCGAGCACAGGCCCCGGACGCGCAGGCCCAGCGGCCATGGCCCACGGGCCCAGCCGCTCCGCGGCATGTGGGATCCTCCCAGACTGGGGCACGAACCCGCGCCCCCCGCATCGGCAGGCGGACTCTCAACCACTGCGCCACCAGGGAAGCCCCATTTTAACCATTTTTAAGTATACAATTCAGTGGCATTAAGTACATTCATACTGTTGTGCAACTGTCACCACTATCCATGTCAGAGATGCCTCAGGGATGGATTCTGTTAATTTATTTTGTTCCTTTGAATGAGCTATATTCTTCTATTTCTTTGTAGGCCTTACAATTTTTTTTTGTAAAAATTGGGCATTTGATAGTTATAATGTGTGATTAGATTCTCCTCATTCCCCAAGGTTTGCTAATTTGTTTTTTGATTGTTGAATGCTGCAGTAGTTCATTTCTTTTGAGACTTTTCTAAACATTTTTTGCACAGACTATTTCTTGTAATGTGTAACCACTTAAGTAGCCATTCCATTAGCTTGTATTCAGCTAATGTTTGGACATGAATTTACTTGAATAACAAGATCTGAAACAAACAAAATAAAAAACAAAGAAACACCAAAAAACGAACAAACAAAAAAAGAGAATAATCGGCTCTCTCAGCCTTTGCAGTTTGGTCCTGGCTAGGAAACTTCCTCACCACTTTTCTAGGCTTGTTCTGAACCCAGAGATCAACCTGAGGTGAAAGGTTAAGGTCTTCTTGGGACTTTTTGAGCATGCACCTTGCCTAGGCATTTGTGGCTTTTACAATTCTCTGTACCCAGCTGCTTTTGAATGTCTTAATTTTCTAAAGAGTCTCACTCCAGTTTTCCCTCTAGGCCTTTGATGGCCTTATATGTCTCTACCTGTAATCTTTTCCCCCCTAGGTACCTGTAGGTTTGTAGCCTGCCTTGTAACTTTTACTGTCTATTGTTCCTAGTTATGCTTAATGAGTACCTTGCATCAGTAATTTAGGTATCTCTCAGGCAGGTTAGAAAAGATATATACAATAATTTACCAATAAGGTCTACACCAGGCCAATTCCACCATCATACTGGGGTGAGGGTGGGAAAATGGTGAGTAGAAACACCACAAAACTTTCCTTCCATTTTAAAGATGGCTTTTTCTTTATTGGGCATTTTCTTGGTTGCAGTAGATATTTGGCTGTTTTCCAGCAATGCTACAAAGTTGGTTCAGACAGCTTCTAGTTGTTCTTTCAATACCATAGAGTATTTTACAATATACAGTTGTGTGTAAGAAATTCCAGACTTTGTAATAGGAAGAAAATGCCATTATTGAAACAAATATTAAACTTTGTTAAATTTTTCTTCTAGGATCCTACTTCCCTGATCAAAGTCTTAATTTCTCTAGTCTTCACTGGCAATGTTGTCCCCTTGAATTAGTGGCCCTCCACAATTTAGACCTCGTTTTTCACTAAATCTGACTTTGAGCATCAGTCATGCTGGCTGCATCTTTGTTACATGTCTGTGCGTGCTTCTTCCATATTTCTACTTTTCACCGATGTATGCTCAGGGCTTAGGAGACTACCTGTCATGCAGGTTTCTATTGCAGAGCAACTTGAAGTCCCCAGGCTAGGACTATATGGTTCAGCATGCAGATCAAATCTACTACAGATGCCCAAAGGACACTTGTGATTTCCTCTTGCCTGGACAATTTTCTCCTAACTCTACACTTCATGTACATCATACCCATCCTTTAAAATCCAGGCTCAAATTTGACCTTTATGAAAACATCCTTATCTCAGTTGGTTCCCAAAATGTGTTTCCAGAAACATGACTTCTGAGAGATTCTAATAAGGTAGTAGAGACAAAAAGGGAAATGGTTTGTTCAATAGGAGGCTATCTGCAGAACTTCTCCGAATCTTTTCTTTTTTTAATAACAATGGACATTTTGAATCTTCAATAAATGAATAAAGAATATAACATTTTCTTAGAATTTTGACAAAGAGCTTTTCCCCCATACAGTACCAGTTTAGTAAGAGTGTTCTCTGGACATATATTGGCAAGTTCGCTGAATATTTGATTTCTCACTCCTCTGAGTTTCTATGGAAATTATAGTCTGTAGTACACTATTAAGCGTTCATTTATTTAGCTACTAAATAGGTTTCCTTACCTCTTTCCCAAAGGATTTGTGATATCTTATTGAGTAGATCAAAGTACAAGACAAAACATTTAATATGGATTTAAATAAAGTAAAAATGAAAGAAATAAGTTTTAGTGACTAGCATCAAACAGATTATAACACTCGAACAATATAATTGCTTTTAGTTTCCTGGAAGTACATGTAAAAATTATTCTGTCACAGAACTGTTAATTTCTCACAAAAATACAAGATAATTAAAAATTTTTTCTAAAATAAAATCCAAGCAAGAATATGACACAAGTATTCTTGAATAAGGGACATTGATAAGCGAATCATAGAATATCTTTGCTCATCATTTTTCAAAAGTTTGGAGAAGCATTATTTCAATGAATGGGTTTTGGAAAGAAATGCATGGAGGAGATAGTATTAAATTTATAATTCAGTGAAGGAATTTCTGGGAGAAGCTGAGGTTACAAGCAGAGTATTAGGATGTATGTTCAGCTGCAGGAAACAGAAACTCAAGGTAGACTCTGTTTCAAATAAACAAAATCTTTATTTCCCTTTTACTTAGTGGCCTAGAGGCACAAAGCCTAGGGCTGGTCCCCAGGTTTCTCTCTCTGAGGCTATCTACGGGTGTGAGTCTTTCTATCTTGCGGCTCTACATATTTGGGCTGTTGCCCTCATTTTCACCATGGTCATGACAGATGGTTCAGTCCTGCACCCTCAACCCAGCCAGTGGAAGGAGGAGAGAAGCATGGAGAAATAGTACACCTTCCTTCTCACATCCCATTAGCCTGTACATCCTTGTATGGCCAGACCTGGCTGCAACAGAGATGAGGAGATGTGGTTTTTGTCCTGGGTGGTCATATATCTGGTAAAATAAAGAGTCTCTGATAAAAAAAGGGATAATGAATATTGGAAGAAAGTTTGTAATCTCTGCCACAACTAGTTTCCAGCTTTCTCTCCTTGCATCTAAATTAACAAGGAGGAAGTAAATGTGTACATCAAAATATTTCTTGAAATGTCCTAGATGTGCTCTAGACACTATTTATTTTCAATTGAAATCTTATTTTTTACTGAAGTATAGTTGATTTACTATATTATATTAGTTCAGGTGTATAACAGTGATTCAATATTTTTATAGATTATACTTCATTTAAAGTTATTATAAAATATTGGCTATATCACCTGTGCTGTAAAATATATCCTTGTAGCTCATTTATGTTATAAATAATAGTTTGTACCTCTTAATCTCCTACCCTATCTTGTCCCTCCCCCTTCTCTCTCCCCAGTGGTAGCCACTAGTTTGTTCTCTGTATCTGTAAGTCTGTTTCTGTTTTGCTATGTCCATTCATTTGTTTCATCTTTTAGATTCCACATGTAATAACAAATCTTAAAATATATGGTTAATGTGAATATTTTATAATGCTTGTTAACATAAATGCCCTCCACACTAGATTCCAGATATGAGGGAGGGAGCCGGGGTCCTCTTTGTGGAAGCAACACAAATGCCTTTCTTTCCCAGCATGAATGTTCAGACACACTGGTATTGGCTGATAGGGAAGGCTCACAGCTGCTTAGGAAGGATTAGTGGATTAGCCTCAAGCTTTATTTCTAATCTAGAGACTAAGATCCTCCGATTCTAGGCCATACAGACAGCATTACTCGAAATTCTAGAGATGCCACTTTGGACTTTGCATCAATTAACCATAACCACAATGACGGTGTATTATAAGCCACTTTAAAACAATGGATCAAAACAACATCCACATATTTATCTCACAGTTCTGTGGGTCATAAGTGTTGGCTTGGATCGGGGGGGACTCGTTCAGGCCTCAGCAGTCTTATGTGGGTAGGCTGCTCTTTTGTTCCTGGCTAGGCTTGCTCCCAGGCCTGGCCTTGGCCAGGAGAACTGATTTGCATCTGCTCCTGATAGGCTCTCACCCTCCGTTAGGCTTGCTGCCAGGCTAGCGTCAAGGGACCAAGCAAGAGAGAAGGTGTGTGCAAGGCCTGAAACTGGCACACCATAGCTTCTGGAACATTTTATCAGCAGGAGTGAGTCACAAGTCCAGTCAAGAGTTAAGGCGTAGGAGGCTTCCTTGGTGGCACAGGGGTTAAGAATCTGCCTGCCAATGCAGGGGACATGGGTTCGAACCCTGGTCCAGGAAGACCCCACATGCTGTGGAGCAACTAAGCCCGTGCGGAGCAACTAAGCCCGTGCATCACAACTACTGAGCCTGTGCTCTAGAGCCCACGAGCCACAACTACTGAAACCCGCACACCTAGAGCCCGTGATCTGCAACAAGAGAAGCCTCTGCAGTGAGTAGCCCCCGCTCACCGCAACTAGAGAAAAGCCCACGCACAACAACAAAGACCCAACACAGCCAACAAAATAAATAATAAATAAAATTTAAAAACCATAAAAAAAAGAGTTAAGGTGTAGGAAAACAGACTCCATTTCTTAGCTGGAGGAGCCACAAAGTCACTTTAGAAAGACCTGGGTGGAGTGGGGTACTGTTATCTATCTACCACTCTTATCAAGTTTAATATTTTGTAATTCTAGTTAAAGTATAATACCTTGGGAAGGTTAAAAGTAATTTTGCCTTGGAATGAATACTTTTCTAGTCCTTTCCAGAAAGTATGAGGACTCTAGGTAAGAAGGGATGTTTACTGCCTCCTCTGCATAACATTGAAAACGTGGGGATGAATGATGGGGAAACTATTGTTACTTAAGAAATAATTTACAGCCTTAGATCTTTTCCTCTAGATCATCTCTGGTGAGAAATATGCAGTATAAGTTACCAGAGAAACCAATTTCTGCTAACGTTATTGGTGATAATATGTATACCCCTTTAAGCTATGATAGAAGCATTGCATTGTTGTGGTTAAAGCTTGGGGTCTGAAATGAAAGTACCTGGATTTCAATCCTCTCTCTGCTCCTTGTGGAAAATTATACAGTTAAAAGATTATACAGTTAAGGAGGAGCTTCAAGATGGCAGAAGAGTAAGACGTGGAGATCACCTTCCTCCCCACAAACACATGAGAAATACATCTACCTGTGGAACAACTCCTACAGAACACCTACTGAACGCTGGCAGAAGACCTCAGACCTCCCAAAAGGCAAGAAACTCCCCACGTACCTGGGTAGGGCAAAAGAAAAAAGAAAAAACAGAGACAAAGGATAGGGACGGGACCTGCACCAGTGGGAGGGAGCCGTGAAGGAGGAAAGGTTTCCACACACTAGAAGCCCCTTCGCGGGTGGAGACTGCAGGTGGCGGAGGGGGGAATCTTCAGAGCCACGGAGGAGAGTGTAGCAACAGGGGTGCAGAGGGCAAAGCGGAGAGATTCCCACACAGAGGATCGGTGCCGACCAGCACTCACCAGCCCGAGAGGCTTGTCTGCTCACCCGCCGGGGTGGGCGGGGCTGGGAGCTGAGGCTCCGGCCTCGGTCGGAGCGCAGGGAGAGGGCTGGGGTTGGCTGCGTGAACACAGCCTGAAGGGGGTTAGTGCACCACGGCTAGCCGGGAGGGAGTCCGGGAAAAACTCTGGACCTGCCGAAGAGGCAAGAGACTTTTTCTTCCCTCTTTGTTTCCTGGTGCGCGAGGAGAGGGGATTAAGAGCGCCACGTAAAGGTGCTCCAGAGATGGGCGTGAGCCGCGGCTATCAGCGCGGACCCCAGAGACGGGCATGAGACGCTATGGCCGCTGCTGCCGCCACCAAGAAGCCTGTGTGCGAGCACAGGTCACTCTCCCCACCGCTCCTCCCGGGAGCCTGTGCAGCCCGCCATTGCCAGGGTCCCGTGATCCAGGGACAACTTCCCCGGGAGAACGCACGGCGCGCCTCAGGCTGGTGCAATGTCACGCCGGCCTCTGCCGCCGCAGGCTCGCCCCGCATCCGTGCCCCTCCTTCCCCCCACCTGAGTGATCCAGAGACCCCGAATCAGCTGCTCCTTTAACCCCGTCCTGTCTGAGCGGAAACAGACGCCCTCAGGCGACCTACACGTAGAGGCGGGTCCAAATCCAAAGCTGAACCCCGGGAGCTGTGCGAACAAAGAAGAGAAAGGGAAATCTCCCCCAGCAGCCTCAGGAGGAGCGGATTAAATCTCCACAATCAACTTGATGTGCCCTGCATCTGTGGAATACCTGAATAGACAACGAATCATCCCAAATTGAGGAGGTGGACTGTGGGAGCAACGTTATATATATATATATTTACCCTTTTTCTCTTTTTGTGAGTGTATGTGTATGCTTCTGTGCGTGATTTTGTCTGTATAACCTTGCTTTTACCATTTGCCCTAGGGTTCTGTCTGTACGTTTTTCTTTCTTCTTTTTGTTTTTTAGTATAGTTTTTAGCTTGCTATCATTGGTGGATTTGTTTTTTGCTTTGGTTGCTCTCTTCTTTCTTTCTTTTTTTAATTAAAATTTTTTAATAATAATTTTTTATTTTAATAACTTTATTTTATCTTATTTCACTTCATTTTATTTTACTTTATCTGCTTTCTTTCTTTCTTCTCCCTTTTATTCTGAGCTGTGTGGATGACAGGCTCTTGGTGCTCCACCCAGGCGTCAGGGCTATGCCTCTGAGGTGGGAGAATCAGGTTCAGGACATAGGTCCACCAGAGACTTCCGAGCTCCATGTAATATCAAATGGCAAAAATCTCCCAGAGATCTCCATCTCAGTGCCGAGACCCAGCTCCACTCAATGACCAGCAAGCTATAGTGCTGGACACCCTATGCTAAACACCTAGCAAGACAGGAACACAACCCCATCCATTAGCAGAGGGGCAGCCTAAAATCATAATAAGGTCACAGACACCCCAAACACACCACCAGACGTGGACCTGCCCACCAGAACAACAAGATCCAGCCTCATCCACCAGAACACAGGCACTACTCCCCTCCACCAGGAAACCTACACAACCCACTGAAGCAACCTTAGCCACTGGGGACAGACACCAAAAACAACGGGAACTACTAACTTGCAGCCTGCGAAATGGAGACCCAAAACACAGTAAGTTAGGCAAAATGAGAAGACAGAGAAACACACAGCAGATGAAGGAGCAAGGCAAAAACCCACCAGACCTAGCAAATGAAGAGGAAATAGACAGTCTACCTGAAAAAGAATTCAGAATAATGATAGTAAAGATGTTACAAAATCTTGGATATAGAATGGAGAAAATACAAGAAATGTTTAACAAGGACCTTGAAGAACTAAAGAGCAAACAAACAATCATGAACAACACAATAAATGAAATTAAAAATTCACTAGAAGGGCTCAATAGCAGAATAACTAAGGCAGAAATGTTAAATGACCTGGAAGATAAAATAGTGGAAATAACTACTGCAGAGCGGAATAAGGAAACAGAATGTAAAGAATTGAGGACAGTCTCAGAAACCTCTGGCACAACATTAAACACACCAACATTCGAATTATAGAGGTCCCAGAAGAAGAAGAGAAGAAGAAAGGGACTGAGAAAATACTGGAAGAGATTATAGTTGAAAACTTCCCTAATATGGGAAAGGAAATCGTTAATCAAGTCCAGGAAGCACAGAGAGTCCCATACAGGATAAATCCAATGAGAAACATGCCAAGACACATATTAATCAAACTATCAAAACTTAAATACAAAGAAAAAATATTAAAAGCAGCAAGGGAAAAACAACAAATAACATACAAGGGAATCCCCATAAGGTTAACAGCTGATCTTTCAGCAGAAAGTCTGCAAGCCAGGAGGGTGTGGCAAGACATATTTAAAGTGATGAAAGGGACAAACCTACAACCAAGATCACTCTACCCAGCAAGGGTCTCATTCAGATTTGACAGAGAAATTAAAACCTTTACAGACAAGAAAAAGCTAAGAGAAATCAGCACCACCAAACCAGCTTTACAACAAATGCTAAAGGAACTTCTCTAGGCAGGAAATACAAGAGAAGGAAAAGACCTACAATAACAACCCCCAAACAATTAAGAAAATTGTAATAGGAACATACATATTGATAATTACCTTAAATGTAAATGGATTAAATGCTCCAACCAAAAGACATAGACTGGCTGAATGGATACAGAAACAAGACCCATATATATGCTGTCTACAAGAGACCCACTTCAGACCTAGGGACACATACAGACTGAAAGTGAGGGGATGGAAAAAGATATTCCATGCAAATGGAAATCAAAACAAAGCTAGAGTAGCAATTCTCAGATCAAAAAAAATAGGCTTTAAAATGAAGACTCTTACAAGAGACAAAGAAGGACACTACATAATGATCAAGGGATCAAACCAAGAAGAAGATATAACAATTGTAAATATTTATGCACCCAACATAGGAGCATCTCATTACATAAGGCAAATATGAATAGCAGTAAAAGGGGAAATGGACAGTAACACAATGATAGTAGGGGACTTTAACACCCAACTTTCACCAATGGACAGATCATCCAATATGAAAATAAATAAGAAAACACAAGCTATAAATGATACATGAAACAAGAGGGACTTAATTGATATTTATAGGACATTCCATCCAAAAACAACAGAATACACATTCTTCTCATGTACTCGTGGAACATTCTCCAGGATAGATAATATCTTGGGTCACAAATCAAGCCTTGGTAAATTTAAGAAAATTGAAATCATATCAAGTATCTTTTCTGACCACAACGCTATGAGACTAGATATCAGTTACAGGAAAAAATCTGTAAGAAATGCAAACACATGGAAGCTAAACAATACACTACTTAATAACCAAGAGATCACTGAGGAAATCAAAAAATATGTAGAAACAAATGACAATGAAAACATGACAACCGAAAACCTGTGGGATACAGTAAAAGCAGTTCTAATAGGGAAGTTTATAGCAATACAATCCTACCTTAAGAAACAAGAAAAATCTCAAATTAACAACCTAACCTTACACCTAAAGCAATTAGGGAAAGAAGAACAAAAAACCCCCAAAGTTAGCAGAAGGAAAGAAATCATAAAGATCAGATCAGAAATAAGTGAAAAAGAAATGAAGGAAATGATAGCAAAGATCAATAAAACTAAAAGCTGGTTCTTTGAGAAGATAAAGAAAATTGATAAACCTTTAGCCAGACTCATCAAGAAAAAAAGGGAGAAGACAAATCAATAGAATTAGAAATGAAAAAGAAGTAACAACTGACACTGCAGAAATACAAAAGATCATGAGAGATTACTACAAGCAACTCTATGCCAATAAAATGGACAACCTGGAAGAAATGGACAAATTCTTAGAAATGCACAACCTTCCGAGACTGAACCAGGAAGAAATAGAAAATATGAACAGACCAATCACAAGCACTGAAATTGAAACTGTGATTAACAATCTTCCAACAAACAAAAGTCCAGGACCAGATGTCATCACAGGTGAATTCTATCAAACATTTAGAGAAGAGCTAACACTTATCCTTCTCAAACTCTTCCAAAATATAGCAGAGGGAGGAACACTCCCAAACTTATTCTACGAGGCCAGCATCACCCTGATACCAAAACCAGACAAAGATGTCACAAAGAAAGAAAACTACAGGCCAATATCACTGATGACCATAGATGCAAAAATCCTCAACAAAATACTAGCAAACAGAATCCAACAGCACATTAAAAGGATCATACACCATGATCAAGTGGGGTTTATCTGAGGAATGCAAGGATTCTTCAATATACACTCAATCAATGTGATACACCATATTAACAAACTGAAGGAGAAAAACCATATGATCATCTCAATAGATGCAGAGAAAGCTTTCGACAAAATTTAACACCGATTTATGATAGAAACCCTCCAGAAAGTATGCATAGATGGAACTTTCCTCAACATAATAGAGTCCATATATGACAAACTGACAGCCAACATCGACCTCAATGGTGAAAAACTAAAACCATTTCCATTAAGATCAGGAACAAGACAAGGTTGCCCACTCTCACCACTATTACTCAACATAGTTTTGGAAGTCTTATCCACAGCAATCAGAGAAGAAAAAGAAATAAAAGGAATCCAAATCAGAAAAGAAGATGTAAAGCTGTCACTGTTTGCAGATGACATGATATTATACATACAGAATCCTAAAGATGCTACCAGAAAACTACTAGAGCTAACCTATGAATTTGGTAAAGTAGCAGGATACAAAATTAATGCACAGAAATCTCTAGCATTCCTATACACTAATGATGAAAAATCTGAAAGTGAAATCAAGAAAACACTCCCATTTACCATTGCAACAAAAAGAATAAAATATCTAGGAATAAACCTACCTAAGGAGACAAAAGACCTGTATGCAGAAAGTTATAATACACTGATGAAGGAAATTAAAGATGATACAAACAGATGGAGAGATATACCATGTCTTGGATTGGAAGAATCAACATTGTGAAAATGACTCTACTACCCAAAGCAACCTACAGATTCAATGCAATCCTTATCAAACTAACACTGGCATTTTTCACAGAACTACAACAAAAAATTTCACAATTAGTATGGAAACACACAAAACCCCAAATAGCCAAAGCAATCTTGAGAAAGAAAAATGGAGCTGGAGGAATCAGGCTCCCTGATTTCAGACTATACTCCAAACTACAGTAATCAAGACAGTATGGTACTGGCACAAAAACAGAAATATACATCAATGGAACAGGATAGGAAGCCCAGAGTAAACCCACACACATCTGGTCACCTTATCTTTGATAAAGGAGGCAAGAATATACGATGGAGACAAGACTGTCTTTTCAATAAGTGGTGCTGGGAAAACTGGACAGCTACATGTAAAAGAATGGAATTAGAACACTCCATAACACCATACACAAAAATAAACTCAAAATGGATTAATGGCTTAAATGTAAGGCTAGACACTATCCAACTCTTAGAGGAAAACATAGGCAGAATACTCTATGACATAAATCACAGCAAGATCCTTTTTGGCCCACCTCCTAGAGAAATGGAAATAAAAACAAAAATAAACAAATGGGACCTAATGAAACTTAAAAGCTTTTGCACAGCAAAGGAAACCATAAGCAAGATGAAAAGGCACCCCTCAGAATGGGAGAAAATATTTGCAAGTGAAGCAACTGACAAAGGATTAATCTCCAAAATTTACAAGCAGCTCATGCAGCTCAAAAACAACAAAACAAACAACCCAATCCAAAAATGGGCAGAAGACCTAAATAGACATTTCTCCAAAGAAGATGTACAGATTGCCAACAAACACATGAAGGAATGCTCAACATCATTAATCATTAGAGAAATGAAAGTCAAAACTACAATGAGATATCATCTCACACCGGTCAGAATGGCCATCATCAAAAATCTAAAAACAATAAATGCTGGAGAGGGTTTGGAGAAAAGGGAACCCTCTTGCACTGTTGGTGGGAATGTAAATTGATACAGCCACTATGGAGAACAGTATGGAGGTTCCTTAAAAAACTACAAATAGAACTACCATATGACCCAGCAATCCCACTACTGGGCATATACCCTGAGAAAACCATAATTCAAAAAGTGTCATGTACCGCAATGTTCATTGCAGCTCTATTTACAATAGCCAGGACATGGAAGCAACCTAAGTGTCCATCAACAGATGAATGGATAAAGAAGATGTGGCACATATATGCAATGGAATATTACTCAGCCATAAAAAGAAATGAATTTGGCTTATTTGTAGTGAGGTAGATGGACCTAGAGTCTGTCATACAGAGTGAAGTAAGTCAGAACAAGAAAAACAAATACTGTATGCTAACACATACATATGGAATCTAAAAAAAAAAAAAAGTCATGAAGAACCTAGGGGCAAGATGGGAATACAGACCCAGACCTACTTGAGAATGGAGTTGAGGACACGGGGAGGGGGAAGGGTAAGCTGGGACAACGTGAGAGAGTGGCATGGACATATATACACTACCAAATGTAAAACCGATAGCTTGTGGGAAGCAGCCGCATAGCACAGGGAGATTAGCTCGGTGCTTTGTGACCACCTAGAGGGGTGGGATAGAGAGGGTGGAAGGGAGGGAGACGCAAGAGGGAGGAGATATGGGGATATATGTTTACGTATAACTGATTCACTTTGTTAAAAAGCAGAAACTAACACACCATTGTAAAGCAATTATACTGCGATAAAGATGTTAAAAAAAATTATACAGTTAAAAGATATATAGGGCTTCCCTGGTGGCGCAGTGGTTGAGAGTCCGCCTGCCGATGCAGGGGACATGGGTTCGTGCCCCGGTCCAGGAAGATCCCACATGCCGCGGAGCGGCTGGGCCCATGAGCCATGGCCGCTGGGCCTGCGCGTCCGGAGCCTGTGCTCCGCGGCGGGGGATAATAATTGTATCAATCTCTCAGGGTTGTTTTAGAACCTAAATATGATCGTGAATGCAAATTTCTTAAGATAGTACTTGGCATATAGTAGTGCTCAACAATAATAACTCTTTTTATTATTTTTCACTAACATCATGCAACCGATGTGTACTAGTCTGACTTCTCTGTAAATCCAGATATACGTGAAATTCAAAGCAAACTTTAGAACTTTCATCAGAGCAAGACAGATTGAATACACACATTTATTGCCACTCTCTCCTTTACAGTAAAGGTGTAACAACAGGAAAAAAAGAGGCATTATTTTAGAAACGAAGAAGCAGATGGGGAAGTGAAGGAAATAGTTTCATGACACTGGTGTTGGCAATGATTTCTTGGATATGACACGAAAAGCTCAGGCAACAAAAGCAAAAATAAACAAGTGGGACTACATCAAATTCAAAAGCTTCTGCATAGCAACAAATAACACAGTGAAAAGTCAGCCTATGAAATGGGAGAAAATACTTGCAAACCATATAGCTGGTAAGGGGTTAATATCTATAATATATAAGGAACTCCTATAGCTCAATAGCAAAAAATAAATAACCTGATTAATGAATGGGCAAAGGACTTGAATACACATTTTTCCAAAGAGAAAATACAAATGGCCGACAGATATAAAGATTCTCAACATAACTAATCATGAGGGAAATGCAAATCAAAGCAACAATGAGATATCAACCCATATCTGTTGGGATAGCTATTATAAAAACAACAAAAAATATAAGTGTTAGAGAGGATGTGGAGAAACTGAAACCCTTGCATGCTGCTGGTGGAATGCAAAATGGTGCAATTGCTATGAAAAACAGTATGATGGTTCCTCAGAAAATTAAAAATAGAACTACCATATGATCCAGCAATCCTGTTTCTGAGTATTTATCCAAAAGAATTGAAAGCAGGATCTTGAAGAGTTATCTGTAGTTCCATATTCACTGCAGCATTATTTACAATAAGCAATATGTAGGAATAACCAAAATGCCCATTAATGGATGAATAGATAAAGAAGATATGTGTATATATATTCTGCAGTATGTTATAAGAAAAATGAACCTGGAAGACATCATGAGAAGTTACATAAGCCAGTCACAGAAAGACAAATACTGCATGATTCTACTTATATGATGTTATGATTAATTTATGTCAACTTGACTGGGCTAAGCGATGCCCAGATAGTTGGTAAAATGCTGTTTCTGGCTGTGTCCATGGGGGTTGTTTTGGGAAGAGATTAGCATTTGATTTATTAAGCTGAGTAAAGATATCCACCCTCACCAATGTGGGTGGCCACCATCCAATCCTTTGAGGGCCTGAATAGAACAAAGAGACAAAGGAAGGTTAAATTCACTCTTTTCCTGAGCTGGGACATCCATATTTTCCTGCCCTTGGCTATCAGAACTCCTGGTTCCCGGGCCTTTGGACTCCATGACTTATACTAACAGCCCCCTGGTTCTCAGACCTTTGGAATTGGACTGATTTATACCATTGGCTTTCTTGGTTTTACAGATTACAGATTGCAAATTGTGGTACTTCTCAACCTCTGTAATTGTGTGAGTCAATTCCTATAATCTCTATCTATCTATCTATCTATCTATCTACCTATCTACCTATCTATCATCTCTCCTTATATATTTCCTAATGGTTCTGTTTCTCTGGAGAGCCCTGACTAATACATATGAGGAATCTAAAATAGCAGAGTAGAATAGTGGGATCCATGAACTGGGAGTAAGGAGAAATGGGAAGTTTTTATTCAACGGGTATGAAGTTGCAGTCATGCAAGATGAATAAGTCTAGAGATCTGCTGTACAACTTTGTGTCTGTAGTTACCAACACCCTATTGTACACTTAACAATTTGTTAAAACGCTAGGTGTCATGTTAAATGTTCTTATAACAACAACAAAAACAAAAGTGAAAAACTGCCTGTATTTCCAGGGAAAGCTAAAGCCTATGATGGAAATGCTGGAGGCCTAGAAGCAGGTTGATTAGCGATAAACACATGGGCTTTGTTGGTCGTCTATAAGAAGCAGAGAGAAATCCCTCCCTGAAAAGTCAGGGGGCTGTCCGGGTCTGGATAGGAATGAGTCAAAACCAGCAACCAAGGAAGATTTACCAAATCGGAATCCAAAGCCCTGGTAAAAATCAAGTATACCCTATAAAATATTTCAAGTTATGTTACAGGAAGGAACTTGGCAGAACGTTCTGATCCCAAGACCTTTAATGTCATGTGTATAAAGCACACGGGTTAAGAGTCTGCACTTTGAAGCATGATAGATCTCTCTTTGATTCTGGGCACCTTGCCTTACTAGCTGCATGATTTTGGGCTAGTTCACTATACTCTCTGAGCCTCAGTTTAAAAGTTATTTTGAAACCATATCTATTAATAAAACACTTAGGACAGAGTCTAGAATATAGCAGGTGATTAGTAGATGACAGCTATTTTTACAGTCATGATCATCATTAGTTACTTAATATTAATGTGTTTGATACCTGCTGATGCTTTAAATATATTCAAAGTTTAGACATCAGTTTTCTTATCTGTAAATAAGAACCATATTGGTATTTCATGAATTTATGAGTATTAAATTAGCTTGTATATGTAGTATTCATGCCACTTAGTAAATGCTAAACTGATAATGTTGACCGTTGCAACTTTAGCATTACTTAAATGATTAGGAATCATGTTTTGTGGTATTTTGTTTTGTCCAGCCTTTCAGTTGCTGGTGAATTAAACATTTTGGCCACTAGTTGGTGGTCTCTTTTTCACTGAACAGTCTGGTATTTGTAACCTTTCTGGTAGCCAAGCACTTTAAGCTCCTTTTAGACAACCAAATATTATGAAAAATATTATGAAAAAATTTTACAGTTATACATGTTTTCATTAGAGAAAGATTATTATTATTGTTGTATAAAATTTGTGACCATGCATTAAATCTGGACTATAAAAATAGAAAGAAAATCACATTAAAAAAAAGATAGTCTCGCCCCCCTGAGTACAAGCACTATTATTGGTATAATGCTTCCAGAAATTTCTTCTGTATATTAGTTTACGTGAATATGAGGAGATATCTGTCTGAACTTTTTTCCTAAGGCAATGACCACACCATGGGAGTATTTCTATATTCTAAGTATTCTTTCTTTTTATTTTTTTAAAATAAATTTATTTATTTGGGGCTGCGTTGGGTCTTCATTGCTGCGCACAGGCTTTCTCTAGTTGCAGCGAGTGGGGGCTACACTTCATTGCGGTGCGCGGGCTTCTCATTGTGGTGGCTTCTCTTGTTGCGCAGCACAGGCTCTAGGTGCACGGGCTTCCATAGTTGTGGCACATGGGCTCAGTAGTTGTGTCTCGCAGGCTCTAGAGCACAGACTCAGTAGTTGTGGCTCATGGGGTTAGTTGCTCTGCGGCATGTGGGATCTTCCCGGACCAGGGCTTGAACCCGTGTCCCTTGCATTGGCAGGCAGATTCTTAACCACTGCACCACCAGGAAAGTTCCTAAGTATTATTTCTAATGCCTGCATAATGGGGACAATTTATTGCTTTTTCTGTTGACAGTGGTTTAATTCCTTTTTTTTTTTTTTTTTTTTGCTTTTCTATGTGTCTTGTAGTTTCTTATTGAAAGTGAGGCAATTTGTATAAAACAGTAGTGGAGGCAATTTGTATAAAACAGTAGTGGAGGCAATTTGTATAAAACAGTAGTGGAAATGGGCACTTTGTTTGTTTGTATGGCTCAGTATGGGAGATTGAGTTCATCAGGTGAGCTGGGTTTGGGTTTTTCTGTTGCTACAGTTACCACCGGTGCATCCCAGATTTCAAATTCCTCCACCTGGAGGGTGGGCAGGTGCTTTTTAGGCTCCTGCCTCAGCTCCCTCAGCTTCAATAGTCCCTGCCCATCTGCACATCCAGGGACATCTCTCTCTACACTTCTGCTTTTCTCCCAGCAGTGAGCGCTCAGCTCATGGTGGGGGAAGGGAAGTCCTTCGTTTTCTTGGTCCAGCTCCAGTAGTAGTCAGGTCTTTTGCATCTGAGTGTTGAGGGTGGGGCTTTCTCAGTGTTCTTCTCCCTGCCCCCACCTCCTGATGGCAGCCAAACTCTGCTTTGTATCTCGGGTCTCGGGTAGGAGACAGTTTGTTCTGCTTCACCCAAAAACAGCTTTGCATGGGTACGGGACACTGAAGGCTTCCTATCCTTTTCCCAGAGGAAGGAGTTTCTTTTTTCTCTTTCTCCCTCGGAAGTAATAGATCTTTTCTTGGGACCTGCGAATAGGAATATTTCTTACCTCTTCTCCAGTGGCTTCAGGCTTTTGCTTCCTGTGAGTGAGAGGTCTGGGAAGTTAGCAGGAGTTCCTGTGGCCCACGGAGGAAAGCTCTCTTTTTCTCCCGCTTCGCTCCCTGTCTGTGTCGTGAGCACCCAGCAGAACCCTTGGAAATGTTTGTGAATGAGTGAAGGCTGTCTCACGTAAGGGGCTCTCCGGTGCGTTGAACTGTCATGTTAGCCCACACTTGGCCTTCAAGAATTAGTATGAGTTTAGCTGCTTTCCCCTTGCCTGCTTGTAAGATAACCACCTCTTCTGCCTGTGCTTTCAAAGGTGAACTTGTTCGTGTGCTCGGACACGTAGGTGGGGTTTTTCATTCTTTAGAATTCAGTTGATTTGTTTGCCTTGCAACGTCAGGTCTCTGATAGACTCAAGGAAGTTATGACTGAGGGTGGGACAGACATTCTCTTGCAGTTTCTGCCTTCTAAGTAGGAGCAGAACCCCACAGATTTTGTTAGAGATTAGCCTTCTGTAGTACATGTAAGGTGTTCCCATGAATAGTCCTCTGAGGATCATCTATGCACATAGTTCTTCACTGTTTTCTTAGTTTTTTTCCTCTAAGTATCCAGTTTTCAAGGTGGAATTGTCGGCACAGTGATGGTGAACATCATTAAATCCCTTGACACATACTGCCACGTTGCATTCTTAAGTGGATGTACTGAGACCAGTGGTGTATGAGAAAAAAGTGTGTGCCTGATCCTTTTCTAGCATGGCTTATCATTATTAAAAATATTTGACAGCATGACAGGTGAGAATGATAAAGATATAATTGTGTTAAAATTTAGATTTCTTGTGAGGCCGAATATTTTACCAAACTTTCGTTTGTTTCCTTTCTGTGCCTTTCTAGTGCTTAGTTTATTATTACTGTGTGCTTCCGTGTTGATTTATTAATAAAAAGGGGCAGGTGTAGTAGGAAGCTGTGATGAATTTCACCTTCAGAGAACTGTGGTTTAAAGAAATAAACAAGAAGGGCATCGCATATCTAATTTATCTATAAGACTGTGAATCTTGCACCCCGAGGGGGTTACTCCCTAGGCCAGGCAGTGGTCAGCCACGTGAAGTGTGGATGCCCCAGCCTTGGCTTTCTGCCCCTAAGATTCTTTCCAAAGGACCCCACACCACAGCTGATTGCCAGATAGTGTGTGTCTACCTGGGGGTTTGGTTGCTTCCAGTTTACCCGGGATAAAAGAAACTACCTACTTCTTTCCTCTCATCCTAATTCAGCTAAACAGACTCCAAATAAAATGGAAACTTCCTGAGTATCCTTCCGGACTCTGACCTTATACTCCACCTAACAATGTTTTCAGCCTGTCTTGAGTTCCTTTACTCCTATGACAAGGCTGCATTAGTTTGAAAAATTCCAAGCCATGTTTTTACTGTCTTTCCTTTTGTTGCTGGTGGATAACCATGTGAACAAGAAGCACAGACAATTCTTGTAAGCAACACCCACGTGGTATAAAATGTTTATTATGACAATATTCGGAATAGTGTATTTGAATACCTTTCACTACAGTAATTTTCCTCATAGTTCTTTAATACCATGAGTGGTGAAGCTGACCCTAGGAAAGATTAAGAAGTCTGAGGAACCACTTTTATCGAGAGCATTTTTATGTAAAAGATTATTGTTGTTGTTTAGTACCTCCTGTCTTCTTCTGAAAAATTGCTCTGATCTGATTCATTTCTTTACTTTTTATATTTATATTCACATTCCAGTTACTTTTTATATATATCTCATGTAAAAAATGTCATTATTAAAATAATATACAGTATAATGTTCTATTATGATAAAAATAGTTTTTAAAAGTAATAATAAAAAGTAAAAAGAACAATAGTTTTGTCATAGTTGCAAAATTGCAATATATGCATTTAGATCACATCAAGCACAGGAATACAAATTGATAGAAAATCTGTTCTAGTCTTATTGTCTTTAAAAATAAGTATATTCAAAAAATTTTAAAACAAAAGTTAACTTTTTTTGGATGAATACTACTTTGATAACCTAGATCTTTCCTTTCTAAACTAAGAATCATTTTACAAATATAACAGGAACTCAAGAATATAACATATTCTGTGTGGGTGATTTCATATTACTTTTGCTTTTTTGCATTGAAATTATTAATGAAATGTTAAGCTAATGTTTTTGCATTCAAGTTCTTTAGAGGTTTATTTTTAAATGAGAAGGTGGGAGGAACAGAGTCCGTACGTAGCTATCCACCTCTGCAGAAAGAGAGCAGCGTGAAACCGCAGCTACATAACTATCAAGGGTACTCTTTTAAAAATCTGTAGTCAGTGGAATAATTATATGACTCAAAATGTGCATGAAAGTCTCAAATTTTATGAAAAGCCCCATGTCCAAAACACTTGAATAATACAATTTTTTTCTTATGCCTCTTAAATTCATGTGACTGTCATCACCTATGGCGTAGTTGTGGGAACATAACTAAATTTCAAAGCAAAATCTCATTACAAACCCATCAGAGTATGCATTTGAGAGTTAGAGTTTATTATACCTTGTCAAGGGATATGAGCAGGAAAAGTGAGGGAAACTGCTGACAGTGGGAAAATTATTCCCCAGAATGATTTTCCTTAAATATTTCGTATCTAGAACATTTGAAATAGTGTAAAGTTATGTGAAGATTTTTAGTGTTCATTCTTGGATTAAAAATTGTGTGACTAATCCATGGGGACCATCAATAAAAATGCTATAAATACCAGTTTTTGTAGGTTTCTCCCTATACAAAGCACATTAAGGGTTATAATGTATTACAACACTGCCAACTTTTATATTTCCACAAGGGATGATTCTACATTTTGCTCAAAACACAAGAAGAAAACCTTTGGGGCTGAGACTTATTAAAGCAAAGAACCTTAAACAGAAAATAGCTCTCTAATAATTTCTCATGACCAACATGGTTTAATGGGAGTCAGCGTCACTTTGAGTAGGATTTGCTTAAGGACAAAGACACTGTACTCTATTTTTGTTTTGAGAATTATGAACACGGCTATTCCACTTGGAGATTATAGCCAATACGTTTGTATTCAATTGGTTTTGTTCAGTTGAAGATGTTGGTTCCTTTGAAATGCTGACCATGTCTGTCACTATGAAGACCGCAGTCCTCATCCACAATGGGTAGCTATTGACAAAGAAGAATGCTTTTTGATAGGCAGCAAAATGGACCTCATTAGTGCATGTCAGTGTCTGCACAAAAGATATATACGGAGTGTCACCTTCTATTCAAGTGAAGTTTTTGGATAGTTATACATATCAGGTGAAGGGTCTCTTACCTATTTTTGTTGTGTTTGATTTTTCAGCTATGTGTCTGCATACAAAACTCTTCTTCACCAGTGATCTTTCACATAAAGAACAATGTACAGAGAAGGGGGTGGTATTCCCTCATAGTCATATATGTCTTAGTCAATACACTGACAGTCACTTTGAGCAGACTGGCCTTGGCAAACTTAAATGAGGTAACTGCCGACAGTCAGTCTGTCTGTCTGTTTGCCTATCTATTGATTTCTATTTTTTATTGTATAAAATTGATTATAACATTATATTACTTTCAGGTATACAGCATAATGATTTGATATTTATATGCATCGAGAAATGATCACCACAGTAAGGCTAGTTAACGTCCATCACCATACATAGCCTAGTTTTATACATAAAATTTATTTTTCTTGTGATGAGAACTTTTAAGTTTTACTTTCTTAGCAACTTTCAAACATGTAATACTGTATTACTAACTCTAGTCACCATGCTTTACATTACAGCCCCATGACTTATTTATTTTATAACTGGAAGTTTATAGCTTTTGAGACCCCCATAACTTATTTCACCCAACCCTTGTCCCCAACCTCTGTCAACCACCAGTCTGATCTCTAAGTCAATGAACTCTGTTTTTTTTAAGTATTATTATATCAGTTTCAGGTGGATAGCATAATAGTTCAACAACTGTGTACACTACAGAATATACACAAGTCCAATTACCATCCATCACTATACAGTTGACCCCATTTACTTGTTTTGTCTACCCGCCCTCACCCACCCTGCAGCTTTCTTCTCCTCTGCCAGAGTAACCACTAATCTATTCTCTGTATCTAGGAGTTTGTTTTTGTTTTGTCTTTGTTTTGTTTTTAGATTCCACATATAAGTGAAATCAAGCAGTCTTTGCCCGTCTGACTTATTTCACTTAGCAAAAAAACCTCAAGCTCTATCCATGTTTTTACAAATACAGGCTTTTATTATTTTTTATGGCTGAATAATATTTCATTGTATATATGTACTACATCTCCTTTCCATTCATCCGTCAGTGGACACTTAGGTTGCTTCCATGTCTTGGCTATTGTAAATAATGTTGCAGTGAATATGAGGGTGCATATATCTTTTCAAGTTAATTTTTTCATTTTCTTCAGAAAAATACCCAGACGTGGAATTGCTGGATCATATGGTAGTTCTATTTTTAATTTTTGGAGAAAACGCTATACTGTTTTCCGTAGTGACTGCACCAATTTGTATTTGCCCCAGTAGTGCACAAGAGTTCCCTTTTCTCCACAGTCTCTCCAACACTTGTTATTTCTTATCTTTTGGATAATAGCCATTCTAACAGGTATGATATAATACCTCTTTGTGGTTTTGATTTGCATTTCCCTGATGATTAGTGATGTTGAAATTTTTAATGTATCTGTTGTCCCTCTGTCTTCTTTGGAAAAATGTCTATTCAGATCCTCTGGCCATTTTTTAACTGGGTTGTTTGGTTTTTGTTTTGTTTTGCTATTTAATTGTATGAGTTCCTTATGTATTTTGGATATTGACCCATATCAGATATATAATTTGCAAATATTTTCTGTTCTCCCATTGAGTAAGTTGCTTTTTCATTAAAAACATTTTTTATTGAGATATAGTTGATGTACAATATTATATAAGTTACAGGTATTCAAAATAATGATTAACGATTTTTAAAGGTTATACTCCATTTGTAGTTACAAAATATGGCTATATTCCTTGTGTTGTACAATATATCCTTGTAGCTTATCTATTTTATACATACTAGTTTGCACCTCTTAATCCCCTACCCCTGTCTTGCCCTGCCCCCTTCCCTTTCTCCACTGGTAACCACTAGTTTGTTCTGTATATCTGTGAGACTGTTTCCTTCTTGTTATATTCATTAGTTTGTTTTATTTTTTAGATTTCACATATGGCCTTTTCATTTTATGATGGTTTCATTTGCTGTACAGAGGCTTTTTAGTTTGATATAATTTCACTTGTTTATTTTTGATTTTATTGCCTTTGCTTTTAAAGTCAAATCCAAAGACTCATTGCCATGAGTAATGTCAAGGAGCTTACTGCCTATGTTTTCTTCTAAAAGTTTTATGGTTTCAGGTCCTATGTTCAATTCTTTAATGGCTTTTGAGTTAATTTTTGTGTATGGTATAAGATAGTGGTCCGTTTTCATTCTTTTGCATGTGGCTGTCCAGTTTTCCTAGCACGATTTATTGAAGAGACTGTCTATTCCCAATTGTATATTCTTGGTCTCGTTGTCATAAATTAGTTGACCACAAATGCATGGGTTTATTTTGGGGCTCTGTATTCTGTTCCATTGATCTATGTGTGTGTTTTTATGCCAATACTATATTGTTTTGATTACTCTAGCTTTGTAATATTGTTTGAAATCAGGGACCATGATACCTATAGCTTTATTCTTTCTCAAGATTGTTTTGGCTAATTGAGATTTTTGATTCCATACAAATTTTATGATTGTTTGATTTATTTTTGTGAAAAATGACCTTGGAAATTTGATAAGGATTGCATTGAATCTACAGAGATTGCTTTGGGTAGTATGGACATTTTAACAATATTAATTCTTCCAATCCATGAGCATGGGCTACCTTTCCATTTATTTGTGTCTTTTCAATTACTTTCATCAATGTCTTATAGTTTTCAGTGTATAGGTCTTTAACTTTCTTAATCTTAGGTTATACCTCGAGCCTAATACTCTTTGTCCTCTATATACAGCCAAGGCAGACCCAATATCATGCCTTTTACCTGGTAGAGAAACTATAGGAATACATAATTCTTGGAAATATTCTTTTTCCCAGTGTTAGCATCTTTTTTTTTTTTTTTTTTTTTTTTTGCGGTATGCGGGCCTCTCACTGTTGTGGCCTCCCCCGTTGCGGAGCACAGGCTCCAGATGCGCAGGCCCAGCGGCCATGGCTCACGGGCCCAGCCGCTCCGCGGCATATGGGATCCTCCCAGACCGGGGCATGAACCCGTATCCCCTGCATCGGCAGGCGGACTCTCAACCACTGAGCCACCAGGGAGGCCCTAGCATCTATTTTTAATGCTTTTGCTATATTGTTTCTTTTCTGCTTATTACACTTAAAATTAATTTCCCCTAATTTTTAAACTTTATAAGACTCAATGATATAGAGAGTTGGTACTTTAGTAGAAATCCATATCTTATTATGTTGACATATTTACACTTACTAAGTATTATGGGATGAATTGTGTCCCGCCAAAATTCATGTGTTGAAGTCCTAACCCTCAGTATTTCAGAATGTAACCTTATCCAAAGATATGGTCTTTGAGGGGTAATTAAGTTAAAATGAGGCTTCTAAGATGCGGTCCTATTCCAATATAACTAGTGTCCTTATAAGAAGAGGAAGAGATACCAGGATAGGCCCACACAGAGAAAAGTCCATGTGAGGACGCAGCCTGAAAGTGGTTTTCTGCAAGCCAAGGACAGAGGTCTGCTTGGAGAGAAACCAACCCTAGTGGTACCTTGATCTTGGACTTCCAGCATACAGAACTGTTTGAAAACAAATTTCTGTTGTTTAAGCCACTGAGTCTGTGGTATTTTATTATGGCAGCCCTAGTAAATGAACACACTCCGTAATATACTATTCGTGTATATTTCTGGTATTCTTTTAGCAAATGGTTATAAATGGGCTCACAGTGCAAGGGAGGTGTTGCAATCTGGTATCTTTTGATTAAATCTATTTGATTCCTTAAGAAAAGTGATGCATATCATCTATTCTAGAAGAGGGAAGAGAAAGAATCCAGAGAGCTTAAGATACTTATTAAATGTGACTAGCACCTTAAAAAGAAAAAAAATTCAAAGAACCCGGTAACCACACACCTTATCTTTCTTAAAAAACAGATACATGACTTGCCTCTTAGTTCGTGTTTTTGATGTAAATTTAATGCATAATGCAGAAGATTGGTGGCATTTAGTCTATAATTGGGAAAATGCAAACACACTCGTTGTGACTTCTCCCCTCTCTCCATCTTTGATGCTGCACCCCAGTTTTTCCCTTGGTTCCTGTTTACATCCTAATGGATTTTTCCCAGGGTACTTTCTGCGAGGGATTTCTTTTTTTCTGAAGGTAAAGCTAATGTCATGATGCTGTCTGAGTTTCATCTATGAGAAAGAAGAGGTTTTACCTTTGTTAAGCATTTGGCACGTGGTTTGCTGATGAATGCCCCAACTCAAGAGCTTATTTAATTAAAACCCTCCATCCAGTAGAGGGAGGCTGTCGCCAAGGTTGGATAATGCACACCCCACCCAGTGTCTTCGATTCTGTGCATTTCATGGTTACTGTTGTTCTACCTGGATCCCTGTTATTCTGTCAGAAACACAATCACAAGAAACTTCCAAAAACCCTTAGTAGTCAGAGGCAAACCACAGACAAAAATGGAAAAGAAGAACTGCTTTGTGAAGATTGTGTTCATGGTTGTTCCTTCTTCCCTCTGCTTCAAGGAATCATGTATCTGCCAGCTTCGTGGAAGCCTGGAGTAATGATGCTCAAGCTCCCACTTCCTCATTTTTCCATGCTTATTTTAATAGAGTTGGGAAAGGGGAAGTGGAGGAGGAAGAAGGTCCATGGGGCAAATTCTTATCTCCTTTTTAAGGCGTACCTCATGGACTACTATGTGCCCAGCTGGAAGTAATTAGTTTTTCTCTGGACTCCCATATTCCCCCAAATGCAAACTCTCTTATGGCCCTTATCACTCAGTTTTGTATTACAACAGCCTGTAGTGCCCCTTAGAAAGCTATTGTCTCTCAGCTCCAAATCCATCCTTCAATTCTGAGCTTTGGGATGCTGGTTGGGCTGCTGCTCTACAAGCCACGTCGCTCCTTTGCCAGCTGCTCCCTAGTAGACTTTCTAAGTAGGGAACCACAGAGGGAGACAGGAAGGCTAGAGGAAGGAGGAGAGATTGCTCTGTCCTGTTAGCTTCCTGTTTTCCGTAGCTGTGGGCTTCAGGCAGCTGCAGCAGTTGAAGCCAGTTTGCAGTTTCCCCCAAATTTCCAGAACCAGACTTATGATGCCCATGTCAGAGACAGCAGCCAAGAAGCACTGTCTTCTCTGAGATCTGACTTCCGGTTTCATAGGCCTCATCCTCCAAGCTCCTAAGTTTTAATAATTCCACCCTCTTCCCTTTTTGCCACAATCCTCATCCTACTTCATGCAGCTACTCACTCTGGGATGCTCTGGTGTCTTCTTTTTGCCTTTTCTTTTCTCACATAACTAGTGAATAGTTCTTTGTAGAACTATTCTTCCTGACAAAATAACTGATGTGATTTCTGTCTCCTTTTGGGACACTGAGTGAATTACCCGTGTTCATACTTTCTCCCTGCTTGTCTGTGAGCTCATTAGCCATGCCAAATAGTAATGTAAATAATACTGTCATCGTTTATTGAGCAGTTATTATGTACCTTGCTCTATGCTAAATCTTTACATGTGGTCTCATTTATTATTCACAACTTTATAAAACACCTTTTACTAACTTCATTTCACAGATGAAGAAACCAAGGCTCAGAGCGTTAAGGATGAAGGGAGTTTTGTACCGGCCTGATGTCTCAAGCAGGATTTGAACCTGACTCCAAAGTCTAAGCTCTTAAGCATTCTATTAATTTGTCTATGTCATGTTTGTACCCTAATTCTTTGCTTCCTGCTCCTATTAAACAACTAATTAAAGTAGCTAGGCTTATATTCATCCAGGAAAATAAAGCTTTCACCTACTTGTACTGGATTAAATCTGTGGGCTAGAGGATATTCATATTAAACCAGTAAGAAGAATGGGATGCCAGATCCACCACTAACCCATTCCTCTCCTTGGCCTTGTCCCTCTAATCTATATAAATGAGGTTTAGACTATAGAATCTTTAAGGGCTCTGTAGATGTGTTATTTTATTAAATTTTTCTCTTAGCTTGGGAGTGAAAAGAGGAGGAATTCTATCCCTTAGACTTTGTCAACACATGCAAAAAAATTAGAAGGAACTTTATTTCAAATCGTGTATTAGGAAAGAGCCCATGTAACATCTTCATGTTTCATGGCTAAAATGAAACGTCCACATTCCACAAGCTTGCTGTCTTCAACACCAGTGCTTCCCAAATTTTAATGTGCACTTGAATCACCGAGGATCTTGTGAAACTAAAGTTTCTGATTCAGGAATTCTGGGACATGGCCTAAAATCTGTCTTCCCCCAGAGCTCCACATCAGGATCACTCCAGCAGTAGTAAGAGCAGCCCTATTTATTGGTCACTTACTAGGTGCCAATTATATTCTCTCTCATCCTCATAAGAATCTCATGAGGTTATTATTATTATTATTCTAAGTCTTCAAATAAAGAAACTAAGACTGGGAACAAGTTCAGTAACTTGGTGATGGCCTCACAGGTGGAAAGCGGTAGGATTGAAATTCAAACTCATGTCTTTTGACTCCAAATCCTTTGCTATTTACTCATCAGCAGTGCATTACAACCAGCAAAGTAGTTAAAAGTAGGACATAAGGTGTATATCTGTAAGATTAGTACCTGAAGGTGTCAGAGTGGTGACTTTTATTAAATGCTTCGATACTTTGAAGTTAATTGGTTTTGAAGTGATTTGTAGAATTTATTATTTACATTTTAAGCTCTTGTTTATAACTTGTCCACAAATATCACAACCATTTCAGTAGCATTATATAGTCCGGGTATTATAATTGAGCAATTCATTAGAACAAAATTGTGATGCAGGTAAGGGGTTTATGTATTTCTCTGTTAAATTTAAGAGAAAAAGAAATGCAGTTTGTAATTGAATATGAGCATTAGCATGCCATGCTAACTAAAGGGTAAATCCATATTAGCATCAGTGACTTTTAATTGCTTCATCATTCATGGTGTACAGATTGAAGCCAGATTAAGAGGAACAAATTATTTTACCAGCAGCCCCCAAAGATTTCACCTATAGATGCAGACAATGAGCATTGCCATGGATACAGTATAATTATATCACCTGAATAGAATCTAAGGGAATTGGAAAACAAGAGACAAAGAAATAAGCTTAATTATTCATTTTTTGAAAAATCTCTGCAGACAATTTAACAGTAAAGTAGGGTGACTAAGGAACACATACATTTCATGCCCATATGCCACAGAAATATCTAATTAGGCACAATGTGCCAGTACTAATTATAGAAATGATTGCTGGAAGAAGGAACGCTGAATATAGAGTAGCTGGCAACTTGATGGTCCTCTTGCTATGCAGAGTGTGCTGCATGTTGCAACACGCTGATTGGTTGTTTTCTTTTTTTGTATGAGAATTAGATTGTAACTGATTTAACTTTTTTTCCTGATAACTTCCGGATTACTGAAGAGGAATGCTGAGGCAAGGCCAGCAGGGTAAGCCTCTGAGGACGGAAAAAAGAGGAAAAATAATGTGACTTGGTACTTCTCACTCAGGGTGACTGATCCTATGTGTTCTCTTCGCTCAAGTGTAAGAACCCACATCCCCGGAGTGTAGGGTGGTGTGAACAGTGGGGTGAACAGTTACTCATGGCTTGAACATAAGCTCTACTTACCAACACTCCTACATTCAAATCTCCCCAAAGTGTTGCCTGAAATTGCACAAGGAAATCACGTTAGGTTAATGAGAAGATGTCTTTGAAAACCAAGGTTATCAGAAAAAGCTGTAGTATTCACACTCTTGGTCCGGATGGGATTGAATTGTATTCGCAAACTGGCAGAGAGAAACCAAGCTCTGTACGTGGAGAGGATGTGGGAGGCAGAATTCTGAGATGGTCCCCAACATTCCCTGCTCTGTAGTGTACACACCCCATTTAATCCCCAGCACTGTGACTATGGTGGCTTTTATTCTTGGGGTTAAGTTATGCTCCACGACAGTTGACCTTAAGGAGATCATTCAAAGATGCAGGCGTAGAGAATGGACTTGAGGACATGGGGATTGGGAAGGGGGAGTTGGGAAGAAGTGAGAGAGTGGCATGGACATATATACACTACCAAATGTAAAACAGATAGCTAATGGGAAGCACCCACATTGCACAGGGAGATCAGCTCAGTGCTTTGTGACCACCTAGAGGGGTGGGATATGTAGGGTGGGAGGGAAGCTCAAGAGGGAGGGGATATGGGGATGTATGTATATGTATAGCTGATTCACTTTGTTATACAGCAGCAACTAACACACCATAGTAAAGCAGTTATACTCCAATAAAACTGTTAAAAAAAAAGAATGTCTGACCTAATCACAGGAGTCCCTTAAATCTGGATTCAGAGGTCAGAGGTGGAAGAAGTCAGAGACTGAAAGCACAAGAAGGATTTGATGGATCCTTGCTGGCCTGAAGATGGAGGGGCCATGTGTCAAGGATGCAGGTCATCTCCAGGATTTGAGTGGCCCCTGGATGATAGGCACCCAGGCAATGGTGACCTCAGTCCGACAGCCACAAGGAGCTGAATTCTCCTAACAATAAGAATGAGTGAGCTTGGAAGTGGAGTCTTCCTCAGAGCTTCAGATGAGCGTTCAGCCAGGCTGACACCTTAATTTTGGCCTCATGAGCCCTGAGCAGGGAACCCAGCCATGCTGTGCCGGACTTCTGACCTACAGAACTGTGAACCAAAAAAGCGAGTGTGCTTCTAAGGCACTAAATGTGTGGTAATTAGTTATACAGCATGTACAGGAGTGTGAATGGGGAAAGGGCCATGGGGACCTTTGAGTTGCAGACTGGTGGAGGACAGGTGTGTTGAGGTGGTGGGCAGGAGAGGCTGGGGGAGAACAATGAAGGTCTGGTCGTGGTGGCAAGGGTCCTCAGGTAGGTAGGGAGTCCAGGGAGGCAGGTGGAGGGCATACAAGTCCCTTGGGACTTCTCCCTTTTTGGAATTAGAGTCATAAATTGGGTTTCAGATCAGATCTACTGTTATTAGTTCAATGAAAGTGGAGAATCACTGTACCCATCTAGACCTCAGGTTTTTAATTTTTAAAATAAACAGATGGACTAATAGGGATTCTTAAGTCCCTTTCAGCAAGAACATGCTTTAGTCAGAGACTACCATCATTGCCCTACACTGACCTTCCCGCCTCTAATCTCTCTTTCAATTTATCTTACAGATCTGATCACATCACCCCCTTGTAGAAAAGTTTAAAGGTTTAAACTCATTAGGATACCACCCAAAAATCCTTCGTGAACTGACATCCTGTGACATCTTAGTGTCATAGACCAGTACTCACCCTCCAAGCACTCCACGTTCTAGACCATCTGGACATTTCACTATTCTCGAATATAATTCCAGGTTTCCTGCTTTCCTGCTTCACTCGTAGTTCTTTTGGGATGAAATATTTCTTTGAGCATGGTGATCAAGCTTAGCTAATTCATTAAGATGCAGCTTAGGATATTTTTTGAGTTATTATCTTAGAGATTCCCCAGTTATCTTCATTCACAAGAATTTTGTTTGGATTAATGTCAACTTAGTTTCAGTTGTATGCAAAATCTTTTTGAATACTATTTTTATCAGATTTTAAAATCAAAGTTTTTCTGATATTATAAAATGAAAAAAAAATGAAGCTTAGGGAATTCCCTGGTGATCCAGTGGTTAGGACTCTGCTGTTTCACTGCAAGGGCGTGGGTGCAATCCCTGGTCGGAGAACTAAGATCCCATGCAGTGTGGCCAAAAAAAAAAAAGAAAAAGAAAAAGAAAGATGCAGCTTAAATGATACCTTTTCCAAGAAGCATTTCCTCATCCCTCCAACTGGTAATAATCTCCACCTTCTCTGAACCATAATTGTAATGATTCTCCAAATCATCTGACTTGGTTCATAATGTTTTTTTTTGTAGCATTCATCTTTTATGAGAGTATTTAATAGTAAATATGTGTATGTGTTTATATACAATGCATATGTATATCTTCATATCTGATCATCTCTATTGTTTATAAATTACTCGAGGACTGGAAACTTATTTACCTGATCTCTACATTTTCAGCAGTATTTGGCAACAGGGCTTTGCTCAGCAAAGTGTTGAATCTAGAAATACTAATCTTTTGTCCCTCTGTTGTGTTGCCTCTAGTCTGATATTCTGCCTGCTATAATGAATTTGAAGGGCATTTTGTGAAAAAACTTTTTCCCAAATGACTTGAATTTCTTTTCTCTAAAAAAATAAAAGTATATATATACACATGTAAATATGTATACATATATATTAATATATATGTATCATTTAGAATTCAGCTTCTACCTTTTTTTAGATATTTTAGATAATAGAAATCTTAGGCTTATTAGCATTGTTCAAAGACAGACTCTATTTATTCCAAATTTACTTCTCTCCCACCTTAAATTAGCAAGACCCATAATCCCAGCATCCTCCTATCCCAAACGTCATGATAATGGAAATTTTAATTGTGTCCCTCTGTCTCCACCGCTGCACACTTTCATGCAGGCCTTCTCATTCTGCTCACAGGGTGAGCCTTCTTCCCACTTGACCATTTCCTTTTCCTTTTTCTGGTCCTTTTCTAGTTCCATCTATAGCTTGCTTGAGAGTTGACACAGGTGTAATTTTTTTTACAATATACTCGTTCACATTATGAAACCACCTTGTTGCCAGGGGTCAGTGGAGTCATTTAGTAAGTGCTTGTTGAGCATTCTGTAAGAATGACAAGATACTGAGTAAACATTTCAGAGAGAAACAAAAATGCCCAATTTTCAGGAGATCCAGCCCGTCCATCCATAACTTCTCCATGTGATACACCAATAAACAGCTTGAAAGCTGGCAACACAGCTGTCTGTAGTGGAGGCCAAGGAAACAGATGGCGGCGATGCAGGAAGAATGCTCTCCATCACTTGGCATTAGGCTCTTTTGATTATGTACCAAAAATGGAGAAGGAATTGACAGGCACCAGAGTGACTAAAGCAGCCTTTGCTGCCACCACTTGTCAGCTGGAATATTTTAAACACACATCGATGATGAACTTTTTGGGCTCACTCGCCTTTCTCCCAGGTTCTCAAAGGACTTTCCTAGGAAAAAATTGCCCTAGTGATGGATGGAAAAACTGAGGTCTCAGAGGCAATATGGCTGAAGATGACTGGCTCTAGATCAAATACTGAATCATTTCTAAGATCAGCCCTCTAGAAGCTGAGCTTTCAGTGTCCTTCTTCCTTTTTCAAACTTTCTTGAAGACAACCACACCACCAGGCTGATGCATAACATCATATATTCCCTCTGTACTTGTATCAATGTTCTGTTTGTTGTTTTTTTTAAAGAAAGAAACTATGCAGAATAGACCTAATAGACGTTGAGAGAGGGAGGCTTGTTCTTTAGGGTCTAAAAGTCTGTCTGTGATAACTTCCAGACTATTTCAATGCATCCGAGTCAATCAGCTATCTCCTTGACTAGCAGAAGGAGGCAGGTGATATTACAGGGAGGAGAATCCATAGTGAAATACCTGCTCAGAGCCCCAGGGTTTTCTGCACTTCAATACCTCCTATGTGGGACGTCATGTGTATCTAAAATTGACCCTTGAGGCTTATAACTGGAGAACTGAAGGCAAA
Organism: Mesoplodon mirus; assembly: GCF_964341445.2. NCBI lineage: Eukaryota > Metazoa > Chordata > Mammalia > Artiodactyla > Ziphiidae > Mesoplodon > Mesoplodon mirus. The sequence continues at coordinate 33,930,501 of NC_138989.1, forward strand.
ATGCATTTTCAGTTTGCTTGGTTTTGTATCCTTCGGTTCATAATCTGTCATGACTCACTAATGATAATGAAAATAGCAGCGCTAAGTTATTCCTATTAATTCTGGAACAGTTTTAAATATGGAAGGAAGAATAGTGGATGTGCTTGTTTTTTGAATTTTTATATAATTTTTAAAATTTACTTTCCATTTACAGTTATCACAAGATATTAGCTGTATTCCCTGTGCTGTACAATACATCCCTGAGCCCATCTTACACCCGAGAGTCTGTGCCTCCCTCCTCCACCCCTATACTTCCCCTCCCCCATCTCTCCACTGAGAACCACTAGTTTGTTCTCTATATCTGTGTGTCTGCTGCTTTTTTGTTACATTCGCTAGTTTGTTGTATTTTTTAGATTTCACATATAAGTGGTATCATACAGTATTTCTCTTTCTCTGTCTGACTTTTTACTTAGCATAATGCCCTCCAAGTCCATCTATGTTGCTGCAAATGGCAAAATTTTGTTACTTTTTATGGCTGAGTAGTATTCCATTGTCTATATATACCACAGCTTCTTTATCCATTCATCTGTCTATGGACACTTAGGTTGTTTCCTTGTCTCGGCTATTGTAAATAATGCTGCTATGAACATTGCAGTGCATGTATCTTTTCAAATTATTTTTTTTTCAGATATATACCCAGGATTGGAATCACTGGGCCCTAGGGTAATTCTTTTTTAGTTCTTGTGAGAAACCTTCATACTGTTTCCCACAGCGGGTACACCAAGTTACATTCCCACCAACAGTGTACGAGGTTTTCCTCTTTTCTCCATACCCTCTCCAGCATTTGTTATTTGTAGACTGGGTGTGCTTCTTTTTCATTGTTATCCCTCAGTGCCCAAACCCACCCTTCTATACTGTTCTCTGTGATGCTGAGGCCTGGCCTCTGCAAACTCTGTTTCCCAGGCATCCTTGGTAGTTGACTCAAGTCCTGCCAACAGAAGGGAAATTGGAAAGTGGCAGGAATGGAGAATGGGCTTCCCTCCTGGTTTTTCTGGTTCCTGTCAGCATCACTCTAGCAGTGGCAGTTGACTATGGCAGGCATTTTTTTTCAGCACCACCAGAAACAGCCTCATTTGTCCCCTCAGAAGTGCTGGTATACCTTCTTATAGTCTCGGCAACGGTAAGTGTGGAGCCTGGGCTCTGGGCTCCAAAGTTCTTGAAATCTCACCTGCTACTTGTTACTCAACCCTCTCTAACACCACAGAACCAACACTGTATATGTAAGAGCCACATCCCTGCAGGAATCCTGACTGTGAGTGTGGCAAAAGGACAAATTAACTTGGAGTAGGATTTCACAGGGAAGTTCAACAGGCTGATTTTGGCTCAACCTAAGGGAAGCTTGACTTTCCAACTGTGGGACTTGTCCTGTAATGGGTGGAAAGAGCTCTCTGTGGCTGGAAGCATTCAGCAGGAACTAGATGACTTCTGTCAGAAGTGCTGCAGCAAAAACAATTAGAGATGCTTTGCCCGTACGATTGGCAAAGACGTAAAATATTGGTAATCGAAACAGTGCAGAGATGAACAGGCACACACTGCCTGCTTACAGGGGAATTTGGCAATCTATATTCAATCCCCATTTCATTCTAGAAAGGGGGACAGGAGATAAATGTGATATGAATATATCGCGTATCAGGGATATTAGTGACAAGGACTCATAAGAAAGACAAGCATGGAGAGGGCCATGGAGTGTGGAGGTAGCCATTTTAGGTGGGGGTGGCGGTGAGGAAGGCCATTCTGGAGCAGCTGCATTTGAGCGGCTGTGAATAGCAGGCCAGGTGGGATTCTGGGGGAGGAATATTGCAGGGAGGGGAAAGGGCAAGAGTTCTGGGGAAGAAAGGGAAGACCTTCCTCAAGGAAGTGAGGGAAGTGAGGGAAGAAAAGGAGGAAGTAACATCACAGAGGTGTCATCGACCAGGTTGTGCGGGGAATCTTGGGCTAGGATGAGAACGTTCCATTTTTTTCTGAGTGCTATCAGAAGGCACTGGACCATTTTTTAGCAAAGAAGAGCCACAATCTGACATGTGTTCTCTATGAAAGTCTTAAAAATTTGTTCAATCTTTGACCTAAAAACTCCACCTTTAATCATTTACCAGGAAAAAATGCCTAAGGATGTATGTATATACATGACTTAGCCTTTTGGAGCCCTTACTGGATACGAAGAACTCTACACATATTCATTCATTTCACCTTCATAACTTTTCCATGAGAGATGTATTATCTCTGTTTTACAGATGGGAAAGCTGAGGCGCAGAGAGGTTAAGTGTCTTGCCCAAACTATTAAATAGCAGAGACTGGATTTTAATCCAGGAAGCCCGGTTCCAGAATCCGTACTTTTTTTTTTTTTTTTGCTGTGTTGGGTCTTCGTTTCTTTGTGAGGGCTTTCTCTAGTTGTGGCAAGCGGGGGCCACTCTTCATTGAGGTGTGCGGGCCTCCCACTATCGCGGCCTCTCTTGTTGCGGAGCACAGGCTCCAGACACGCAGGCTCAGTAGTTGTGGCTCACGGGCCCAGTTGCTCTGCGGCATGTGGGATCCTCCCAGACCAGGGCTCGAACCCGTGTGCCCTGCATTAGCAGGCAGATTCTCAACCACTGCGCCACCAGGGAAGCCCCAGAGTCCACACTTTTAATCACTTGGCTATAAATGAAAATAGGGTCAAGTTACAACACCAGTGAGAAAAGGCAGGTTCCCTAACTGTGTGTAATTCTTTCATTATAAAAAGTATAAGGACATCTTTAGAATTACATACACATGTAACAAAGTGTGGATACTGGGCATTTCTTTTATTCCCAGGATTCTCTCTTTTACTTGGAAACAGACACTGGGGTTTCCATCCCCCACTTTACCTTCCAGCCCCAGCAGTGGGTCCGTGACCCTGACCCTGTACTTGCCCTTTCCAGGACTATCCATCACTCTGCTTTCTTGTCTGAGCTGATTCATCCAGAGAAGAGCATCTGGCCCCCGCTGGCTGATCGAACTCTCTCTTCTAGAAACTGAAACTGAAAGCCAACCCACAGCATGGTAGTCATTGGAATCGAGTCACACTCATGTTGGCCCCTAGAGATTCCATATTCTCTGGCTGCCAGGCCTTCTCTGTGGGTGCCTGCTTCCCTGAAGCCTGGCAGCTCAGCATCTCCTTTGATTCTCTGAATGTTGCCGGCACATGTCTAATTAGGTCTGTCCTGGGTTTTGTTTATATCAGCAAGGATGTGGCTGCTCCTTGCAAACGAAAGACCTTTATCTAATATTGTCTAGAAGGAAGCATAGCAAAATTGTAACAGTGAGTGAAGAAATCTTGTGTGACTTTGTCTTCTTTACAAACGGCAAATACTCAAATGTGAGGTTAAAAATGCTTAAATTGATTTTGCTGCCTATTTATTCAAAGTGTGACATAAAGCTCTCTGAGGTCCACTCATAGCCAATAGTGCCTAGAGCACCCACAGCCCAGACTTAAGTAAAGAGACTACGGCAGATGGCATGAAAAGATATTGATGAGGATGATACACGAGTCACAGAAACGTCTGATGGTGAGATTAAAACTTGGAAAGTTTCAGACCAGAAGGTAGAACAGACAGTGGAGGCTGCAGGTGGGTGTAGGAAGAGGACTCATGACAAACCACATTTCAAAATTCTGGTGCTGCCATTTGCACTATGACTGCTGTAATGAGCACTCACGGAACTTTGTGATTTTCTTACCTAAAACACGTTATTAAAACCAGTTACCTTTCATGATTTCTGTTGTTGGAGATGCAGCGAGTTTGCTGTACTTTACCCATGTTGGAACAACATTTTTCTCTAGGGTGCCCAGATTTTAAAGGGTTTGCATACCAACAAAGCAGACAGACCTATAATGTAAATGGGGTATGAATAAAAGAAATGTTAGCTTATGGAAATCAATGAGCAAAAATATGTATTTCTGTCGTTTCTAAGCAGTGGCTTATTGTGGTTAACTGCTATTTAGTTAGACCTTCAGGAAAATCCTAAAATCCATTCATTGCCTTCATTCCCGCTAAATTTCCCCAGCTTTCTTGAATCAATTCCACGAACAGTGGCTGAATGATCACTCTGTGTCAGGCAAGTCACCAGGCAGAGGGGACACAGAGCTATGAAACACTTGGTCTCTGCCCCAGAAGCAGCCCATTGGGGCAGGAGAGACATGGCAGAAAAACCTCAGAGCATGCCCTAAAATTTAAACACCCAAACATAGAACTCTATAACAGTCATAATTGTATTTATTGATTTTTTAAATTTTTATTGAAATATAGTTGATTTACAATGTTGTGTTGGTTTCAGGTGTACAGCAAAGTGATTCAGTTATACATATATATATATATATATTCTTTTTTAAAATTCTCTTCCATTATAGGTTATTATAAGATACTAATTATAGTTCTCTGTGCTATACAGTAGGTCCTTGTTGGTTATCTATTTTATATATAGTAGTGTGTATATCTAAATCCCAACCCCCCTAATTTATCTCTCTCTCTCTTTTTTTTTTTTATGACACTCGGGCCCTGTGCCTACCACTTTACATATTATAGTGGTCTTTTGTAGCAGATGCTATTATTACCATCCTCATTTTATGGATAAAGAAACTGGGCTCAGAGAGTTAAGTAAGTTGCCCAAGGTTACAACATTCAGACATGGTGGACTCAGCATTGTACACGTGCACACGTGGGTACAGCACCACCACACACACACACACACACACACACACACACACACACACAGGATGTCCTAGAACTCCAGAGCTGTAGCTCTAACCACTGCTTATAATTCTTCCCAATGTACAGCTTGTTAAGAGGATATTAAGTCTATTTGAAGGGATGGGAAGTCAGGATCTGTTATGGACTGAATGTTTGTGTCCCCTGAACATTCCTGTGTTGAAGTTTTAACCCCCAGTGGGATGGTATTTGGAGATGAGACCTTTGGGAGGCAGTTACATTGAGATGAGGTCATGAGGGTATGGCCCTCATGATGGAGTCATGTCCTTTTAAGGAGAAACATCAGAGAACTTACTGTGTCCGGATAAGGACACAGTAAGAAGGCAGCCATCTGGCAAGCTTCTCACCGGAAACTGACCATGCTGGCATCTTGATCTAGGACTTCTAGCCTTTGGGACGTTGCTTAATCACCTAGTCTCAGTATTTTGTTATGGCAGCCTAGCAGACTAAGGTAGGATCACTTTCTCAGAAGAGATGCTAGAGCACAGATGTTCTCTCCTGGGCTTGGAGCTATTACGTAGAGAACTAGACAACTCTAAAAGGTGCAGGAGCTTTATTGGGGAGTGTCCTTGCCATCGACATGGATAAGGGAGCTCGGGAAGCAGGACTGGGCAGAGGAAGAGGCTAAGCTGAGATGTGGTTGCACCAAAGTCTTCAGTTGATCCTTTGTGGAGCTACCGATAAGGTGAGGGAGGGGGGACATTTACACTCCTGCATAGGCCAGTCCTTGGTGGCTGCCCATGGGAGGGACCTCAATGGAGGTAGCTCCTGTGGGCCAGTCCTGGGAAGGATATCAGCTGAGTGCTGGGTAGGCAGCTTTCTTGGTCCTAACATCAGTCCTAGAACAGGTGTCAGCTGTGTTTTTCAAGATGGTCAGAAGCTGGAGGAATGAGGCTCGTATCCTGGAGGGGGTCTGCGTGGGACACCATGGCATCCACTACACCTCTGTTCTCCAACTTCCAGGCACCCTATGTTCCCATGTCTTAAGATCCAAATACAACCTCAAGTGGTTATCTGTGTGCGCTTTCATGAGTGATAGGAACACTCAAGTTTTAGAGTAAAATCTAAAGTAATCTAGGTGTTTAAAGACTCACAGACACTAGTGCTGATTTAAGTCTCATATTTTTACCACGGATGCTTCAGCTTCAACTTTCAGGAGGAAAAAGAAGATTGGATTCTCTACACAATTTTACATTGGCAGACTCCACTATCATAGTAAGAACAATCTGTTACTTCCAAAATTCTGGTGAGGCTGATTCCTATAAACTCAAGGCAGGATTTCAGGACTTTATATAATAAGTGCTGAAGAAGTAGTGCCAGTGTTCATTCATTTATACTACTGTACAAGCTACATCTCTGCCTTTTTTGCTTTTTGATACTGTGATGTATTTTCCTGACATTTAGCATGGGAGAAGCATTCTGTGGCCAACTTTTCTGACATCATTGGCATTCATGTTGATAATACTCGGAGAGAGTTTTTTACACCCTCCCCCTCTTTTTTTTTTTTTGGACCAGAGTCATTCAAAAAACATCCCTAGCACTTAGAAATGTGATATGCTTATTTTAGATGTTGAATTAGAATTTAAATTCTAGATTCTACTCTCAAAAGAAATGCACTTGAAAAAAACCCCACTAAAGAACAATACAAAAATCAAAGTTCAATACAAATTTTGATAACCTTATAGCAATGCTGAAGTTTGAAGCAGAGGCAATACAGAGACAGGTGTGCAGAATGTTCAGGGATGTCCTTCCAGATTGATGCATCTGTGTGGGGTCAGCATAGAGTCAGAGGAGGGGCAGGCTATGTACATTACTTGGTTGAGCCATCAGGAAGTGGCCTAGAACTCACCTACATTGCATATCAATACATGTCTCCTGTTAAGACTTTTAGCGGGTCTTCTCTTGCCAGGGGCATCAGAGTTCAAGTTCACATTTGATGGTCTTGGTCATCATGGTTTAGAATCTGAACATGGGGACATTCAGGCTTGTTTCTGCTTATAGTTGGCTAGACTCACTATATCAAAACATACAGAGTCTGGAATAGAAATAAGCACCTCAATCTAATGAATTTAAAATGTGAAACAAAACTTCCAGGTAGATTAGGAAGTCAGGTTGACTTATCACTGCATGCTGTTCATTATAGGAGAATATACCATTATAAACTAACATTGTATAATATACCATTATAAACTAACATTGAGGATTGATGTTAGTATCCAGCCTGATAGCTGTCACTTCCTTAGGTTTATACCTAACAAAGAGCCTCAGGATCAGGATCTATGTCAGTCAGTCAGTGTTGGTGGTGTCAAAGCATGAAGACCAGGTCTTTCTATTTGACTCATCTTATTTAGTCTCCATCCGAAACATCCTTCTTCTTTCCAAATATTTTGCAAAACAGATTAGAAGGCAGTTGATACAGAGATCGCCTCTTCTTGCTTTTTGAACTGTTGTTCTAAAACTGTACCAAAAAACAAACAACAAAAAAAGAGTCATCAATAAACATATGCAATCTACAGTATAATAGATTATATTTAATAGAGAATAAGAAATGATGTGACCTCAGTACATTAGCTGTAGGAAGAAATTTATTTGTTTGACAGCTCTTTATAATATGAAATGAAATGATGGCTAAAGGGTCTGAAATGGTCATTTGGGCATCTCGAAACTGTAAAAGAAACTATGACATAATATCATTATGTAATAACTTGACAATGATAATCATGGTAATTAGTAGAAAGTGATCTTAAAACAGGATATGTAATGTTAGTGTATAGTTATAGGAAGGCTCATGGGGTGATTTTACATGATGTCTGACACACGATGCCTAGCCATGTGCCAGGCTCACATGAGGTGCTCATTAAATGCCCCAGTGAACTAAATGAATAAATTAAGGATGCTATTGCTCAAGGCCACACACCAGTGCTACTGGGATTTTCAGTTCAGAATGGGAATGCCTTGGCTCACATTGTCCCCTTGGGATCTAAGGACTTTCTTGGATTTTCATATTTTCCTGCATCCAGGACAGTGTCAGAGGCTTGGAGCATCTGGGAAGGTAGACATAGTGAACTGCCCTGCGGATGAAGCATCTGACTAAATTGCTCATCTGGCACACATCTTCCGCCCAAGTGATGTCAGAAATATCACAAGAACAGAAGGTCAAGTTCTGCCTGTTGCCAACTTTGTTTTGTATTTTCTGCATGTTAAAAAGGAAAACCCACGTAACCAAGAGCACTCATTCTTTTGACAGGAAGTGATTAGGAAGGAAGGGGTTTGTGTCTGGGAACAAAGTTTCTTTAAATCCTAAGGAGGGCCAAGATATATGCAAATTTTAGCATCATCCTTAGAACTGGCACAAGAGACACCTGCCTTGAATCCTGGCTTTAGATGACCCTCTCTGACTCAACGTCAGGTACAACCCTCCCCATGGGGTGAGGAGTCCACAGGGCCAAGGGTTGTTTTCATCAATAGTCTTTGTTCCCTCCCTTCTACACTACACTATGGGTACCCAGGAACCTGGTGTTTCCTGCCCAGACAGTCCCAAGCTCACTTGCTCACTTCCCAGGTCTGCATAATATCTCCCTGGGATCCATCCTCTTAAGGGATTTAATACCATGACATGTATGTTTAGATCTGAGTGGAGGTGGTTTGCAGTGATGTGGACCTAGAAAGTATGTGCCAGCTGGGTGTCCCAAGCTGCCTGCAAAACCTCTTGCAGTGTAGAAGACCTTGTGTAGGGCAGTCGGTGTAAGATAACAGCAAAGTGGGAGGACCAGCTTGGCTGTCTGTTGACTGGCTCTCCTAATGCTGCCATATTCCTGAGTGGGACTCTTGGGATTTAGGACATGGCCTTCCAGTCACTATGAAGGTATTATTTTTCATGATAAGAGGATAGAACATATTTTATGTAACCATTTGATAGCTTGATTTATAACTTTCAAATATTTAGATATGTGGGATAAAGGCAACTATATACCCTTTCTCAGACCTCAAAAACGTTAGTGGTGGGGCTAGAAATATAGACCCGAACTATTATATGAATTTGAAGATTTTTTTTAAACATCTTTATTGGAGTATAATTGTTTTACAATGGTGTGTTAGTTTCTGTTTTATAACAAAGTGAATCAGTTATACATATACATATGTTCCCATATCTCTTCCCTCTTGTGTCTCCCTCCCTCCCACCCTCCCTATCCCACCCCTCTAGGTGGTCACAAATCACCAGGCTGATCTCCCTGTGCTACGTGGCTACTTCCCACTAGCTATCTAGTTTACGTTTGGTAGTGTATATATGTCCGTGCCACTCTCTCACTTTGTCAGAGCTTACCTTTCCCCCTCCCCATATCCTCAAGTCCATGCTCTAGTAGGTCTGTGTCTTTATTCCCATCTTACCCCTAGGTTCTTCATGACCTTTTTTTTTTTTTCTTAGATTCCATATATATGTGTTAGCATGTGGTATTTGTTTTTCTCCTTCTGACTTACTTCACTCTGTATGACAGACTCTAGGTCCATCCACCTTACTACAAATAACTCAGTTTTGTTTCCTTTTGGGCTGAGTAATATTCCATTGTATGTATGTACCACCTCTTCTTTATCCATTCATCTGTTGATGGACACTTAGGTTGCTTCCATGTCCTGGCTATTGTAAATAGAGCTGCAATTAACATTTTGGTACATGACTCTTTTTGAACTATGGTTTTCTCAGGGTATATGCCCCGTAGTGGGATTGCTGGGTCGTATGGTAGTTCTATTTGTAGTTTTGTAAGGAACCTCCATACTGTTCTCCATAGTGGCTGTATCAATTTACATTGCCACCAACAGTACAAGAGTGTTCCCTTTTCTCCACACCCTCTCCAGCATTTATTGTTTCTAGATTTTTTGATGATGGTCATTCTGACTGGTGTGAGATGATATCTCATTGTAGCTTTGATTTGCATTTCTCTAATGATTAATGATGTTGAGCATTCCTTCATGTGTTTGTTGGCAATCTGTTTATCTTCTTTGGAGAAATGTCTATTTAGATCTTCTGCCCAATTTTGGATTGGGTTGTTTGTTTTTTTGTTTTTGAGCTGCATGAGCTGCTTGTAAATTTTGGAGATTAATCCTTTGTCAGTTGCTTCATTTGCAAATATTTTCTCACATTCTGAGGGTTGTGTTTTCGTCTTGTTTATGGTTTCCTTTGCTGTGCAAAAGCTTTTAAGTTTCATTAGGTCCCATTTGTTTATTTTTGTTTTTATTGCCAATTCTCTAGGAGGTGGGTCAAAAAGCATCTTGCTGTGATTTATGTCATAGAGTGTTCTGCCTAAGTTTTCTTCTAAGAGTTTGATAGTGGCTGGCCTTACATGTAGGTCTTTAATCCATTTTGAGTTTATTTTTGTGTATGCTGTTAGGAAGTGTTCTAATTTCATACTTTTATATGTACCTGTCCAGTTTTCCTAGCACCACTTATTGAAGAAACAATCTTCTCCACTGTATATTCTTGCCTCCTTTATCAAAGATAAGGTGACCATATGTGTGTGGGTTTATCTCTGGGCTTTCTATCCTGTTCCATTGATCTATATTTCTGTTTTTGTTCCAGTACCACACTGTCTTGATTACTGTAGCTTTGTAGTATAGTCTGAAGTCAGAGAGCCAGATTCCTCCATCTCCATTTTTTGTTCTCACGATTGCTTTGGCTATTCAGGATCTTTTGCGTTTTCATACATATTGTGAAATTTTTTGTTCTATTTCTGTGAAAAATGCCAGTGGTAGTTTGATAGGGATTGCATTGAATCTGTAGATTGCTTTGGGTAGTAGAGTCATTTTCACAATGTTGATTCTTCCAATCCAAGAACATGGTATATCTCTCCATCTGTTTGTGTCATCTTTAATTTATTTCCTCAGTGTCTTATAATTTTCTGCATACAGGTCTTTTGTCTCCTTAGGTAGGTTTATTCCTAGATATTTTATTCCTTTTATCACAATGGTAAATGGGAGTGTTTTCTTAATTGCACTTTCAGATTTTTCATCATTGGTGTATAAGAATGCCAGAGATTTCTGAGCATTAATTTTGTATCCTGCTACTTTACCAGATTCATTGATTAGCTCTAGTAGTTTTCTGGTAGCATGTTTAGGATTCTCTATGTATAGTATCATGTCATCTGCAAACAGTGACAACTTTACTTCTTATTTTCCAATTTGGATTGCTTTTATTTCTTTTTCTTCTCTGATTGCTGTGGCTAAAACTTCCAAAACTAGGTTGAATAAGAGTGGTGAGAGTGGGCAACCTTGTCTTGTTCCTATCTTAGTGGAAATGGTTTCAGTTTTTCACCATTGAGGATGATGTTGGCTGTGGGTTTGTCATATATGGCCTTTATTATGTTGAGGAAAGTTTCCTCTATGCCTACTTTCTGTAGGGTTTTTATCATAAATCAGTGTTGAATTTCGTCAAAAGCTTTCTTTGCATCTATTGAGATGATCATATGGTTTTTCTCCTTCAATTTGTTAATATGGTGTATCACATTAATTGATTTGCATATATTGAAGAATCCTTGATTTCCTGGAGTAAAACCCAGTTGATCATGGTGTATGATCCTTTTAATGTGCTGTTGGATTCTGTTTGCTAGTATTTTGTTGAGGATTTTTGCATCTATGTTCACCAGTGATATTGGCCTGTAGTTTTCTTTCTTTGTGACATCTTTGTCTGGTTTTCGTATCAGGGTGTTGGTGGCCTCGTAGAATGAGTTTGAGAGTGTTCTTCCCTCTGCTATATTTTGGAAGAGTTTGAGAAGGATAGGTGTTAGCTCTTCTCTAAATGTTTGATAGAATTCGCGTGTGAAGCCATCTGGTCCTGGGCTTTTGTTTGTTGGAAGATTCTTAATCACAGTTTCAATTTCAGTGCTTGTGACTTGTCTGTTCATATTTTCTATTTCTTCCTGGTTCAGTCTCGGCAAGTTGTGCATTTCTAAGAATTTGTCCATTTCTTCTAGGTTGTCCATTTTATTGGCATAGAGTTGATTGTAATAATCTCATGATCCTTTGTATTTCTGCAGTGTCTGTTGTTACTTCTCCTTTTTCATTTCTAATTCTATTGATTTGAGTCTTCTCCCTTTTTTTCTTGATGAGTCTGGCTAATGGTTTATCAATTTTCTTTATCTTCTCAAAGAACCAGCTTTTAGTTTTATTGATCTTTGCTATCATCTCCTTTATTTCTTTTTCATTTATTTCTGATCTGATCTTTATGATTTCTTTCCTTCTGCTAACTTTGGGGGGGTTTTTGGTTGTTCTTTCTCTAATCGCTTTAGGTGCAAGGTTAGGTTGTTTATTTGAGATGTTTCCTGTTTCTTAAGGTAGGATTGTATTGCTATAAACTTCCCTCTTAGAACTGCTTTTGCTGCATCCCATAGGTTTTGGGTCGTCGTGTCTCCATTGTCATTTGTTTCTCGGTATTTTTGATTTCCTCTTTGAATTCTTCAGTGATCACATCGTTATTAAGTAGTGTATTGTTTAGCCTCCATGAGCTTGTATTTTTTACAGATCTTTTCCTGTAATTGATATCTAGTCTCATAGCGGGGTGGTCAGAAAAGATACTTGATACGATTTCAATTTTCTTAAATTTACCAAGGCTAGATTTATGACCCAAGATATGATCTATCCTGAAGAATGTTCCATGAGCACTTGAGAATAATGTGTATTCCGTTGTTTTTGGATGGAATGTCCTAAAAATATCAATTAAGTCCCTCTTGTTTCGTGTATCATTTATAGCTTGTGTTTCCTTATTTATTTTCATTTTGGATGATATGTCCATTGGTGAAAGTGGGGTGTTAAAGTCCCCTCCTATGATTGTGTTACTGTTTATTTCCTCTTTTATGGCTGTTAGTATTTGTCTTATGTGTTGAGGTGCTCCTATGTTAGGTGCATAAATATTTACAATTTTTATATCTTCTTCTTGGATCGGTCCCTTGATCATTATGTAGTGTCCTTCTTTGTCTCTTGTAATAGTCTTTATTTTAAAGTCTATTTGTCTGATATGAGAATTTCTACTCCAGCTTTCTTCTGATTTCCATTTGCATGGAATATCTTTTTCCATCCCCTCTCTTTCAGTCTGTATGTGTCCCTAGGTCTGAAGTGGGTCTCTTGTAGACAGCATATATATGGGTCTTTTTTTTGTATCCATTCAGCCAGTCTGTGTCTTTTGGTGGGAGCATTTAATCCATTCACATTTAATGTAATTATTAATATGTATGTTCCTATTCCCATTTTCTTAATTGTTTTGGGTTTCTTATTGTAGGTCTTTTCCTTCTCTTGTGTTTCCTGCCTACAGAAGTTCCTTTAGCATTTATTGTAAAGCTGGTTTGGTGGTGCTGAATTCTCTCAGCTTTTGATCGTCTGTAAAGGTTTTAATTTCTCCATCAAAACTGAATGTGATCCTTGCTGGGTAGAGTAATCTTGGTTGTAGGTTTTTCTTCTTCATCACTTTTAATATGTCCTGCCACTCCCTTCTGGCTTGCTGAGTTTCTGCTGAAAGTTCAGCTGTTAACCTTATGGGGATTCCCTTGTATGTTATTTGTTGTTTTTCCCTTGCTGCTTTTAATATTTTTGCTTTGTATTTAAGTTTTGATAGTTTGATTAATATGTGTCTTGGCATGTTTCTCATTGGATTTATCCTGTATGGGACTTTGTGCTTCCTGGACTTGATTAACTATTTCCTTTCCCATATTAGGGAAGTTTTCAACTATAATCTCTTCAAATATTTTCTCAATCCCTTTCTTTTTCTCTTCTTCTTCTGGGACCCCTATAATTCAAATGTTGGTTTGTTTAGTGTTGTACCAGAGTTCTCTGAGACTGTCCTCAGTTCTTTTCATTCTTCTTTCTTTATTATTCTCTGCAGTAGTTATTTCTACTATTTTATCTTCCAGTTCACTTATCCATTCTTCTGCCTCAGTTATTCTGCTATTGATCCCTTCTAGAGTATTTTTAATTTCATTTATTGTGTTGTTCATCATTGCTTGTTTCCTCTTTAGGTTTTATAAGTCCTTGTTAAATGTTGCTTGCATTTTCTCTATTCTATTTCCAAGATTTTGGATCATCTTTACTATCATTATCTGAATTCTTTTTCAGATAGACTGTCTATTTCCTCTTCATTTGTTAAGTCTGGTAGGTTTTTACCTTGCTCCTTCATCTGCTGTGTATTTTTCTGTCTTTTCATTTTGCTTATCTTACTGTGTTTGGGATCTCCTTTTTGCAGACTGCAGGTTCATAGTTCCCATTGTTTTTGGTGTCTGTCCCCAGTGCCTAAGGTTGGTTCAGTGCATTGTGTAGGTTTCCTGGTGGAGGGAACTAGTGCCTGTGTTCTGGTGGATGAGGCTGGATCTCGTCTTTCTGGTGGGCAGGTCCCCATCTGGTGGTGTGTTTTGTGGTGTCTGTGGCCTTATTATGATTTTAGGCAGCCTCTCTGCTAGTGGATGGGGCTGTGTTCCTGTCTTGCTAGTTGTTTGGCATATGGTGTCCAGCACTGTAGCTTGCTGGTCGTTGAGCGAAGCTTGGTCTTGGTGTTGAGATGGAGATCTCTGGGAGTTTTTCGCTATTTGATATTACGTGGAGCTGGGAGGTCTCCTGTGGACCAGTGTCCTGAATTGGCTCTCCCACCTCAGAGGCACAGCCCTGACACCTGGCTGGAGCACCAAGAGCCTGTCATCCACACGGCTCAGAATAAAAGGGAGAAAAAATAGAAAGAAAGAAAGAAAGAAAGAAAAAAAGAAAGATAGAAAGAGAGAAAGAAGATAAAGTAAAATAAAATAAAGGTAAGATAAAGTTATTAAAGTAAAAAATAAAAAATAATTATTAAGAAAAAAATTTTTAAAGTATAGAAAAACCCCCAAAATGAATGGACAGAACCCTAGGACAAATGGTGAAAGCAAAGCTATACAGACAAAACCTCACACAGAAGCATACACATACACACTCACAAAAAGAGGAAAAGGGGAAAAATTATCTATCTTGCTCCCAAAGTCCACCTCCTCACTTTGGGATGATTCATTGTCTATTCAGGTATTCCACAGATGCAGGGTTCATCAAATTGATTGTGGAGATTTAATCTGCTGCTCCTGAGGCTGCTGAGAGAGATTTCCCTTTCTCTTCTTTGTTCTCACAGCTCCCGTGGCTCAGCTTTGAATTTGGCCCCGCCTCTGTGTGTAGGTCGCCTGAGGGCGTCTTTTCTTCGCTCAGACAGGACGGGGTTAAAGGAGCAGCTGATTCAGGGGCTCTGGCTCACTCAGGCTGGGGGGAGGGAGGGGTACGGAATGCGGAGTGAGCCTGCAGCGGCAGAGGCCGGCATGATGTTGCACCAGCCTGAGGCGTGCCGTGCGTTCTCCCGGGGAAGTTGTCCCTGGATCACGGGACCCTGGCAGTGGCGGGCTGCACAGGCTCCCTGGAGGGGAGGTGTGGAGAGTGACCTGTGCTCGCTCACAGGCTTCTTGGTGGCGGCAGCAGCGGCCTTAGCGTCTCATGCCCGTCTCTGGGGTCTGCGCTGTTAGCCGAGGCTCGCTCCCCTCTCTGGAGCTCCTTTAAGCGACGCTCTTAATCCTTTCTCCTCGAGCACCAGGAAACAAAGAGGCAAGAAAAAGTCTCTTGCCTCTTTGGCAGTTCCAGACTTTTTCCCGGACTCCCTCCCGGATAGCTGTGATGCACTGGCCCCCTTCACGCTGTGCTCACGCTGTCAACCCCAGTCCTCTCCCTGGGATCCGTCCAAAGCTCGAGCCTCAGCTCCCAGCCCCGCCCACCCCGGCGGGTGAGCAGACAAGCCTCTCGGGCTGGTGAGTGCTGGTTGGCACCGATCCTCTGTGCGGGAATCTCTCCGCTTTGCCCTCCGCATCCCTGTTGCTGCGCTCTCCTCCGTGGCCCCGAATCTCCCCCCCTCCACCACCCACAGCCTCTGCCCGCGAAGGGGCTTCCAACTGTGTGGAAACTTTTCCTCCTTCACAGCTCCCTCCCACTGGTGCATGTCCCGTCCCTATCCTTTTGTCTCTGTTTTTTCTTTTTTCTTTTGCCCTATCCCGGTACGTGGGGAGTTTCTTACCTTTTGGGAGGTCTGGGGTCTTCCGCCAGCGTTCAGTGGGTGTTCTATAGGAGCAGTTCCACGTGTAGATGTATTTCTGATGTATCTGTGGGGAGGAGGGTGCTCTCCGTATCTTACTCTTCCGCCATCTTCTCAAATCCTCTGAAGATGTTTTAACTCTCCTTACTCACTTTTCCTCAGGAAGGGTGCTTTGGTTATAAAAGAATGTACATTAGGACACGGTATTGCATATTTGTTTCAAAAAGAAGAAATAAAGAATTTGACAAGATATGTTTACAATTTAAAGAGCAAACAACATGTTTTAAGGCTGGTTTAAGCCATGAGATCTACCATCCAGTGATAGTTTTCATGATCAGTATTCTCTCAGCTAAACCTCTTAGCCTCACTTTCAAACAGACCTGAATGATGTAGCCACTCTTATGATTGGACTTCTGGTCAATTAGATAGGGCACAGGTCCCAGGCTTTCTTTATTCAGTGTGTCCCATTACTTCTTCATGGATACCCTAGACCAAAAGAAATATCTGACCGTTCTACTTAGAAAGCAGTGAAGTCCAATAACTTAGTAAGTATTAAAATGTCTTAGTAGCCATTTGGAAAAAAATTGAAAGAAAAACAATATTTTAAAAATTCTTAATGACTACACTTACTTACTAATGGGGTATTGGTTACCTGGTGAGCACTGCACAGTTTCTTAAGCCTTGGATCAGATTGTATACCACCCTCACTTTCCATTCCACATTGATTTGTCTGCAGTATTTGCTTTCTGTCACACAACTGCCAAAAATGCAGTTTGGCAAAGATGGATGTCGTTAAAAGGCATGTAGTATGATCTCATATTGAAACTGTGAACTACGTTGAACTAGTAGTTTGCATTGCCTTTAACAACTGCGTTCCCATCAAAAATGTAAAACATCCCACAGCACCCCAGTGAGTTCACTGTAACACCCTGGCTGCCTTGCTACAGTTTGGGAGCCATAAATGTAGACATTTGCCAAGTCCAGGGTCCAGAGTAGCTTGAGAATGATGTGATCAGTTTCCCTGTTCACCAGAGCAGCTATGCCATACCTATTTACCCTTTATTACTGATTTCTGCAAATATTACGTGTTTCTTGAAGACATTAAAAAATAATTATTTTAATGATGGTATACTTTTGGAAAAACTACCTTTAAAATTAGGTATAGTAATTATGATTGTCTAACACTTGCACAGTAGTTGAAGTTTCCAAAGCCTTTTGCTATAGTATGGATAGTAAGGATATAGTATAGTTATAGTAAGGATAACAATCTCAGAGAGGGAAAATGTCCTATGAGCCTCTTGCAATCCTACCCACCCATCCAAGCCTACCTCAAATACTGCGTAAACCTTCCCTGATGTACACTTAAAGTACTCTCTCCCTCTCTAAATATCTACAAATGTTGCTTGTAATTTCCCTTTTGTTACTGAGTCCTAAGCTCATACTGCTCGCTGCACAACAGGCCAATAAATCAAGAGATGAGGTGTTGGGGCAAGGAGTAGCAATGTTACCAGATGCAAGTCCATGTGCTGGACACACAGTGAGGCCAAACAATACCAAAACATCAGAGTTTGGAGCAGAGAAAGTTTATTGCAGAGCCATGCAAGGAGACAGGTGGCTCATGCCCCAGAAAAACCCCAAATTCCCTGAAGGCTTTCAGAAAGCATTTTTAAAGGTAAGGTGGGATAAGAGCATGGCTACTTGTTGCAGACTTCTTGATGATGGATCCTTTGTTCTAGCAACTGTCCACTTAAGTCAGGTCACAATGTTCCTGTAAACCACCAAAAAAAAAAAAAAAAAAAGCTATTCTTTGTTCTGGAACTTTTTATCTTGTTAAGATTGGAAAACTGTTATACCTTTGAAGGTGAGAGCCTTGAGAATGGGCTATCCTGTATATTTCAGGCTATAGGCAACATTCTTTACAAAAGGTGCAGACCCCAGGCTGGGTGAGGTCAGCCTGGGGTCACAGGAATGGGCACAGTCAGCATGACTTAGCACAGGCAACAAAGCACATAGTTTAAAGTAAAAAGGAACAGATCTAATATGGAGTCAGATTTGTTCTTCCCTAATACAGTAGTGTTATTTGGAAAGCGAGCAGACTGAGAAGATGGTGGACTAGTGTCCCAAAGAAACATCTTACCCAAGTTAGAATCCAGGCTTCTTTTATAGTAAAAGGGGAGGGAGTATAGCTGTTTGTTACAAATTTCTTGATGTCAGAATCCTTTGTTCTTGAAGATGTCCACCTAGTTCAGATCATGATGTTCCTATAAACCTCCAACAAGGCAACTTGTTATTCTCTGCTCTGCAACTTTTTATCTCTATGTGAATGGAGAAGAGTTATACTTTTAGAGGTGAGAGCCTTGAGAATGGGCTATCCTGTATATTTCAGGCTACAGGCAATATTCTTAACTTGTAGCAAAAGCAATGGAATACAAAGGTTAAAGTAAAAGAAACTAATCCAATATGGAATCAGATTTGTTCTTCCCTATTACACTTTCCACATTCTGCCTTAGGTTTTAGCAAAATTTGTTACTTTTATTTGATCAATTCTTAGGTCATAAAGGGCTTTGTTGTCACAAGGCATGTCTCATTCTTTTTAGTTTCCTCAAAAGAAACTTGATCTAGAGCATTATTAACTAAAAAAAAAAAATTGTTGCAAAAGTGAATAAACAGAAGAAATAATGAGTTGCTCTGGGCCTTTCATCAAAGGGATAGGTTTTTGAACGAATCTGGGCTGAAATGAGAAATCGTTTCAATTTCATCACTTTTATATCTCTGTTCCAAAGGTTGCTTAGCCTATTTCAGAAATAATAAAAGAAGAGAAAACCACTAAGAGCATTTTTATTTCAGTGAAAATAAACTTGTGGCTTTCTCAAGCCCACAGAACCACCAGGAGTGTTTTTAAGGCAATGACAGTTTCTTGATAAATCTCAGGGAAATAGAGTTACTGGGAAAGTATATTTTCACTGTGGTAAACTTATAGCAGAGAACTGGGCTCACTTTTCCACTAAGCTCAAGCTCAAAGAGTTTCTGAGCTATTTTGAAAACAATAAGGTGTGAATGCAAAACCTTTTATGGATTGGGAAGCTAAAACACCAGGAGACAAAATACATAATTACACAGCTATTTTCAAATCCAAGAATCAAATTCAGGCTCCCCATCTTCCAATGCAATTCACAGACCACTGTGAATAACATGAAACAAATATTGCCTTCAAATTTTTATTAGTACAGCTCAGCAGAGCCTCTTACCTAATGTAGCCAAAATTTAATGTTTTATATCTATGTTTACACCATAATACAGTCATTTGTCTAGTGAGAAGGCTTTAAAATCAGAATATTTAATTATCACCCCCAACCAAAGAGCGTATCAGTCTCAGAGGTAAATCTCTGCTGGTACTTTGTGTTAGTCTGAAAGTTGGATTGCTTGGGGTTTGGATAGAGGATGAGGAATGAATATTGAACAGGCAATTAAATGGAACTTTTTAAAAAAATTCTTATTGAATTAGAGGTTCATTGTTTAGATTCATTTGTCCTTAAAATGTCATAGATTCCTAAAATATTAGACAAATTAATAAGAAAAATATATTTTAAAATATATTCCAAAATCAGATATAAATGACTTATATATATATATTCTTTCTGAAAGCACAGATTTATTATTTTTCCTGATACAGGGGTTGGGTAGGTGATTTTTCTGGTCTCCATCAGCTTGACTAGTACTGGCTGGTGTAGGATGGCCTCAGTCACATGTCTGGGGACTCAAAGGAGATGGCTGGGAGGGAGAGGATGACCAGAGTTTTGCCACAGGGTCTCTCATCCTCCAGGAAGCTATTCTGGGCTATTTTCCCATGTGGAATAGGGTTTCCAGTGACATAAAAGGGCAAGCCCCAACATGCAGGTAACTTTCAGGTCTCTGCTTCTGTCAAGTTTTTAAAAATTTGGTATTTACAAAATTATATTATTTATAAAATTATATTATAATTATATTTATATTATATATATATTATATATTATATAATATATATATTTATTATATATATTATAATTATAAAATTGTATTATAAAATGATCACCACAATAAATCCAGTTAACATCTGTCACCATACATAGTTATAATCTTTTGTGTGATGAGGACTTTAAAATTTTCTCTTAGCAACATTCAAATATGCAATACAGTATTATTAATTATAGTCACCATGCTATACATTATATCCCAATGACACTTTTTTTTTATAACTGCAAGTTTGTACCTTTTGACCCTCTTCATCTATTTCACCCACTCCCCTCCCTCTGCCTTTGGCAACTACCAATCTCTTCTGTGTCTATGAGCTTGGTTTTTTGTTTGTTTGTTTGTTTTTACATTCTACATATAAGTGAGATCATACAGTATTCATCTTATTTATTTCACTGTCTGACTTACTTCATTTAGCATAATGCCCTTGGGGGCCATCCATGTTGTCACAAATAGCAAATATTTCATTCATTTTTGTGGCTGAATAGTATTCTGTTGTATGTATATATCACATCTTCTTTATCCATTCAGCCATTGATAGACACTTAGGTTGTTTCTATATTTTGCCTATTTCAACAATGCTGCAGTGAACACAGGGGTGCATATATCTGTTCAAATTAGAGTTTTTATTTTTTGTGAATAAATACCCAGAAGTGAAACTGCTAGATCATATGGTATTTCTATTTTTTAATTTTGGAGAAGCCTCCATACTATCTTTCATAGTGCTGAACCAATTTACATTCCCAATAACAGTGTACAAGTGTTCCCTTTTATCCACATCCTCACCAAGGATTGTTATTTCTTGTCTTTTTGATAATAGTCATTCTAACAGGTGTGAGGTGTATCTCATTGTAATTTTGATTTGCATTTCCCTGGTGCTCAGTGATGTTGAGCATCTTTTCATGTCCCTTTTAGCCACCAGTATGTCTTCTTTGGAAAAATGTCCATTCAGATCTTCTGCCCATTTTTAAATTGGATTGTTTGTTTTTAGCTATTGAGTTTTATGTGTTCTTTATATACTTTGCATATTAACCCCTATCAGTTACATGACTTGCAAATATTTTCTTCCATTCAGTAGGTTGCCTTTTCATTTCATTGATGATTCTCTTTGTTGTGCAAAAGCTTTGTAGTTTGATGTAGTCCCACTTATTTATTTTTGCTTTGATTTTGGAGTCCAATTCAAAGAAATCATTGCCAAGACCTATGTCAAGAAGCTTACCACCTATGTTTTCTTCTAGGAGTTTTATATTTTCAGGTCTTACATTCAAGTCTTTAATCCATTTTGATTTAATTATTGTGTATGACATAAAAAAGTAGTCTAATTTCATTCTTTTGCATGTGGCTGTCCAGTTTTTCCAACAGCACTTATTGAAGACTCTGTCCTTTCCCCATTGTATATTCTTGGCTCCTTTGTCATGAGTTAATTGACCATATATGCATAACGTTTCTTTTTGGGCTCTCTATTCTATTGATCTGTGTGTCTGTTTTTCTGCCAATACCATACTGTTTTGATTACTATAGCTTAGTAATATAGTTTGAGATCAGGGAGCATGATGCCTCCAGATTCCTTCTTAAAATTGCTTTTGCTTTTGGGGTCTTTTGTGGATCCATACAAATTTCAGTTGCCTCACTTGGCTTATGAGAGATATGGATCCTTAGAGGCAACTGACATTTTGGGACATTAGGAGAGTTTTGGGGAAAAGGTAGGGGGCCTGGACAAGGCAAATAATAAAGAGGAGGGGCAGAAGGAGACAAATCAGAAGGATAACGGGGAGGAGAGAAAACTGGATCTCGGGAGGCAACTGGAAGACAAGAAAAGTGGGGATATTCACTAGCAAAATGAGTCTAGCTTGTTCTTCTTTGAGTTTGTCAACTAGCTCATTCGCTTTGGCCAAAGAATCTTTTATTGAAATAAGGTTTGAGTGAGAATTTCTTTTGGAGTCCTCTGCATACCAGTCAAAAGATGCTGCCCATTGGGCTTGTGAAATCTATGTCATTTCTTTCCTAAGGCAGCTCTTAAATGAAAAGTTTTGTTCAAATCAAATGTTCCCCAAAGTGGTCACAGAAGACCCCCCAGTCACCCTTGGCAAACTACGCCATTTGGAAAGATAAGCATAAGATTTGGATTGAAATGAAAGTACATAGAAGAAGCAGGAGCCATTACAGGTAGAGGAGAGGCTTTAGACTCAGATGACCTTGTGAGACCTGGACATGTAGGTAGGAATGTAATGCTTGTAATACTTGTACAGCTCCTGTCTTGGAGCCCCAATGTAATGGCTGCTCTGAGCACAGAGCTAACAACCTGTGTCTCCCAAACTCATCCCCTGCAAGCAGAAAACCAGAAAGGATGCTCTCTTTGGATCCAAGCCAAGCTCTCAGGACAGAAAAGTGAGGAAGGAAGGAATCTCATCTGGTTTTATTGGTGACCCACAGCTAAGTTTGTCTAAATGGACACAGATTCTGTGAAAACCACAAACTGAACAGTCTGTGAGGCTGGCTGGAACAACAGGCTTATCGAGCTCTATCCTGTGATTCTTTCTTAGAATGAACAGTGATTTTTGACAGCACAACACAAGACAGTAGCACAAAAGAGCAAAGACATGATGAAAAGGAAAAGCCTCATTCCACCAAGGGTGCCAAACATGACAATCAATAACAAAACACTCTTATCAAACTTATCAATAACAGTTGGAGGTTGTTGGTTGTGGGAGCTGAAGGTGCACTAACTAGAAGTGCGCCTCTTCTGAGATTGGTTTGAGGTGTGTAGTTGCTTTTCTCTGGTTGGTTCTGAGTTGGAAGCAGGGACATAAAATAGGAAAGCTGGCAGTCTTTGATAAAGTACTGATTGTCTGGGCCTATAGTCTGGGTCTGAGTTCTATTGTCATGTATGGCCCAGTCACTGTCCATTTGTGTATTCAGTCTCTTACAGTCATGTACAGAACTCTGAAATATTGTTTTATTTTTCTGTGTATGTTATTGAGGTACATTTTCAGTGTCATAATTAAATAGATGACCATAACGACAAACTTATTTGCTTCACATAGATAACAAAGTATGTAAAACATTTTAGCTAAAAGTTTACTCATTTAAAAAATATAATACAATAAAACCTCACACTGGTCAGAATGGCCATCATCAAAAAGTCTACAAATAATAAATGCTGGAGAGGGTGTGGAGAAAAGAGAACCCTCCTATACTGTCAATGGGAGTGTAAATTGGTGAAGCCACTATGGAGAACAGTATAGAGGTTCCTTAAAAAACTAAAAATAGAGTTGTCATATGATCCAACAATCCCATGCCTAGGCATATATCCAGAAAAGACAAAAACCCTAACCTGAAAAGATACACATACCCCAATGTCCCTATGTTCATAGCAGCACTATTTACAGTAGCCAAGACATGGAAGCAACCTAAACGTCTATTGACAGATGAATTGGTAAAGAAGATGTGGCATCTATCTATCTATCTATCTGTCTATCTATCTATCTTTCTATCTATCTATATATAATGAAATGTTAACTCAGCCATAAAAAGAATGAAATAATGTCATTTGCAGCAATATGGATGGAACTAGAGATTATCACACTAGGTGAAGAAAATCAGACAAAGACAAATATCATATGATATCACTTATATGTGGAATCTATAAAAAAAGATACAAATGAGCTTATTTACAAAACAGAAACAGACTCAGACATTGAAAACAAACTTATGGTTATCAAAGGGAAAAGGAGGAGGGATTAAATTAGAAGTGTGGGATTAACAGATATACACTACTTATATAAAATAGATAAACAACAAGGTCCTACTGTATAGCACAGGGAACTCTATTCAATATCTTGTAATGACCAATCATGGAAAAGAATCTGAAAAAGAATATATATATATATATATATGTGTGTATATGTATAACTGAATTACTTTGCTGTACATGTGAAACTAACACAACGTTATAAATCAACTATACCTCAGTAAAAATTTTTAAAAAGAGTGGGGAAAAGATTAATACAATAAAAGAAACCCAAACAAATATTTAGCCAGAAAATAATGATCTCAAAGAAGTTCTTAAAGGAAAATCCATTTTTATCTCCCTAAAATATCCTAGGACATCTTCTCTTCAATGTCACAGCCATTTCTCCTTGAGGCTGTTTTCAAAATGAATAAGTGGTTTTTACCAGGTGTGAACTACCTATTTACAGAGAGGAGGGTGACCTATTTTAGACGTTTTCATCCCTGACAAATGTTATACTGTGTGACTAAGAAGCAAGGAAACCTAGAAGGCTCAAACTAAAGAAACCTTTGGAAAATTCACTTCTTCCCTGAAGACAGTAAACGGAATTTTTAAACTGTATGAGATCTTAGCACCCTCAGTATTCTGTCTGACAGCGTGTAACCTCTTAAGCTCAGTGCCAGAAGAAGTCTGCTTACTGGAGTGAGAGTGCCTTGAGGAACATACTGTACCACTTTAGTTGTTACTTTCAACAATCTCTGCCCTCCTTCCTCCACCTATTGCCAAAGTCTTTCACACACACCTCTAACACCTCCATTTTCATTTAAATTTCTCGAGGATAATGCAAATCAAGCTTTTTTTTTTCTCCCCTGAGTTTGACATAGAAAAAGATAGCTCACCTTATCTTGTTAAAAGCCTACGATGACTGACTGCTAGTTTTAGATTTAGATTTCAAGCCCTTGAATTATTCAGAACCCACTGCATCTTAAAAAAAAAAAGTTTTCTCATGTGAAGGTGCATTTTAAGCCCTAAACAAGAACAAGACTTGATTAGTTTTGGAATCAGTTGAGTTTTATATTTGACTTGGAAAGACACTTCTTACCAAAGAAGTATGGGAGTTTGAAACCCAAGGAGAGCAATGTGGTGTTCATATCATCTTCACATATGATTATACACCTTCAAAAATCCCTAACCACGTATAATTGCAAACACAGCAACCTCTTTACTAAAGAGAGGTACCACAGTTATTGCGTTCAGCTGCAGGTTCTACGACCTCTATGTCTTATGCTGATGGCACGTACCTTCTAATGATTTGTTTGCATGTGTTAAATAAAAAGTTTATCGCTGCAAACAATTCAAGATAATGGTCGACAGAGAAAGAAGATCAGTACAATAGAAAAAATTAAAAACTCCCACTTAATTTATGTGTGAAAGAACATGATCTCCGGTATTGGCTTTAAAATGCCGCAGCAAAGAAAATGGGGGAAGATATAGGAAAAGATTGTCAAAGTGTTGGTGATTGTTGAATTGAGTGATAAACTGTTCATTATATGATTTCTTCTACTTTTGTGTATGTTTAAAAATCTTCACATTGAAGGTCAAAAAAATCCTCTTATAATGGAAAGGGGGAGAATGGAAAACAACAAACAGGGGTAACTGCTCTATCTAATATCACATTAGACAAAATTAGAGAGGACTCCCTGCCCTGGCAAAGAATGGAGACTTCATCTTTTGACTAGGGAGTCAAGTGCCTGGCTCTTGTTGGTTTTGAAATCAGGGAGGATCTGTCTTGTCCATTACCCTCTATGGTCACCTGAGATGGATGATCTAGAAGATGTCCGTTTTGGGGGCTGTGTTTTTAGGGACTCACTTTCTGTTGACATGGGTTCAGAGTCTAGACATTGCTTTAGGGTGAGGGGGAGCAGAATATGTGACCCCAGAATGTGCCACTTTGGCATGTGGATTATTCTGAGATGAAGATCAAAGCCCTACAGACTCAAGAAGAGGTTTTTACCCCCCTCTTAACTGCCTAAAAGAATTTAGATAGAGGGCCTGTACCAGTGGAGAGCTAATACCCAAGTAACTTTTTATATCAGAAAAACTTACCTGCATGGCCTAGCAAACATTTGTCTACCAAACATTTGCTCTTATCTTCCTGATTTGTCTTCCTTCCCTTTGAGACCCCAGACCCCTAGCCCCTTCTCCTTAGCTCAGACTGGTATATAAGCTTCAATTGCCTGGCTGCTGGGAGCCATTCATGTCTTTCTGGGGCTCCCGTACGTGTGAAAGTAGATTTGTTTTTCTCCTGTTCATCTGTCTTATACCTATTTAATTATTTGACCCACCAAAGAACCTAGAAGAGAAGAAAGGAAAAGTTTTTCCCCTACAAGGGATTTAGCAAACACATAGGATTGGTGACCAAGCTTGGGGTCTCCTGGGTAGTATGATTCCATTAAAAAATAAGTATGCTTTGATCTGCTTCTACTTTTGCACTCCACAGGCTAGTAACAAGGTACAATATCTTGTCGGGTGGCTCTAGAGCTAGCCCAAGAAGAGTTCACTGGCTTCTCTCTCAAACTCTGCCTCAGGAAGTTCATTCAAAAAATGGCCTGGAGTGAGAAGGCACATTTAATCTGCTTCTAGTCATATTTCCCCATTTGTCCCCAAAACGTCTTTTATAGTTGTTCTTCCCCTCCCCAATATGAAGGGAGAGGTTTTCTTTGTTGACTCAGTATTGCTATGAAAATGATGTCACCTGAACCAGCAGCGGGTGTAAGATGTGACACCGTTGATTTTGATTCTTGTGCAAGCTCCCAGTCTGGTGGTCTGATAACAAATAGTTATACAGAACAGCAGCAGTCTGTGATCCACACTCTATGGAACTCTGCTGTAGTGTGTTCCAAATTCTGACTTTGGCTAATTGTTTCCACTAGGTGCCTTTTAACTTCTTTCTTTTGCATTTCCTATAAACTAGAAGTTGAGTGTAAGGCAGCATTCTCCAATAGAAGTGTAATGAGAGCCCCAAATGAGAGCCCCATTTGTGATTTTAAATTTCCTGGTTGCCACATTAAATACATGAAAAGAAAAAGGCGAAATTAATTTTAATAATATATTTTATTTAACTGAATAGAGCTCAAATGTAATCATTTAAATATGTAATCAGTATAATAATTATTGATGAGCTACTTTACTTTCTTTTTATTTTTATTCTATCTTTGAAATCCAGTGTGTATTTTATGCTTATACATCTCAGTTTGGACTGGTCACATCTGAAGAGCTCAATGGGTACGTGTGGCTGGTAGCTGCCATACTGGACAGTGCAGGACTAAGGTCGATTGCATTCAGAATGAACGTTTTCAGAAACAATTATCCATAGCTGGTGCTGGACATCTCACATCACATCAGATGGTGAATAACATCAGCTTAGCTCACCATCGAAGTTAATAGGAAGTATCACTTTCTTTTCTTTTCAAAGAACTGCTTCCTGTTTAACCAACCTTTTAGATAAGATAAAATCCCATGTGCAAACTAGAAATACATGGTTAGGAAAACATTTTAATTGGTTACAACAGTCTAGTGGGGAACGAGCAGAAATCAAAGAGGACTGTCTTAGATGATACAGACTCCTCTACAGGCATTAATAAGTTTGAGGAACTTTAAAAAATGATGACATGAGATAGAGTAGTTCAAACACTCATGTCCCATGATTGCCTCATTATAGGTGTCTGTTGTGCATACTTAATGTAAAATAATGAGCTTGTATTCAGCAGACAATAGCGTCCACCCTAACAATGTTAGCAAGGTACAAAGTTCCAGCAAGAACAGATGCTAATTCTGTTTGTCTTATGTTGTAAAGACTGTAGCAGTTTCCTCAGTACTGTATAAGAGGAAACAAACAAAACTTGAAATCTAATAGCTTTAAAGATTATTCCAATAAAAGTGATAGGTAAGTTGCATATTGCCTTTAAAAATACATTTGACTCTTTTTCTTTCAGTGTATACACTCATCATTTAAGGATATAATAAGCAGTTTGGTAGAAGTTTTGTCAATAAATTCTGTATCAGACGTTTATCATGGGGCTGAATCAGAGGTAACGAAATTCCTGCATAGAGTTGCTTGCCATTGGAGCTGACAAAGGACTAAATGGAATTGAGCCCTTCCCATTTCTTGAGCCTGTTCTGACTGTGATGGACTAACTGGTCTCCATCGGGGATGCCTTTCTTCTGGGTGTCCATGCCCTTGATGATGTCATCAGAGCTGCTGACCAGCTCTCTTTCCTCAGCAAAAGGAGGAAGGAAGACCAAGAAGAGGCAACGTGGGAGAAGGAGGGCTCCCTGCTTACCTAGGCACCAGCTTCTTGCATCATTTCTCCTGGACCTCTAGAGATCAGGCCATGCTTTGGGGCCCTGAAAAAAAAGGCATTAATACATTTCCCTTTAAAAAAATCAATGCATTTACTGGATTTACATAGGCCCACTTTTTCAAAGAGTTCAGCATTCAAAATGTACTATCTTTGGAGCTAGTTGAGTTCTCTGAGGGCTGCTGAGAATTTTACCGAGAGCCTCAGAAGTAAAAGGCAAGGAGCTGTCTGCCTTTTTTGAGTTTCCTGTCTATAAAGAGGGAATTGGAATAGCATTGTTAAAACATTTAAAATTCCTCAGCTACAATTGCGTACCTGACCATAAAAAATATTATTTTGCCTTCTTTCCAGTGTTTTGAGAGTAGCTTCAGTTCAGTGGCATAAATCACCACCAATGGGATAAGGGAGTGAAATCTTTGCTTAGATTGAGTGAGTGATTCAGGGTTACAGCTTCTGCCGTAAAGCCTTATAGGACCCTCTCTGCAGGTCGTTTCTCTTTTTCCCAGCATAGAGCATCTGTTGCTAAGGCAAATGAAAATCAATTGGAACTAAAAACAGAGATTGGGTTTTCATAATCCTATATCATAAATGAGCTTATGACTGTGTGAACATTGCTCTCAGCAGTTTGGGATGCCATTTATATATCCTCTAAATTAGCAGAGTGCTTTTCTTCCAGGGGCTAAAATGCTTTGTGTGTATAACCTGGCTTTATGCTGCAGAATGGAGGGAGCAGAACTGCCCTAGAATGGAAACAGAACAAGCATGCACCCCTTCTTTCTATTGAGGTTAGTAGTGTGAAGTGCACAGAGAGGCAGTGCCGTGCAGTCAGGGGGAGCAGAGGCTTGATCCCAAAGGCCCAGCTGACCCTGCACTCAGTCTGTGTAGCCGGGTGAGACTGGGTGAGCATAACCCTCAATGAGTGACAGTTCCATCCTCGGTAAAAATGAGGGTAAGAATACCTTTTTCGTAGAAATGTAAGGAGGAGGCAATGAAATGAGGTACCACTTCATCTCCCTCTACTCAATACCCTTCCAATGCACCTGCTCATGAATGCCTGATTTGCGGTCAGCCCAAAGCCTGATTTCTCCCTGCTTCCAGCCCACTGAGGACACCCACTGGAGAGGACTTGAAAGCTCGTATTTTGATGCCTCTATCAATTCATGCTTTCATGCTCTCCAGACGAAGTTGGGACCCCTGGACTGCCCAGCAAATCTTCTGTTTTTCTAATCAGTTCTCTCCTTTCTCTGCTCATGCTACTTAAAAAAAAAAAAATCGAATTGTTTTCAAGCCCACTATATTATGAATGAATCTCAATTCTCAGCAAATGATTTTGATTCATACTGTACTGAGGAAAGAGAGAAAAGGGGAAGGGAACAGTATAATGGGGGAGTTTTGCAACTTTCTACAGCCCTAGGCTTAAGCTTAAATTTATCACCACTTCCACTCATCCTCTCTACTTCTTTGATCTCACCGTGGGATAATGAGCCCCCCTGTTCAAGCCTAATCTGCCCTCTTTTGTTCTGAATCCCATCCACTTTCACCTCCTTAGGACCTAGTCTGTTAATTGTCCATTCTCCTCATTCTGTATCATTTCCCTTTTTATGGCATCTTTGCTGTGACATTTAATTACATTCGATATTTCTATCTTAACAAAGAAACCCTCCCTAGATCTGTGTTCTAGGTGGACATGGCTGGAAGTCTGTGTTCTTCCCTTCTTTCACCATCAAGCTTCTCAGGAGAACCATGTTTCCTGCTTTACTTTTATTCACTCCTCAACCCACTGTAATCTGGCTACAGATCTACAATCTTCATGGAAAGTATTTTTGCCAAGATCATCTATGATTATCTTGTTTTAAACCTCAGTAGTCACTTCCAGGTCTTTACCTTGTTTAACTTCTTTGAAACATGTGTCTTCATAAGCACTTCTTCCTGTTTAAAGTACTCTATCCCTCCGCTTTCGATATTTCACATTCTCTTTGGTTTTCCTTCTACTTCTTTGCCTACCCCTTCTCAACATCCTTTGCCAGCTCCTCTTCCTAGTTATATTCCTATAATGTGGTATTCCTTAGTCTTCTCTCCCGGGATCTTGTCACCTCTCAATTCTACACCATCTTCCTGGGTGATGCAACAACTTCCAAGGTTTCATTTATGAATAATGGAGCCTGAAGCTGTGACTCACGGAATCCTGAGCCTCGACAGACTTATGCTCAGTAGGTAACTTCCCGTAGATGTCGCCTCAGCCTTTCAAGCTCAATGTGTTTGTATATAAAACTTTCATCTTTTCCCAAACAGATTTCTTTTCACTTTTATCTTATCTCAGTGAGGGTCCCTTCCTTTCACTCAGTTGCCAAAACCAAAAAACTGGGTGTCACCTCAGGGTCTTTCCTTTCCTCCAGAGTATATGCACCATCAACATATCAAGCCAGCCTCCGGGTCCTAGAGTTTCACCTCTTCATATCTCTCACTGATTCTGATATCCCTCATCTCTCACTGAGATTTGCTACCGCACCTGCCTCTGACCTGCTTTCCCCACCTGGGGCCTGGCCACTCTCCAGTCCATCCCCATTTTGGCCCTCACAGCAATCTGCAACCCAAACACCAGTCTGAACGTTTCACTCCCCTGTTTAAAATTCTTTAATTATTCTGTATTGCTTTATTGATCTATTCAAGACACTTCATAATCTTGCCTCTGCTTCACTTTGTGAATTAATGTTTTTATTCCCTCCTGAATTCTGTGATTCAGACAAAATGAACAAAGGAATACCCTATAAACACATCAGGCTGACTGGCACATACTTTTGCATATGCATCTTTCTTCCAGGAGGATCTTTACCTTTTCCCTCCCAAATTCATCTCACTAGTTCTCACTCACTCACCAGGTGTCAGTTTCTACTTGACTTCCTCTAGGAAGGCTTCACTGGCCCTTTCTCTCTCACCCACACTGACTAGTTATCCCCCGTGTGGCCTCTTACAGTGGCTGCTATAAATCTGTTGTTTGATAACTGATAGCTCTTATTATTATTGTTGTTGTTATTGCTATTATTATTATTATCATCAGACCTAGACCTACAGTTAAGGCTTTTGAATTTCAAGTCCAGTATTATTTTTGTAATAGTCCTATATCATTGCTATGCTTACCTATCCTCTTCTCATGAAAAGCCTTAGTTGCTATGAATGATAATTATTAGCTTTAAGAGGTTCCTAATTATGTAGACTTTTTTAATGCCCCAGGTCCTGAGCATCGATCTTAGTTCTGCAGGGAGAGCACAAAGACATTACCTTTGCAATATGAGCACTGGTCAGAACGAGTTAATATCCACCTTTACCGTTGCTCCTTGGAAACTGAAGATGTGTGTTCTTCTGGCCCTAACAGTGGTGTCAGTGTCATAATCTAGGGAAACCCCATGAGTGGAGGAAATTCCTCTTCTGTGATTGCAAGGAATGCTATGTGAAGGGGAAGGGGAAAGCAAAGGCTAAGTCAGAGACCACCTGACTCAAACCCTACAAACTATTGGAATTGCCCTGGCTTCTTATAAGACTTAATATTCACAAAAAATAAAAGATTCAACAAAATAGGTGCTGTGAGTTGGCTCCCATATTCAGGTGACCTTGATTTATATGGAATGTTTTTTTTTCCTCTATTTTTAAGGTCAAATACTCGTAGATGCTAATTTTTACCTAAAAAGTGTACCCTTTGCTTGTGAGAAGAATGTGAAAGTCTTCCTTTGATTAACACTACATAATAATCTTTCCAAGTTGGCAGAACTGTAAATATTCAAATGAGAGAAGTCATTGTGCTTTAGTACCATGTACACCCTTTGTTCTGGATAATGAGCACAAATAGAAAAACCTAATTATCCCTGCTGTTTTACACTCCATGGAGTGTTGACAGCATGTAAGACACCTTATAGAGTGTAGGAAAAATACAGTCTCTGACCTGAACAAAGATTCATAGTCTATAAAAAGAATTGATTTTTAATTGATCACCAATACGTCCTTATATTTGCTAAACTCACTTTAAGGAAAAATTCTTGGCATTATTCTTAGTAATATTGGTAACAATGGATAAATAGAATAGTTGTATGGTTTCAGATTAGTCTTAAGTGTTAAAACATTCAAAAACATAGGTGCTATTTGTAAAGCATATTTTAATCATTTGTTTTGTACATAGATCTTTGTGACTGATTTGATGTTAGGAAATATGGTGTTTTGAACTGCTGCCAAAGCAATGTTCCGTCTGGCTCTGTAAGATGCACTGGTATATCTGATCCTTTACTAGGTTCTAGTGTTGCAGAAATAACTGTATCAACTGTCTCTATCCCCCACCTATCATAAGGTGTGCAAGTTATCCATGTATAATAACAGAACCACGGGCAAGGTCAGAGGAAGCTCTGACCTTAGGTGAGCAGCTGTCAGAGAACAGGTAGTCCCACTGAAGCAAGTGACTTAGGAGGATGAAAAGGTATCCACCAGTCAGACAGCAAAAAAAGTGGGTGGAGACTAGATCATGGAAAACATCATTAACAAAGTTACCTAATAATGTATTATTCAAATTGGGGAACTTAAAATTTTTTTTTTAATATTTATTTTTAATTTATTTTTGGCTGCGTCAGGTCTTAGTTGTGGCACGTGGAATCTTTCGTTGTGGTGCACAGGCTTCTCTCTAGTTGTGGCGCATGGGCTCCAGAGTGCAACAACTCTGTAGTTGCAGTACGCAGGCTCAGTAGTTGTGGCACACAGGCTTAGCTGTCCTGTGGCATGTGGGATCTTAGTTCCCTGACCAGGGCACATTGAACCCGTGTCCTCTGCATTGGAAGGCGTATTCTTAACCACTGGACCACCAGGGAAGTCCCCAAATTGGGGAACTTTTGATATTGAAAGAGAGTTATTTAATAATGATGCTGGAACGATGGCCAAGATTGGATAAACAGGGTGAAATGATCACCCTACTTGTATACCAGGCTCATGTGATGGAGAGTAGCTGAATGGTTTTAAGGCTGGACAGTGACATATACACATTTTCATTCTTAAAGGTCATTTTTAGTGGCAGTGTGGTGGATAACTAGGAAGGGAGAGGCTGTAGACACAGAGAGATCGCTTAATTGACTAAGACAATTAGTCATCTAGATGAGCGTTGCTAAGAGCCCCATCTGAGGCAGGCGTTGTACTACAAGAAAACAGAAGAGGCAACAAATTTGAAACATATTTAGAAGTCAGAATCATACAGATTGGTAACTGGAGTTTGAATATCAAGAGGAGAAAAGATTTTAGTATAAATACAGAGTTTCTGCGTTGGGTGACTGGATGATGGTGAAACCTGTTGAAATAAAGATCACAAGAAGATCAGTAGGCATTGGTGGTGGGAAAGCAAAAGATTAGTGCTGGCAGTGTGGGATACAGTGTGATAGAAACGTCTTATAGCTGATGGGAAAGAAGGACAGATGTTCAGATTAAAAGTCATGGCTCTAGAGGAACATGTGAAACTATTGTAATTACAAGACTACTTGGCTTCAATGGAATGTTTCTCACTGTCTGTACTTGCTGGAATTCCTGGAAGGCCTCTTTGGCTTTTCAATATTAATTCTTTTAATGTTAATGTGTCTTCTAGAAATACAACTCTAATAATGCTTTCTATTGCACTCTTGTTTTATAACACATGTTTTCTCTATTTCACTGGAGAATATTTCTTCGGTGGTTTTCGTAGCTCTATTTCAAAACATTTTGCACAAATTGTTTCCAGAATAGTCACCTATGACATTTGTGCGATTGTGGCAGTGCAGACATTGAATAATGACAGTTAGCAACGTGATGCTCGAGGCTATGACCCACACCACCCGTTCCATCCTATTGTTTCATCTGTCATTGTCACTGAGGCACATTTAGGTATATTTTAATGAAACTATCCAACTAGAAACACTATCATAAACTCAAAGATGCAGATACTCATTCATCTACTGTTCAAGCAGTTAGTAAGGCCCTACTATATTCTAGGAGCTTTTAAAGGTGGGAAGGTTCAGTAAGCAGATGGTCTTCCAACCCTAACTGTAATTACAGGTACCATGTTCATCTTGGTTGAGCTGATGTAAGGTTGTCCTGTATGACTCTCTGAATTTCTACCTCTGACTTCACTGTGAACCAATTTTTTCATTTTTTCCTGGGTCACAGCCCTCCCAAGTGTGAGTAGTATAAAGATTGATTAGTGGACAAAATCTTTAAGTAAGAAATATTTACTTTTGTAGCAAAATTTTTAAAACATCTTTATTGAAATGTAATTGCTTTACAATGGTGTGTTAGTTTCTGTTTTATAACAAAGTGAATCAGCTATACATATACATATATCCCCATATCTCCTCCCTCTTGCATCTCCCTCCCACCCTCCCTATCCCACCCCTCTAGGTGGTTACAAAGCACTGAGCTGATCTCCCTGTGCCGTGTGGCTGCTTCCCACTAGCTATCTATTTTACATTTGGTAGTGTATATATGTCCATACCACTCTCTCACTTCATCCCAGCTTACCCTTGCCCCTCCCCGTGTCCTCAATTTCATTCTCTACATCTGTGTCTTTATTCCTGTCCTGTCCCTAGGTTCTTCAGAACCATATTTTTTAGATTCCATATATATGTATTAGCATATGGTATTTGTTTTTCTCTTTCTGACTTACTTCACTCTGTATGACAGACTCTAGGTCCATCCACCTCACGACAAATAACTCAATTTCGTTTATTTTTATGGCTGAGTAATATTCCATTGTATATATGTGCCACATCTTCTTTATCCATTCATCTGTCAATGGACACTTAGGTTGCTTCCATGTCCTGGCTATTGTTAATAGAGCTGCAATGAACATTGTGGTACATGACTCTTTTTGAATTATGGTTTTCTCAGGGTATATGCCCAGTAGTGGGATTGCTGGGTCTTATGGTAGTTCTATTTTTAGTACTTTTGTAGCAAATTTGATCATGACATTCTCCCACTTAGACTTTTTCAGTGGCTCCCAGTGTTTCTAGGATAAAATCAAAACTCTTTGGCGTGTCCTATAAGATCATTCATGATATGTCCTGGGCCCATCTCTCTAACTTGTTTGATTCCCGCCTTCTATTACACATCTTTCTGTCCAGTCGTATGTGTGTCTTTACTTGCATTATCCACAAATCGTCCTTTCATCTCTCATTCTGTGTTGCACCTTTCTTTGTGCCTTCTTCCTAGTTCACTTTTACCCACTTCCTTCCCTAGGTAATTCTTTTTTTTTTTTGCGGTACACGGGTCTCTCACTGTTGTGGCCTCTCTCGTTGTGGAGCACAGGCTCTGGACGCACAGGCTCAGCGGCCATGGCTCATGGGCCCAGCCGCTCCGCGGCATGTGGGATCTTCCCGGACCGGGGCACGAACCCGTGTCCCCTGCATCGGCAGGCAGACTCTCAACCACTGCGCCACCAGGGAAGCCCCCTAGGTAATTCTTACTCGTCCTTCAAGATTCTTCTTAAGTATCACTTCCTCTGAGAAATATTGTTTGTTTCCCAAACTGAGTTAAGGGCCCCTCCTCCATGCCTTGTTAGCTCTCTGTATGTATTTCTATCCCAGCACCTACCATGTTCTATACTAAATATGTGAGATTAATTTGTCTCCTTACAGCAGGAATTTCCTTGAGACTAGAAACCACGTTTTCATCTTTATATACTTAGCACCTCACATGATTCCTGGCACATGGGAATTGTTCAATAAATGTTTGTTGAGTGAATAAGTGAGTGAATGAGTCAACAAGTGAAGGAATGAACATGCTCCCTATGGCATCCTGTTCCCCAGAATTCTAGCATCCCCTGTCTCCCTCCTTCCCTGGCCCTCTGAGCTTTCTTCCTGAGGCAATGAACACAGCACTCCCTCTGTCTTTCTAAGGCCACACTCTTACTCAAGGGCAGAGCACCTGTGGGCTCCTGCAACCCATTTTCCCTTGCAGTTGTCTCTGGACTATAGAATATTCTCTTAGGCTTTCACTCTCCAGGACTAGCCCCAAGCAAGGAATCTCCCTGGGTAATTTTTTCATACTTCTAAAGTAACATATTTCAGTCAGTCAATCCAGGAGCAGAAAATGATTGTCGAGTACCTTGTTTATGTCTGAGCTGTGCCAGGTTTCCCTATACAGCCATGTCCCTAACACATGTGGATGGCATTTCACTTTTATATAGGATCCACATTATTTCATTTTACTTTAGTTTTTCCTCATGTCACTCCCATGAGGTAAATCAGGCCAATTCTAGTTTTCCATATGTGAAAGATGGAGAAAATAAGCCTGCGAAAAGGAACATAAAATGATTGGCTTGTAAACAGCACCTGACATTCAAACCCACACCCTTGACTCTAGATTTATTGACCCATCACTAAACCAAACTGATGGATGTCTTCCCTCATCCCTGTGTGGTCTGGTCACACTTATGGGGCAAAGTTTAGGAGATGTATGTGTGCTTTGGCATCTATCTCCCCCCAGCTCACCTTTCTCTAAGTCCTTCCTAGAAGAAAATTCTATACTGCATCACCATGTTCTGAAGCAAGAAGAACAGAGGGAGTTGCAGTTCTTATATGAATTTCTGCATTGTTTGGGAGGTAATAGTGGAGTGTTAAAGAGCCTCCATCACCCAGGCATCTGCTAAAGACTTCCTAGTCATAGATGACCTTGTCACCAGCCCAGCTTCCTGACAGTCACATCCCCCAACAGGTGGAGGAGACAATGAAGACAGGGTGACTTTGGGCCTAATTTTGATCCCAAGAAGGAACTGACTTGTGAAGGAGAAGGATAAGATGGAAACCTAAGGAAACGTGGCCATTATCTTACAGCAGTGAGGCTCCATCTTTAGGAGGTGAGAAGAGGCAGTTTGTTAAAATGCACGTTGCTAGTTTCCACCTCCCAGAGATCCCTGGGGTCTGAAGTGATGTCTCAGATTCTGCAACACCAAGCACAACAGGCAGGTGATCAGAGGGTCCACTTTGAGTTTGAGCATGTGGTATAAGAAACACTTGCTAGAGTCTGCAAGGGAGTGTAAAGAAGATGATATTTGGATGACTCTCTTGAGTTCATCTACCTCTGTTACTTACTAGCTGTGTGACCTTGGAAAACATCCTTAACCCATAAGGGTTCAGTTTCTTCATCTATAAGTCGAGGACCTCTCCAGAAACAACCCAGGATACTTTATCTTCCTATTTCATAGGATCATTTAGAGGCTCTAATTATGCTCGCAAAGGAACTTTATAAAATGTTAAACTCAGTAAAGTGATAGCAGGCATGTTAATGTCCTATATTTTGGTTTGTCTTCACAACAACCCTGTGTGATACATTTTTTGAAGTTTCAAAGGCTCCTTGAATCTATGCCACAAAACTCCTGAGGGAGAAGAGAGCTGAAGAAAGTCATCTTTCAAATATGAAATTCTGCTTGTGTCACTGTTTTTTATTTCAACAAGGAAAAAGCAGGCCTGGGTTCTAAAGAACCCACCTGACCTGGTGATCCAGGGAGTGCCCCAATGAACACAATTTTAAAAATCATATGTATCATAGGAAAAAGGAAGCAGAATAACCAAAGACAGAACTTTCTAAAAATTATGTCAGGAACAATCTGTACCAAAAAGAGTTAAGGTTTGCAGAGAAGTCCAATAACAACCACAAAGGGCAATTTTATTTATGTTCATTGTATGCGTTTTCTATGATTGTACAAAAATGTCCTTCCAACCCTCATTTTTTGTCTCACAGTTTCCATGTTAGCAGTTTTGGCATAGCTTAGCTGGGCCCTCCACTCAGGGTCTCACAAAGCTGCAATCAAGATGTTGGCTGGGCTGTGATCTCATCTGAGGCTGGGGTCCTCTTGGAAACTCATGTGGTTGTTGGCAGAGTCCATCCCTTGCATTTGTGGACCTCATGATGGTTTGCTTTTTCAGGACCAGAGACAGAGAGAGAAAGAGAGAGAGAGAGAGAGAGGTTCTGCTGCTTTGAGCCTCTGAGCTCAGGGAAGACCCTCTTATAAACCCTCTTATAAAGGACTCCATGGATTAGGTCAGGCCCATCCTGGGTAATATTTCTTTTGATTAACTTAAAGTCAACTGATTAGGGACCTTAACTGCATCTGAAAAGTCCCTGTGTTTTGCCATATGAAGTGACACAATCACAGTGACATCCCATCACTTTTGTCCTATTCTATTGCTCAGAAGTAGGTCACAGTTTCTACCCACTCTCAGGAGATGGGATTCCACAAGGATGTGACTTACTCGGGGTCACCCAGGATGTGTTTGCCACATGCGGAGACAGAAGACGTTCTTCTCTTCAGTAGAACATTTACCAGGCTCACAGGATGCTCCAGGTACAGTGTGGGACCCTAAGATGAGAAGGTCACTTTCCCTGCCTGCCTCTAGGTGGCTTACAGTCTAGTGCAAGTGATAGGCCAGAGGTTTGGAGCCAATGAAGAGAAAACAGAAATCTCTATCTCTTATTTTGTTTGTAACTCCTTATGGCAACACTGTGAAGGGGAATGATCTTCAAACTGAAAAAGACTGAAGGGAAAGTGGAGAGCCTGGGTGGGTGAAGGAATAATACAGCAGCACTTAACTATTCTGAATGTGTCAATGACTGTTTGCCTGGTAAATATCACTGATGGTGGGAGAAACCTTATAAATAAGGACGCTGAAGTGATTCAGAGATATCTGAGCAATCAAGGAGAGAAGGGCTAGAACATGGACAGATGGAAGTATTCTAATGAAAATGTATGTGGTAATTATCATTTGGAAGAACTCTGTGTGCAGATATCAGGCACCAGCTCTCAGATTCTCTTGGGGGGCCTGGAAATCCCTGGGGCTCATCTCTTAGGCCAGCTTTGCAGACCTGGGCAGGCTATGTAAGGATTGATCCCAATGTCTCTCAGACTTCGAAGAGATGCAAATAGCTCATGGAAGAATAGGGTTCTACTCTTTACTGTTTT
The DNA here is from genome assembly GCF_964341445.2 of Mesoplodon mirus. NCBI lineage: Eukaryota > Metazoa > Chordata > Mammalia > Artiodactyla > Ziphiidae > Mesoplodon > Mesoplodon mirus. Next base: position 33,969,388 of record NC_138989.1, read on the forward strand.
AAGCATAGAGCACCTTCCAGAATGAAATTAGGCTCCAAAATATCTGACTCACTTCCTTGAAGCTTATCATATAAAGGAATGCACCTTTCTCCTTTCTCACCATCTCCTACGTTTGATACTAGAAAGAAAAAGTTGGGGGAAGGGAGGAAGAAGAGAAAGAGAGGCATGAAAAGCTGAGGAGCTGCTTTCCAGGACCAATCTTTGGACCCAGATCTTCTGCCCGTCCCCCCCCCCCAATCTTCCTAAGTGACAGGCATATTCAGACCATGCAATGCAAGGTTAGCATTTCCCCAAGAATAACCTAACAGAGCACTAAAGATAATTCCTCAAAGGCCAAGGGCCTAAAATATCTGCCACGTGTTTTTCTATCTCTATTCCCCAAGCAATCAGGGATCATTCTCCAGCTTCGAGAAGACTGTTGGCTTTGTCACTGCTTTGCTGGCAATACAAGTGTGCACAGCTGTGTCCGCACACGGCCTCAGCAATAATGTTCCTAACTTCCTGCCTGGCAGACAGCTCCACCCCACTGCTCCAGAATCTGTTCCAGTGGGTGAAATTTGCAGCAATGTGTCACTTGAGTGTCCTTGTCCAGAATGATTTTTCGCCTTATATGGCCTCTCTGAATCAAGTCCCTTTGGACTTGAAATAGAAGATGTTGCATGTCCCCTGCGAGTGTGACTTTGCCACAGGGGCTAGAAGGACAGCTGTGTTGAGCCAGGTGTTGACCTCTTGGGATTCAGAATATCTGGGCTCCATCCTGAGCCATGCATCCCCTTCCCTGTCTAAAACCATAATTTCAAGTAAAAAAATTTTTTCTTAAAAATCTGTCACAGATTCCTTTTCCTCTGAATGAGTCCTGTTCCTTGTATGGCAAAGGAGGATTCAGATAAAGTCTGACCTCCTTATCACAGCATGCAGGACCCTGAGATTTAAACCCTGTTCCCTCTCAGCCTCTTCTATTACCTCCTTCAACAGAGCTGGAGCTGTTCAAAACTCCTTGTAGACCCCATTGAATTCTGTGCTTTTAGGTCTGTGAAGGAGTTCTGGTTTTCTCAGGGGGGAACATCTTTCCCTTCCTGCCTCTGCTGTGCTTCTATTCTTGTCTCCAAACTGACTTTGCCTTTTCCATCATTGGTGACCCCTTCCCTTCCCTTCTCAGCTCTGCTGGACCTCAGGCATGTTACCCTCTCTGTGCTGTGCTCCAACATTTATGTTGGATTGTAAGGACTTACTTTCCTGTGTGTTTTTTCCACTCTATCTAAGCACGATGAGAAATGGAATCATGTTTTATTTTTAGACCCCAATCCTTTAGCATGGTGCCTTTATAGAACAATAAATATTTGTTAGACAAATAATGAATGATGTTGGCCCCATGTAAAAAGATACAGTGGGGAGGGCATAAGAGATGGAAAGTCCCCCATTTTAGCACAAAATGTTGCCCATTATAGTGTAGTTACAATAAGGCAAAGCTGATGACTATTATGTTTAGGAAAGCAAGCCTCAAAGGACTTATTGTTATTTTACCAGTACTAACTCTGAAAACCTTGGTGTGTTGCTGAGTCAAGAGACAGATCATTTTACTTTTAAAGATACATATTGTGAATTTGTGGCAAAAGCGATTCACTCTGTACATGTGACCACGAGAGCCACTGAGAACCAGGCAGAGGAGTTTTTAATGGACACAGTGGAAAACATGGAGCCAGGTATTGTTTTGTAAAACAGAAACTGGCAGTGAAATTGTGTGTGTGGCAGATGAATCAGAGAATGGCATTGGAAAGTGGTCTGTCCTTTCTTTATTATCAGTGTGGAAATTCCTTCTTCTCCATCACTGACACAGGACTTTTTAGCTCCTACTTAATTCTAGAAGCAAGGAGTTTAGAATTTCATAACAAATTGACTGTTATGATTGTAAATATGCTCTTTATTATGTGCAGTGAAACTCTGTCTACCTACAACTTCTATCCACTTGTTCTAATTTATTTTAAATTGAAGTATAGTTGATTTACAATGTCGTGTTCATTTCAGGTGTACAGTAAAGTGATTCTATTATGCATGCATATATACCTATTTTTTCAGATTCTTTCCCATTATATGCAATTACAAAATATTGAGTAGAGTTCCTTGTGCTATATAGTAGGTGCTTGTTGATTATCTATTTTATAGATATTAGTTTGTATCAGCTAATCCCAAACTCCTAATTTATCCCTCCCTTCCTTTCCCCTTTGGTAACCATAAATTTGTTTTCTATGTCTGTGAGTCTACTTTTGTTTCGGATATAAGTTCATTTGTTTCTTTTTTTTTTTAAGCTTCCATATATAAGTGATATTTAGCCTCACATGTTAGGGGGTGACTGGCTTTATTTTCAGTGTCTCCTTCCTTCCTGGCCAAGTCTTCTGGTTAATTTCTCAGTACTCTTACTAACAGACTTTCACTAATCTTTTAGTCTTTAAAAACCTAAAACCAAACACCTTACAGTCTTCCTAACTGTGCAGAAACAAATACAGCTCTCATTACTTTTACTCTAAATCTGTATTATTATTATTTTTTTTTAACATGTTTATTGGAGTATAATTGCTTTACAATGGTGTGTTAGTTTCTCCTTTATAACAAAGTGAATCAGTTATACATATACATATACATATGTCCCCATATCTCTTCCTTCTTGTCCTCCCACCCTCTCTATCCCACCCCTCTAGGTGGTCACAAAGTACTGAGCTGATCTCCCTGTGCTATGCGGCTGCTTCCCACTAGCTATCTATTTTACATTTAGTAGTGTATATATGTCCACACCACTCTCTCACTTTGTCTCAGCTTACCCTTCCCTCATCCCGTATCCTCAAGTCCATTCTCTAGTAGGTCTGTGTCTTTATTCCCATCTTGCCCCTAGGTTCTTCATGACTATTTTTTTTTTAGATTCCATATATATGTGTTAGCATATGGTATTTGTTTTTCTCCTTCTGACTTACTTCACTCTGTATCACAGACTCTAGGTCCATCCACCTCACTACAAATAACTCAATTTCATTTCTTTTTATGGCTGAGTAATATTCCATTGTATACATGTGCCACATCTTCTTTATCCATTCATCTGTTGATGGACATTTAGGTTGCTTCCATGTCCTGGCTATTGTAAGTAGAGCTGCAATGAACATTTTGGTACATGACTCTTTTTGAATTATGGTTTTCTCGGGGTATATGCCCAGTGGTGGGATTGCTGGGTCATATGGTAGTTCCATTTTTAGTTTTTTAAGGAACCTAAATACTGTTCTCCATAGTGGCTGTATCAATTTACATTCCCACCAACAGTGCAGGAGGGTTCCCTTTTCTCCACACCCTCTCCAGCACTTATTGTTTGTAGAGTTTTTGATGATGGCCATTCTGACTGGTGTGAGATGATATCTCACTGTAGTTTTGATTTACATTTCTCTAATGATTAATGATGTTGAGCATTCTTTCATGTGTTTGTTGGCAATCTGTATATCTTCTTTGGAGAAATGTCTATTTAGGTCTTCTGCCCATTTTTGTATTGGTTTTTTGTTTTTTTGATATTGAGATGTATGAGCTGCTTGTAAATTTTGGAGATTAATCCTTTGTCAGTTGCTTCATTTGCAAATATTTTCTCCCATTCTGAGCGTTGTCTTTTTGTCTTCTTTATGGTTTCCTTTGCTGTGCAAAAGCCTTTAAGTTTCAATGGTCCCATTTGTTAACTTTTGCTTTTATTTCCATTTCTCTAGGATGTGGGTCAAAAAGAACCTTACTGTGATTTATGTCATGGAGTGTTCTATGTATTCCTCTAAGAGTTTGATAGTGTCTGGCCTTACATTTAGGTCTTTAATCCATTTTGAGTTTATTTTTGTGTATGTTGTTAGGGAGTGTTCTAATTTCATACTTTTACATGTACCTGTCCATTTTTCCCAGCACCACTTATTGAAGAGACAGTCTTTTCTCCACTGTATATTCTTGCCTCCTTTATCAAAGATAAGGTGACCATATGTGTGTGGGTTTATTGATGGGCTTTATATCCTGTTCCATTGATCTATATTTCTGTTTTTGTGCCAGTACCATACTGTCTTGATTACTGTAGCTTTGTAGTATAGTCTGAAGTCTGGGAGCCTGATTCCTCCAGCTCCATTTTTCTTTCTCAAGGTTGCTTTGGCTATTCGGGGTCTTCTGTGTTTCCATAAAAATTGTGAAATATTTTGTTCTAGTTCTGTGAAAAATGCCAGTGTTAGTTTGATAGGCTTTGCATTGAATCTCTAGATTGCTTTGGGTAGGAGAGTCATTTTCACAATATTGATTCTTCCAATCCAAGAACATGGTATATCTCTCCATCTGTTTGTATCATCTTTAATTTCTTTCATCAGTGTCCTATAATTTTCTGCATACAAGTCTTTTGTCTCCTTAGGTAGGTTTATTCCTAGGTATTTTATTCTTTTTGTTGCAGTGGTAAATGGGAGTGTTTTCTTAATTTCATTTTCAGATTTTTCATCATTAGTGTATAGGAATGCAAGAGATTTCTGTGCATTAATTTTATATCCTGCTACTTTACCAAATTCATTGATTAGCTCTAGTAGTTTTCTGGTAGCATCTTTAGGATTCTCTATGTATACTATCATGTCATCTGCAAACAGTGACAGCTTTACTTCTTCTTTTCCAATTTGGATTCCTTTTATTTCTTTTTCTTCTCTGATTGCTGTGGCTAAAACTTCCAAAACTTTGTTGAATAAGAGTGATGAGAGTGGGCAACCTTGTCTTGTTCCTGATCTTAGTGGAAATGGTTTCAGTTTTTCACCATTGAGGACGATGTTGGTTGTGGGTTTTTCATATATGGCCTTTATTATGTTAAGGAAATATCCCTCTATGACTACTTTCCAGAGGGTTTTTACCATAAAAGGGTGTTGAATTTTGTCAAAAGCTTTCTCTGCATCAATTGAGATGATCATATGCTATTTCTCCTTCAATTTGTTAATATGGTGTATCACATTGATTGATTTGCATATATTGAAGAATCCTTGCATTCCTGGGATAAACCCCACTTGATCATGGTGTATAATCATTTTAATGTGCTATTGGATTCTGTTTGCTAGTATTTTGTTGAGGATTTTTGCATCTATGTTCATCAGTGATATTGGCCTGTAGTTTTCTTTCTTTGTGACGTCTTTGTCTGGTTTTGGTATCAGGATGATGGTGGCCTCATAGAATGAGTTTGGGAGTGTTCCTCCCTCTGCTATATTTTGGAAGAGTTTGAGAAGGATAGGTGTTAGCTCTTTTCTAAATGTTTGATAGAATTCGCCTGTGAAGACATCTGGTCCTGGGCTTTTGTTTGTTGGAAGATTTTTAATCACAGTTTCAATTTCAGTGCTTGTGATTGGTCTGTTCATATTTTCTATTTCTTCCTGGTTCAGTCTCGGTAGGTAGTGCATTTCTAAGAATTTGTCCATTTCTTCCAGGTTGTCTATTATATTGGCATAGAGTTGCTTGTAGTAATCTCTCATGATCTTTTGTATTTCTGCAGTGTCAGTTGTTACTTCTCTTTTTTCATTTCTAATTCTATTGATTTGAGTCTTCTCCCTTTTTTTCTTGATGAGTCTAATGGTTTATCAATTTTGTTTATCTTCTCAAAGAACCAGCTTTTCGTTTTATTGATCTTTGCTATTGTTTCCTTCGTTTCTTTTTCATATATTTCTGATCTGATCTTTATGATTTCTTTCCTTCTGCTAACTTTGGTTTTTTTTTTTTGTTCTTTCTCTAATTGCTTTAGGTGTAAGGTTACATTGTTTATGTGAGATGTTTCTTGTTTATTAAGGTAGGATTGTCTTGCTATAAACTTCCCTCTTAGAATGGCTTTTGCTGCATCCCACAGGTTTTGGGTCATCATGTTTTCATTGTCATTTGTTTCTAGGTATTTTTTAATTTCCTCTTTGATTTCTTCAGTGATTTCTTGGTTATTAAGCAGTGTATTGTTTATCCTCCATGCGTTTGTATTTTTACAGATTTATTCCTGTAATTGATATCTAGTCTCATACTGTTATGGTCAGCAAAGATACTTGATACTATTTCAATTTTCTTAAATTTACCAAGGCTAGATTTGTGACCCAAGATATGATCCATCCTGGAGAATGTTCCATGAGCACTTGAGAAGAATGTGTATTCTGTTGTTTTAGGATGGAATGTCCTATAAATATCAATTAAGTCCATCTTGTTTAATGTATCATTTAAAGCTTGTTTCCTTATTTGTTTTCATTTGTTTTCATGATCTGTCCATTGGTGAAAATGGGGTCTCAAAGTCCCCTACTCTAATTGTGTTACTGTCAATTTCCCCTTTTATGGATGTTAGTATTTGCCTTATGTATTGAGGTGCTCCTATGTTGGGTACATAAATATTTACAATTGTTATATCCTCTTTTTGGATTGATCCCTTCATCATTATGTAATGTCCTTCTTTGTCTCTTGTAGTAGTCTTTATTTTAAAATCTATTTTGTCTGATGTGAGTATTGCTACTCCAGCTTTCTTTTGATTCCAATATCATAGAATATCTTTTTCCATCCTGTCACTTTCAGTCTGTATGTTTCCCTAGGTCTGAAGTGGGTCTCTTGTAGACAACATATATATGGGTCTTGTTTTTGTATCCATTCAGCCAGTCTATGTCTTTTGGTTGGAGCATTTAATCCATTTACATTTAAGGTAATTAACGATATGTATGTTCCTATTCCCATTTTCTTAATTGTTTTGGGCTTGTTATTGTAGGTCTTTTCCTTCTCTTGTGTTTCCTGCCTAGAGAAGTTCCTTTAGCATTTGTTGTAAAGCTGGTTTGGTGGTGCTGAATTCTCTTAGTTTTTTCTTGTCTGTAAAGGTTTTAATTTCTCCATCATATCTGAATGAGACCCTTGCTGGGTAGTGTAATCTTGGTTATAGATTTTTCTCTGTTATCACTTAAATATGTCCTACCACTCCCTTCTGGCTTGCAGAGTTTCCGCTGAAAGATCAGCTGTTAACCTTATGGGGATTCCCTTGTATGTTATTTGTTGTTTTCCCCTTGCTTCTTTTAATATGTTTTCTTTGTATTTGATTTTTGATAGTTTGATTCATATGTGTCTTGGTGTGTTCATCCTAGGATATTTCCTGTATGGTACCCTCCCCTCTGTGCTTCCTGCAGTTGATTAACTACTTCCTTTCCCATATTAGGGAAGTTTTCAACTATAATCTCTTCAAATATTTTCTCAATCCCTTTTTCTCTTCTTCTACTGGGACCCCTATAATTCGAGTGTTGGTGCTTTTAACATTGTCCCAGAGGTCTCTGAGTCTATCCTCAATTCTTTACGTTCTTTTTTCTTTATCCTGCTCTGCATTAGTTATTTCCACTATTTTATCTTCCAGGTCACTTATCTATTCTTCTGCCTCAGTTATTCTGCTCTTGGTCCCTTCTAGAGAATTTTTAATTTCATTTATTGTGTTGTTCATCACTTTTTGTTTGCTCTTTAGTTCTTCTAGGTCCTTGTTAAACGTTTCTTGTATTTTCTCCATCCTAGTTCCAAGATTTTGGATCATCTTCACTGTCATTATTCTGAATTCTTTTTCAGGTAGACTGCCTATTTCTTCTTCATTTGTTATGTCTGGTGGGTTTTTGCCTTGCTCCTTCATCTGCTGTGTGTTTCTCTGTCTTCTCATTTTGCTTAACCTACTGTGTTTGGGGTCTCCTTTTCACAGCCTGCAGGTCCTTAGTTCCCATTGTTTTTGGTGTCTGTCCCCAGTGGCTTAGGTTGGTTCAGTGGCTTGTGTAGGCTTCCTGGTGAAGGGGACTAGTGCCTGTGTTCTGGTGGATGAGGCTGGATCTTGTCTTTCTGGTGGGCAGGTCCACATCTGGTGGTGTGTTTTGGGGTGTCTGTGGCCTTATTATGATTTTAGGCATCCTCTCTGCTAATGGATGGGGCTGTGTTCATCTCTTGCTAGTTGTTTGCCATAAGGTGTCCAGGACTGGAGCTTGCTGGTCATTGAGTGGAACTGGGTCTTGAGGTTGAGATGGAGATCTCTGGGAGATTTTCGCCATTTGATATTATGTGGAGCTGGGAGGTCTCTTGTGGACCAATTTCCTGAACTAGGCTCTCCCACCTCAGAGGCATAGCGATGATGCCTTGCTGGAGCACCAAGAGCCTGTCATCCACACGGCTCAGAATAAAAGGGAGAAAAATAAAAGAAAGAATGAAGAAGATAAAATAAAATAAAAGAATATAAAATGAATTGAAATAAGATAAAATAAAGTTATTAAAATAAAAAATAATTATTGAAAGGAAGTTTTAAAAAGTAATAAAAAGAAAAAGGAAAGAAAGAAAGAAAAGAGCAATGAAACCAAAAAACAAATCCACCAATGATAACAAGTGCTAAAAACTATACTAAGAAAAAACACCAAAAAACAAAAAAATGGACGGACAGACAGAACCTAGGACACATGGTAAAAGCAAAGCTATACAGACAAAATCACACACAGAAGCATACACATACACACTCACAAAAAGAGAAAAAGGGAAAAATATATATATACCGTTGCTCTCAAAGTCCACCTCCTCAATTTGGGATGATTCATTGTCTATTCAGGTATTCCACAGATGCAGGGTACATCAAGTGGATTGTGGAGATTTCATCCGCTGCTTCTGAGGCTGCTGGGAGAAATTTCCCTTTCTCTTTTTTGTTCGCATGGCTCCTGGGGTTCAGCTTTGGATTTGGACCTGCCTCTGCGTGTAGGTCTTCTGAGGGCGTCTGTTCTTCGCTCACACAGGACGGGGTTAAATTGGCAGCTCATTAGGGAGCTCTGGCTCACTCAGGCTGGGGGAGGGAGGGGTACGGATGCGGGGCGAGCCTGCGGCGGCAGAGGCCAGAGTGACGTTGCACCAGCCTGAGGTGCGCCGTGCGTTCTCCCAAGGAAATTGTCCCTGGATCACAGGACCTGGCAGTGGCGAGCTGCACAGGCTCCCGGGAGGGTAGGTGTGGAGAGTGACCTGTGCTCACACACAGACTTCTTGGTGGCGGCAGCAGCAGCCTTAGCGTCTCATGCCCGTCTCTGGGGTCCGCGCTTTCAGCTGCGGCTCACGCCCATCTCTGGAGCACCTTTACGTGGTGCTCTTAATCCCCTCTCCTCGCACACCAGGAAACAAAGAGGCAAGAAAAAGCCTCTTGCCTCTTTGCAAGGTCCAGACTTTTTCCCGGACTCCCTTCCGGCTAGCTGTGGCGCACTAGCCCCCTTCAGGCTGTGTTCACGCAGCCAACCCCAGTCCTCTCCCGGCGCTCCGACCGAAGCCCGAGCCTCAGCTCCCAGCCCCCGTCCGCCCTGGCGGGCGAGCAGACAAGCCTCTCGGGCTGGTGAGTGCTGGTCCGCACCGATCCTCTGTGTGGAAATCTCTCCGCTTTGCCCTCCACACGTGGCTCCGAAGCTTCCCCCCCGCCACCTGCAGTCTCCGCCCGTGAAGGGGCTTCTAGTGTGTGGTACCCTCCTTCACGGCTCCCTCCCACTGGTGCAGGTCCCATCCCTATCCTTTTGTCTCTGTTTTTTGTTTTGCCCTGCCCAGGTATGTGGGGAGTTTCTTGCCTTTTGGGAGGTCTGAGGTCTTCTGCCAGCATTCGGTAGGTGTTCCGTAGGAGTTCTATAGGAGCTGTTCCACATGTAGGTGTATTTCTGATGTATTTGTGGGGAGGAAGGTGATCTCTGCATCTTACTCTTCTGCCATCTTGAAGCTCAAAATCTGTTATTTATTGAAACTTGATATGAAACTTACATTTTGGTTGCATTTATCTTTTCTACGGCATGTGAAAAAATCGGGAAGTAACTGCTGCCCAACCAAGACTCGCCAGACTGGCACTTAGAAGCCTGACTTTTTCTCCCTTAATATTCATTTCTTGAATTTCGCTGTAGCTATTCTGTCTTTCAAAATAATTTTGAAACTCGTTTATGTCAACCTGCATATGAACCAGGCATTACAGCTTCACCTGAAACTTCAGTATGGCAGAAATACCTCTGATCATATGTCATTACCTAATTCCATTCACTAAGCATTTTTTTTAGCACTCGATATGGGCTGGATACTGAAGACATGAAAATTAAACACATGGGAAAAGTCAAATGGTTTTTGTTCACAAGGAGTTTGAAATGCCCCTGGGAAAACAGCTATTTACACAGATAACCATATGCCAAGGTGCTATATGGACATCTGACTCAAGCATGGACAAGGTCAGGGGAGCACAGAAAATGGAGAGTTTTATTCCCTCCGGGGATTGGGGAAGGAATCATAGGGAAGGTGGCATTTGACATTAAAGGTCATGAATGCTGGGTAGAATTTCACCAACGTGGGGCTGCTATATTAGTGATATTACTATATTAGTGATATTACTGATGACATTACAATGATATTAAGAAAGGATCATACAACAAAGATGCAGAAGTGGATAAGTTCAGGGCTTTTTTTTGTGTGTGTGTGTGTGTGGTACGCAGGCCTCTCACTGTTGTGGCCTCTCCCGTTGTGGAGCACAGGCTCCAGATGCGCAGGCTCAGTGGCCATGGCTCACGGGCCCAGCCACTCCAAGGCATGTGGGATCCTCCCGGACCGGGGCATGAACCCGCGTCCCCTGCATCGGCAGGCAGACTCTCAACCACTGCGCCACCAAGGGAAGCCGTCAGGACATTTTTTGGAGGGCACAAAGAGGTAGGCACAAGGCAGTTTAGGACCCATGGATAGAACAGAGCAGAAGATCCAAAAGGGTATGTACTAGAGCCAGATTGTTGGGGACCTGAATGCATGACAAGGAGTTCACGGTTATTCTGAAAAACTGGTACTCAAAGACGGTAGAGCAGGGAAGTGATATGATTAGATTTAGGTTCCAGAGAGAAAGAACCATTGGCTCTTTATGGCACACACTGGAGCAGGTAGGAAAAGGAAGAGAGATGAGCTCAGGGGCTGGAGCAGTTATAATAATAGTACCTCTAAGAAACACTGGAGTTACGTTTGTAATTTATCTGGTGCTTGTATGTTTGTTATATTATTTAACATCAAGCTCCAAGTGAGCTAGAAGTGCACTAAAAGACGTGAAAAGTAGAGAATGGATTTGATGTCATGGAGGAGTGGAATAGACAGAGCTTGTCAATTATATGTGGGATACTAAGAAAAAAGGAAGCTGAGCATTCCTCCAGAGTTTCTGAACCAATAGCTTCAGAGAACAATTGTATCAGCTGGGGTCCTGGCAGGAGGCAGTTGGCACATTTAAACGAAACATCTGAAGAGTCAAATGAAGCGGCCTTTTACAAAGATCAGGGCAGGGGTAAGGGGAACCCACAGGGATAGCATTATTTGCTGGACTAGCAATGGGGGTTCTGAGGACATTACCATCCCTGGGCTTGTACAGGTGAGGGAGGGGATCAGCTACTGAATGAGTAGGTCTTCCGACCCAGACGGAAGCTATTGTCTTTAGCAGAGGAACAGAGCCAGCACAGGTTCACCCCGCAGGCAGGGAGGTGGGGAAATGAATATGTCAACCCCACTCTTGTCCTGCTGCTTCCCCATATCGATTGATACCAACACGAAGCCAGAGGGCAAGGGAGCCCATTGATGAGGCCATTAAAGGTCAGCTCCCCAGGGCTTGGTGTGATGTGAAGAAAGGTGAAGACAGTGGTTAGTGGATCTGGAGAGGCAAGTGAGAAGCCTCCATGTGATCATGCTAGTATTCATCTTATCCAAACTGTTAGTAAAAGATTATCGACCAAGACTGAGGGTGTTGTGAACCAACTAGCTGTTCCTTCCCCTTGACATGGATCGCCTCATCACCGCTGTCTATGTAGTGATGCCACAAGCTGAGAATTCCCTCATGCATCTGTCCTTTCTCCAAAAGAACTTTGTCATATGGTTGGTTGAAATCAACATAGTAGCGTGCACACTGCCCATGATGTTCCTAAAACCAAGTAACGATCAAAACATTCGATCTAATAGAATGTAACCTTCATGATGCTTTTGTAGTCTGCCTTTTTATTTCTGACTTTTTATACACTCATAAACGCCTGTTTAATTGTGCTGTTTAGTAGTGTTCTGAGGATCAAAATCAAACCTACCAGTTTACAGAAATGCACTTGAAATTAAGAGATAAGCAACTCAAAACAATCATGTATATATTTAGACTGCTGTAGAAAAACCTCATGGTAACCGCAAACCAAAAATCTGTGTCTTTTCATTTATTAGAGATAGAAACACACACACACACACACACACACACACATACACACACACACGAACACAAACACACACGGAAAGAGAACCTGTAAAAGTTAATGCTCAAATAAAGTAAACGGGCCCAGGATATCAATCTTTCAGGCTGTGTACTGACCCATTTATTACTCTGGCCTATTTAGAAGCCACTAAGTTTAATTAGTGCCACACAAAACTTCAGATCCTGTAAGCATTTCCTGCCATATCTTGCCCCTTTTCAATCTTGTACGAGAGAATTCCCACTCTACAATCACCACACCCTATAGAACTGGCAAATAAAAGTTTATTAGTACAAGTGGTGTATTTAACATTGCCTTGTCGTGTTTGTGGCTTTATCAGTTTCCCCATCTATATTATAGCATCTTTGTAAAAACAGCCCATGTCCTGGTTACTTCAGTTGGTGTTTAGTCAATGACTCTTGAGCGGATGAATGAAGAATGGAGGGACAGATGAAAGGATGGAAGAAGTGATCAAGTGGAGGAGGAAATGGTGAAAAACAATACCTGCTTTGTTGTTCTGCATATCCTTGGAGCTAACTTCCCTTTTTCATTTATAATAACTCTGTACACTTGCATCTGTCATTCACATCTTTTCATAGCTACTCTGTGGTAAATGAGATTTTCTTAGAGGCCATAAAACAGTTCAAATCTGCAATTTCATTAAGCATTCAACTTCCACTATAAAAGTTAATGACTAAGCAGATGAACATGGAGATGATTTTCTAAGAAGAAAGTGCATTGGCCCACACATCATAATTGCAAGGCTACTGTACAGCATAAGCAATTCAGATAAGCCAGCTGCTCGGAAAGAAACAAGGCTGCCTTCCTGGCAGTGTTTATCAGCCGAATTATGCTCACAATTCTCTTTCAATGCGTACTTGATTTTGATTGGGATATTCTGAATACATCATGTGGTAAAATCACATGGCCCTGAGCATCCTATCTTTTCAAAAGCACCATGCTTCTTGATTAGCCCAATTATATTTCTCCCTTTCCAACCCACAAATTTGTCTCCATTTCACAGATGGAGAAACTGAGGCAAAGTCAATTTAAGTCATATGACAAGTTGGTACCATAACTAGGATTACATCTGGTAAAAGAAGTGTGTGTTTATATTAAGCTGCTAATTAAATTTATATACAGTTATAATAGTTCTTGTGAAAGCATCTTGCAGCAGGTACTCACATAAATTGGTAGAAGTATAAATTGGTACAATCTTTCTGAAAAGCCACTTGTCAACATCTATTGAGAGCAGTGAAAATGTTCATATACATTGACAGTGTAATTAGACTCTAGGTATCCATACCAAGGTAAGAATCTGGGATGTGTTAAAGGATTTATGTACAAAGATAGTGTTAATAACAATGTCAGGCACATAGTAAGTGCTCCACATCATTTCATTTAGTTTGTGGTCCTCCCATAGGAGAGGGGTAGTGTCCTCCCCATCATGCAGATAATAGCTACTGAGGCTTAAGAGGAGATGAAATAATAAAAATAAAAAGATGAATAAGTCCATGGCCACCTGGATGGTAGAAAGAATTGGAATCCAATATTATTTATTGCACAAAATTTAGAAACTGAATAAATTCCCCAATTAAGAACAGACATAAAAAAAAAAACCAGACATGAGAAGGACTCTCCTGGTGGCTCAGTGGTTAATAATCCACCTGCCAATGCAGGGGACATGGGTTCGAGCCCTGGTCTGGGAAGATCCCACATGCCGCGGAGCAACTAATCACGTGCATCACCACAATTGAACCTGCGCTCTAGAGCCCGCGAACGAAAACTGCTGAGCCCGCATGCCACAACTACTGAAGCTCACGTGCCTAGAGCCCATGCTCCACAGCAAGAGAAGCCACCGCGATGAGAAGCCTGTGCACCACAATGAAGAGTAGCCCCGGTTCGCTGCAACTAGAGAAAGCACGCATGCAGCAACGAAGACCCAACATAGCCCAAAATAAATAAATAAATTTATTTAAAAAAAAAAGAATAGACATGAGAATGTTAGAGTTACATATGACAGAAAATTATACTTTAAATAACTTTAGTGGTATTTATTTGTGATTTATATCTAAAACAAATATTTATTAAGGACCAATCATTGGATGGGCATTTTCTGTATCCTGGAAATACACATATGAATCTGGAGCTTAGGCAAGAGGTCAGAACTAGAGATAAAATACACAGGATTCACCAACATGGTATATAAAGCCTGAGGCATTGAATACAGTGAAGTAGGGAGTGAGTGAGATTAAGAAGAGGTTCAAGAGTCGACCCCTGAGAACGTCAATGTAAAGAAGTTAGGGAGACGATAGAAACCAGAAAAGGAGACTTGGAAGCTGCAGCTGCTGAGGTGAGGGGTCAGAGTGGAGTCCAGGAAGTCAGGCAAAGAAAATATTTCAAGGAGAGAGTGTGACCAACCAGTCAAATGCTGTTGAGAAGTTGAGTAAAATATGAATTGAGGCTTGAGCTTGGTAATATAGAGGTCTCTGTTGACCTAATAATTGTTTCATTGAGAATGATGATTACAGAACCTGATTGGAGTGGCCTGGGGAGGAAAGACAAACTGAAAAATTGGAGAAAACAAATTTAAATACCTCTTTCTCTGAGTTTCATCATAAAAAACATCAGTGCATGGAGGGTAATGATAGGTCAAGGAAGAGTTTTTTGTTCATTTGTTTAAAAAAAGACATTGTGGTGTGTTTGTTAATAGGATTGCTGTAGGGAGGGAAAATTTGTACTTTTAGAAAGAGAAGTTAATTGCAAAAGTGATGTCCTTGGATAGGTGAGAGGAGATGGCCATAGCCTAGGGGTTGACCTTTGATTGGGTCCTGGACAGATAAGTTATTTTAACAGAAGGAAAGGCAGAACACATGCGTGCATATAGCTGGTAAATTTTATGATGGAAAAAGGATAAGTATTTCTTCTGATTGTTTCTATTTCCTTATGAGATAAGAAATAATGTAGTCAGCTTAGTATCTGCAGAGGGAAGTGGTGTTGGAGATTTGAGGAGCGATGTTAAAAAGTTTTTTGGAGACTTCCGGGTAAGATGGCGGAAGAGTAAGACGCGGAGATCACCTTCCTCCCCACGGATACACCAGAAATACAGCTACACGTGGAACAACTCCTACAGAACACCTACTGAACGCTGGCAGAAGACCCCAGACCTCCCAAAAGGCAAGAAACTCCCCACATACCTGGGTAGGGCAAAGCGGAGAGATCCCCACACAGAGGATCGGTGCCGAGCGGCACTCACCAGCCCGAGAGGCTTGTCTGCTCGCCCGCCGGGGCGCGCGGCGCTGGAAGCTGAGGCTCGGGCTTCGGTCATAGCGCAGGGAGAGGACTGGGGCTGGCGGCGAGAACTCAGCCTGAAGGGGGCTAATGTGCCACAGCTAGCCGGGAGGGAGTCCGGGAAAACTCTGGAGCTGCCGAAGAGGCAAGAGACTTTTTCTTCCCTCTTGGTTTCCTGGTGCGCGAGGAGAGGGGATTAAGAGCGCTGCTTAAAGGGGCTCCACAGACGGGCGCGAGTCGCGACTGAAAGCACGGAGCCCAGTGACGGGCGTGGGACACTGGGGCTGCTGCTGCCGCCGTCAAGAAGCCAGTGTGCGAGCGCAGGTCACTGCCCACACCGCCCTTCCGGGAGCCTGTGCAGCCCGCCACTGCCGGGGTCCCGGGATCCAGGGGCAGCTTCCCTGGGAGAACGCACGGCGCGCCTCGGGCTGGTGCAACGTCACGCCGACCTCTGCCGCTGCAGGCTCGCCCCGCACTCTGTGCCCCTCCCTTCCGCCCGGCCTGAGTGAGCCAGAGTCCCCGAAGAGGCTGCTCCTTTAACCCTGTCCTGTCTGAGCGAAGAACAGACGCCCTCCGGCGACCTACACGCAGAGGCGGGGCCAAATCCAAAGCTGAGACCCAGGAGCTGTGAGAACAAAGAAGAGAAAGGGAAACCTCTCCCAGCAGCCTCAGAAGCAGCGGATTAAAGCTCCACAATCAACTTAATGTACCCTGCATCTGTGGAATACATGAATAGACAACACATCATCCCAAATTGAGGAGCCCGGAGTCAGTGCTGTGCCTCTGAGGTGGGAGAGACAACTTCAGGACACTGGTCCACAAGAGACCTCCCAGCTCCACATAATATCAAACGGCGAAAATCTTCCAGAGATCTCCATCTGAACACCAGCACCCAGCTTCACTCAACGACCAGCAAGCTACAGTGCTGGACACCCTATGCCAAACAACTAGCAAGACAGGAACACAACGCCACCCATTAGCAGAGAGCTGGCCTAAAATCATAAAAAGTCCACAGACACCCCAGAACACACCACCAGACGTGGACCTGCCCACCAGAAAGACAAGATCCAGCCTCATCCACCAGAACACAGGCACTAGTCCCCTCCACCAGGAAGCCTACACAACCCACTAAACCAACCTTAGCCACTGGGGACAGACACCAAAAACAACGGGAACTACGAACCTGCAGCCTGCAAAAAGGAGACCCCAAACACAGTAACATAAGCAAAATGAGAAGACAGAAAAACACACAGCAGGAGAAGGAGCAAGATAAAAACCCACCAGACCTAACAAATGAAGAGGTAATAGGCAGTCTACCTGAAAAAGAATTCAGAATAATGATGGTAAAGATGATCCAAGATTCTATTTCCCAGATCCAAAATCTTGGAAACAGAATAGACAAAATGCAAGAAACAGTTAACAAGGACCTAGAAGAACTAAAGATGAATCAAGCATCGATTAAAAACACAATAAATGAAATAAAAAATACTCTAGATGGGATCAATAGCAGAATAACTGAGGCAGAAGAACGGATAAGTGAGGTGGAAGATAAAATAGTGGAAATAACTGCTGCAGAGCAAAATAAAGAAAAAAGAATGAAAAGAACAGAGGACAGTCTCAGAGACCTCTGGGACAACATTAAACGCACCAACATTCGAATTATAGGGGTTCCAGAAGAAGAAGAGAAAAAGAAAGGGACTGAGAAAATATTTGAAGAGATTATAGTTGAAAACTTCCCTAATATGGGAAAGGAAATAGTTAATCAAGTCCAGGAGGCACAGAGAGTCCCATACACAATAAATCCAAGGAGAAATACGCCAAGACACATATTAATCAAACTGTCAAAAATTAAACACAAAGAAATCATATTAAAAGCAGCAAGGGAAAAACAACAAATAACACACAAGGGAATCCCCATCAGGTTAACAGCTGATCTCTCAGCAGAAACTCTACAAGCCAGAAGGGAGTGGCAGGACATAATTAAAGTGATGAAGGAGAAAAACCTGCAACCAAGATTACTCTACCCAGCAAGGATCTCATTCAGATTTGATGGAGAAATTAAAACCTTCACAGACAAGCAAAAACTGAGAGAGTTCAGCACCACAAAACCAGCTTTACAACAAATGCTAAAGGAACTTCTCTAGGCAAGAAACACAACAGAAGTAAAAGACCTACAATAACAAACCCAAAACAATTAAGAAAATGGGAATAGGAACATACATATCGATAATTACCTTAAATGTAAATGGACTAAATGCTCCCACCAAAAGACACAGATTGGCTGAATGGATACAAAAACAAGACCCATATATATGCTGTCTACAAGAGACCCACTTCAGACCTAGAGACACATACAGACTGAAAGTAAGGGGATGGAAAAAGATATTCCATGCAAATGGAAATCAAAAGAAAGCTGGAGTAGCAATTCTCATATCAGACAAAATAGACTTTAAAATAAAGACTATTAGAAGAGACAAAGAAGGGCACTACATAATGATCAAGGGATCGATCCAAGAAGAAGATATAACAATTGTAAATATTTATGCACCCAACATAGGAGCACCTCAATACATAAGGCAAATACTAACAGCCATAAAAGGAGAAATCGACAGTAACACATTCATAGTAGGGGACTTTAACACCCCACTTTCACCAATGGACAGATCATCCAAAATGAAAATAAATAAGAAAACACAAGCTATAAATGATACATTAAACAAGATGGACTTAATTGATATTTATAGGACATTCCATCCAAAAACAACAGAATACACATTTTTCTCAAGTGCTCATGGAACATTCTCCAGGATAGATCATATCTTGGGTCACAAATCGAGCCTTGGTAAATTTAAGAAAATTGAAATTGTATCAAGTATCTTTTCCGACCACAATGCTATGAGACTAGATATCAATTACAGGAAAAGAGCTGTAAAAAATACAAACACATGGAGGCTAAACAATACACTACTTAATAACGAAGTGATCACTGAAGAAATCAAAGAGGAAATTAAAAAATACCTAGAAACAAATGACAATGGAGACACGACGACCCAAAACCTATGGGATGCAGCAAAAGCAGTTCTAAGAGGGAAGTTTATAGCAATACAATCCCACCTTAAGAAACGGGAAACATCTCGAATAAACAACCTAACCTTGCACCTAAAGCAATTAGAGAAAGAAGAACAAAAACATCCCAAAGTTAGCAGAAGGAAAGAAATCATAAAGATCAGATCAGAAATAAATGAAAAAGAAATGAAGGAAACGATAGCAAAGATCAATAAAACTAAAAGCTGGTTCTTTGAGAAGATAAACAAAATTGATAAACCATTAGCCAGACTCATCAAGAAAAAAAGGGAGAAGACTCAAATCAATAGAATTAGAAATGAAAAAGGAGAAGTAACAACTGACACTGCAGAAATACAAAAGATCATGAGAGATTACTACAAGCAACTCTATGCCAATAAAATGGACAACCTGGAAGAAATGGACAAATTCTTAGAAATGCACAACCTGCCAAGACTGAATCAGGAAGAAATAGAAAATATGAACAGACCAATCACAAGCACTGAAATTGAAACTGTGATAAAAAATCTTCCAACAAACAAAAGCCCAGGACCAGATGGCTTCACAGGCGAATTCTATCAAGCATTTAGAGAAGAGCTAACACCTATCCTTCTCAAACTCTTCCAAAATATAGCAGAGGGAGGAACACTCCCAAACTCATTCTACGAGGCCACCATCACCTTGATACCAAAACCAGACAAGGATGTCACAAAGAAAGAAAACTACAGGCCAATATCACTGATGAACATAGATGCAAAAATCCTCAACAAAATACTAGCAAACAGAATCCAACAGCACATTAAAAGGATCATACACCATGATCAAGTGGGGTTTATTCCAGGAATGCAAGGATTCTTCAATATACGCAAATCAATCAACGTGATACACCATATTAACAAATTGAAGGAGAAAAACCATATGATCATCTCAATAGATGCAGAGAAAGCTTTTGACAAAATTCAACACCCATTTATGATAAAAACCCTGCAGAAAGTAGGCATAGAGGGAACTTTCCTCAACATCATAAAGGCCATATATGACAAACCCACAGCCAGCATCGTCCTCAATGGTGAAAAACTGAAACCATTTCCACTAAGATAGGAACAAGACAAGGTTGCCCACTCTCACCACTCTTATTCAACCTAGTTTTGGAAGTTTTAGCCACAGCAATCAGAGAAGAAAAGGAAATAAAAGGAATCCAAATTGGAAAAGAAGAAGTAAAGCTGTCACTGTTTGCAGATGACATGATACTATACATAGAGAATCCTAAAGATGCTACCAGAAAACTACTAGAGTTAATCAATGAATTTGGTCAAGTTGCAGGATACAAAATTAATGCACAGAAATCTCTGGCATTCCTATATACTAATGATGAAAAATCTGAAAGTGAAATCAAGGAAACACTCCCATTTACCATTGCAGCAAAAAGAATAAAATATCTAGGAATAAACCCACCTAAGGAGACAAAAGACCTGTATGCAGAAAACTATAAGACACTGATGAAAGAAATTAAAGATGATACAAATAGATGGAGAGATGTATCATGTTCTTGGATTGGAAGAATCAACATTGTGAAAATGACTCTACTACCCAAAGCAATCTACAGATTCAATGCAATCCCTATCAAATTACCACTGGCATTTTTCACAGAACTAGAACAAAAAATTTCACAATTTGTATGGAAACACAAAAGACCCCGAATAGCCA
The DNA here is from genome assembly GCF_964341445.2 of Mesoplodon mirus. Lineage (NCBI taxonomy): Eukaryota > Metazoa > Chordata > Mammalia > Artiodactyla > Ziphiidae > Mesoplodon > Mesoplodon mirus. The sequence continues at coordinate 33,989,691 of NC_138989.1, forward strand.
AAGCAATCTTGAGAACGAAAAATGGAGCTGGAGGAATCAGGCTCCCTGACTTCAGACTATACTACAAAGCTACAGTAATCAAGACAGTATGGTACTGGCACAAAAACAGAAAGATAGATCAATGGAAAAGGATAGAAAGCCCAGAGATAAACCCACGGACATATGGTCACCTTATCTTTGATAAAGGAGGCAGGAATGTACAGTGGAGAAAGGACAGTCTCTTCAATAAGTGGTGCTGGGAAAACTGGATAGGGACATGTAAAAGTATGAGATTAGATCACTCCCTAACACCATACACAAAAATAAGCTCAAAATGGATTAAAGACCTAAATGTAAGGCCAGACACTATCAAACTCTTAGAGGAAAACATAGGCAGAACACTCTATGACATAAATCACAGCAAGATCCTTTTGGACCCACCTCCTAGAGAAATGGAAATAAAGACAAAAATAAACATATGGGACCTAATGAAACTTAAAAGCTTTTGCACAGCAAAGGAAACCATAAACAAGACCAAAAGACAACCCTCAGAATGGGAGAAAATATTTGCAAATGAAGCAACTGACAAAGGATTAATCTCCAAAATTTATAAGCAGCTCATGCAGCTCAATAACAAAAAAACAAACAACCCAATCCAAAAATGGGCAGAAGACCTAAATAGACATTTCTCCACAGAAGATATACAGACTGCCAACAAACACATGAAAGGATGCTCAACATCTTTACTCATTAGAGAAATGCAAATCAAAACTACAATGAGATATCATCTCACACCAGTCTGAATGGCCATCATCAAAAAATCTAGACACAATAAATGCTGGAGACGGTGTGGAAAAAAGGGAACACTCTTGCACTGCTGGTGGGAATGTGAATTGGTACAGCCGCTATGGAGAACGGTATGGAGGTTCCTTAAAAAACTACAAATAGAACTACCATATGACCCAGCAATCCCACTACTGGGCATATACCCTGAGAAAACCATAATTCAAAAAGAGACATGTACCAAAATGTTCATAGCAGCCCTATTTACAATAGCCCGGAGATGGAAACAACCTAAGTGTCCATCATCGGATGAATGGATAAAGAAGATGTGGCACATATATACAATGGAATATTACTCAGCCATAAAAAGAAATGAAATTGAGCTATTTGTAATGAGGTGGATAGACCTAGAGTCTGTCATACAGAGTGAAGTAAGTCAGAAAGAGAAAGACAAATACTGTATGCTAACACATATATATGGAATTTAAGAAAAAAAAATGTCATGAAGAGCATAGGGGTAAGACAGGAATAAAGACACAGACCTACTAGAGAATGGACTTGAGGATATGGGGAGGGGGAAGGGTAGGCTGTGACGAAGTGGGGGAGCGGCATGGACATATGTACACTACCAAATGTAAGGTAGATAGCTAGTGGGAGGCAGCCGCATAGCGCAGGGAGATCAGCTCGGTGCTTTGGTGCTTTGTGACCGCCTGGAGGGGTGGGATGGGGAGGGTGGGAGGGAGACGCAAAAGGGAGGGGATATGGAAACATATGTATATGTATAACTGATTAAATTTGTTATAAAGCAAAAAAAAAAAAGATGTAAAGAAACAAGCACTGTCGCACACTGTTGGAAATTTATAAAATGGTTCAACTTCTGTAAAGAGTACTGGCAAAATCTATCAAAATTAAAACACATATATCCATATATCCTTTGACTAGCCAATTCTTCTACAAATATGTGCTGCAGAAAAACTTCCATACTTGTATGGAAGATGCATCTGCAGTGATACTCACTGAAATACTGTTTTAAATAGTAATAAAATTGGAGACAACCTGTGTTTCATCACTAGGGGAACAGTCAAATAAGTCAGATTATTACTGAATAGTATGAAGTCACCAAAAGACTGAAGTATTGACCTATGTGTACTGAAGTGAAATTTGTCCAAACCATATTGTTAAAGGCAAAAAATTTACAGAACACTTAGAACTTGACTCTACTACGTAAAATGGTATAAGTTGTTATATGTGTAAATGCACAGAAAAAAAGATTGAAAGCAAACCCACAAAGCTATTAATGGTGGATGCCTTCAGGAAAGGGAGTGGTGGTGAGATTGAGGTGAAAGCAGATGTTCATGTTTATTCTATATTCTTCAATACAGTTTGAATCTTTTCCAGTGAGACTACAGTTATATATTACTCATGTAATATATTTGCATGATAAAATATTTAGGTGTCATAATGATTTGTTTTGAAAATTAAGTCCTTTAAAGAATAATCATTTTATATTTATATATAGGCATACCTTGTTTTATTGTGTTTTGGTTTATTGCCATTTTTTACAAATTGAAGACATCAAGCAAGTCTATCGGTGCTATTTTTCCAACAGCCTTTGCTCACCTCATGTCTCTGTGTCACATTTGGTAATTCTCATAATATTTCAAACTTTTTCATTATTATTATGTTTGTTATGGTGATCTGTGATCTGTGATGTTACTATTGTAATTATTTTGGGGTGCCACAAACCATGCTCATATATGATGGTGAACTTAATAAATGTTGTGTGTGTTCTGACTACTCTAAAAAAAAAAAAAGTTTTTTGGAGAGTGGTAATGTAGATTGACAATTGAAGAACAGATAGAATGGCCAGGCAGTATTTAAAGTCTACTTGGTCAATACAGAGGGGTGCAGGGCTAGAACTTATTGGCAAAAGCCTCAAAGGAGATGGCATTTTCTTTTCAGGAAACCAAGAGGGAAAATGGTCTAGATGTGACTCTGAAGCCCTGGAAATCCAGTACCATGTGGGATAGGGCAGAAAAAAAAAGTTCCTGCTTGAAAAGAATGCAGGAGAAGTAAAGTCCTCAGGGGTGAGCTCAGGTTGAGTTAAAGCAAGGAGGTTTGGAGAAGATGCAGAGAAGAGGAGGAGGAGGTGGAGGGTTTTGGTGATGACAGACTACAGGTTCCAGAGGTGACTGGAAAATGTTTCAAGTCGACTGGGAAAGTGTCCAGAAATGAGCATTGGTTATCTTGAGATGCCTGAGGGGCACAGGGCATGCTGTGGTATGCCCTGAGGGTTTCTCATAGAATGGTATTATTCTATTTGTAGTCTGTTTACTGGGCTGGGTCCCTAGTCAGTTGATTTTAGTGAGTTGGAGAGTGTAGATAGGAGAATGCAGTGATAATTTCACTAGAATTGTGTGAGGCCCTTCGAACCCTCCTTACTGTCACTCTTGCCAGTGTCTAGATGAAGAAAGGGTGGTGCGTTGATAAAGGAAATACGTATGAGGTAATATTAGCGATTCTTTTAATTCCATAGTAAATACAATAGCAGAAATCAAAATTGAATGATAAGAATGGATCGTGTAAAATGCAAATAAAAGCAATTTCTTTTACATGTGATATTGTGCTGATAATGCATGGTTCTTTAATTTTTTTTTCTACAGTGAACATGGATATATTTAGAGTCCATAAAATCATTTCTCAGTTTTTTTGTGTATAATTGTGCATCCACTTATTGTTTTGCCCTTCCAATTATGGACTCATATATTGGCCTAGGAGAAAACAATATAAACAAAAAATGAAGCAGAATGAAAGGGAATAGATTAATAGTAGCATAAAAGGGAATAAAGGGTTAAAAATATTCCATTGTATGGGTATGCCATAATTTGTTTATATACTCATCTGCTAAAAGACATTTGGATTATTTCCAATTCGGGGCTATTATAAATGAAACTGCTTGAACAATCATGTTCAAGTCTTTTGTGGACATATGCTTTTATTACTCTGGGTAAGTACCTAAGAATGGAATATCTGGGTCATTTGGTGAGAGTATGTTTAACTTTTTAGTGAACTGCCAGAGTCTTGAAAAATAGTTGTAATATATCCCAAATGACGGTGTGTGATTCTGTTACTTCACTGTCTCACCAACATTTGGTATTTGACTTTAGGCTTTCTATTGGATGTGTGGTGGTATCTTATTACGGTTTTAATTTGCATTTTCCTAATGACTAATGATGTTGAGTTTATCTTCATGTGCTTGTTTGCCATCTGTATCTCTTTGTTGATAAAATGTCTATTCTCATCTTTTGACCATTCTTGAGTTGTGTTTTTTTATATAGTCTAGACACGGTTCTTTGTTGGATGTTTCGCAAATATCTTCCCCCAATTTGTAGCTTGCCTTTTCATTTTCTTTCTTTTTTAAAAATTTTTATTTTATATTGGAGTATAGTTTATTAACACTATTGTGTTAGTTTCAGGTATACAGCAAAGTTATTCAGTTATACATAAACATGTATCTATTCTTTTTCAAATTCTTTCCCCATTTAGGTTATTACAGAATACTGAGCAGTGTTCCCTGTGTTCTACAGTAGGTCCTTGTTGGTTATCTATTTTAAATATAGCAGTGTGTACATGTTTTGACAGTGCTTTTAAAAAAATAAATTTTTTATACTTGGTGAGATACAACTTCCTAATTTATTTTTATTTTAGAATTTATGTTTCTTGTATCTTATCTAAGAAATTTTGCCAAACCTAGGGTCACTAGGATGTTTTTCTATGTTTTCTTCTAGAAATTTTATAGTTTTATCCCTTATCTTTCCATCTATGATTTATTTTGAATTAATATTTGTAGGTGCTGCTAGATGAGGGTCAAGGTTCATTTTTATCTTTTTATGACAATCCAGTTGTTCCAGCACTACTTGTTGAACAGATGATAATTTCTTTCTATTCAATTTCATCTGTATCTTGGTCAAAACTCAGTTGACTATATCTGTGTCAGTCTATTTCTGAACTATCTGTTCTGTTCCATTGATTTGTCTATCTTTATGTCAATACCCCAATGTCTTGATTACATTAGCTTTATAGTAAGTCTTATAATAATATAGGATAAGTCCTCTAACTTTATTCTCACATCTATGTTTTAGAATTATATTGTCAATTTCTACTAAAAAATGACTGTTGGGATTATGTTTTTCTTGGGATTTTGTTATATCTATAGGTCATTTTGGGGAGAAGTGACATCTTAAAAATATTGAATCTTCTGATCCATGAATATGGTATATCTCTCCATTTATTTAGGTCTTCTTTAATTTCTCTCAGTAGTGTTTTACAGTTTTCAGTGTACAGATATTTCACATCTTTTATCAGAGTAGTAGATTTGTCCCTAAGTATTTTATACTTTTGTTGCTACTATAAATGTCATTGTTTTAAAATATTCTCAGCCTTGTGTAAGTCCTGGAGCTTATTCTCTCTACTTCTTTTGGGTGGATGCTTCCTTGGTCTCAGGTAGTTTCCACATGGACATGTGCTGATCAGTGCTCAGCTGAGAACTCCTGGAGACTGTAGATCTCCAGAATTCTCTCTCTGTGTAACTCTCTTGTTTCTGGTAATCTTCTCTGTGATGTATAGTAGCCCTGGCTTCTCCACTCCCATCTGCTTTTCCTCAGAGAAGAGATCTCTGGGAGATCTCTGGGCTACCCCTGGGTTTTCCCTCCTTGAGCTACAACCTAGAATCTCTCTCCAGGCACCAAGCTGGAGCAATCTAATGTTCACCCTGTCTCCTTGCTCTGAGATCACTGCCCTGTGATGTCTGATATTCCATGCCTGAAAGCAGTATATTTTGTCTTTTGTTGTTGTTTCAGCTGAAAGGGTAAGTGCAGTCTCTCCGTTGTGTTCAGAAGTAGAACTCCTTTTTATCCACTTTTCAATACCTCATTTGAGCATCATGCCTCTATGTGAAGAATACAGATAACCACTGCTGTAGGCAAAAATAATGTCCCCCAATTATGATCATGCCCTGATTCTCAGAACGTGTAAATATTAATATTATTTTACATAGGAAAAGGGACTTTTCCTATGTAATTAAGGTGGGGAATCTTGAAAATGGAAGATTATTCTGGATAATTCAGGTGAGGTCAACCAAATCACAAATCCTTAAAACTGAAGGACTTTCCTAGTACAAAAATTAAAGAGATGGATGAGTAAGGAGTTGATATTTTGTTGTTGGCTCTGGCTTTGAAAATGGAATAAGAATCCAGGTAGCCTCTAGAATCTGGAAAAAACAGGGATATCAGTTCTCTAGAGACTACTGAAAAGAACCAGTCCACAACATTTTGACTTAGCCCAGCGAGACTAAGTAGTCAGGCTTCTGACCTACAGAACTGTAAGATGTTTAGTTTCTGCTGTGTTAAAGCTCTATGTTTGTGATCATTTTTTACAACAGCAAGAGAAAAAGAACACATCTGCAGAACATTTAAATTTTTAAATGGATAAACTTCAAAAATACTTATAATAAACAAGCTATATTTTTCTTTATAATCTGTAAGTTACACTGCTGCCATTTCAGTACCCATTTGTTAAAATATTCTCCAAAGTATTTTTCTGACAGAGGCTTCATAAACTCTAGTTCCATGGCTGATGTTTTGTAGATAATATTCTAGTCTTATTAGTTTCTCAGCCATTTGTCATTTATTTGCTAGTCACTACTCATCCTATCCTCTTGGTGACAACTTAAGTATATGACATATCATTCTGTCCCTTCCACTCTATCATCACGATAATAGTTTTCATTTAGCAGGTTAGCTTGTGTCAAAAAGATCGAGATGAATTTAGGAATCAAAATTTCAGGATTATAGTCCTCGTTTTGTTATTAATCACTTTGGGCAGTTTCACTCTGTTAAATAGAATTCATGTTGGTGTATCTTGGAGGCAACTGCATTTACTCTTGCTCAGAAGTCCCATAGGAGGTGGAAGGAAGTAGAGAAAGGATTCAAAATCCTTTTGTGGTTGAATTATTTTTTTCATTTTAAGAATGGATAATTAACAGAGGAGAGTATTTTACTTAGAGACTAAGAATTTTAATGTAAGTCAGCATACAAAGAAAGAATATACATGAATACTTTTTAAAATTTGAGGTAAATTTTACAAACAGCAAAAAGCCAGATTTAAGTGTACAATTTTTTGAGTTTTGTGTACACATGTGTAACTACCACTTGAATCAAGAAATAGAACAGCTTTATGCCCAAAGAAAATTCCCTTGTGCCCCTTAAAATCTAGCTTTACCTCTTTAGAGGCAAACATTATTCTGACTTTTATCACAATAATTTAGATTTACCCATTTTTGAACTTTATCTGTATATGGAATCATACAGTATGTATTCTTTTGTGTATAGCTTCTTTCACAGAACATAATTTTTTGAGATTCATCAACATTCATGATGTTACATGTTGTTACATGATTGTTACATGTATCGATAGTTTTTTCTTTTACTCTTATCCAATCAACTTTACTGAAGAACAATTTACATACTATGGGGAAATAAAGTTTCCCTGGTTTTCTCAATGCTCCTGTAAAAAACTTCAGTCTCCTGACACATGGAAATGTATATGATAGGAAGATAGAGAATGTTTGCTTTCCTTTCCCCTAGAAATATTTCACTCTTCTCACACCATGAGAAGAGTATGTAGCCATTTGTCTAACTAAATACTCTATGTGAAAGAACAGTACAACTTTTCTTATTTCCCTGATGTGGCCAAAATGTTACAGCTCAAAAGAGGCTCCAAAGCCCCCAAGGTTCAAGGAAGCTTGGAATGTCATCTCCTCAGGTGTTTACATGTCAACAGGGACAAAGTCCAAATGTTTGAGGCATTTCTAGGTCAAAAAATAAAAAATCCAAGACCCAGGGGGCTGTCTGGCTCCTAGAGAGGTTTTACTGACATTCCAAAAGGTTAAAGTAAGAACCTAAGATCCTTTCCATCCTGACTCCCAAGGAGCAAAGGTTTCTCTCCATCTCTTTGTCAGGAGAGAGGGAGGCAGGGCTTCTTTCCTGTGTATAAATGGCAAGAAGCCATTGTTCTCTGTCTCTGGTCTACAAGGTATAACCCATCAGTTGTATAGAAAGTTTAAGTAATTTGAAGATAAAGAATTCAAGCGTACATGCTTAGTAATTTAAGGACAACTTAATCATTTATTGTTTAAAAGAAATTGACAATTTCACTATGCAGAGAGTTTTCTGTTTCACCCCCAATTATTTTTCAACAGCAAACATTAGAAATATTGTTAATAATATGCTTACAGCGTCCAGCACTTACAAGGTTGGACACACACAATGCTGAGGTGCTGTCGATTGGTACAAGACTGATTAATTCAATAGACCCCTTGGCAACTAAATTTAGAAAATAATTTAAAATTTGTGTAACAAGTTACCCTGGGCGCATATGGCTGCACAGATAAGATACGTATCATCTCCTCTTATGTGTCTTCTCTCTGTGAAATAACTTGGTACTTTCCACAGCTGGAGTTCAAGTCTGTACATATGTTTCTAATAAACTATAAGGGCACAATTCATATAGTATATTGGTGACATCTCTTCAGAAAATGTTACCGGAAGGGCCCTTCCAGGGCCTGAGAGTGAGCTTTTGTCTAACGTCCGGAAATGAATTGTTTGAAGAGACACACACACTGACAAAGCAAAAGACTTTATTGGGGAGGGACGCCCGGGTGGAGAGCAGCGGATAAAGGGAACCCAGGAGACCTGCTCTACCACGAGCTCGCAGTCTCAGGTTTTATGGTAATGGGGTTAGTTTCCGGGTTGTCTCTGGCCAGTCATCTTGCTTGTGCCCATATTTGGTCTGACTCTGTCCTTCCTGGTGGCCCGTGTATCTCTCAGACAAGATGGATTCCAGCATAAGGGTTTGGGGAGGTTGGCAAGACATATTATGGGCTGGTGTCCCCTGCCTCCTTTTGGCCCCTCCTGGCGGTAGCTTGTCACTTCCATGTTACCTCCTGTTGTGAGATAACTCATACAAATGATTATTATCATGCCTGGGCAGGGCAGGAGGTTTTTATCAATGGTTCCCTAACAAAAAGAGAACACAAAGAAGAAAATCATGGTTCCTGAGACAATAATCTTTGTTTAAGAAGGTCGTTTTCAAGGCTGGGTGGCATCTGTGGTGATAATTCCAAATTCAGAGTAATGTCTGTGCTTGACCCTAATATCCCTAGAAAACCTCTGTGATCTATAAGAGAAAATTATTATAGAAATAAGATAATTATATCTCTAGAAGACCAAACAAAAATCTGAAAACTTTAAGCATTCTCACAATTCTCCGAAATGTTTGGGTGTGGAAAAAATAACCAAATATTAGTTAAGCCAATAAGGGAAGGAATTGAAGAATTCAGACTTATTTCTAGGAGTATTATTAAAAATGTGTTGTATGTCCAAAATGTTTATTGTGACATTTTCTATAATCGATAGCAATATTCTATAATGATTTAGTAAAACATAGTACATCAGATCCTTCCTTTATTTTCTCATGGCATCCTATGTATTCTTCTATTCTCCTATTTTCTTTTTTTTACCATATAATTATTTCTTACCATTCCCTCACTGACTGTGAGCCTCTGAGAATGACAGTATGTCACAAATACACATCATTAAAATCACTCCCTTAGATATTTTCTCAATTCATTTGCTCCTTTGTCATTACTATGTTATCCTAATTTGTCAAAACCACAACCCTAGTTAAAGCTAACTTTGAACCAACTTTGCACCTTCATTCATGCAGCTAAAAATGGCTGGAGAAAATAATCAGAAACATACTGACTGGCATCACTTTTCATGACCAACCACAGACGTCCAGTTTGACTTTCATCCTCCCAGCAATCAATCCCTGGCTCGTCCACTGGCTTGGATCACCATTTTCTACTTCTCTTTTTTCCCCAAACTTTCACCACCTTCTCCAACATCCCCACTTTTCACTGATCACTTTTCCTTCTACTTTTCTACAGTTATTAAGAAAAACTGAAGCAATCAAAGGAAATTTCCCCCACTCTCCCACCACAGCTACTCACCTTCCTGTCTGTCCCATACACTGTGCACTAAATTCTTTTTATTTATTTATTTGTTTGATTTTATTTTTTAAATTTTTAAACTTTTTATTTTATATTGGAGTATAGTTGATTAACAATGTTGTGTTAGTTTCAGGTGTACAGCAAAATGATTCAGTTATACGCATATCTATTCTTCTTCAAATTCTTTTCCCTTTTAGGTTATTACAGGATATTGGGCAGAGTTCCCTGTGCTATACAGTAGGTCCTTGTTGGTTATCTATTTTAAATATAGTAGTGTGTATATGTCAATCTCAACTGTCTTGTTTACCCCAGGACATCTTTCCAGCAAATCTCTCTCCTACATCATTAATTTTCCTCTTTCTACTGCACCATTCTCATTAGCATACACATATGTATTTTTTCATTGGAGTTAAAAAACAAACCAAATAACTTCTCTTGATCCTATTTCCACTCCCATTTCTACCCCACCTCTTTATTCACCATTTTTTCATATAGATGGAATGACTCTTTGCTTCGATGCTTCCATGATGCTTGGCACCATGTACTTCCTCCAAAGAAGTATTTGGGAAGAACTAATTGTGTAGTTGTATAAAATGATAGCTGTAAAGATGATATAGTATTTAAGAAAATTGGGGGCTTCCCTGGTGACGCAGTAGTTGAGAGTCTGCCTGCCGATGCAGGGGACACGGGTTTGTGCCCTGGTCCGGGAGGATCCCACATGCCGCGGAGTGGCTAGGCCCTTGAGCCTTGGCCGCTGAGCCTGCGCATCCGGAGCCTGTGCTCCGCAACGGGAGAGGCCACAACAGTGAGAGGCAAAGGTGTCCAGTAAAACTACAAATGAGGAAAGAACATTAACGTATCAGAAACATGAATAATTATAACTAGAGAAATACAAGGTGGAGTAAAAACAAAGACTGGAAATAAGAGAAAGTGCAGGCAGAGAGAACCTCCATCCAACAGACGAGGAGGTAAAATTATTGTACGAAGATGATAAGCAGTATGTCAGCCAATAAGTGGCAGGGTCAGAAACCTAAGTCGGTTTTCCAGACACTTAGCCTGGGCACTGAGTGATGCCATGCATCTCAAACTTAAATGTGTCCACATGTCTCCTGAGGTCCTTGTTAAAATGCAGATTCTGATTCCATAGGTGTGAGGTAGGGCTAGGGATTCTTGTTTCTGACAGCCTTGAAGGGCGAGGGATGCTGCTGGTGTGGGGCTCGTAGCAGCAGGGGATCTATTCTATATCCTTAATGTGGTCAAAACCAAAAATCAAAACATGTGTCTAGCAAATGATTTTCTTCTTTAGAATGCTCATCTATGGCTCTCAGGAAAAGACAAGACCCCGATTTGAACAGAGTTGTGATTCGACAGGTTTAATCTCAATGTCTTAACCCTCACTTTGTGTTTTCATTCACTTAGGGCCCAGCATGTTCCTGAGGGAACCAGTTCTGGGTTTGCTTTTTCCCTATTAAGGCTTAACTCTTAGGAAAAGTCAGAAATTATTTCACACTAATGAGTGAATGCCTGATAGCAACTTTTAATACTTTTCTTGGAGTATTTGAGTGTCATCAATACTCAAAGTTCCCTAGTTCTAGAACATCGTTTATCAGTCATTGGGAGAGGGGTGTCCATTCTGGGGTCCTGAGGGAGGCTCTCCATCCACAGGTGACCTTGAAGTCCTACCACAGCAGAAGTTTTTTATACGTTTAGCTTATATAAGTTCCCATATGTTCAAGGTTCTCTCCAGCTTTCTCTTTTACCCTTTTGCTTTTTGCCCCTCCTTGTGAAGGACTAACTTAGCAATCTTGGAGACTTGGGGGCTTTTCAAAGGCTAGATGAATCACATTCCTTTTCCTACTGTTGACTTGCTGAGATGTAAGAAGTATCTGTTGGGTTTGCCCTACCTTGGAAATCAAACACCTTAGAGTCTTGAACAGAAAGCAAAGGCTGAACCAGTTTAGAATCTGGGTAAGGCAAAGAGATTTGTGCAAGACCAATGCCTTGCAAAGGATTTTGTATCAAACAAGAATTTGGAGCAGAACTAGCACTCAGAACAGTGCAAAAAAGGCCTCCATTAAATGATGATTAGTTGAATGAATGAGAGATTTAATGAAGGGGTTATTCTGTAGCTGAGGAGAAAAGAGCTAAAGCATAGTGATTCCAAATAGTACTCTTCCATTTTTTTATTTGATGCAAATATTCCTTCCTACCTTCATTGTGTAAAGGCAGCCCCAACTCCTCCTGCTGATCGGGATCAATTATCCTCCCAAGATGGTGACTCCATTTCTTGCCTATTGGTCCATGGACAAGAGGAGTCTAATGACAGCCTTGGCTTGTGGTTCAATGGGAACATTCTGCGTCTTCTGCAAAGAGTGTTCTCCCCTTTGGTGACCAGGGCTCCAGCCTAAAGGTGCAGGGATGAGAAATGCAAAATCCCCCAGTGGGGTCATTAGGAGTAATGGAAAGTGGGCCCACTCCATCTGCCATCTCTTAATTTCCAGACTGATATATCCTTCCCATTGGGGACTCAGTGCCATCTAGAGGTCTCTGATTAAATGCATGTACTGCATCCTGAAGGATAGCACCCCATCCATTCACAGTGTTGCTTCTGAGCTTCATTTGTGCCTTTAGAAAGCCATTCTGGAATTCTATGAGGCTGGCTGCTTCTGGATAATATGCTGTGCAACGCAGTGGATCCCATGGTCATGGGCCCACTCCCTTACCTCCCTCACTGTAAAGTGGGTCCTCCGGTTGGATGCAATTCCATGCCTGTGGATAAGGAATTCAATAAGCGCCAGAGAGTGGTGCTGGCTGAGGCTCTGCAAACAGGAAATCCAAATAAATACCTAGAAAATACCTATTCCTATGAGGATGCACTGCTGGCCCTTCCAGGCTGGACGGGGTCTCAGGTAGTCTCCTTGCCACCATGTGCTGGTTGGTCTTCTCAAGGAAGAGAACCATAAGCGGGGCTGAGCCCTGGTCTCTGTTGCTGGCAGGCTTGGCATGTAGAAGTTCATGCTTTGAGCCCGGTATGCAGCCTTTATCTCTGCCACTGTGGATACTCCATTTGTATACCCATCATCATGGTGACAAAGTTCAGCTGATGTCAACTGGCTGAGTCATTTTGTTCCTACTTGGTTGTTCAACACCCCTTTTATTTTGAACAGTTTCTGATGGTGCATTGGATCTCCAAGTATCAGTATCAATTTAGACTCTGTGTCCAACCATCTTCATCATGTCTGAGTATTTTCCTCTCACCAAGTACGGTCAGCAAAGTAACAGCTATAAGTCCCTTTAGAAAAGATACAAAAACAAGGAATCATTTGAATTTATACTTGCCGCCGTTTTGCAAATTCCTTTCTTCTAGTGAGTGGCTTCCAGATATGAACAAGGGATTAGGATATTTCATTGGGGCCCCTGCCCTCAGCCTCTTGCTCCTTGATTCTGCCTTCTCTGGCTACAGACAGTAAGCAGAGAATCCATGTTGGCTGCCCCTGCATTTTGCCTCTAGGGATACCATATTCTATGAAATCTCTCTATGAACTGCTGACTTTGTGTGAGTCAGTGCACACTGACTGCCCCTCTGACTTTTCCAGTTGTTCCAGGAGCGTCAGCTACCTGGCTTCTGGTGGTTGAGCATCCCCACGTGGTCCTCACTGCCTCAAACCCTGTCAGTCCCATGGGTGTTCATTAACCCAGCCCTGGGACAGCACCTCTTGCTACCTTTGCCTCAAGGAGACCCCCCCACTGCCATTCCTGGTGATGCTTGTGCCCTCTCACCCACTGCCTTCATCAAGCCCCCTCAACATCCATCCCTAGTGAATCATGGCCACGTGCAATTCATTTTTGCAGTCCTTGCAATAGATAATCTCTTTCCTGCTTTATCAGGCCCAGCGTATTCTCAGCTGGGTGATGCTGGGATTTAACTCTCGTTATATCAGCCTGGTATCCAGGAGAGGAGGTGGGAGCACCTCTTGAGGGAGGTACGTACCTTGTTGGGGAGAGGGCTCAGCAACACCTCCCAGCATAGAGGAAGTGCTGGCTTTTACTGGGGATGGTGGTCACATCTCTAAGCTCCGAGGGTTAGGGTCTACACAGCCAGCTTTGCTGGAACATCCATCCAGCTGTCCTATCTTATGCTTCAGGGTCCCAGGTTTTCTCACCCAGGTCTGCAAACTGTCTTGGCTGAGTGTTCAACTTCTCTGGAGTTCTGTGTCTCTAGCAAGTAATCCTGCCCCACAGCTGAGTCAGACCTCTGACTACAGGTGATAAAGGCCTCTTTGAAAGTGACCAAAAAGGTCTTTGGCTCTCACTGTTTTGAGCTTTTTAATTACCATTGATTTTTATTTTTATTTTTTGAAGTATAGTTGATTTACAGTGTCACATTAGTTTCAGGTGTACAGCACAGTGATTCAGTTATACATATATATACACATTCTTTTTCAGATTCTTTTCCCTTATAGGTTATTACAAAATATTGAGTATAGTTCCCTGTGCTACTTTTAACTGTTTGTTCATGGCCCTCAGTTTCTCATTATACTTCTCTGGGGGCTCAGTGCAACTTAGCAATAACCAGCCAGCTCTGCCGACCTTGTAGCAATACTCCCTCATGTCTTTCCGATGCCTGGATGGCTGCCCTTGGAGGGGCATCCCCTCTGCCAGGATGCCTTTCCAGGTCACCAACAAAGAACTCTGCAGCAGCTAGGCCACCACTTCCCCCAGAGTCTGTGTGTGGCACACACCACTCATGGTGGCATCCTCCTCGTCCACTGGGTGGTCAGTGAGACAGCCTGGCCCCAGCTGTTCTTCTGTCCCTGTTTCCTTGGACCAACCCTGGCACCACCTGTGTTAGTTGGAATCCTCTGAACAGCAGACACTAGGATGGGATCAGACATGCAGGGCAGTTATGAAAGGAATGTCCAGGAAGGATCACGGGAAAAATCAGGAAAGGGCAGGGAGAGGCTTGGCTTGACACATGTGAAAGGCAACAGAAGCAGGGGATGGTAAAGGATGGGGTAGAAAGAGAAGCAAACCACAGAGCAATGCTAGGAAAGATTCCGCCTGGCTAAAGCAGGATCCTCATGGCAAAGGTGACTTAGAGAAGTCCCCTGTCTAGAGGCATGGCTATGCACTTGTCCCCCCACTGCCCAATCATTGGCTGGAAGCAGTCCCGGGGGAATGTGAGGCTTGGCATTCACATGGTGGGGTCCAGGGGCATGGGGGCCAGTAGTGGTGGTCAACTGTGCTCCCCATTGCCACCATCAAGGACTGTAATTGCTTCCTGACTAATAGTGAACACTTCTTGAGCATTTTTTGTATACCAGGAAGCATGTAAGTAAGACCTTTTAAATGCATCTTTCCCTTTCATCTTCGCAACAAGTATAATGATTATTCCTATGTTTCAGAATTGAACTAAGGCTTAGAGAGGTTAATTTGTCAAAGGTCATAAGGAGTTGATCCCCTTCCCAAGAATCCTATATGACTTCCCATTAAAGCAATTTTGTTTGTATTGAAAAAACACATATTTTGATTCTGAAAGTTCACCCAGTTTGGGAATATAATGGTAAATCAGGCAGCAAGGACCCTACCCTCACAGAATTTAAATCTAATAGGGGTTAGATTTGTTAGAAATTGATGTGCAGATATGCAATTATAATATGGCTTGTCAACTGCGTGGAAAGGCCATTATGATGTCATGTAAAGCTTCCTGGGGGACGTGATATTTAAACTGTGACTGGAGGATGGGAAGCATTTAGCCAGGTAACAGAAGGTGGGCAAAAGAGATCACCAAGTGGAGGAAACATTGTATGCAAATACCTAAGAACCAAAGAAAGCATGGAACCTGCAAGATAGCTCGTGATAGAGAGCATCAGAGCATGTGGAAAAGGACTCTCAACTGTTAGGAAGTTTAGACTGTGTTCTCTACGGATGTGCAAAGAAGCAGTGACACACAGAAAAGACAGGGTCCCATATCCTCAAAAAGTGTGTATTAAATAGCATGAAAGTTGCCTTGTAGATGAGAAACAGAACATTCTTCTAAAAAATTATGGAATTGCATAGCATCCCATTGAATTGACTTAAGGTATTTAAAAACCTTCCTATTTGATTAATACAAGAGTTTCCTGGTTGAACTCTCTCCCTTCCATCCGCCTCCACATCTTGCACCAAGGCTACCTTCTCTGAGCGATCACATCAGTTATTTCACCCTTAAACCTAGGGTAATGGTTTCCCATTGATTCTCACAGATAATCAGCTTTGCGTCCTGACCTTCAAGATACTTCAGAGGATAGGGGACTTCTGGTTATAGCAGCAGGAAGAGTTCCTTTGTATAAACCTGGTCGGAATTGTCAAAAAGAACGATTTCAGGGCACTGGAAATCGACCCAGGAAAGAAAACAAATTGAAGCATTTATTCTTAAACAAGTGCTGGACATTCGGGTAAGACCATGTTACTTTCTTGGCAAGGGCACTGTCTCCCACCTCACTTCTTTTAGGCAGGAAGGATGGGCTGCTCACAAAATCAGCAGCTTGGCTGCCAGGAGGGGTACAATCTGTTGGAGTTAAAGGCAAAACCCTGTGGGTTTTCAGGGTAAAAGTGGCAGACGTTCACCTAAATGGGAAAGAAGCCAATCACCAACTGGGCGTTGATAAACCAAACAGAGTATCTGCGTTCAGTGGAACGGCACTCGGTGAGAGAAGGGAAGGAACCGCTGACCCGTGCAGTAACTTGGAAAACCTAAAACATATTGTGTGATGTGGAAGAAGCAGTCACAAAAGAACGTCGTATATGACGTGATTCTATTTATGTGAAATATCCAGAAAAGTCAAAACGACAGAGACAGAAAACTCCGTTGCCTGGGGTGAGGTTAAAGGACTGAGAGCCAAACAGGCACGAGGGAACATGTTGGGGACAGAAGTGTCGTAAAACTGGACATGGAAGTATTCACCTGACAGTATAACTAAACCAAGACTCACCAAACTGTACACTTAAATTAGGGTACATTTTATAATACGTAAATTACACCTCAATAGAGGTGGTAAAGTTCTCCAAAATCTTGTTCCGTTGCAAACATATTTCCTGATACCGTCCACACTCACCGTGCAACAGAGCCGAGGTCCAAGTTGGTCCTCACTGGATGTCCGCTCCTCTCCTGAGGCTGCAGACACACACCCTTCGGGCAGGGCTGCCCAGCTGGGGTGGGGGGTGGGGGGCGGGGCGTGGGCGGGGCTGCCGTTCGGCACTGAGCTGAGCGCAGGTAATAGGTGATAGCTGATAACTGCCACTTTGGCTGCAAGAAGCCCCATTTGCCCCAGGGGCCGGAAGAGACATTATTATTTCTTACTTTTCCCCCTCCTGAAAACTTTAGGGAACACGACCTACGTCCCATTTTCACTAAGCTCTCCCTGACTATTCTAGTTCATAGTGATGTACAGTCTGATAATTAGTTCTCCAATCATTTAATTCAATAATCTTTCAGCAGATTTTGTTGAAAGCCTACCATGTGTTGGATCCTCTGAAGCAGCTAGAGAAAGGCAAAGTTCTCACTTCCATGGAACCGATATTCTAGCAATTACATATGGTACTGTACCTATGTAATTAAATCCATGTTCATTTTGTTGCCTTTGTGATAGTATAATTTGTTCTCTGAGGGTAGAGAATCTCTTATGCCTCTTGGCATAATCTCTAACACCATCCTTAACACAGTTTAGACCATTTAGTCAAATGAAGGTGTTGTCTCTCTCAGGGATATTTGCATTTGAAGTCTTAATTTTATGTATAGCAAGAAAGACCTGGGAAGAGCAATTGAGGAATTTTTAACTAGGGAGTGGGTGGAGATTTACTGGTACCAAGTAAGTGAGAAGGGGTGATTCTCTCTCCATAATTCTGAGATTAAAACTCAATGAGTTTCAGCTCTGCCTAGATCTACTCCAAGTTCCATCTACTTGGAAATTTCTAGATCTACTTTACTCTTCTATCTATACCTGTAACTTGGAAGTATGTTAAAGGTTTCACTGATTGTGGTAGGTAAAGCTAGCTTTAATATACCTTTCTGAGATTCAGTAGCTTAAAAGTTTATTTCTTATTCATGTCAAGTCCAATGCATGCTTGGCAGGTGGTCTACCTCATGGTCATTTTGGGGGCAGGTTTTTAGGTTCCTTCCCTTCAGCTGGCAGAGAAGAAGAGATTCCAGAGGGAAGATACACCCTCTCCTGAACCACTTCTATCTGGAATTTATGTGTATCCTTCCACTTCTGTTCTATTGGCTAGAACTCAGTCACATGGCCACATCTAAATAGCTTTGCTTTGTGCTGAGGAGGAACAGGAAACAGGTTTTATTGAACATGTAGCCATCTCAGCCTCAGAATTTGTACCCTGTTGTTCCAGAATAGCTCAGTAACCTTGGATATTTCTGACAAATGCTTATGAATAATTCACTTTGACACAGTGGAGAAATGCCATATGCTGGCTCTATTTGTGCTAACTTCAATTTTCATTTGGGTTACTTGCGTTTTTATAGTAAAAATAATAACTCACATTGTTTCACATGACATTAAATAAAAATTGCATTTTACAGATAATTAGTATTGTCTGATGCCCATTTTGTAAAATGGGAGTGTGTGCACAAAGACAGTCTGGAGGGGAAAATATCAAAATGTGAATAGTGGTTATCTCTTTGGAAAAAGAAATACTTTCCCCTCTGTTTTCTATTTTCCTGTATTTTCTGAAAAGTTTTAGAATAAGCATATTTAATTTTACAATCAGACAAATAAAACCATTCTATTTAAAATAATGGCAATCAACTTATAGATGGCGTAGCTGATAGTATGGGATGCTTCCACATGCTTTATATTATTGCTCCTGGGGGTCAATAAGGCAGGCATTAGCTGTATTATGCCCATTTTCCAGATGAAGGAACTTAAACAGGTGGTGCAATTAACTTGCCCAAGGGCACACAGCTAAAAGTAGACAATCTGGGACTTAATTCAGATCATGTCCTTTCAAATTCTGTGTTTTATTCATAGTGTCAAATTAGTTTCAGGAGCCCAGCAGTAAAATATTATGCTGTTGAATGTTTGGGTTCCCAGTTATTAAAAAAAGAAAAACACACAGAAACATGGTTGGAAGATTCTTCTAGAGCAACTCTTAGAAAAACATCAGAGAAGTTTCCCTGTGACTTTCTCAATGACATGATACAGAATTAGGGGAAGGGAAGTGCTGAGTGCTTTTAGGTGTTTTTAGGGGAAGGCTTTTGACAGAGAAATTATAGTGCATGGTCACCTTTGTGACCTCTATCCACGTGGACAGAATTTGTTTTCTTGGCCCTTGGCAGCTCTTTTTATAACAAGGACTGGAAAAGTTTCCAGGCCATCTTGTCTGTGCCACATCTGATCCAGATGGCTTTGCACACTCCAATTTTAGTTACTATTTTGTTTTCACCTCTCAAGGTAAAAAAGAACAGCCTGTAACATTGCTGTGGAGAAATTTCTGGAGCACACACTGCATGGTGAGTGCACAGGAAAGGCCAGGTTGCCACCGCTCTGGTGTTCTAATTAGCCTCTTGTCATTGTCACAGCCATCAGAGTCCTCAGCCTGCTGGGGTTTGGGCAGTGGTCTGTTTCAGGGGCATCTGGCGGGAACCAGAGAAGATGATTGGCATGCAGACTCTTTTTTTTTTTAACATCTTTATTGGAGTACAGTTGCTTTACAATGGTGTGTTAGTTTCTGATGTATAACAAAGTGAATCAGCTGTACATATACCTGTATGCCCATATCTCCTCCCTCTTGCGTCTCCCTCCCACCACCCCCATCCCACCCCTCTAGGTGGACACAAGGCACCGAGCTGATCTCCTTGTGCTACATGGCTGCTTCCCACTAGCTATCTATTTTACATTTGGTAGTGTATATACGTCCATGCCACGCTCTCACTTCGTCCTAGCTTACCCTTCCCCCTCCCTGTGTCCTCAAGTCCATTCTCTATGTCTACGTCTTTATTCCTGTCCTGCCCCTAGGTTCATTAGAACATTTTTTTTTTAGATTCCATATATATGTGTTAGCATACGGTATTTGTTTTTCTCTTTCTGACTTACTTTACTCTGTATGACAGTCTCCAGGTCCATCCACCTCACTACAAATAACTCAATTTCATTTATTTTTATGGCTGAGTAATATTCCATTGTATATATGTGCCACATCTTCTTTATCCATTCCTCTGTCAATGGACACTTAGGTTGCTTCCATGTCCTGGTTGTTGTAAATAGAGCTGCAGTGAACATTGTGGTACATGACTCTTTTTGAATTATGGTTTTCTCAGGGTATATGCTCAGTAGTGGGATTGCTGGGTCATATGGTAGACTCTTTTTTTTTTTTTTTTTTTTTTTTTGCGGTATGCGGGCCTCTCACTGTTGTGGCCTCTCCCGTTGCGGAGCACAGGCTCCGGACGCGCAGGCTCAGCGGCCGTGGCTCACGGGCCCAGCCGCTCCGCGGCATATGGGATCCTCCCAGACCAGGGCACGAACCCGTATCTCCTGCATCGGCAGGCAGACTCTCAACCACTGCGCCACCAGGGAGGCCCCATATGGTAGACTGTTAAAGATGTGTCACGAGGCTGGAAGTCTCATTCAGAAAGCTTGTTCAAGACTCAACAGACATAGAGAACAGACTTGTGGTTGCCGAGGAGGAGGGGGCTGGGGGAGGGAAGGATTGGGAGTTGGGGGACTAACAGTTGCACACTAGTATATATAGGATGGATAAACCACAAGGTCCTACTGTAGAGCACAGGGAACTATATTCAGTGTCCTATGATAAACGACAATGGAAAAGAATATTAAAAAGAATGTACATATATGTATAACTGAACCACTTTGCTGTACAGCAGAAACTAACACAACATTGTAAATCGACTATACTTCAATAAAATCAGTTTTTAAAAAAATGAAAGAAAGCTTGTTCACATGCTGAAGGGCAGAGAGAAAGAGAGAACCACTTCCTAAGAACCAGCGTTTGGACTGGGCTGGAAACTAGTCATTATGTGACCCCAAGGGCATGTTCAAGTTGAAGCTAATGACAGGTAAGGTTAGAGCCAAATAAGCTAATCCAAAGGCATTACAGCTTTTTTTTTTTTTTTTTTTTTTTTGCTGTATGCGGGCCTCTCACTGCTGTGGCCTCTCCCGTTGCGGAGCACAGGCTCCGGACGCGCAGGCTCAGCGGCCATGGCTCACGGGCCCAGTCGCTCCGCGGCATGTGGGATCTTCCCGGACCGGGGCACGAACCCGTGTCCCCTGCATCGGCAGGCGGTCTCTCAACCACTGCGCCACCAAGGAAGCCCAGCATTACAGCTTCTGTCACCTGCCCCAAACTGCCAGCTCCTCCCACTCTCTCCCCCTTTAACCTTCCTCTTATCACTATTGCATATGCTGTTCTCTCTTCAGTCTTTCCAACAGAGCAAGTTTTAAAGAACCATGGTGGTCCTGGCGGTGCAATGTTATTTTAGGTGGCAGAATCATTTCGGTCATGACAGGGTTTTCTCTACTGTTTTAGCAGAGCCTCCTAGAGCCTGGGCATAATGCACCAAAACCGAGGAAATGAGACCTTGCGTTTCACTTGCTCAAATGCTGTGATGGAGCAGACAGTTAAGGGGTAAATTCTCTGGTCATAGGGTAAGTGTCTGAATGTCACAAAGAGCAAGCAGGACCTATGTCATCTTCTCCAGATGAGATCCAATATTTCTGACCCTATTCCTGAAATGTAGCTTGAAAATTGAAGATGCTCCAAAAAATGTCTCCTGGCTAATGAATTGTGGAAAACTTGCAAGAGTCACAATAGGAAATGATTCTCCAAGGAGGGATGGAGTGAAACATATACATATAAGCCAAGAATGTTTCAAACTCTGTCACACTAGCCTCTTGCAGTGTGACCTAATTTGTTTCCTTCATCATTTGCAGATCTGTCAGGAAGTCAGAATTCAAGGGAGAGAGAAACCATGATGGGCTTTAATTTCTAGAAAAGAAATTTCAGGCAGATGTGCACACCAGATATTATGGAACAGAGGCCGTTTCCAAGCATATTTATGTGAGACTGTTAAGTTTTATTATTACAAACACTGTTTATGGAGCGAAGATGATGTGACCTGAGTGTGAAGGAAAAGGCACATGGGGGGAGAGTGAGAGCTGGTTCTGGGGGCGGGGGGCAGGTGTGCAACTTGCACGTGAGGAAATGGTAATGAAACAGTGTCCTTAATCCTGTTTTTGAGGATGCATAGAGAAAAATCTGAGTTTTCCTAATCCAGTTCCACTCCTGGCAGTTAGTCAGCGTTTGTAAGGCGAGGGCAGCACAGGGAACTCTACTCAATATTCCGTATTAACCTAAATGGGAAAAGAATTTGAAAAAGGATAGATACATGTACATATATAACTGAGTCACTTTGCTGTACACTTGAAATTAACACATTGTTAATCAACTGTACTCCAGTATAAAATAAAATTTTTTAAAATTTTATTTTATTTAGTTTTGGCTGCGTTGGGGCTTCGCTGCTGCCGGCGGGCTTTCTCTAGTTGCAGCGAGCAGGGGCCACTCTTCGTTGCAGTGCGCGGCTTCTCATTGCTGTGACCTCTCCTGTTGCGGAGCTCGGGCTCTAGGCGCACAGGCTTCAGTAGTTGTGGAACACCGGCTTGTTGCTCTGCGGCATGTGGGATTCTCCTGGACCAGGGCTTGAACCTGTGTCCCCTGCATTGGCAGGCAGATTCTTAACAACTGCGCCACCGGGGAAGCCCCTAAAATAAAAAATTTTTAAAAACCAAATAATTATGGAAGAACTACTATTAGGATGTGAAATAGAGCTAATTAAATGTTGCTTTATAAAATATTCTGAAAACATAAAAAGAAAAAAAAGAGCAAGTCAGAAATGCAGAGACAATGGATTTCTAACACATGCTCCCTAAAGAAGCATATTTAGATACCAAAATTCTTGGGATTGCCTCAGTGTTTGGCTGGTCTTATCACAGATGGGCCTATGTGACCTTACTTGAGAGCCTGTCGGTCTCACTCAGGAAGACCTCGTTTTATTTTTTTCCTGTTGATTTTCATGTTGTATGAATTGTCATCATTCAGGGTCATTACCAAGCACTAGCACATGTGTTTAGCCTATACGGTTAAGAGCACTTGGCCTACCGAGTATTCACTCATCTGCTACTACCCTCCTGCTATCCAGCTGGGATCATGGCCCTGTGCTGGGAGGGATGGAGGGGAAAAGAAACTTCATGGAATTTTCCTGGGTGTCAGCAGGGTGCTGTGTAAGAAGTAAGACAGCATGAAGACCTTGCCTACTTAAGGGAGAAAGGAGATAGGAAGCTGGGAAAGGGGCAGAGGAATTCTGGATTGAGATAAAAAATTAAATGTACCTATTTCCTAGGAGCCTTGAGCTGCAGGAATCCATAAAATTAAGCTCCTCTTTTTATTCTGTTTCTTAAATAATTAGTGTTTCCTAATCATGCCTTAAGCTCTCCAGGCTGGCTTTGTTTTCTTGACCTCGAGTTGACCTCACCAATTTCCCTGTGCAACTTTTGTTTTACTCACCCTTGCATTCAGGTAATTCATGAACACCCATTGGCCCTCGACTCATTACACTTTCACCTTTGTGATAACCTTCTTTGTAGATTGCCACGTCTTCTGTTTGTTTCCTTAGGAATAGTTTACTATCTGGATGTCACTATTTCCATGTCAGTTGGGAACATCGTTAGCACTTGAAGACGTGTAAAGCTTTTTGAATTGAGAATCTCAACTTTTTCGCCCTGTCTAGACTGTTTCCTGCTATCTCCACTTTATTCTTTTCCTCAGTTCAGGGGCATTTACTATAGCTCTTGGGATCCCCCTAAATACTTCACTAATTTCTCCTGTACATCTGATCTTTAAGGCTTTCTTTGCTTCTCTGTGCTTCAATTTAATTCTCCTGAAAGGGTTCTCCTTACAAACTCTTTCCCAAGGCAGCAGGCAGAGCTGGGTAGCTTCTCAAAGGGACCCTTTCTGCTGCCTTGGAAAGCTGAATCAGGCCCTTCCAACCCCCAGGCTCATCTATGAGGCTCTTCAGTATCAGCTTGTGTGTATTACATGTATCTGACACTGTTCTCAGTATTTTACATGCATTCAAGCCAGATGACAACCCCGTGAAATAGGTATAATTACAGTTACTACTTCCATTTTCTAGACGAGGAAACTGAGGCCCAAAGAGAATAATTCCCCAAATCATAGAGCTCAGAGGTAGAAGGGTTGGGATATGAATGCAGAAGATTTGGCTCTTATACTAAAACTTTTAACTGCTACATGTTTAGGTTAATACATTTTAATCTTCTGTTTTTGTTTGTTGTCCCCAAAGTAGATCTCAGTTTGCATTTCATGTTGATCTGATCCTGCTACTTCATGAAAGCTTACTTTGACTTACTACAGAAACAGTACAAAAACAGAACAGTTTGCAAAGAGCAGAAGACAGAGGAAATATCAGGAAATGAAACGAAAGAATTACTGATTTTATGGGAGATTTGAATGCTTAGACGTTAAACTAGAACTATATAAAAAGGAGATGGTCTTGGTTGTAACTACTTATAAAAGTACTAGAAAAGGGAGAGATAGAGTGTTACCAGATCAGTGATCAAATCACAAAGAAATCTAACAGGAAGATGGGCAGTAACTCAGAGCCACCTGAAATGTACTCCATTAGTTCATTCACTTAACAAATACTCTGTGCCAGGGGGAAACCAGACTGGGGCAAAGCAGTGAGCAAAATGGGCCAAAATCCCTACCTTTAGTGAATTTACATTCTAGTGGAATACAGATAAGATAAATAAGGTAAATCAGTATAACACAGTGTATGTCTAATGGCAATACATGACATGGAGATAGAAAGAAATAGGGAATGATAGGGGTTGTGACTTAAAGAGGAGGTGAGAGAAGCCTCCCTGGGAAGGTGACATAGAGGGAAGACCTAAAGGGAGTGAGAAAGAGACACATGGATAACCAGTGGAAGATTGTCTCACGCAGGTGGACCCTCAAGTTCAAAAGCCTTGCAGGAGGAAGCTGCCATCATGTTTGATGAATAACAAGGAGCTGGTGTGGCTGAAGCAGAGAAAGCAAGGGGCAAGTAATGAGGTCTGGGTATTGTGAAACCTTCAGGCCATGATTAGGACTTGGATGGAAAATGACTCTTCCAGAAGCATGCCAGATACGAGAATGTATTGAGAGGTGCCTCTTTAAAGATGCAGAGAGGCTTCCCTGGTGGCGCAGTGGTTAAGAATCCGCCTGCCAATGCAGGGGACACGGGTTCGAGCACTGGTCCGGGAAGATTCCACATGCCGCAGAGCAACAGCCAGTGCACCACAGCTTCTGAGCCTGCGCTCTAGAGCCCGCGAGCCACAACTACTGAGCCCAAGTGCCACAACTACTGAAGCCCGCGCGCCTAGAGCCCGTGCTCCACAAGAGAAGCCACCGCAATGAGAAGTCTGCGCACCACAAGGAAGAGTAGCCCCTGCTCACCGCAACAAGAGAAGAAAGCCCGCGCACAGAAACAAAGACCCGACGCAGCCAAAAAAATAATAAATAAATAAATAAATAAATAAAGATGCAGAGAGTACATAATAAAAGCCACTGTGGGAGCCATCCTCTAAAAAATGGGATAGCTATGGACAGATTGGGAAAATCAAAACAGAGCACTTCAACCCTTATTAAGGCAGCAGCTTCCTGTGTGTCAGTGAATTTTATCAGCTTGAACTAGCAACTAACAACTCTAAAAGCGAAATAGAATGTAAAAAGCAACTGTGTGAGGCAATGGTGAATGGTCAAAAGAAGGAAGAAACTGGAGGGGAATCCACCATTAAATCAGTCATTACACAGATTCTTATTTATATACCCCTCTCCCCCACTGGGCATTTCCCAGTTCTCAGGGAGCATTGCAGATAGAGTTCAAGCAGAAAACCACAGTCCTAATCACCTGAGGAGTCAGAGGATGGAGTTTGAGGCTTCCAGAGTGGCTGGAAATTGATTGGGGGGAGGAGAGGAGTGATTCTAGGAAGGAGAGAACCACAGGGGAAGCTTCTATATCTGTATGTAAACGCCCTTAAATCCTTGCTGACTCGATCTGGATAAGGTTAAGATTACGAGGATCCCAGGGGAGGAAACAGCTGGAGAGTTAAAAGAGCTGAGCAGGTATTTCAGCAACTGCCCACTACAGGGGTATAGGGATATCTGAATCTCAGCAAGATAGAGAGACTTAGAAAATACCTTGGAATTTACACCAAAACCCCAAAAGGACCATGGGAGTAAAGACCATATCCTGGGGTTAAAAGATTGACCCTAGGACAAAGGGCAAAAAGGAAAGAGGGCTGACAAATTGCAAAACCAAAGCATTAAAATGGGAGGGACCTTGGGTTTCTGAGGACATGCCAGTGTGATCTGAGTAGTCAGTGGGGTGCAGAGTGTCAGAAAATCAGCCCAGACAGAAATGAATGGGCCAGATCTTGTAGAGCCTCATAGGCCACGGGGAAGACTCTGGATTTTATTATGATGTGATCAAAGCTATAGGGATGTCCTGAGGAAGGCGAGGACATAGTCATATTTGGTAAAATCATCACTCAGCCTCCTCTATGTAGACTGGGCTATAGAAGTCAAAGTGAAAGCCAGCACCTATTACAGTTGTCCAGGTGAGATGATGATAGTTATGACTAGGATAGCAGCTGTGGGAGGTTGAGAGGAGGGGTAGCGTTTGGTACATGCCTTAAAGACTGACAGAACTCACAGGAGGGTTGGATATGGATGTGAGAGAGAGAGAAATCAAGGATAATTCTTGACATGCCCTGGCTTAGAAATATTCACCCCATCAGCTTAAGGCAGATGACAACAGGTAGGACCACACAATCCATCATACTCCCTAAGATGGAGAAAGCGCTGGAGGATGGTCCAAGATGTATATGTAATGGCAAAAATGTCCAACCAGTCAGGCTAGTGTGGTATCAGGGTCTGGTCAGGGAGGTCAAACAGCAGGTTATAGAGCGCTGCCTTTGGTGTCTGGAGCCAAGCTCATGAGAGTCACAGAGCAAACAACATTTTAAAGTGTGGCAGCAGCTGGAAATAGGGCTGAGCCAGAGTTCTTTGGGGTGACCAGTAGGAGAGAAAGGGGGCCTCTGCATTAGAGGGTCTTGGGCACCAGTCAAGCCAGTACTTGCAAGGAGCAGACAGACCTGACTTACCCACCTTGGGATAGAACATGGGCTTTTTGTCCTGGGAAAGGAAAATGTCTAGTTAAGGGGCAAGAGGTTCCTGATCAGACTGAAATGTTGAGAAAAAGGTGATGTGATGTGGATTAACTGAGGAGTGAACTGGGGCACTTTCAGTGCCCTGTCCCAGCAGAGCAAGGCAGGTCCCAGTGTTTAGAGCAGCACCATCTACAGATCAGGACTTGCAGTTGCCTGCTGTAGGTGTCAGAGCCAAGGGAAGGTAGAGACCAGGGACTCTATTAAACCCCAGTGGGAAAAAACCCAGAAAATAAAAATTGTTGACATAGATGTGGGAAATATGAGCCCTGTGCACTGTTGGCGGGAATATAAAATGGTGCATTCATTATGGAAAACAGTATGGAGGTTCCTCAAAAAATTAAAAAGAGGACTACCATATGATCCATTAATTCCACTTCTGGGTATACACCCAAAAGAATTGAAAGCAAGGTCTCAAAGAGATAGTTGTACATCTGTGTTCATAGAAGCATGATTCACAATATCCAAAAGGTGGAAGAAACTCAAGTGTCTATGATGGGTGAATGGATCAAGAAAATGTGATATATCCATAAAAAAATATTAGCCTTAAAAAGGAAGGAAATTCTGGAGTTTGGCATTAACAGATACGCACTACTATATATAAAATAGCTAATCAACAAGGACCTACTGTATAGCACTGGGAACTCTACTCAATATTCTGTAATGACCTATACAGGAAAAGAATCTGAAAAAGAATGGCTATATGTATATGTATAACTGAATCACTTTGCTGTACACCTGAAACTAACAGAACATTGTAAATCAACTATACTCCAATATCAAGTAAAAATTAAATTTAAAAAAGAAAAGAAGGAAATTCTGACACATGCTACAACATGGATGAACCTTGAGGACAATATGCTAAATGGAAGAAGCCAATCACAAAAACACAAATACTGTGTGATTCTATTTGTAGGAGGTCCCTAGAGTTCTCAGAATCATAGAGACAGGAAGTAGAATGCTGGTTGCCAGGAACTGGGGGAGGGGATAGTGGGGTGATGTTGAATAAGTATAGAGTGTTAGGTTTGTAAGACGAAAAGAGTTCTGGAAATTGGGGCTGTACTGCAATGTGAATATACTTAATACGACGGAACTGCATAGAATATAAACAGTTAAGATGGTAACACAAAAACAAAAAAAACCAAAAAACCTACTGTGGCATGCCTCCCTGTTTGGTGAAGGAGCAGTCAACACAGGCAAAGAGGTCAGCCATCTGCTTCTGGGAAAAGGAGGTTATGCTCCCCCCTCACCTTGGCTCTCAACACCTAGTTGGCTTCCATACTTCCTTATGCACAAGGGCCTCTGCCCTCTTTCCCCTTGTGAATGATGGCCTAAAATGCTTGCAAATGTGGCTTTCCTGCCGTCCTTAGTCACCATGGACTGAGATGAAGTACACCGTTTTACTATTTTTCCCCCAGAATAATTTACTCAATTTGACCCAGCACTTTCTCTCTGATTTTATCTGAGACTTGCTAGAAAATAGTAAACTAAAAGGGATTTTTCATGTTCTCCAACATAAAATCAGCAGAATGGGAATTCAGTCAAGGGTGGATTTGGGGGGTAACTTTCAGCTGAAAGCTGGCTTATGTCAGTTTTCATTTATTTAAAAGAATTCTAGTGATTGAGCGAATTTGAGTTTCCTTCTTTGCTGGTCTGTAAGATCTTAGAAGCCAGGACTTTTACTGGGTTTATCATTCCTGCCCCATGAACTGATAAAGTGACTGACTGCACATAATAATTGATCAAGAAATATTCCTTGAATTGAAATTGATATTCATACTGTTTGGTTTTTCTTAATTTCTTTTAGCTTGTATTGAAATAGTACCTACAGTTTTGATTTTTTTTCTTTAAGTATGTATTTCATGATTTCTAAGAACCCTATTATTGGGCTTTCCTGGTGGTGCAGTGGTTAAGAATCCACCTGCCAATGCAGGGAACACGGGTTCGAACCCTGGTCCAGGAAGATCCCACGTGCTGCAGAGCAACTAAGCCCATGCGCCACAACCACAGAGCCTGCGCTCTAGAGCCCTGTGCCGCAACTACTGAAGCCCACGCGCCTAGAGCCTGTGCTCTGCAACAAGAGAAGCCACTGCAATGGGAAGCCAGCGCACCGCAACAAAGAGTAGCCCCGCTCGCGGCAACTAGAGAGAGCCCGCGGGCAGCAACGAAGACCCAACTCAGCCAAGAGGGAGACTGGGTTCAGAGAGCTTTTGCAGTGTACAGAACTGCCTCTCTCTCATATTATTTCTGTGTAGTGTTAACTCAAAGAGTCTTGCTGTCTGAAATATCCAGGCCGTGTCCACCTCCCTCATTTTCTGTGGGCAATCCTTTTCCTTTCTCTGTATTTTGCTTATCCTGTTAAATTTTGCTTTCACTCCCAACAGTTTCCCTTTAGCACGGACTCTTGTCCTGCAAAGAAGCCCTTGTGGGTCGGTTCTGAGAATTCATAAAAGGCCGGACTGCTCCACCACCCAGCCCCAGGGGAAGTAGGGGTGGGGGCGGGGAGGCCTGCATTCACCTGTTATCAGAAAGGGTGGCACTGCTCCCAGCTTCAACTGTTGTTCTCAAATTATCCTTCCACACTTTCCGGTGAAACTCTGCAGCTATTTTGGGGTTCTCTTGTTCTCTGGCCCTTCAGGAACCCCTTTGGCTCCCTCTGCTTTTGGGCGCAGATGCCCTACACACAGGTGTGCGTCTTGGTCATTTGTCCCCATCTTCTCGTATTTCAGGATTGGTAGGGACATCTTACCTCTTAGTTTTGTTATGGTAAATGTGACCATGAACTCTGGGTTTTGCTACCTCATTACTCTTTCGGGGAAGTGCATGTGTGTCTGTGTGAGTGTGTGTGTGTGTGTGCGTGTGTAGGGGGTGATGACCAGGGGTAGAGGGGTAGTGTGTGAAGGTCCAGTTTGTGAAGGCCACAGCTACTATCTCCCCAGAATCTCCTTGAAGAGGTTCTTAAATCAAATCAACACACGTCCAGGAAAAGGGACATTCTACTTTATGTGTGGAGATATTTCACTGGGATTTGAATCAACCGAAACTGAGGACAGGGGCTGTAGCGAGAATAAAGAGTCGTTTGTGCTCCAGCTGGAAGGGAGCCTGGGTTCCTTGCCCTTCCGCCCTTCCGCTCTTCCCATGGCCCTCACCCTGGTCCTCACTTTAGCTGAGTGAGAAGGGAAAGCTCAGGGCTGTCTCAGTGCACAGACATCGTGGAGCTTAGACAGAGCAAGATGGGACTTGCAGTCCAGCTTCAGCCAAAGGTGAAGAAGGAGGCTTGAGTGTGGAATTGAGAGCTCTTCACGCTTCCTCCTGGACCCTGCAGCATCATGGCTCAGCATCCTGTCCTCGGTCTGTTCAGACATCCTCCTGGGTGGGGCTGCAGGTGAGCAGTGTGGGCGGAGGGTACCACTAAGTTTCTCCAGCACTTTTGCTTTTTTTGTCCACCCAGGCCTGTGGCATGGCTCAGGGGTTCAGCTCTTGCTGTTCTTCTCAAGGGACCATCACAGGTCAGTGTTGGAAAAGATCCACAGGTGTCTCAGTGAGGCTGCTTCTCCTGTCCTCACCAGGTATACGTGTCTCCTTGAGACTGGCCCAAGATGCCCCATGCACTGATCATTAACATTTAGGTAGTTATGCTTGCTGGCGGGGTACCTTACACACTCAGCCAGGAGGTCACATCACACACACACACCTCCCCCACATTTCATACTTCATCTTATGTCACAGCTGTGACCCTGCTGTTCAGTCAAATGCACATCAGAACTGTACATTCTACACTAGGTAGGAGTGATCTCAATTGTTATTGATAGCTATAGAACACAGCAGAATATAAGTATTTTTGTGAGGAAAATAGAAAGATACTTGGTAGTATCTTTGTCAGAATGCCAGTTAAATAGCACCTTTAGGGCAAAGTCAACGTTTGAACCTAACACTCAGCCAGGAGAAATGTACCATGAAGAAGTGAATAGTGACATTAAAAGTTTTGTATGCTGGTGGGGAGAAAGGTGGGGTTTGCTTTCCCAGCTTCCAGATTCTTCTTTTGGAGACTAGCATCTAAAGCATTCTTATGGGAAGTTTCAGAAATGTGTCTGGAAGGCACCTCTAGCTTCCATGTCTTACCTATAGTCCACCTGGCTTTTGGAATTTTCCCCATAAGTGCTCATTACTTCACTTAATATCCCACTGTAGGGCCTGTGAATCTGGTACTTCTGGGTTGAGGGAAAGGCGGGTGTTATCCAGAAGCTCGGCAAACAGGCTGCCCACATTAGTAACAGATACCTTTCCCAATAAAGGGCGTTCTTTTACACTTTCACTTTTCACTGTGTGTTTGGCACAGCCCAAGCATCCTCCTACTTCTCATCCTCTGTAAAAGCTACCTCAACCCCCTCCTGCTGTGCTGCTTTGGCTCAAGGTCATTTCCTTTGGGAAGCTCTGCGTTTTGTGTCCCCCTCCACCCCAAACCTTTGCTTCTCCTTGGCTTCTGAGTGACTTGGACCTTAGAAATAGATACTTTTCTGATAACGACATAGGCAACTCCTTTGTTGTTTCTATTTCTCTGGAATAGAAATGACATTTCTCCTTTGCTACCCGTGGAAAGTCAACATAGAAACAAGAAAAAGAGAGAAAGCAATTCTGGGGTATTAAACAGTGTACTATTGACTAATGCATAGCACCACTAAGCCAAAGACTTGCCTTCCTTGACCTGCTCATTTAGAAATAAGCTGTATGAGGCCTGATGATGAACCTCCCTGACCACCAAGAGATATGGTACTCATGCTACTCCCTGGCAAGGGAGTGCAGCCAGCCACTCATTGGCGTGCTTACCACCGAGCCCAACCTGGTCCCAGAATGAAGGCTGATGACTCTGGAAAGTAATCAAGACATTCTTCCAGGTCAAGAGCTTTACTCTCCCCATAGTAGGCTTTTCCTGGGAGAAATACGTGACCGTGTATGAACAATATGAAAACAGATCCATCAACAACATTTTCCTCAGAAGCCTAAGTGCTCCTGTTTTGATATGTTTGTCTTGACTTCCTCTGCTGTCCTCTGGACCCCACAGGATCCAAGACAGAGTCAGAGCACAACATAGGAGAGAAGGCAACTCTACCAAAAGTAACAAAAAGGGAGTTAAACCTGACAATCAAAATTCTAGTGGATTTGCTTTTTAGTTCTCCTTCACTTGAAACAAGAAATGTTAGCATGTGAATAAATGTAATTCTGAGATAATATAATTTTCCATGAAGTTTGTTCATTTGTTCATTTATACACTCAACAGATACAAGTCATTGCAGTTAGGTCACTGGTGAAGATTTGACCCCTGTACTCACGGAGCTTGTAATTCACTCCAGCAAATGTGCAAGTGCCCTCTATATGTTGAAGATGGTGAAGTAAGATATCAGTAAGAAGAAGATATAAATATGGTGTGGCCACTTAAGTGAGTCCACTTCTACTCCAACACAGCCCTCATAAAAGGAAAATGGAAGAGGGGAGGGTAGAAGAGAATGATGGAAGAATGCAGTATAACTATGATGGGCGGGGTCACTGTAAAGGGAGACAGCCTTGGAAAGAAGTAGAATTTCTTGTGGGATGAGGCCATGTCATCTTTCACAATTCAGAGTTGCCTGATATCTGGAGGGTGCTGAAGAGACATTTGTTGGCTAGAATTGTAAGCTATTGAGTGCAGGGATCCTCTATCTCCAATGACCATTATAAGCCTCAAGGCAGTGAATGTAATATCTGTACAGTGTCATCCACACAGTAAGGTGTGAAAATTCACCATGTATTTTGATTTCATTGGCTTCAAACAATAATTTTTTACTCTAATTTAGGGCAATATTGATAAGAGCAGCCCATTTTACTCTTACAAAATTTCCATTTAGAAGACATTATTTTGCAATTTCCTGAATTCTATTTCAGCGATCCTGTTTTTCAAAAATTTTTAAATTATATTAGAAATAATACCCAATTTGTTTCCTGGAAACTTTTCAACCTTCTAGACCTCAGGTAACTGATGTTTTCCCACCCAGTGGAATTCTCTGTAGGTGGCTGTATGAGTTAGTTGATAGTTATGTTTGTATAATCCAAAAAATTGGTTATCAGTTATGGTAAGTGATAAGGAATTTTCCCTGTTTCTATAGCAATATAAACCCTGGAGATGTTTTTCAGCAAGTCTACTTCCTAAATTATTCCCTGCTTGTGACTTAGGAAGCTAAAGAAGATCCATTGGTTCAATTAGTTTACTAAGAAGCTCTTTAGTGCCTTGATGAAAAAGATAACTGAAACACTGTGGTACAGCATTCCCATGGCTGGAATTTAACAACAGTTTATTGAACAAATGGTATGTAAGAGACACTGAGCTAAACTCTTTGAGAAATGCAGGTGAATTACATAAGAGACCTACTCTTCTCAAGGAACCTACAGTTCAGTGGGAAAAGCTGAAAGGAAATGAATGTAGGAAGGAAGTGAATGTAGGAGTGAATCAGTGAGCAGGGAAATTTCAGGAAACAAAAGAGAAAAGATAAGTATATTCTGATACATAAATACCTAACGAACATTTAGCAAAGAGGAAGAGTACTAATTTTTATTAACTCTAGAGTCTTAAAAGTAATTAAAAAACAATTGACCTAGAATTCTATACAGCAAAAGTATAAGGGGAAATCTAGACATTCTCCAATGAAGGAAAACAAAGAACATTTGTCACTGGGAGATCTATCCTAAAAAATGGTTAAAAGAAATTCTCTAAATAGAAAAGAAATGAACATCGCAAAAAGAAAGAACAATGGGAAGAGTAAAAGTATAGGTAAAGTTATTTTCTTCTCTTATTTTCTAAATTATGTTTGATGGTTGAAGCAAAAATTGTAACACTGCCTGGTGTCGTTCTCAATGTATGTGGAGAAAATAGTTAAGACAACTATATTATAAATTGGTGAGGGTAAAAGGACATAAGTGGAAGTAAGGTTCCTACACTTCACCAAACTAGTAAATTGTCAGCATATGTCCTTTCCCCTTCTTGAATTTTCCTTTATTCTGCCTCTTGGAAAATGTATGTGATGGCTGCCATATAACTTAGACTATTATAATAAAGTCACAACATAAGGATAATGGAACAAAAAGCTAGAGCAACCTGGCTCTCTGGGTATTTGTTAGAGCAGAGCTGCTACACCAAGTCTGGACTTCCCACGGATTCTTAGTTCAGAGAAAAATAAATCTCTACTGTGTTTAAAAAAAATTTTAATCTCATGGAAAAACCTCATTCTTAAATCTTATTTAGCAGTAGTTTCAAATACTGGTTTAGGGATGGAACCCAGAGAGCTCTAATTTTGTAAAGCTCCCCCAACTAATTTTAAGTTCCCAAGTCGGGAAATACCACTATAGCATCTGGTTAAGGAGTAAAAAAACAGTCTGATATCAAATTCCCCACTGGCAGAGAGCTCACTACTTTGCCAGGCCACATATTCCTTCTTTGGAAAACTGAAGTATAGGGTATTCTTTATGATTTTGAATAGCAATTTCTCCATGAAACTTTAATTTATTGATCCTTGTTCTATACTTGAAGCCACACAATTCAGGTTCAATCCTTATTTTCTCCTATGCTTTCTTCTATGAGTTTCATAATTTTGTATTTTACATTAAGGTCTATGATGTATTTTTAGTTAATAATTGTGAAAAGTGCAAGGTCTGTGTCTTGATTCATTTATTTTTGCATGTGGAAGTCCAGTTGTTCTAGCATCATCTTTTCTACATTGTATTGCCTTTGCTTCTGTGTCAAGGTTTGTTGACTATGTTTATGAGGGTCTATTTTGGGGCTCTCTATTACATTCCATTGAGCTTTCACCAATACCAGGCTGTCTTGATCACTGTCGCTGTAGAACAAGTCTTAGACTCAAGTAGTGTCCGTCCTGCCACGTTGTTCTGCCCCTTCAATATTGGGTTGACTATTCTGGGTTTTTTGCCTCTCCTTGTAAACTTTAATATCAGTTTGTCAATATCCTCAAAATAACTTACTGGGATCTTGATTAGAATTGCATTGAATCTATAGATCAAGTTGGGAACAACTGACATCCTGATAATATTGAGTCTTTCTGGGAATTCCCTGGCAGTCCAGTGGCTAGAACTCTGTGTTTTCACTGCCGAGGGCCCGGGTTCAATCCCTGGTCGGGGAACTAAGATCCCACAAGTCGTGTGGTGCAACCAAAAAGAAATATTGAGTCTTCCTATCAATGAACATGAAATATCTCTCCACTTATTAGTTCTTTGATTTCTTTCATCAGAGATTTAGTAGTTTGCTTCATATAGATCTTGCACATGTTTTTTTTTTTAGATCTACACCTAAGTAATTTGGGGGGGTGTCAATGTAAATGTTACTGTGTTTTCTATTTCAAAGTTCAGTTGTTTGTTGCTGGTATATAGGAGAGCAATTGACTTGTGTATATTAACCTTATGTTCCTCAACATTGCCATAATCACTTATTAGCTCCATGAGTTTTGGTTGATTCTTTCAGGTTTTCTACATAAGTAATCATGTCATCTGTGAACAAAGACAATTTTATTTCTTACTTCCCAATATGTATTCTTTTGTTCCTTTTCTTGTCTTTTTTGCATCAGCTAGGACTTGCAGTAGAATGCTGAAAAAAATGGTGCAAGGGAACATCCTTGCCTTGTTCCTGGTATTAGCAGGAAAGATTCTATTTTCTCCCCATTAAGTATGATGTTAGCTGTAGGTTTTTTTGTAGATATTCTGTACCAGTTTGAGAAAGCTACCTTCTATTCCTAGTTTGTTGAGGGTTTTTATCATGAATGACTGCTGGATTTTGTCAAATGCTTTTTCTGTGTCTATTGATATGTTTATGTGATTTTTCTTCTTTAGCCTATTGATGTGATGGATTACATTAACTGATTTTCACATGTTGAATCAGCCTTGCATATCTGAGACAAGTCACATTTGGTTGTGGTGTATAATTCTTTTTATACATTTTTTTAATTTTTAATTTTTTATTAGTTTCTGCTTTATAACAAAGTGAATCAGTCATACATATACATCTGTTCCCACATCCCTTCCCTCATGCATCTCCCTCCCTCCCACCCTCCCCATCCCACCCCTCCAGGCGGTCACAAAGCACCAAGCTGATCTCCCTGTGCTCTGCGGCTGCTTCCCACTATCTAGCTACCTTACGTTTGGTAGTGTATATATGTCCATGCCTCTCTTTCGCTTTGTCACAGCTTACCCTTCCCCCTCCCCATATCTTCAAGTCCATTCTCAAGTAGGTCTGTGTCTTTATTCCTGTTTTACCCCTAGGTTCTTTATGACATTTTTTAAAAAATTCCATATATATGTGTTAGCATACAGTATTTGTCTTTCTCTTTCTGACTTACTTCACTCTGTATGACAGACTCTATTGATGTGATGGATTGCATTAACTGATTTTCACATGTTGAATCAGCCTTGCATATCTGAGACAAGTCACATTTGGTTGTGGTGTATAATTCTTTTTATACATTGTTGAATTTGATTTGCTAAAATTTTATCAAGGATTTTGCATCTATGTTCATTAGTGATATTGGTCTGCAATTTTCTTTTCTTGTGATGTCTTTGTCTGGTTTTGATATTAGGGTCGTGCTGGGTTTGTAGATTGAGTTAGGAAGTATTTCTTCTGCTTCTGTCTTCTGGAAGACATTGGAGAGAATTGTATAATTTCTTTCTTAAATATTTGGTAGATTTCACCAGTGAACCCACCTGGGCCCAGTACTTTCTCTATTGGAATTTTATTAATTATTAATTCAATATCCTTAATAGATTTAGGCCTATTCAGATTGTCTATTTAGACTTACTTTTTAAAAACACAATCTTATTTTGTCACTGATGTACCTAACATCTTTTAATGACTCCAGATTGCTCTTAGGATAAAGTCCCAAGCCCTTCAGATGGACAGTAGTCTATATGATTTTGCGTTTTATTCCTCTAGAGCCTCTGTCTCACAGTTACTTTCTAGATCACAATTACATAGTTTTTAGTTCCTTGAAGGTTTAATCCTCAGGGGTTTTGCCCCTGGCCTTTCATCTGTCCATAATACCCTTCTCCCAGATTCCTTTACCTAGGTAATAAAATCCCTCAGATTTCTGCTATACTTTCTTTGCATGTCCCTTTCATACTACCAACCAAAATGTAATTAAGTCTTTATTTTTGTTATTATTTGTTTAATGCTTGTCTTCCCTCCTAGACTGTAAGTTCAGTGAAGACTCGACTTGACTTGATCACTCTTACATCACCCTGCACTTGAAACAAATGGCCATGATATATTAGTCATGTAACAAATATCTGTTTGAAAGAATAATTCTCACACTGTTTCTGTGGAGGAGGTACCTATGTTACCTTCCTTGTATGGATGTGAAACTGAGGCTATGGAGAGTGGGTAAATGGCTCGGTTGCATTACCAGTAAATTAGATGGACAAATTGAAAACCAAGTCCAGGACCCTGGCCCCCATGTTATCAAAAACTGTACTGGAACAGGACCCTTAGCCAGGGCTCCATATAGATTCAGGATATACTGGCCTTCAGGGGATCCTTGAAATCATTCATTTCTTTATAAATTAGTTTAGATATGTGGATTTTGAGAAAATCGAGGGTCCATAAATGTTATTCACTTCTTAAAATGCTCGGGTTCACAATAATTTTAAGAACCATTTTCATGGAGAAAGGTCTTAAAGAGTCATAATTTGTTTTTCAACCTGTGTAGACAAAGCTTGTCAGGACTGTGTTTGGCACACAGGAAGAATAAAATCCAGCTAAAGGACATCCTAATAATGGTTTTGACTTTTTGACAAGAGTAGTGCTGAAATTGTTTATTTTTGTTTAAAAGTTAATCTTAAATGCTGCTTTAAGAGGGGCTGGATTTTCCTCTGAAAATTTTCGGTAGTGTTTCAGATTAACTGATGCTAACCAGCTATTTAAACCAAATAAAGAACCTCAGGAGGAGAGCTATTGAGATTTTTTTAAAAAAATCTGTTTTTCACTATTTCATAAATAAGTGAGGCTCAGTATTTGTTAGAAAGACTGACATTTTATAGAGGGAGAGGTCAGAGAGAGCTATGTCTCCTCAGTAGTTTAAATGCATAAACATTTTAAGCAGTAATAATGAACTATTAAGTAATTGCCTTACAATGTTTAGACCCTGGTCTTTTTGTATAAGCTCCAGCAAAAGTCTGGCTGGAAGGGAAATGATTTGCTGATCATAGTTTTTAGACCAAACTCAGGCTCAAATCCCCTTGAGAATCAGGGAGTGTGCTATGCGGAAATGGGTTCCTGGGTCTCTGGAAATGAGCCAAGATGTTGAAAGCTGATTCTCATTTCTCTGCCCAGATGTGACTTTGCTGATGGTTAAATTGCATCAAGAACCATTAGAGCCTTACATACATTAATATGCCCTTAAAAGAAAAAGCATATATTAGGAGCGCTTGGTCTTTCAGGATGGAAATACAAAGCCCAGGCATAAAAGTTCTGTTGTGTGACAAGAGTTTGGTGATTTCCTAGTTCTGGCAGGTCCTTACTTGTACTGAAAATGTTCCCTGAAATTTGTCCCATTAGGGCAAAGCCATACTGAGACATGCTGAATTAGCTGTTGCACTAAATAGCCTTCTCTTTAAAATTCTGTAAGCTTGGCTAAGTAAACCTGACAGTTTATAGACAGATAGGTGTGTTTTCTCTTTCCACTATAAGTAACCCACCCGAAACCCTGCAGAAGCCAAAATTCAAAATAGGATCCCCTGTCTCTATCACCTTCCCATCTCTTCTGGCTGTTACTCAACAAGTACATACATATCTAGAGACAGAATTAAAAGTTGTACCTGGTACACAGTTGTCTCTACCCCACAAACCCTTATCCATGGGGAATATGTTCCAAGACCTTCAGTGGATACCAGAAACTGTAGATAGTACCAAGCCCTATATATACTATGGTTTTCCTACATATACATACCTATGATAAAGCTTAATTCATTAATTAGGCACAGTAAGAGAGTATCCGAATTGCCAGCATCTCTACTCTTGAGCTTTGGGGCCATTATTAAGTAAAATAAGGGCCATTTGAACACGGGCACTACCATACTGAGACAGTCTGTCTGATAACTGGACAGTGGCTACCAAGTGACTAATGGGCAGATGCTCTGGACAAAGGGACAATTCACGTGTCCAGCCATATGGAACAGGATGGGCACAGATCTCATCATGCTACTCAGAAAGGCATGCAATTGAAAACTTATGAACTGTTAACTTCTGGAATTTTGCATTTAATATTTTTAGGCTGTGGTTGACCATGGGTGACAAACCATGGAAAGCGAAACCATAGGTAAGGAGGGACTGCTATGTTCCTAAACTGGTCACAGGACCACATCTCTTCCCTGTGGTCTCCTGGGGTTATTACAATGGGAGTAACATGATTTGGAGTGATAGAGTTTTTTCAAAGTTTCATTTGGGGTATATGTTTCTTCTTCAGTCAAGAGATCTTGGCTATAATGAATTTCATATCCATTAGGGAAGAAGCTGTTTACAACACATATGTGGTTAATATATATCTGTCTGAACTTTCTAGGGGTTGAAGTTCTACAGTTGAAATTCTCACTGGTCTATTTGTATCAGAGTTTACAACCATGTATATTATAGTTTAGAACCCAATATTTAATGAAAAAGGAATATTAGAAAGGCTTCAATATGGGGGCTTTGATCATTTCACAAATCCTAATACTTGAGGATAATTGGAGAAATCAGACGTAGGGTGGAAAATGCCAGGGTGGTCAGGCAGCAAAATGCTGCTGAGGGGCAGGAACCAGAGAGAACAGACACCTGAAAATAGCAAAAATCTATCTGCATGCATGACTGGTGAGACAAAAGTTTCCCCCAAATGGATTCCTGCCATAACACTACAAATAAAACTCATTAAATATTTAATGTGTGTAATGTTAAGGTAAGTACTCAGCTGAATACAGCAAGAGGATTTTGAAAAAAAGCCAGGTATCTCAACAATTTGTAATTAATCACTAAAAGAACACCATGAACTGTCCAACTTGTTTTGTTCATCTTTTGGGGGAGGGAAATTAATGTTTAAAATTATTATCATTGGTTATCTAAAATCGGTTGTTGAATATTGGATCAATCTCCTTGTTAGGCTTTTCCTTTTAAATAAGATTGTAGATTGGATATTTTGCTAAACAAAAGAAAATAAGACCGTGTTCAGAAATCTGTTTTCATAGAGGATTCAAAATACAGTAGTACCATAAAAGTAGCATAAAAACATCCTTGAGTTATCCCAAAGTGTACATTTTATTTTGATAGGCTTCTCTGTGTTATTGATATTTTCCCTGTATTTTACAGAATAAAACTGAGGAAAAATCATCTAAAACTTAAACCACTGAGGGAAACACCCATTAATATGAATATGTGGTGAATGAAAATTATGTTAGTTAAATTGTCTTTAAAAACCGGATTACAGTTCAGTGACTGAAAAAGGATTCTCCGACAGTTCACATTACTTACAATATATTTGGAGGCATTAATCAGATGGGAATTTTTCTCTTCTTATACAAATTGTAAGTTTGATTTTATCTTTCATCACAACAGAGTCTCTAGAGACATGGAGAAGCCATCTTTATTAATTTGTTAATGGAGGTTTCTCATTATTTTCATGTTATACCTTTGTTTAAATGAGTTTTGCTGGCATCCTTCATCTTGTATTCTTGTGATATTAAGGGCACCGAATGGAAGTAGAGTTCAGGGCAAGGGGAAGACCACATTCTGTGTCATGTACATCACATAACACAGGCTATTTTCACCATCTATCAGGCCTTTTCTGCTTTGTCTCCTTGGGGACCCAGCTCAAGCCTTACCACATCTTGAGACCCTTAGTGGAATTTATAATTCTGCTTCTATTCTTACTGTGGTTACCCTCAAGTTTTTAAATTAAACATTTGGGAGGGAGAAATCATTCCAAACTTGAAAATGTTGCAAAAGTAATACAGGAAAACACCCACATACCCTGTACCCAGACTCACCTGTTGTTTATTTACCCTTTTGCTTTATCATTTCCCATTTGCTCTGCTCTGCTCTTTGTTGTTGGTGTTTTGTTTCTTTGCTCTGCTCTCTTCTCCTATGTATCAATGTACTTATATTCACCTATCTATCATATATATAATATATAGCTACATAATTATTTTCCTGAAAAATTTGAGGGTAAATTACATACATTAGGATCCTTTACCCCCTAAGTACTTCAGTGATTAGGGATATTCACTTACATAACCTTAGTCCAATTCTCAACTTCGTAAATTTACATCAATAGGATATTTTTATCTAATGTTCTGTCCAGATTCTAATTTTGTTGTTCACCTAATAAAGTCTGTTACAGCGTAACTGTTCCTTCCAATACAGAACCCAGTGTAGAGTCAGGTATTGTTCTTTGCTGTCATGATTCCTTAGTGCCCTTTATCCAGAGACATCTCCATAGCATTTTTTCCTTTTGTAGCATTGACATTTGGAAGAATACACTCCCAACCCTTCCTTTTATTAACAGAACCTTCAGCAGTTTATTTTTATCATATTTCCTCATAACTAGAATGAGATTACACATTTTTGGCCAGAATACTGTGTACATGATGCTCTGTTCTTCTCAAGATGTCACCTCTGAAGATGAATGATGTTCATCTGTTCCTCATGGGTGCTATTAATTGGTGAAGGTGTGGCCTGATTTCTCCACTGTATAATAACAATTTGTTTTTCTGCCTTACAATGAATAAGTGGTCTGTGGAGAGACGCTTTTTGACCAAGCAAATATCCAACTCACCATCATAATTTCCTCCTAGCTTTGGCTTCCATGGATGGTCCTGACCTGACCCAATCTTTCCCATGATAGTTTCAAAGTGATGATTTTCCAACCCCAGCAGCCCCTCCACAAGGACCCACCAGCTCTTAGCCTTCTACTGTAAGCAAGAGCTCCTCCTTATCTGTTTATTATTAAAATCGACTCACAAGATTTATAACTCATTATATATACTATCAAAGAAAAGGAATTTGAAAGTATAACTATTCTTAGTTCTTTCTTTCCCATCACCAACTGTTCCAAATCTTCACCATCCGTTTCACTCACGCATCCCTCCTCTCACTCCAAGGTTATCTGGCTTCCCACTTACTCAAGGAAATTGGGAACATCAGCTGTGAATGACTCCACCTCCTTTCTCTCACCTTGCACATAAAAATGTATTTACATTTCCATCTATTTTTGTCACTTCCGTCCACTTTTGTCAAGGCACAGTAGGTGAAGCAGCCTTCCTCATGATTAAAGCCAAATGCTTTATCTATGGTTATTTTTCTTCCTCTTCTCTCTTTTATCTTATTGAAAATGTGTTGTATAGAATTAATCAAATTCTTTGGTTTGTGAAATATTCTGTGCAGTGGCCCAGGCTTGGTTTTTTAAATCTTTTTATCTGTATATCTCTCTATGTCTTTTCCTTCCTTCCTTCCTTTCCTCCGTTCTTCTTTCCTTCCTTCTCTCCCTCCCTCCCTGCTTCCTTCCTCCCTCCCCTCTCTCCCTCCTTCCTTCCTTCTTTCCTTCCTTCCTTATTATCTATCTATCTATCTAATCTATATATTTAATTAAAGTTATGAGCTCCTGTGAATTAATGGCCTCTTATTATAAGATGACCAACCATATTGAATGGGGTCCTCACAGTGACCTCATTAAACCTTAATTACCTTTTTAAAGGCCCTGTCTTCAAATACTGTCACATCCTAAGGCACTAGGAGTTAAGACTTCAACATATGAGTTCTGGGGATACACAATTCTCATTTCACTTAGCATCTCACATGAGCCTTTTGGCTTACCTCCCTGTGGACAGTCTGGCCCACCTGAAGTCCACCAGTGCCCCCAATATTATCCAACTAAACTACAAACAGTTGAGGAACAATTTGTCTATTTTAAATACTTACCACTTTCTTCTATTCCCATCTGATCTTCAGCAGTATCACTGGTGTCAGAATTGTGGTCTTGGTAGAGCAAGAAAGTGCTATCAGAAGTGATGTCATCTCCATGCATTTTGACTATCGTGCACCAAATCCCTTTTCAGCTTTATAGTTGACTACTTTCAAATTTGAAATGTGTTTTCTTTTGAGTTATTCTACTGATCACATATACAGTTAGGAGCAACCTCAACCCAGCCTAGAGATTACTCTTAATTTCTTTTCTCATTCATGAATTAGTATGAGGATGCTTATTGCACTAATATATGGTATGTTCACATATCCTACATAGTTCAGTGAACATCCATGGAGCGCTTGCTGTGTTCCTAGCATCCAGGATTCAAAGTTGAGTAGGACATGGTTCCTGTCCTCTAGGAGCTGAAGTCTATGTGTGGACGCATATACATGAGAAAATAAATTACAGTTTGGTATGATGAATGAAGATAATGGAAGTTTCAGCAACTTTTCTGGTAAATCAGATGGTTTAAAGAAAAATCTGGCGTATCCAATCATAAGACTTTTTACCTCTCTACCTCCTTTTAAAACTGTCTTTACATAAAACCTCTTCCCGTGTTATTAGTCATTTATTTATTTCCCCATAAAACATTGGAAAAAGCACCAAAGGACTGTGCCCTTTTGCTCAAAATTCCTGTACAAAATTCAGAGCAGAACCCTTAGATCTAGG
Source organism: Mesoplodon mirus (assembly GCF_964341445.2). Lineage (NCBI taxonomy): Eukaryota > Metazoa > Chordata > Mammalia > Artiodactyla > Ziphiidae > Mesoplodon > Mesoplodon mirus. The sequence continues at coordinate 34,033,505 of NC_138989.1, forward strand.
AGCAAGCATGCTGCTTACATTTCAGTATTGATGCTTTCTGTAAGATTATGTGTTTTCTTGGTCTTTTCCTTGATATTTCATCTTTGACCCACACCATTTTCTCTTTATTCTTCCTTTAAAATAGTTCCATTAATACATTTTTAAATTATACTACTTTCCCTTTGGGTACCATCTTTTTTTTTTTTTAATTTATGAAAACCACCACCAACCACCCTTCTCTCATTCTTCTTGTTTTAAGTCTTTTTTTTCATGATCTATACTATGTCTAATCAGAATTAACTCCCTTGATCATTGATGTTCATCTAACTCTAGCTGAAAACCTTTTTCTTCTTTCCATAAATACTCTACACCAAAAACATCTGATGCTAGAAAAAAATTAATTTTATCTCTCATTGTCATTGGCATTACTCCTTCCTTTATATAATTGTCTCAACATTTTCTGACATCTTTAAAGCAAGTAGAGCTTTCATCGTTTTTCATTTAGTTTTTAATCTTTCAAGAATTTCTTCACCTTTACTCTGTTGATGCCAAGTTTTCTTTCTTCTGAGAAAGTAATTCCATTTTTGAACAGTTTGATCACATTTTATTTCACGCTTTTATTAGTTCTTGTAAATAGATCTTGTCTCATTTACTGAATCATTTTCTTTTTTATTTTCTTTTTTTAAACTAATTTTTAGGCTGTAGTTTAAATAAGAATACTTTGGAATCACTATTTAAGTGTTTACTTTCTTTAAATCAAGATCACTGATATTTATTCCCTCCAGTTTACAATGCATTCTCACACATTCTAAGAATTTTTATCTTTCATATGCCCAATTATTGGAGCAGTAAACATAAAAATACACCCTTATGTAGGGGACTTTTCCTCTGTTGACTGGTACAAAAGTTTAAATCAGTACATTTATCATCATTGTTTTATGTTATTTAAAAATAAATTTAGTCTGTCTTTACTCAAAAATATGCCTGCACAGTTTCACAGTTTACAATATAGATTCCTGTTTTATGTTGTTTCTCTCACAACATATTTGTGTATTTTCATGGCATGCTTTAATGTCCTTCTCTCTTTCCTCTAGTGGCTTTTCTCATTCCTGTTCTCCCTGTTTGGTCCCTGTGGTTGTAGAGCACGATTTCTTCTGGGAATAGCAATTCTGTTCTCTTATAAATTCTCTGAACTCCTTCCCCACTATATTTTCTTTCTTTTCCTCTATAATCTTCAAGCAAAACTGACTCTTCTAATGTTACTTTTTCCCACACGGTTTTCTCATATGAGAACAAGATTCTCCCTGATGAATTCTGCCTGGATCGGATTTAGTTTTAAGAGCTTCATTTTCCCCTTTTCCTCCTTTCTCCCATCTCTTCAACTGTAGAATAAGAAACATCATATTTCTCTTTCCTGAAGATTTTGCCTGCTGTCATTTTCTTGTAGAACTCCTGTAGATTTACCTTCGTCTATTTGATCAGATGCAGTATTTAGAAGAAATCAAAACCTAGAATTTGGCAAGAGGCAGAACTAAACTTGAGACCCATATCCCCAGCTACACTGACTAGCCACATAAACTTGGGAAAATTATATACCCTCCCTAAGCCTCAGTTTCCTCATCTGTATAATGAGTATATGATGGTAGCATCAATCCTTTTAAGTATTTTTTAAATGATAGATGGTAGAATACTTAGCATAATTCTTTACAAATAGTAAGCATTAAATACATATTAATGATATTTTAATTTCATATGTATTATCTTCCCTTTTATTCTGAACTTTTAAGATGTCTTTGCTGTACCAGTAACACTGTGATTTGCATTGTTATACATTTGTGGTTTTTAAAAATGACAATTTCTTTTTTTTTAGACAATATAGTGTCCATTTTCTCCACACTCGAATGCTTTTCTTGTCTAGATCTTAACCAAAAGTGATTTCTCGAGTCAAGTCTGTAGTAAGTTTTTGACTGTTGGGTGAATTTCAATTTTTCATTTATCCTAATTGAAAGTGATTAGTATGTGGCAAAGCTAATACTTCTAGTGCTCTAGTTCTATTTTAAACTAGTAATCTGTCCAAACACCAAACCTATGTGCTAAATTTACTGGAACTGATCATTTGTCATGATGGAGTTTATGGGAGGGCACAGTATTGCCTACAATCACTACCTCAATTTGGAAGCTATTGGACAGAGTCTTTAACATTTGGCTACACTTGAAATCAACACTAACATCATCTTGTAGTCTTTTTTAACTTCTGGCAGAGAGTTTAACATTCACTTAGTAAATAACTATCTTAGGAATATATTCTATAATGTTGCTTCCAGAAATTACAGAATTCACAAAAGAAACACCATGGAGGCTTCTCAAAGTATGCTCAGGGAAAGAATATTGAATTATGTCATTTCCCTCCCTTCAACCTATTTTCAAGATACTTACACGAGGAATTCATGAAACAGTTCAGAGTTTTCCAAAACATCACACAAATAGTCCCTGAAGTTGACTACAGACCTTGAATGCAACCTATCCATAAATGTGGCAAGTCCAATAACTGTTCTCACACTTGAATGGAACTTTCAAGTGGTCAGTTTTAGTTCAGCTTTAAAGATCATAGTCAATAGCAATGAGATGACATTTTTTGTTGTTATTTGAAGCTATGTGTTAAGATAGTCAATCTCCAAACTGCCACCTGTATCCAATGAACCTTTGACTCTCCTAGACATCTGTTTTGCATCCTCTGCTATTGTTTTTGCAGGTTTTTTTCAAATTTCAAAATATGTATTATTTTAGTTGAAAAATTCATCAGGATACTGCCATAAGTAACCACAGTATACAATACAACCAACCAGCATATTTTTAAGAGCTTCTTTTCAGATATTCACCTTCCTCTAGAAAGAAAAATGACTAGAGAAAAACTAATGGTGTTCAAAAATAACACAGACGGTCTTACTGGAAAATATTAAAGCTCACTAGATTTTATTGAAAAGGACTTGTGGATATTTATGTATCTATTTTATCTTACTTTTCCCCACACCCAAGCCATTATTAATTTCTGACAGTTTTATACTGATATTTTAATGTTACCTGAAGCAAAACTAAAATCTACCTCTGTTACACCAAAAAATTTTGTCTTTATTTTGAAGAAGTATGTTGTTAGGAGTTTGAGAAGAAATAGATAAGACATTTGAGAACAGGACCTATGTTATCTTCACCCTTGATATTTTTTTCAGCACTGACATGTCAAAAATGAATAACTCACCCGAGTGAACATTAGGCAAAATCAATTCATAAAAGCAAATAGTTAAATTATACTGTAGTGGATATAACCAAAATATTACATTCATTGTAAGATTAGTTTTCAAGAAAGTCATTTTGTAAATTCTAAGTCAATATTGCTTTCATTACTTTAAGAAAGTATTTCTTGGAGGGTCTCTTTGTCTATCAAGGAATCATGGTCATTTTACATTGTGATTGGTGTTTAAAAATGCAAATTTAAAAAATTTGTTTCAAAGAAAATAAATTACCCAAGAACTCATAAAATTTTAGCTTAATAAATAAAAGGGAAAGTATTTAAAGTACTTTGGTCTATATTCTACAGGCATGCCCACGGGGGAAAAAAAAGGCAAAGGATAGGAAACTATATAATGAAAATATAGAACACCTATGGACTCAAACAAAACAAAGTCCAGTATGTTATTATGCTTTTAAACAAAAGAAAAACACATTTGAAATTACGGTAACCTTGGGAAGAAAGCCCTTCTAAAAGGCTCTGTGCATTGTACCATATCCCCATTCATACAGAATCAAATAAAGTTAGGTTAACAGAGCCAATCAGGGCAAAGGCTGGTGGAGACCAAAAGACCCATATCTTCTGAGCGGTAGAACAACTTTCATTCTTAGGAGAGTGGAGGTAAAAACAGGTGACCTCGCCATCCTGACAATTAATTGAATCAAACCAATCCCTCCCTACTTTCAACCTTTCTTCTCTAAAGAGACATTCTAATTGTATCTCAAAATAGTTTCTCTCTGTAGTCATCTCTGTCCTTTTAATGCCATTTCCTTCACTAACCTGTACTCTTCTCCTGTTATATACATGCTAACTAGAGAATCTCCAGTCCAGATGTTTGCAATTGATAACAGACAAACTGTTTGCAAATGGAGTCTAGTCTTATATCATTCATTCATTTGATTAATATTTCCTGAATGTCTACTATGTACCAGGGGCTATTCAGCAGGTACTCAGGTGAGCACCACAGTTTCTGCTTTCATGTATAAATTGCAGTATAAATAGGTACAGAAACATAGAGGAGCAAGGAGGGTCTGGATGAAGGGAGGGGTCTCACACAACACACTCCACTGACCTAGAAATGTCCACATGAAGATGTTCTGAGGGTCTAGGAATATGGCATGTGATTCTGTATTGGGGGGGGAATTTTTGAATTAAGGGCTATTTGCAATTTCTTTGGACTGGGTTGTGTATATTAAAATTGGCATAAGAGGGCTTCCCTGGTGGCGCAGTGGTTGAGAGTCTGCCTGCCGATGCAGGGGACACGAGTTTGTGCCCCGGTCCGGGAAGATCCCACATGCCGCAGATCGGCTGGGCCCGTGAGCCATGGCCGCTGAGCCTGCATGTCCGGAGCCTGTGCTCCACAACGGGAGAGGCCACAACAGTGAGAGGCCTGCGTACTGCAAAAATAATAATAATAATAATTGGCATAAGAAAAGTACAGGCCCCCAGGCCCCAGGTAGGTACCAGAATAACAACATGGTGCATGGCAAAGGCAATAAGGTATTGATTCAGGATGTTCAAGTGGAGAGAGAAACAAAGCAATTGATACCTCTCCCCCTGCACTAGAAAGGAGTCATAGATTTATCTTATGGGTAAAAGATCATGAGTTAATTTCCCGCTTTATATTTGTAGAACTGCCATTTGTACCTTTAGACATCTGAGGCAGTATTTACTTGCACCTCAACTTAAATGATCAACAAGCGGTAAACCTGCTTTAACCTCAAAGGCATCCCCCTAGTTCCCCAGCTGAAACTAAACTTCCTGGGGCTTTGGTGGCCAGTGTAGGTCAGGTGATTAAGAAGCCTTTCAACCTGCAGGTGGAGGAGGTTGGATGGTCTCAAAGATGAGAGATAAGGATGTAAAGTGTTTTTAGAAGAGGCCACTGAATTCCTGCATTAGCTGCCAGCTTTGAGGAAGAGCTATTGGTGATTGAGAGTTGAAGGAGCTATAGTTGGAAGTCTGGGGGGGCTAGAAAGCAGTGTTTAAATCTGTGGGCTTCAGAATTCTAGTTCAAACCCAAATGTCCAGAGAAAAAAGGGAAATAGTCCCCTGATGGTTGCCGTGGGTTGTAGTGCGCCAAGCAACAAGATGCAGGGCAGATTGGCTTGTCAAATCAGTAACACCTGAATCTAGTTAGTTTCGGGTAATTGTTAATCAAGCATTATTGAACCAACCTGGATTCCATCACGAGCTGGAGGGCGTCTAGCTTCTTGTTTTGGCGAGCGGAGCTACAGGAGTGGAGGAGAGAGGTGCAACCTTGGGACAAACTAGGGCTCAGGGAACAGGACTCAAAGCCGGGATTTCCGTGGCAGTCCAGTGATTAGGACTCAGCGTTTTCACCGTGGGGGCGCGGGTTTGCTCCCTAGTCTTGGAAATAAGATCCCGCAAGCGACTTGGCCCCGCCGGAAACAACCTCAAAACGTCCCAAGGAACGTGAAGGGCTGGAAATGAGGTGAGTGGCCTCGGCTTTCTGATGTCAGACATGGGTCAGCCTTGAAGCCAGTGAGAGGTGAGTGAAGACAGCCATTAACTGGCAAACATAACTTTAAAAGTTTTACCTGGACACATGTATCATATATTCTTTGTGTATTCTTTTATTTCTCACATGTTTAGGTGAAGTTTCTTCGCCCATCCAAAGAGCAATTAAATAATTTTTTTTCACTTTTTCTTTTTTATATTTAACTCTTTATGTTAGAGTATAAAGGGAGGCTTGGATTTGATGATTGTTCTCCCCAAGGACCGATTTCCCCCCAAGCTCTTTTTTTGAATAATCTAGCCCCATTATTGTTTTGTGATGGTCCTTTTTTACCTTACATCCTGTTACTGTCTGTAACATCCCAGACAGGCTATGTTTCAGGATATTTACCCCGTCTCACTCTTATGTCATGTTTTGCCCCCATTCCACACTATTTTATTTATGGTAGTTCTATATGTTTTATGTTCTGTGGGTAACTTACTCTCATAACATTTCTGTTTGAGACTTTTAAAAACTCTTATTATACCTATTCTTCCAAATAAACTTTAATTTTTGTCAAGTCCACAAAAATACCATCATGATTGAATTAAACTGTTATATTAATGTGGGAAATATTGACTTTTCAGTACTATTTAATATTCTGGGTTAAAAAAATGTGTATCTTAACATATTTGATCTCCCTTTTCATCTTCCAATTAAGTTTTATAGCTTTTTTTCTTAGGAATTGCAAACTTGCTAATTCTAGGTATTTCATGTGTCTTTTTGCTTTTGTGAATGAAAAATATGTTTCTTTTATCTTCTAATTTTTGGTTGTTGGCATAGGATTTACCTAGTGATTACTGCATTATATTTGACAACTTACTAAACCAGTTAGTTTTTAAAGTTTTTAAATTGTGAATAATGTTGCATTAAACATTGGGGTGTGTGTATTGTTTCAAACTAGTGTTTTCATTTTCTTTGAATATATACCCAGGAGTGGACTTGCTGGATCATATGGTAGTTCTACTTTTAGTGTTTTGAGAAATCTTTATACTGTTTTCCACAGTGGCTGTGACAGTTTACATTCCCAGCAACGGTGTACAAGGGTTCCCTTTTCTCCAGGTCCTCATCAACATTTGTTATCTGTAGACTCTAATGATAGCCATTCTGACAGGTGTAAGGTGATAGCTCATTGTGGTTTCAATTTGCCTTTCTCTAATGATTAGCAATGCTGAGCGTCTTTTGTGTGCCTGTTGGCCACCGTATGTTTTTGCTGAAAAAAATGCCTGTTCAAGTCTTCTGCCCATTTTTAAGTCAGGTTGTTTGTTTTTTTGATATAGAGTTGTATAAACTGTGTGTATATTTTGGAGATTAACCCCATATCAGTCATATCATTTGCAAATATGTTCTCCCTTTCAGTAGGTTGTCTCTTCGTCTTGTCAGTAGTTTCCTTTGCTGTGCAAAATCTTGTTAAGTTTCATTAGGTCCCATTTGTTTATTTTTGCTTTTGTTTATTTTGCCTTAGGAGACAAATCCAAAAAAACAGTGCTATGATTTATACCTAAGAGCGTTCTTCTTATGTTTCCCTCTAGGAGTTTTATGGTTTCAGGTCTTACATTTAGGTCTTTGATCCCTTTTGAGTTTACTTTTGTATATGCTGTGATGAAATATTCTATTTTTTTAATTTTAACAATACATAATAATATATTAAACAAATAGCCATCATTCATCTCCATATAATTAGTGAGAATTTTTGCATATTCTGGCATATTTGGCCAGTTTTCATTCTCAGTGTTCTGTGTTATGGCTAGGGTTTTTTTTAGTACTGTAACTTATAGCTAGAAACAAAATTGTAAAATTGACAATTAAGGTTACAGACTGTACTGGGTGGAAAATTGAAATGCAAGTTGTATTTAGTTTGGCTCACCTTTTTTTTTTTTTTTTTCTTGCGGTATGCGGGCCTCTCACTGTTGTGGCCTCTCCCGTTGCGGAGCACAGGCTCCAGACGTGCAGGCTCACGGGCCCAGCGGCTCCGCGGCATGTGGGATCTTCCCAGACTGGGGCACGAACCCGTGTCCCCTGCATCGGCAGGCGGACTCTCAACCACTGCGCCACCAGGAAAGCCCCTACATTTAACTTTTAAAGAAACTTCTAAACTATTTCCAAAGTGGCCGAATCATTTTACATTTCTACCACTATTGTATCAAGGTTCCTTTTTTTCCACACCCTCACCAACCAGTGTCATTGCCTGTATTTTTTTTACAGCCTTTCTAGTGGTTTTAATTTGCTTTTCCCTAATGACTAATGATGTTGAGCATCTTTTCGTATGTTTATTAACCATTCATATATATTCTTTGGTAAAATGCCTATTCAAATATTTTGCCCATTTTTTAATTGAGTTATTTGTTATCTTATTAAGGTATAAGACTTTGTATATTTTGGACACAGTCCTGTATAAATATGTTTTACAAATATTTCTTCCTAGTCTCCTATTTGTCTTTTTATTTTCTTAATGGTACCTTTCAAATGGCAGAAGTTTCTATTTATATGAGGTCTGTATCATCAATTTCATGTCTTATAGACCATGCTTTTTGTGTCATATAAAAAAGTTTGCGTAACCCAAGGTCTCAGATTTTTCTCCTATGTTATCTCCTAAAACTCTAAATTTTTAGTTCTTACATTTAGATCTATAATCCCTTTTGAGTTAATTTTTGTGTTTTGGGTGAGATAATGGCCTAAATTCATTACCTTGCATGTGGTTATTCAGTTGTCCAACTACAATTTGTTAAAAAAGGCTATCTAGGGCCTCCCTGGTGGCGCAGTGGTTGAGAGTCCGCCTGCCGATGCAGGGGATACGGGTTCGTGCCCCGGTCTGGGAGGATCCCATATGCCGCGGAGCGGCTGGGCCCGTGAGCCATGGCCGCTGGGCCTGCGCGTCCGGAGCCTGTGCTCCGCAACGGGAGAGGCCACAACAGTGAGAGGCCCGCGTACCGCAAAAAGAAAAAAAAAAAAAAAAAGGCTATCTATTCCCCATGAATTGAATGAATTAACACCTTTGTCAAAAATCAAATGACCATAAATATAAGGATTTATTTATGGACTCTCCGTTTGTTCCATTGGCACATATATCTGTATTTATGTCAGTAGAACACGTTATCTTAGTGATTATATAATAGTTTAGAGTACATTTTGATTTGGGAGGTGAAGGTTCTCCAACTTTGCTCTTTTTCAAAATAGTTTTGGCTATTCTTGGTCTTTTGCAATTTCATATAAGTTTGTGGATCATTTTGTAAATTCTGCAAAAAGTCTGCTGAAATTTTGATAGGGATTGAATTGAATCTATAGACAAATTTGGAGGAATTTTCATCTTCACAATGCGAACATCGAAGAACATGGGAATGTCTATTTAGTTGGATTTTTAAAAATTTCTCTCATCAATGTTTGACACTTTTCCTTGTCCAAATATTATACTTCTTTTGTTAAATTGATAACTATCAATATTTTATTCTTTTTGATGCTGTTGTGAATGAAATCTTTTTCTTTATTTCATATTCAGATTTTGCATTGCTAGTATATAAAATTTAAGTTTGATTTCTGTATGCTGGTCTTGTACCCTGCATTCATACTGAACTTGTGTTTTAGTTCCAGTAGTTTTTAATAGATTCTTTATATGATTTTCTATATACAGGACTATATTGTCTGAGAATAACAATTTTTCTTTTTCCTTTCCAATCTAGATCTCTTTCTTGCCTGATTACACTAGCTAAATTCTCCTATAGAACATTAAAGAGAAGTGGCAAGAGTAGGCATACTTGCTTTGTTCTCATGCTCAGGGGGAAAAGCTGAATTCACTCTTCTAATGAAATGTCCCTCTTTGTCTTTGGTAACTTTAAAAAAAATTTTAAAGTCTATTTTGTTTGACATTAATATAGCTATCCCAGCTCTCTTTATGTTAGTGTTTGCATGGTATATCTTTTTCATCTTTTTACTTAAAACATTTTGTGTCTTAGAATCTAAAGTCTCTTATAGACAGCATATAATTAGATGTCATCTTTTTATTTAGTATGCTAGCCTCTGCCTTTGACATTTAATGTAATTTTTGGTATGGTAGGATTTACATTATCTGCCGTTTTATTTGTGTTCTATGTTTTTTTGGTTGTTCCTCCATTACTAATTTTTTTGTGTCAAATATATGCTTTCTATGGGCTTCCCTGGTGGTGCAGTGGTTGAGAGTCCGCCTGCTGATGCAGGGGACACATGTTCGTGCCCCGGTCCAGGAAGATCCCACATGCCGCAGAGCAGCTAGGCCCGTGAGCCATGGCCACTGAGCCTGCACGTCTGGAGCCTGTGCTCCACAACGGGAGAGGCCACAACAGTGAGAGGCCCACGTACCGCTAAATATATATATATATATATATATATATATATATATATATATATGCTTTCTAGTGTATCATTTAAATTAAAAAAAAATTTTTTTTACTATGCTTTTGCGTTATTTTCTTAGTGGCTACTCTTGAGATTAAAATATATATCTTAATTTAAGGAAGTCTACTTTCAATTACTATTAACTTAATTCCAGTAATAACTAGAAGCCTTGCTCTAACATAGTTCTCCCCTCCTTTTGTGGTATTATTTCATACAAATGGTGTCTTTTACATTATAAGCCTATCTACTCATTTTTGTAATTATTGTTTTATGCAGGTGTCTTTAAATCAGAAGAGGAAAAGAATTTTAAAATGTTCCACTGTCTTTTTTATTTACCTTGGTAATCACTTTTACCAGTATTTTTTCTTTCTTTGTGTGGAACTGAGTTACCATTATAGGTCCTTTCTTTTCAGTCTGAAATATTTTATATTTGGTATGTCATGGGTCATTTTTCTCTTGTTGCTTTCACAATTTTCTTTTTGTCTTTGACTTTCAACAGTATGATTATGATGTATCTAGGTGGATCTTTTTGAGTTTATTCTATTTGGAATTTGTTCAGTCACTTGGATGTGTAGATTATGATTTTCATAAAATTTAGAAAAATTTCACAATTATTCAGATCCTTTTTCTGCCCTTTTCTCTCTCTCTTTTCCCTTTGGGACTCCCATTTTGCATATTTTTGTATGCCTACTTGTATCCTGCAGCTCTCTGATGCTCTGTTCTGTTTTCTTCTTGTTTTTTTTTCCTTATTTCTCAGACTGGATAATCACTATGGACCTATCTTAAGTTTGCTGATTCTTTCTTCTGCCATCTCAAATCTATTGTTGAGTCCATCTAATGAACTTTTCTGTTATTTTACTTTGCAACTCTAGAATTTCTATTTGGTTCTTTACAAAAGTTATTTCTATGTCTTTATTGAAGTTATTTATTTAGTAAGACATAATGGTCATGGTTTACTTTAATTCTTTCTGAATAATTTCCTTTAGTTCTTTGAACATATTTATAATACCTATTTAAAGTCTACTGAGTCCAATATCTGGACCCGCCTCAGGGTCATTTTTAAATTGACTGTTTCCCCCACCCCGTGTATGGACCATACTTTCCTATATCTTTGTATGTCTCATAAATTCTTGCTGGAAATAAAAATACTAAAAAATATATTGAAACAACTTTGGAATCAGAGTCCCCTCCCTCAGTGTTTGTGTTAATTGCTCTTAGATTATGTATTCCCTTCAGTGTGTGGTTATTGAGTTGTCTGTTTGCTTCTTTTTATTTTTATTCTTCTTTTCACTTTTAGGCCTGGATTCCCAGGGTTCCTCCCTAGATCATCATTGTTTAATGGTCCACCAATGGTCAGTTAGAACATTTTCTTAAATATATTGACTCAGTGAGTCTGCAGTGTTTTGCCAAGGATATTTGTGTGTGAAAGGGTACCTCACATTTCGGGCATTTTACAAGTCAGCCTTAGCTTTCACTTCCTGATTGCATAGGGCAAGCCAGGATCAGCTAGAAGTGAGTAACCGGGGTCCACTCTTTCCCAGTTCTTTCTGGGGCTGCCAAGAACCCTGTGCATATGTATAACATTCTAGATATACATGAACATGTCAGAGATTTTTAAAGTACAGTATGTTCAGCTAGTTCCTAAATTTTCCTTTTAAATTTTTGGCCAGTCTCCTGTTTGCCCCAAGAGGAATCAGACTTAAGCAGCTGTGATAGTAACATTCCAGTGTATTGCTATTGTTTTTGATAATGACTTGGGGCTAGGGGTTTTTTCTGCAGAGCTGAGTTCTGAGTCAGATTAAATAGTGGCCAATGCTCTGGGATCAGGGATTTTCTAGGGTGCTACAAGCCTGGCCAAAATACTGACTGTGCTCTGGAGACAGAACTTTTGACAACATTCTAAATAGACCAGTCTCCTTTGCTGGATGCGAGGCTGCCAGCTTTCCATGGCTATTGCTCCGTGGGTCTAGAGAGGACACATGGAAGCAGCCACAGCTGTAATTTAGCCACAGACCCAACTGTTCTTATCAGGTTTGGTGGTTTTTTTCTGTTTGTTCTGTGCCTTGACTATTCTTAGCATTCTGAGATTATTGGTATTGATAATTTTGCCATTATTTTTGTTGCTGTTGTCAGGAGAGTAGATTCACTGAGATTCTCACTGCATCCTTCTATAGAAGTCTCACCTGCTGGGTTCTTTTTAACATTAAGGATTAAAGAACTTTGTGGTTCCTTCTTAGAGGAGAGAGTTAAATAAAAGACCAATTTCCTGGCACACGGGGAGAAAAAAATCAACAAATGCTGTTTAAAACATCTTTCTGAATAAAATTATACATTTTATATAATCTAGTGGTACTTTTCAGTATCTTAAATGTAATATCTGTTATTAAATCTGTCATAATTTGTGAAAATGCTGGGAAGAGTTATACTGATAATAGGAATATGATATTTTTAAAAATTTTACCAAAGCACTTGGGATTATACTTTAAAAATTTAAGTGGCTTAACCTTCAGGAATGTTAGCTCAAATTATGTAGAGGAAGTATCTTACGTTAGTACTTTTCTCAAGAGAATGTCATGGCAAATATAGGCATAAAGTATTCATGACAACAAACTCTATGTAATATTTAACTACTTGTGAACTAACAGATATGTATATGTACATGTATATACACACACACACATAAAATTGAAGTACACAAATTTTTTGTGGGGAAAAAATCATTATATTTTGGTGAGAAAATTATAAACATTATTTTAGCTGTTTTTATTTGAAGAGAAAAAAATTGTCTTCTCTCTACAGTTGCCTGCACAATTTTTTCACTGTAGAGGAATTTTTGTGCAGACTTTCATTTAAGAATTCAAACTTGAGGGCTTCCCTGGTGGTGCAGTGGTTGAGAGTCCATGTGCTGATGCAGGGGACATGGGTTCGGGCCCCGGTCCCGGAAGATCCCACATGCCGCGGAGCAGCTGGGCCCGTGAGCCATGGCCGCTGAGCCTGCGCATCCAGAGCCTGTGCTCCGCAACGGGAGAGGCCACAACAGTGAGAGGCCCGCGTATCGCAAAAAAAAAGAATTCAAACTTGATAATTAATGTTGATCAACAGAAGAACTTTGGCATAAAAATTAGTAGAAAATTGTTTAACTCCTTTCTCTTTCCATCTCAAACCCTCCCAGTTTTATGGAACCTTCTCTATAAGGCCAATCCCATTCGCTTTAGTGAAAAGAGATTTCTTTCCATCCAAACTGCCAAAAATGCAAATGACAAAGAGCATACATGAGACACTTGATTATTTTGAATTTTATCAGATTATATTATATGCAGAGTTTTAAAGAAGGAAAATGAGGTAGTTAAGACCACACCATGGGGTTGGTCAGAGGCAGAGGCAGACATAGCTGTGCCCTGTGATCTTGTGAACATTACCAACTGGCACTGAGCTTTTGGGCAAGTCACTTTGCAGCTCTAAGACTCAGTGACCTCATCTATTAAGTTGGAGAATCATACCTCACAAAGGGGTTCTTGGTCAGTTAGATAAAGTGTTAAAGTACTTGGCAAATTCATCACACATATAAGCTGAAAAATAGGTACTATAGTAGCTTTGCCCTTGGAAGGAGATTCTAGGCTCTAAAGAAAATGGATAGCTGTGACCTATGGACTTTTGTGTCAGGAGCGGGTTAAAAGTAACAAGAAATATCAGCTGATAGGAAGAGGAGTTAGATTTGGCTACATTGTACCTGAAACCACATAGTTTAAGGACAAGTAAGCTTTGTCCTCTCATTTTTTTCCTGAAGATATTTTTTTTATTATCAAATAGTGGAGAATTATTTTTAGTGATGGCCATTGGTAATAAAGTTTGAAATCTACAATGTCTCCCCATGAAGAACGTATACTTCTTGAAGATGGATGTTTCTTCTGTACCTCCAGAGTATCAGTATCTGGCAAGCACTCAAATAATATTTGTTGAAATATAATCCAGTTACATGTTTTGAAAAATGATAATTAAAATTACACTACACCTAAAGAACAACAAGGTGAGTCCCAGTAATGCTAGAAGTTTACATAGCAAGTCTCACTTGGAAAACAAAAGCTTTAGTTCCATTTTTAAAAATTGCCCTGGCTCTGACTTGTTTTGCCAATGAGATTAAAACAGTTCATTAATGTGGTAAGTGTCAGAGATACATGTGAAACTGCATTGCATATGATCATAAACAGACTGATGTAAAATACTTTTTTTTCAAAAAATAACTGTTATTAAACATGTTCCCCAAAAGTTAGAATCACAGTAAAAGATTACTCTGGGCAGAAAAGTGGATTTCAAATGAGTGCACCCCAAACCTCTTTATTACTTTTAACATAATATTTCTCCCTGATGTCTCATAACCCGTGTTATAATTATTACTCTAAATTCACTGGGCAGCAACAGTAAATAAGTTACAATCCCTGACATTAAGTTCAATGGGCTCTTTACCCAGAGGACCTGCAGGCTGCTCTTTTTTTAAATGGCATGCCAAATGCTTATTAATGACAATAATAATTATCTAAGTGATTAGTCAATTTTCTTTTCAGAAGCAAATTTAAAAATAGGTCTGGAAAAATCATACTCTGAGGACATAATAACCTTTTTTCATTAGAGGGACATGGAATGACCATTCCATTTATTTTGAAAAGAAAGCTCCTGGGCAAAGGAGGGTCTGTGAGTGAAGACCATTCTTCGGACAAGCAGGAACTTGTACTAGTTGTAATAATGGTAACTTCTCTCTGCATATCTAGATTTTTTTAAAGCATTTTGCCTGCCTCCGCAGAGCAGCTTTTTGAAAAGCCATTGGAAGCATGATGAAAGTCAACTGTAGGAACTGACGCTTTTCTATTCTCCACTTTTCAGCGTAGATATTTCAGAAACCATCAAAATCCAACATTTAAGAACTATGAAAGAATCTGGCAACTTTCCATCCACTGTCGCTACAGAGAGGAACATGTAGGAGTGGTCTCAGTAAAAGCAGCCATATATGAAAAGAAATGGCACTTAGGCTATTTAGCTCTGGAAGATATTTACAATGTACATGGCAAAAATGTTACATGTATATGCATGTATGTGCATATGAATGTGTAGATATACAGATATGTTCAATCTCATTTGAACAATGGAATCCTTCTAGCTGTGTAAATCAGTCAGTCTGCTAAGCAGTATGGAAACGCCATGAGAATATTCCACTTTTTTCAATGGAACTCAGACCCAAAAGAGATGTGCTTGCTCTAGCTTAGGAAGCAAATACCAGCTACTGTGTTTCAGTCCCTGCTAATTTCCTGGCTCCTAACTGCTGCCTAAGGACTCTACCTGCTGCTGAACTTGACCTGTGAGTCCAGCCTGCTCTCCACATTTACTTGATTGTCTGCCTGTTTTACAATCAGCTTTTGCTTTGTCTTCTCTTATTCATACATGGCCTGATTCCTTTGCCCATTTGGCTTTCATTTCCTTAGCTTTTGTCCCTGTGCATCTGGGCTCTGGCATTTTTATTGTAACAGAGGACAAATTTTGTATCTCTATGCCCTGATTACATTTGTCAGCAAACAAAGGATTCATTGAATGATCTAGGTCCTACTCATTAAGGTGAAAAGGCTGTAAGATCACAATATCCTGTGGAAATATATATATACATAAATATGTATTTATACAATATATAATAAAAATATATTTTTATAATTATATGTAATGCATAATTATATTTTCTGTATAAGAATTATAAAATATAGAACAATACTAGCTACCATGTATTGAAGTTCTACTGTGTGCAAAGTACTTTGCATGCTGTATCTCCTCTTATCTTTACAGAACCACATCAATTATCTCTTGTCATTTTCATGCAATTTACAGGAAACCAAGGGTCACAAAGTATAGTTAGTAAGTAATAGGGAAGAAATTCTAATTCAGATTTCTTTTCTGCCTTAAAGGTACTCTCCGTAAAACTTATGGATCTGGAAAACAACTGCATACTGTGATATTTCAGTGGAGGACAAACCTTGTCAGTATAGGTAAAGCAGAAGGTAGAAACCACCAATTTTCTGGCCAAAAGTAGTCTTTTGTGATCATGGTTAGAAAAATCACTCTTCTTAGTTAACTATACTGTTTTCTTTCCTAACGGTCAATCTGAGATCAACAGTCCATGAAGTCCATAATAATTAAAGGAAGAAATTTCATCGTTATCTCTTCCTTCTCCTGCATCATCTACACTCTGGTGTGTACGTCCTCTCTAGACCACTTGATAAACTCCATTCACCCTTCAAGGAAGTTCTTCTTGATCTCCTTCATCTTTACATCCAACTCCTAAGCACACACACACGAAGACAGGTCCTCCACTCTGTGTGCTCCCGCTGCATTGATTCCCTATTTCTTTCATACTTATTGCATGTAATCTCCTCCACCCACCATTAGTTGAGCTTGAGAGCAAGCATTCTCTTTTTCACATCTCTATCTCCAGTGCCTAGGATATAGCAGTAACCAGGCATAAGTGAATGAGTGTAAGCCTTGAAGAGAAGAAATGCATTAATGAATTGTCAAACTCAGTGAAGTAATAGAAACCATTCAAATGAGATGAATTTTCCTTCAGTTGAAAACTTTAGAGCCTAATTTCCTCCTCTCCACCCCCAATTTCAGAAGGATTCCCAAATAAAATTTCTAGCATCAATGTAATTTTAATTATTTTATTGCAACTTAATTCATATACTGTACAATTCACCCATTTACAGTTCATTTTTAAAATATATTTACAGTTGTGCATCCATGAACCCAATGGAATTTTAGAACATTTTCATCACCTTAAAAAAAGCAACAGTCACTCTCCATAACCTCCACTCTCCCCTCGCCCTAGCCCTAGACAATCAGTAATATACCCTCTCTATATATAAATTTAGCAGTTCTGAGCATCAACTATAAATGTAATCATACAATATGTGGTCTTTTGTGACTGGCTTTTTTCAATTAGCATAATGTTTTCAAGGTTCAACCATATTCTAGCATGTATCAGTAATTCATTCCCATTGTTGACCGAATAATATTCCATTGTATGGGTGTACCACATTGTTTCCATTTTTTCAGCTGCTATGAATAATGCTGCTATGAACATTCATGTGCACACTTTTGTGTGCACATATGTATTCATTTCTCTTGGGTACATGTCTAAAAGCAGAATTAATTTGTCATATGGTAGGTAACTCTATGTTTAACTCATTGGAGGAACCACTAAACTCTTCCTTGACAACTGCACCATGTTACATTTTCACCAGCCATGTATGAGAGTTCTACCTTCTCCACATCCTTGCTAACACTTGATTGTATCTGACATTTTGATTCTAGTCACTGTAATGGGTGTGAATTGGTATTTCAGTGTGGTTTTTATTTGTATTTCCCTGATGGCTACTTATGTCGAATATCTTTTCATGTGCTTATTGGAAATTTGCAAATTTTTTGGAGCAATGTCTGTTCAGATACTTCACCATTTTTAAATTGGGTTATTTGCCTTTCTATTGTGTAAGAGTTCTTTACATGTTCTGAACACGAGTCACTTCTCAGATATATGATTAGCAAATACTTTCCCTCATTTTGTGTTTTGTATTTTCACTTTCTTAATGGTATCTTTTGAAGCACAGAAGTTTTTAATTTTGATTAAGCCCAAGGTACCTGTTTGTTTGTTTGTTTTAAGGGCTTCAAATGCTTGGCTTTTTATTTATTTATTTATTTATTTATTTTTGGCTGTGTTCCGTCTTCATTTCTGTGCGAGGGCTTTCTCTAGTTGTGGCAAGCGGGGGCCACTCTTCATCGCGGTGCGTGGGCCTCTCACTATCGCGGCCTCTCTTGTTGCAGAGCGCAGGCTCCAGATGCACAGGCTCAGTAGTTGTGGCTCACGGGCCTAGTTGCTCTGCGGCATGTGGGATCTTCCCAGACCAGGGCTCGAACCCATGTCCCCTGCATTAGCAGGCAGATTCTCAACCACTGCACCACCAGGGAAGCCCTGTTTGTTTGTTTTTATCACTGTGGTTTTGGTATTATTTCTTAGAAGCCTTTTCCTAATTGAAGATCATGAAGGTTTACTTCTAAGAGTAAGATTGTCTTCTAAGTTGATTCATTTTGAGTCAGTTTTGTTTATAGTGTTACGTATAGGTTTAACATCATTCTTTCACATGGGGATATCCAGCTGTTCTGGCACTATTTGTTGAAAAGAACTAAATTTCAATTCAATTGAATTGTCTTGGCACCCTAGCACCAATATGGTTTTAATAAAGGCAGAATATATTCATTAAAGCCAGCAAGCAGTGACATCAAGTCCCTAAATCCTTTATCCTTTTTCCATCATTGCCTCTATGTATGAAACTAGGACCTTCAAAACCAGAATGTGAGTTGCTTTACATTTTTGGAATAAAGCTATAAAGTAAAGAACCAAAAACTTTACTGGCCTTTAAAATATTCTCTTTGCTCTTGAATCCAAAATGCAGCCGTCTCTCATTTAGCAGCTTATTAAGTAGTCTGATGCATTAGCACTTAAGTGTTTGTATAATATCATCTCTATAATTTAGTTTCATTATGTCCACATCAACTGAATACAGAATGAATGTGATAAGATATTCTGCTTTAACAGATGGGACTCATTTCTCACAACTCCTCAATCCACAGTGACTTGATACATTTCGTATACTGTGTTCCATTTGTGACACATGAACAACATCTATTTGCAAAGAGATTTACCCATAACTATGAGAAATATCATGAGCTATATAATCCAGTGTATCAAATTGTTTTCTTCTGGATCTTTTGGCCACCTTATATAGAACTCTCCCCCAAGTAAACACGTTTGTTGTTTTTGAAATTACTGTTGAGCTGACTGAATATCTTTCTTGGCATCACTGAGAAAGTAAGTGTTAGAGTACGGATTAAAAACTGTACTGAGGATTTTTAATTCTTTGGATCAATAGGTAAAAGAAAAAATCTTTAAAAACAAGCCAATTAAAAAATAATTGGAAATTAGAGGAAAACATAGGGCAAAAGCTTCATGATATTGGATATGCAATGATTTCTTGGATATGACACCAAAAGCACAGGCAACAAAATAAAAAATAAATAAATTAGACTTTATCAAAATTAAACACTTTTGTGCATCTAAGGACGCTACCCACAGATACCATAGTCAAACCTTTATTTTCCTAAAGAGTTTGTATTATGTATTAGTATGAAAATAGTTGTTCTTCATCTAATCTTTGGGTATTATTAACTGAAGCAGAGTAAATGAGTTCATTAATCCTGGCCTAAAAGAACAACATATATTTAGAAATTTTTCAAATAATATGTGGATTCCTTAAACCCACCTTTGGCACAAAGGTTATGAGGTGCTTCATTCTCCTTTCACATTGATTCACCACTTAGAGGACTAAGTAATATCCATCATCTTTTAAATTTTCCACAAAATATGGGTATAAAATATCCTTCTCTATTTTGCTGCCTTGTGAGTGAAAATGATTCCTGAGTTTGACAAGATTCAGATAGTCCTCATTGGGAGCCGGCACATCTTAGAGCAGGTACCATATTTCCACTTGAATATTCAGGCTCTGAATGTGTCAGTTCCATCTGAGTGATGGTCACCTGGGTGAATAGAAGATTTTTTCCTACTTGCAGTTTTATTTGTGTGTGTGTGTGTGTGTGTGTGTGTGTACATATGTGCTTAGCAAAAGTCCTCTAGAGCTATCACTTATTCAAAACACTAAAAACATTTTCAAGGAGGTTGAGTGAAAGTTATCACTGAGGAAACATTCTAGGCAGAAGGTACCCAGCGCTAATAATATTGGGTAAGAATAAGATGCCAATTGAATTAGTCAAATCATCCCCGTTTTATACCAAAGAACAGAACCAACCCAAGTCTGTTAGGCTAAAATACTGAAACAGATTATGAAATATTTTAATTGTTGAATATCTCATCAAAATTTTTCTTTCTGGCCATAGTTATTGAGAATTAGCAAATTTTCTCATCTTTACCATCTAATAAAATGCCATCGCCATGACAGTTCATGCTCTTCCCCATACTGTGCTGACACAACACATCAGCTACTCTCGAATTCTACTTCATCCAACCATTAAAGCAAAGGCTGAACATCAGCGCTCACAGCAGCACATTGCATGATCTAGCCCAGCATCATTGTCAACTATTCTTATACAGATGAACAAATAAGTCCTTTCATTTATACAGTCATCTCTAGATTCCCTAGCAAAGGAAGGGAATCTAGAGAAAGAATAATTCAATGGGCATCCTAAAGCTTTTGACAAATGCTATAGCCATGGTTTCTGGAAGCAGAAATCCAACAGGAATAAGTACAGGGATCTGGAAGAATAGTACTAAGGGAATCAGGAGGTATAAGGAAAATTTCTTCTTCTCATTATATATGCTTATTTTTTCCTGAATCTTAAACTATTTGAGAGACAAAAGGTACTAATGATACTTTGCTTAAACCACTTCTTTGACCTGTTCTCCCTCCTCTGATACTTTACCTGGATAATGCTACCCACCATTTAAGTCACCTCCTTGGAGGGGCTTCCTGACTTACAGACTATGTTATGGTCCCCTAATTTATGGCCCCTCATTTACAGTAATGACTTGCATTGTAATTACTTCGAAGAATGTCTGTCTTCCCATCTGGATATTAAGTTCCATTACAATGGGATGAGCCATCCCTGTGTGCTCAGCAACATCCCAGGGCTGACACACAGTAGGCAGTGAATAAACATTCATTTAATGAATGAATGTCATAATATCCCCTGGGGAAGCAAAACTACCCCTCGTTGAGAAACACTACTTTAACTCTGTATGATATATAGTTTGACGTATTTATTTAAGATTCACTTCTAAAGAACATAATCCTAAAATTAATATTTAAAGAAGCATTATTTTCTGGATAGAATTCGCCTTTGTTTCCCACAACTGAATATACAGGTCTAGCAATGATGTTATGGATTTAGCATCAAAACATTCTCCTGGAGCCAACCCTGGTCTTTGTTGCATTTTATTTCAAACATTTTCCTAATTCCCAGTACTTGAGGACTATCTTTTCAGAAGCAAACCTCCTATTCTTTTTGTGAATACACTGTACCAAGAGTAGTTTTTCATGGCTTCCTAGGAAGTCTGTAAGAATTACTGATGTTATTTTTAGTCCAGATAACTCTTAAAGACATCCTTCATCTGTCTCAGTCATTCACATTTGCCTTTATTTCAGAGTTCCTTTTACATTAGCTCCACTCTGCTAGAATTTAGATGGACAAGAGCAAAGTTGCACAGGCAGAGGTGAGGAAAAGTTAAAAGGATTGTCATTTAAATTGCCTTCCTTTACCTACTGCTTAAAGGAAAGTCTCCTATCTTTGAGTATCATTTTGCTATTATATACCATTTACATTTTAATCAGGGACTGAAATAACTGAGGGCAGACATCCCAGAATAGTGTGAGACTGTTTTGTGAAATGCCTTGGAGTGATTTTCTTGTGCCCTAGAACATGATTTTATAGATACATTTGAGGTCTGGGATAACAGAAAACATATAGAGATGATTGCCTTTTAGACTTTGCAAAATTGATTTCTTTGCCTAAGGAAGTCCCTGAGATGGTATCATTTTGATAGTAATCCTAACCAGGTGCAGTGCCCACTTACCTGACACTGGATATCCTGATGGACTTGACTCTAGCTATGCAGAAGCACTGCCATCATCAGCTCAGCAGAACGGGAGACTCAGAGGATCACAATGGGAAATGGTGTTTTCTGTTGGCCATTCAGTCCTAGAACAGGGTGACAGCTACAGAACAAGCTGTATATATTGCCGTTGGCCCTAGTCCAAGTCTCCAGGGCTAGCTTACATCTGTTCTAACATTCCCTACCAAGGGTCAGCAGCTGCAGAAGCAGAAGGTCAATTTGCTAGCCCTTGTTTTTCTATCGTGATGGTGGATATAAATGTCATGGAGCACTAAAATGAGTGCCCGGGAACTTCCCTTCTCAGGGCATCTCCTGCAGAACTTATGCCAGTTGTATTCATTTGGCAAACAGGCAGCTCTAGAAAAGATGCCAATACCAGTGGATAGAAAGATCAGAGCTACTGTTATGGATCATCCAGCTGAATCGATCATATTCCAGGCAATGTCAAGAGCAGTTGAGGACCAGGTTGCCAAGTCAGCATGACTAACTCTTAGCAGAACTTGGGTCATTTGACCCCATAAGTAGGAAAAAAGTTTTTATACTATATATTGCCTAGACTTTAATGTGATTTTGGATGATTTGGGATTTCTTGATCAATTCAGGCTGCTGCGGCTTGACACAGCTGTACCATAGACTGGGTGGCTTAAACAAGAGGGATTTATTTCCCACAGTATTGGACAGGGAAGTCCAAGATCAAGATGCCAGAAGGGTGAGGTTCTCTCCTTAGATTGCAAATACTGCCTTCTCACTTTGTCCTCACTTGGCCTTTTCTCCACACATGAAGTTGGAGAGAGAGAGAGAGAGCCCTTTGTTCTCCTTTTTTAGAAGGGCACTAATCCCATCAGGGGTGCTCCACACTCATGATCTCACCTAAACCTGATTACCTCCCAAAGGCTCCATCTCCAAATACTGTCACGTTGTAGGTTAGGGCTTCAACATATGAATTTGGGGGGGAGGGGACAGTTTTGGAGCATGGGCCTCTTTGGAAATGGACAGACCTGAGAAGAAGGCTCTTTGGACTATTACAAAATGGTGTGAAATTGCTATTTGGGTCAGAGACTGCCAAGAGGGGGCAAAGCAGCCAAGGCAGCTTGATCACAGGTAGGCAAAATTCAAGAGTTTATTTTGGACCTACTAGAGACCACTGCCCCACTTAATAGTGAATGGCAAGCCATATGAGCTGTTGATGTTTGTTTATGCAGGTGCCTGCCTGTGGCCACAACTTCTCAGTGGCATTTGAAGAGCAATTCTCTCCATCCTGCTAGATCTCTCCATATTGGTTATTTCTAATTAAAATAAATATTTTCTCCCTCTTACTATAATGACAATATCTCCATCTTATTTTGGTCACTTTTCTTTCAATTCAGTATATATATGGAATGTTTGCTTCTCAGAGCTCTGAAGAATTATCCCTGGAGGGCAGCAACTGGTACCTTGTGCTTTGGGAGGAGTTACATTAGCTAGAAAGGAACTCAGTGAGGCAGCTGGCGTCTACAGTACCATTAGCATCAGCTAGGCGTTCTTCTGGGGCTCCTTTCTGCCCTTTAATCCTTCTCTAGCTCCTGCCAGCATCTTTTTTGGGGTGTATCTTTGTTCCCTTTCTGTCCTAGTTCTTTTCTTATACACTGCACTAGATGTCAGTACACTCTTATCTCCATTATCTCACGCTGTCGCAAGCCTTCATTCCTGGATTTGAGATGGCGTTTGAGAGAAATATAATGGTTTCAACACTCATGATTATCAGATGTATAGGTCAGGAACTTTGTAAGACTATTTTCTCTCCAATATACTTGTAGTTATTTGTAGAAAATATCATTGGTAAGCACACTCTAAACTTGTGTGCTTTTCTGGTTGTTTGTAGCCTTTATGTTATCATTTATAATTCAGATAAGTTAGGAACTATGCTATTCTGTTTGCTCAAAACAATTAAGAAAAAACATTGTCATCAGTTTTAAGTTGTCTTGACTCTAATTGCATATACTATATAAACACTGGCTTACCAATTTGTTCTTTTTGTGTTGCTAAGCTCTGTTCAGTGACTCACCATGAAGTCTCCTCAAAATGGTTCAATTTGAGTTTCTTTTATGTTTCCTTTTTTAGTTAAATAACCACCTAGGTCACCGCAAGTCTCTACTAATTATACTCAAGAGCATCTGTTCTTAAATCAGGCAAGGCTTTCCCCAATTTGACAATTGACTGCTCGGGTGTCAGGCTGCTGCTTTTGTGTAGAAAAAGTCAACATATACAAGGCATCATTACTGTTCTAACAGTTAAGGATTGCCCATGGTTGAACTCTTACTTATGGGGTCCAAATAAATTGCTAAAATGAGAATAAACTCTCAATTGGGGAAGAACTAAGAACTTTGAATAGGAAACCAAGTAAGATTCTGCCTGGAAAATAATTAATAGAGACTCTGCAGAATAACAGACTGATACACCATAAAAAGAAAATGTTGTTAAGGTATGTTTTTAAAGAGTACAGTAATACTGGCTATGGAGATGGCAACATTTATTCATGCGACCAATATTTCCTGAGTGGACATTGAATGCCAGACACTGTGCCAGGCCCTGGGCTAGGTGTTGGGAATAAAACCGAATAAAGTAAAAAGACTCTCCCAAGTAGCAGAGGAGACGTATTACTGTGTAATATTTGTGCTGTGCTTTCAGTATTAACCATGATATTTGTGTTGAGATAGACTCTAGAAAACTCAAAGGCAAAGCAGAAAGGCATAGGCTGCTTGATTTCAAGCTCTGTCACTTACTCTAAGTAAATTTTCAGGCCTGCTTTACCTCATCTGCAAAATAATGATATTAATTGTACATATTTCATGTATTTGTGTCATAATTAAATGAGTTAATATAGGTAAGCATTTAAAATAGTGCTTGGGGCTTCCCTGGTGGCACAGTGGTTAAGAATCCGCCTGCCAATGCAGGGGACACAGGTTCGAGCCCTGGTCCAATAAGATCCCACATGCCACGGAGCAACTAAGCCCGTGTGCCACAGCTACTGAGCCTGCACTCTGGAGCCTGCGAGCCACAACTACGGAAGCCCGTGCGCCTAGAGCCCACGCTCTGCAACAAGAGAAGCCACCGCAGTGGGAAGCCCGCGCACCACACGAAGAGTAGCTCCCACTCGCCGCAACTACAGAATGGCCCACACGCAGCAATGAATACCCAATGTAGCCAAAAATAAATAAATATATAGATAGATAAATAGGTAAATCAAAAATAAAATAGTGCCTGACATATAGAAGCATTCAGTAAAGTCAGGCAAAATCTAATCCAGGAATATGCTGTGATAAAAAGGCTCCTGAAGCAGTGTGTGAGTTCAACAGAAAAGAGTTCTATGCTCGATTAGTAATGCCTGCAATGAGTACGAGGGTGGAGAGTTTTGGCATATGTGCCACTTTTATATATCTTCTCTGCACTGTCCCTTACTGTGCAGATAAAGAAGCTGAAACACAGACAAATTAAAACATATAACTAAGGTGACATACTTACAGAGGAACAAAGCTAGAATTATTCACACCCCTATGCCAATTTTCTTAGCCCCACAAATCATCTACTACTTATAAAGAAATGATTTTCAGACAAGGCTATACAAGTAGTTTCTCAAAGAAGAGAAAAATCTTACCAACTATCCAGAGGAACTAAAATAGAATAATTAGAGAATAACATACCAGATTTGCTAGATTTATATATTTTAGAGATGAGTTAAGAGTTAATTGTTGAGTTGGCTCTTTACAAATTATATTCTTTTTCGTTTTACCAGTGACTTTTGAACATAACTAGTTAAATTTAACCTAAAATTATTTTCATCCACTTTTCCATAGCACCATTCAAATCATGTGCATAAGAATTTCTGTAGTCACAGCAATGTATACAGACTGGTTGTTTCTAATGTGTAGGTTTATGTAAGCTGGAAACCTTGAAAGAACACACTATTTTTTTCAAATTAAAACATATTTACTAATAGATCTAGGTAGGAAGTTAAAGGAATCCATTAAACCTAGTCATTGAATCTTTATCTACTCCTGTGTTCACAGAAGAAATAGTTTCTTCTTTCTTTGTAGCTGGGGAAATTAAGACACAGAATAGTGAATTTTCTGTGAAATGAGCCACGATAAGCAAAAATAAACCCATGAGAACTGGCTTCTCCTCCAGTGTGCTAATTGTGCAGCCTCTTACAAGTTGCCCTACATTCTGCTTTTGGCGGAAAACATGCAGAATTCAAGGGTGAACATTTCTAAGACAAGAGGATTATGTCTCTTTGTTTTGGAGACAAAGAAAAATTGTATAATATAGTGCTGTCAGCATGCAGAGCTCCAGCTTTTTTAGCTTGTAGTATGATAATGCAGCTGATATTATGTCATGTACACAGTGGGTGCCAACAAATTGTTATTAAGTTCAAGTGAATAAGGAGTGCTACTGGATTTAAAAGATGAACAAACATTTTTACTTCATTAAGAAGTAGCGAAGAGCAAAGCAACCTGTTCTGGGATCCACAGGATTTTTGAACTCATTTAAGGATGGATATTTGGTGAATACACACACACACACACACATATAGAAGAATGTGCTGAGTCATAGCAGAAATTCTATATAAAACAAAACCTTACTAAATATTAGTGTGAGAATTTCAATAAGGAAAAATTAACAGAAGTGGATGGATTAAACAGATTCTTTACTACTCTTAGCTTCACAAGGCATAGAAACATAAACACCAAGAACAAAAACAAAAATCCCCAAAGTCACATATATTGGGTTGGCCAAAAAGTTCGTTCGGATCCCAAAGGAATTTTTTTGCCAACCCAATAGTTACTGTGACTGGGTTTTTTGGCTGCCTTGCATGCATTTCCTTTTCAACTCATCCTCCCGTGTTTACTTTTGGGGAATTATCCTTCCCCACAGCATGTATAGTTTTGAAGGGAGACTCATTCCAGGTGTCCACTCCCCATATTAGAAATGAGGGTACCACCAGGGCTGTCATGTGACATCAGCTTAGCCAATCAGATTCTGTCTCCTGGGATGTTGGATCATCAGCAGCACTGTGACGATGGTGGCTTGTTTTGTCCGCTGGCTTTGAACCATCCTTGTGATTCCTGCTTCCTGCTACTTCTTGTCCATTTATCCCTTTCCAACTCAAGTCTCTGCCAGCTTTCTTCATTTTATTAACATCCTTATTGAGGTATAATAAACATACAATACAGTACACATATTTTAAGTATACATTTTAATAAGTTTTAACATATGTAGACATCCGTGAAATCATCACCACAATCAATATCCATCTCCCTCAAAGTTTCCTGTGCCCCTTGGTCATCCCTACTTCCTCCTCCTCCCTACCCCCATTCCTTAGGCAACCACTGATCTTCAGTCCCTTTTGATTAGTTTGCATATCCTGACATTTTATATGGATAGAATCATACAAAATGAGTATGTTTTTGTCTGTCTGCTTTCACTCAGCCTAAGTATTTTGAGATTCATCCATGTTGTAGCAAATACCAATGGTTTATTCCTTTTTATTGCTGAGTAGTACATCATTGTATAGATATACAACAGTTTGTTTATTCATCTATTGATAGATATTCGAATTACTTCAAGTTTTAGGGTATTAGAAGTGAAGTTACTATGATCATTCACATACTATATTTTGTATGGACGTATGTTTTTATTTCTCTTGGATAAACACCTATGAATGGAATGGCTACATCAGGTGAGAGGTGTATATTTTAAAAATTAAGAAATTCCAAGATGGTTATGCCATTTTATATGCCCATCAGAAGTGTTTGAGAGTTACAGGTCTTTCAGTAACACCTGGTATGGTCAATCTTACTAATTTTAGCTAGCCTACTAAGTGGGTAATGCCATCTCACTGTGGTTATAATTTGAATTTCCCTGATGACTAAGAATAATCAGTATTTTTCATGGGCTTATTTTCAATCCATATATCATCCTTGGTGAAGTATATGTTCAAATCATTTGCCCATTTATTTATTAGGTTGTGTTTTTTCTTACTGAGTTTTGAGAGTTCTGTATTTATTCTGGATACAAGTTTTTTTGTTTGTTTTTTCATCATGTGTGTAATGTGCAAATATTTTCTCACAGTCTTTGACTGTCTTTTCATTTTTCTTAACAGTGTCTTTCTAAAGTACAAATGTTTTACTTTTGATGAATTCCAGTTGAGCAAATATTCTTTTAATGACTTTTGCTTTTGGTGTCATATCTAAAAAATTTTTGACAAAACTTTAGGCAAAATTTCTTGATGAAGTAACCCCTCTGTCATTATGAAATAGCTTGCTTTATCCTTCGTAATACTTTTTGCTCTGAAATCTACTTTGTCTGATATTGATATAGCCACTTCAACTTTCTTTGAACTACTTTTGGCCTGTTATATTTCTTCATCCTTTTACTTTAAATCTTTATGTGTCTTTAAATTTAATGCCTTATCTCTTTTATCCAGAATTAAAATCTCTTCTTTCAATTGGGTATCTAGGCCATTTACATTTAATTAGATTATTGATATCATTAGGGATTAAATCCATCATCTTGCTGTTTGTTTTCTCTTTATAGCATCTGTTCTTTGTTCTCTTTTTCCTCTTTTATTCTGCTTTAGTTTCTTTATTGGCTTATTAACTGTGACTCTTTGTTTTGCTAATTTAGTAATTGTTTTAGGGCTTAATAGTGCATGTATTTACTTTATCACAGTCTACATTAAAGTGATATTGCATCATTTAATGTATAGTATGAATACCTTATTTACATTTCCATTTTCCCTTCCTGGCCTCTGTGCTATTGTCAGATATTTTACTTTCATATATATCATAACCCAACACTATGTAGTAATTGTTTTGTATCAATAGTTAATAACATTTAAAAATTTTTAATCAAAAAGAAATCTTCTATATTTGACCATATAGATATGATTTCCTTTCCATTGCTCTTCATTTCTTTCTGTTGATCCACATTTTATTCTGGAATCGTTTTCTTTCTGTTTAAAGAATTTCTTTTAACATTTCTTGTAGTGTGGGTCTGCTAGTGATATATTCTTTTAGCCTTTGTACTTTTGAAAAAGTCTTTATTTTACCTCCATTTTTGAAGGGTAACTTCATTGGGTACAGAATTCTAAGCTGATGATTTTTCCCTTTCATGACTTTAAGGATATTGCTCTTCTTATTTGCATTGTTGCCAATGAGAAACAATATTCCTTTGTTTACAACATGTCTTTTTTCTCTGGTTGCTTTTTATTTGTTCTCTTTATCACTAGTTTTGAGTGTTTTGATTATGATGTGACTTGGTGGAGTTTTCTTCATGTTTCTTTTTATTGAGGGTCCTTGAACTTCTTGGATCTATGGTTTTATAGTTTTCATCAAACTTAGAAACTTCACTAATTGTTTCTTCAAATATTTTTTCTATTCTTCTCTTTCTCATCTCCTTTGGGGACTCCAAGGACACGTTACTAGGTTCACAAAATTGTCTCACAACTTGCTAGCGCTCTTCCTGTATTTCGTTTTGGAGGGTTTATCTTGCTATGGCTTCAAGCTCATTAATATTCTCCTCTGTCATATCTTATCTGCCTTTAGTCCTTTCTAATTTATGTTTTATTTCACATGTTCAGTTTATTTTTCTATGCCTTCCATGTTTTAACTGTTTGAACATATGGGATACATTATAATGACTTTTCATGTTCTTGTCTGATAATTCTAATATCCACATCGTTTCTGGGTCAGTTTTTATTATTTTCCTTCTCTGCATTATATATTATATTTTCCTACTTCTTTGCATGACTTGTAATGTTTTGTTGGATGCTAGGCTCTGAATTTTAGCATGCTGCATGTGGATATTTATTCAATGTAAACGTTCTTGAACTTTATTCTGTAAGATAGTTAAGTTGCTTGGAAAGATTAATCCTTTTGTGCAGATGTTTACTATCTCTGTAAGGAGCCAAATAGTATATATTTTAGGCTTTGTGGGCTATACATGATCTATGTTGAGTATTCTTTATATTTTGTTTTCTTAAAACTCTTGAATAATGTAAAAAAGTTTTGAAACATTACTAGCCAGCAGCCATAAAAAAAAATAGGCTATGATCTGGATTTGGTCCACAGGCCATAGTTTATTGACATCTGCCTTTCAGTCTTACTTTTCTGAGTTGTTTGGCGGGACTGAAGCAGAACGCCGTCTAGATTGTACTCTTCACTGCTGAGGCAAAACCATTCTATAGATTCTACTCATAAGGTTTCAGTCAGTCAGAACTGGCACTGATTCCATACGTGTTTACTGTTTTGTGAATATTTCTGGTGGGAGGGTAAATCTGGTCCTATTACTCCATCTTGGTCAGAAGCAGAAATCTTTCTAGTTTTCTTTTGATTCTGCCATTTCTGTAACAATTCTGCAAGGCCGTATGATTCTTCCAATAGATTTCCTTATGCTAAGTTGAACAGAGTGATTTCTGTAGCTAGTAAGCAAGACCTAAGCAGATACAATGTATCAGGAGTGTCTGATTAAGGTAATTGTGTTGTACTCTATGGGGAAAAGAAAAACTGCATTGGTCTCTTGCTGCCCTGAAGAAAGTTGGGGTTTTGTTTTGGTTTGGGATTTTCTTTTTTTCTTTCTTTCTTTCTTTCTTTTTTTTTTGCTTGTGAGAATATAAATTGTGCTTTTAAAGATTATCATGTAAAGTTTTAATAAATTAAACATTGTGAAATTTACACAAATTTTATGCAAATTTATGTATATGAAACACATAACTATCACTAAATATGCGCCAAATGTTATATCTTCTCAATGAAGTGATAAAAATCTATAGCAATCCTGCTGGTTCTCCTTGTGATGACTTTAGAAGATCACAGAACTTCAAGGATTGCAAAAACCTGAAGAACATTATTTCTGCACTGTCAAGGGCCACAGTCATTTAAGAAACCAACCTCTAAGCTCTGTAACAGACAACTCGTTTTTTTTAAGAGATAAAACCTGGAATCTGTTTTTTTTCCCATTATATTCACATATTCAAAATCGAACCAGTTAAAGTCAGAGCTTTAAGTTAGGATTTTAAAAAGGGAATAGAAATTGCAATGCTCTTCCATTGTTGAAGGCATCTGGCAGACGATGACAATAAGTGTCTGAAGTTGAGACATTAAAGAAGAAGGTCAAGTCTATAACAGTGCTTACATGAAGCCATGACAACCTTGATTTATTGATGAAGCATAGAATGGAATATATAATGGAGGATCAGAAACCTATATTTAAGAGAATTCTCTAACAGATAGGTAGCCACCTGCACCAATATCTCCATTGGCAGTACCAGACTGTTCCCTGATGTCATACTAACCCCTGGTACTCTCGTTTACTGTCCTGAGCCTGCCCCTGGGCAGCCTGTTGTTTCAGGGGCAGCAACACTCTTGGAGCACATCTTATTCAAGGGTGGAGCCAATGAAGGACCTGCTGGTGTAGCTTATACTGTCCAATTGACAGTATTCTGCTATTACCAGGAGACTTTGGGATGCTTGGAATTTCTGACTGAGTTGCTGCTGGTTTTGCCTGACTTCTACTGCATGAACAGGGCTCTGGAAGGGAGCTTCCAGACCCTGAGGTTTCCCTTCTCAGAGCCTGTGGTCACCTGCTGACTTTGTGGTTACCTGCATTACATCACTTTGTTGCTGGGCCTCCTGCTGCTGACTATGAGGTAGTGTCCAACCAAAATTAAGAGTGTGACTAGGACCACTAGGAAAAAAACCTTCAAGTGCAGTCAAGGGGGTCTAGGAGGGAAGGACTTGCATCTTTGCACAGTACAGCTGTCAAACCGGGGACATAGTGAGACTCAAAAACCCTGCTCTGTCCCCAGATTCATGCCACCAAGAGAGTCAGCCAGCCAGCCAGCATTGGAGTCATGCATTTATCACCTACCTGACAGGTTCTCCTGCTTTCCTTTCAAACATTACTCTTCCTATTGAGATGTGTGCCTGTGTACCCATCATCAGCCCTCATCTCTTGTAGCAATAAAACATCCCTTATCCTTACCATACAAAAAAAATTAGAAAAGATTTGGTGAAGAAAAGAAATAAAAATTCCTTATAATTCCACCATTCAAAGGAAATAATTTTAATAATTCCAAATCTGTGCTCTGCCTTTTCCATATATGTAGTCTGTATTTACATATACATATGTATATATCTGTATCTATAACTAACCCCTTTTTTCCAAATATAATTAACTTGTTTTTTTTCTAAATTTTTGTGGTAAAATACACATAACATTAAATTACCACCTTAACCATTTTAAGTGTGCAGTTTGGCAGGATTAAGTGCATTCATAATGTTGTGCAACCATCTTCGCCATCCATCTCCCTAATTCTTTTCATCTTGTAAAACTGAAATCCAATACCCATTAAATAATTATTCTCCATCCCCCTCTCCCCCAAGCCCCTGATGATGACCATTTTACTCTCTGTTTCTATGATTTTTGACCACTCTAAGTATTTCATTGAAGTGGAATTACACAGCTTTTTCTTTTTTTTTGTAACTGGTTTATTTCATTTAGCATATATACTCAAGGTTTATCCATGTTGCAGCATATGTCAGAATTGCCTTTCTTGGTGAGGCTGAATAATACTCCTTTGCCATATATACCACACTTTCCTTATCCATTCACACACCCAGGGACACTTGGGTTGCTTCCACATTTTAGCTATTATGCATAACGCTGCTATGAACAAACACTGGTGTACAAATATCTCTCTGAGACCCTGCTTTCAACCCTTTAGATATATACCCCAAAGTGGAATTGTTGGATCATATGGCAATTCTATTTTTAATTTTTTGAGGAGCTGCCACACTATTTTCCACAGCAGCTACACCATTTTATGTTCTTACCAAAAGCACAGAAGGGTTCTAATTTCTTTACACCCTCACCAACACATTATTTTCTGCCTTTTTTTTCATAGTAGCCATTCTAATATGTGCGAAGTGGTATCTCATTGAAGTTTTGATTTACATTTCCGTAATGATTAATAGTGTTGAGCAACTTTTCACATACTTATTGAACATTTGCCTATCTTTTTTTGAGAAATGGGTATTCAAGTCCTTTTCCCAGTTTGGAATCAGGTTGTTTTTTGTTGTTGAGTTTTAAAAGTTCTCTATATATTCTGGCTATTAATCCCTTATCAGATATATGATTTGCAAATATATTCTCTCATTTTATGCATTTCCTTTTCAGTCTATTGATAATATCTTCTGATGCATGAATTTTAAAAATTTCTTAATTGGAAGCCCAATTTGTCTATTTTTTTCTTTTGTTGCCTTTGTCTTTGATGTCATATCCAAGAAATCACTGATAAATCCAATGTTATGAAGTTTTCCCCTATGTTTTCTTAAAACTTTTATAGTTTTAGGTCTTACACTTAGGTCTTTGATCTATTTTGAGTTAATTTTCCTATACAGTATTAGGTAGGAATCTAACTTTATTCTTTTGCATATGGATATTCATTTTTCCTAACAATGTTTGCTGAAAAGACTGTCCTTTCCCTATTAAGTGGCACCCTTATCAAAAATCATTTGACCATATAGGCAAGAGTTGATTTCGGGGTCTCTGTTGTATTCCATTGATCTTTATGTCTGTATTTATGCCAGTACCACATTGTTTTGATTACTGTAACTTTGCAGTAAGTTTTGAAATCAGGAAGTGTAAGTCCTCCACCTGTGTTCTTCTTTTTCAATATTGTTTTGCTTATTTGGGATTCTTTGAGATTCCACATGAATTTTAGGATTGATTTTTTCTATTTCTGCCAAAAAAAAAAAAAAGGCCATTGAAATTTTCATAGGGATTGCATTGAATCTGTAGATAAATTTGGGTAGTATTGACATCTCAGCAATTTGGAGCCTTCCAGTTCATGATATGGGATGTGTTTCTATCTATTTATGTCTTATTCAACTTCTTTCAGCAATGTTTCATAGTTTTCATTCTACAAATTCTTCACCTCCTTGATTAATATATGTTTTATTTTTAATGTTATTGTAAATGGAATTATTTTATAATTTCCTGTTCAGTTTGTTCATTGTTAGCATATAGAAATGCAACTGATTTTTGCATGTTAACTTTTTATCCTGCTACTTTGCTGAAATAATTTATTGGTTTTAACTTTTTTTGTGGAATCTTCAGACTTCTCTACATATAAGAATATATCATCTACAAACAGAAATAATTATCTTTTTTTCTAAAAAAGATAATTCTGATACAAAAATTCTGACACTATTTTGAATAAAAGTGGCAAAAGTGAGCATCATTACCTTATTCCTCATCTTAGAAGAAAAGCTTTCAGTCTTTTGCCATTGAGCATGATGTTTGCTGTGGCTTTTTCATACATGACTTTTATTGTGTTGATGTAGTTTACTTTAATTACTAGTTTGTTGAGTGTGTATCTCATGAAAGGGTTTTGAATTTTGTCAAATGCTTTTTCTGCATCAACTAAGATGATCATGCATATTTTCTTCCTTTGTCCTGTTGATGTGGCATATTATGTTGATCAATTTTCATATGTTGAACCATCCTTGCATTCTAGGAATAAATCCCATTTGGTCATGTTGTATAATCCTTCTAATTTGCTGTTGAATTCTGCTTGCTAGTGTTTTGTTGAGGATTTTTGCATCAGTGTTCCTAAGGGATATTGGTCTTTAGTTTTCTTTTCTTCTAGTATCTTTGTGTAGCTTTGGTTTCTTTCATGGTAATGCTAGCCTCATAGAATGAGTTAGGAAGTATTTTCTCCTCATCAGTATTTTGGAAAAATTTGGGCAGGATTGAAGTTTCTTTTGATTTATTTTTTCTTTTGATTGGAGAGTTTAATCCATTTCTGTTTCTTTGTATGCTTTGTGATTTTTTTTGGTTGAAAACTGGGTATTTGAATCAAATAATGTGATAACTCTAGAAATCAGATTCTCCCTCTTCTCCAGGGGTTGCTGTTTTTTTTAGTGTTTTGTTTATTGATCTTGGTTTTGATTATTGTAGGCTGTCTCTGTGCCAAGTATCAGCTTAAAGTGTAAACTTAAGTCTTCTTTTTCAGCCTGCCCCTTTCCCTGTCCATCTGCAGTCACCAACTTTCTAATATTCCCCATATATGCAGTTGCTTTTCAGTGTCTAGTCTTTAACGTCTGGTTCCCAAAAGGGGAAAAAGAGAAAAATAAATGGGAGGGGGAAGAGTGCTGACCCTTTAATTACACTGGAAGTCATTTCAGCTGAATGGGGAGGGGCTTGTAACAGTGGGGAGAGGTACAACCACAGTGGCCACCTGCCTCTTTGTCTGTACCTCAGACAAAGGTCTGATCAGAGGCAGCACTCAATGATCACAGTACAGATTCTTGATATTTGGAAGACACTATCCAATCCGTTTTGCCCATCCTGGCTCCTGCAAGCAGTGATCAGGTTGATCTTGGAACGTGAGCACAGCTGCCTGCCACATGGCTAGGGATGGGGGATGGGTAGCAGCTACTGCGGTAAAAGCTGAAATTGACCAAAATGAACAGCAGTGATTCACTGTGCAAGCCTATCCTGGAAGTTACAAGCCTTCAATAGATGCTAGAGATCCAAAAGAGTTATATCATATTCTGCCAATGCAATTGTAGTCTAGATGGAGAGACAGCTTCCTTGTGCTTCCTACTGGGCATCTTCCCAGAATCCTTTTACTTGCTTTTTAAGCTTAATACACAGTGACATTATTTCATTTGAAATGTATATGTTTATATTGTCATGTTTTGTGACTACATAGTACTCAGTTTTCTAGATCAGGGGTGAAAAATTTCTTCTATAAAGGGTCAGATAACAAATATTTCAGGCTTTGCAGACTGCACATGGTCTCTATTGATGATGCTTCCACTGCTGCTGCTTTTTCTTCTTACTTTTCTTCCTTTTTTTTATACAACATAAAAAATGTAAAGGCTATTCTTAGCTCAAGGGCCATCATCTGCATATGCTATAAATTATAGGCTAAATAATAAGGTTTTTCCTTTTATTCACTACCATATGCCTCACTATAATATGAAAGTGAAATAGGTAATAGTTATAGAATAGCAAAATTTATTTCGTCTTCTGCTTCCAGCCTTTACATCGTTTTACTGATGATTAGAATTTCCTCAATAGCCAGTAGATGGAAGCAACCTAAGTTTCATCATCAGATGAATGGATAAAGAAGATGTGGCACATATATACAATGGAATATTACTCAGCCATAAAAAGAAACGAAATTGAGTTGTTTGTAGTGAGGTGGATGGACCTAGAGTCTGTCATACAGAGTGAAGTAAATCAGAAAGAGAAAAAACAAATACTGTATGCTAACACATATATATGGAATCTAAGAAAACAAACAAACAAAAAACGGTCATGAAGAACTTAGGGGTAAGACGGGAATAAAGACACAGACCTACTAGAGAATGGACTTGAGGATATGGGGAGGGGGAAGGGTAAGCTGTGATAAAGTGAGAGGGTGGCATGGACATATATACACTACCAAACGTAAAATAGATAACTAGTGGGAAGCAGCTGCATAGCACAGGGAGATCAGCTCGGTGCTTTGTGACCACCTAGAGGGGTGGGATAGGGAGCGTGGGAGGGAGGGAGGGAGACGCAAGAGGGAAGAGATATGGGAACATATGTATATGTATAACTGATTCACTTTGTTATAAAGCAGAAACTAACACACCATTGTAAAGCAATTATACTCCAATAAAGATGTTAAAAAAAAAAAAGAATTTCCTCACTAAGCAAGACCTGTTTTCCTGCTTGCTCTAAACTTTATTAACTTGATGCAAAAAAAGTTACAATAGACTCTTTCAATGATTAATTCAACATACATTTATTTAGAGCCCATTAAGTGCACTGCAACATACTGGTAGTCAACTTGATCATGCTAGTTTCAGTAGCATGAGCCCTCAATTCAAAACAGAGGTTATTAGTAGCATCATTTAAGCTGTCCTTTGTACTGCATTTTGTAAAACAGCTTTAACTTGGGATGGATCTTAGGATTTTGACACTATAAGCTTTTTGAGGAAATGTCCAAAAAAATGAGGGAGTGAAGAGTGAAATTTAACATGTTGGTTTCCTTAATAACCTTTCTGCCCTTAAGATAACTGCAGGTTACTTTCTGCTGCAAAAATTCCTCAATTTCTTCCTTCTACATTAATCTTAAATGACATTCCTATAGAACCTGGTTCACGGGACTAATTTTCAGCAATAGTGCCATGCTTTTGAAAGAAAATGTTGAGTTAGGCTTGCTGAATGGTTTCAGATACAGAGTTGTTTAAAAAATATATTTTAGGGCTTCCCTGGTGGCGCAGTGGTTAAGAATCCGCCTGCCAGTGCAGAGGACAAAGGTTCAAGCCCTGGTCTGGGGAGTTCCCACATGCTGCGGAGCAATGAAGCCCGTGCGCCACAACCACTGAACCTGCGCTCTAGAGCCTGCGAGCCACATCTACGGAAGCCCGCGTGCCTAGAGCTTGTGCTCCACAACAAGAGAAGCCACTGCAATGGGAAGCCCACTCACTGCAACGAAGAGTAGCCCCGGCTCACCGCAACTGGAGAAAGCACGCACGCAGCAAGGAGAACCCAACGCAGCCAAAAATAAATAAATTAATTAATTTAAAAAATATATATATATATTTTAAAATACATATATACTGAATAAAAAGGGCCAAGGCTGCTGAAATCCAAATATAATGACATCAATGACATATAGTAAAGTATAAGGTAAAAACAATTGATAATGGCAAATAGAAAGTTTCTTATCTATTTGATTAATGGAGCGAGTCTTAGAGGATAACTTGATGCTGGAAAATGGACATGGAGAGGATTCTTAATGTCTAGTATCTTGAGAATTGGCTAAGAGATAAAGTCTGTCCAGAAAGCAAATGGCACAGACAGAGGCTGCACACTGGAGGTTTGGGTATCCTGCCTCTAAAGGCATGTTTCATTGAACTTTATTTTTCATTGAACTTTTATATGCAACTTAGGGTTTGTCTATATCCTTTTCCTTGTCTAAATAAAAAACAAGACATGATTTTTTTCTAGTTTCCAAGTCCCTTAGGAACAAAATCTAAACTATAAAAAAATTGTGAAATTTGAGAATATAACAGATAAGATTTCCTATGTACTTAATTAATACCCATAGATCTAAAATATCTGGAAACTACTTAAGTGACTACTCTGTCAGGCACTGTCCTGGGTGCTGTGGATATAGTAATGGACAAAAATGGGCAAAACTGCCTGCTATCATAGCTTTACATTACAGTTGAGGGAAACTACAAATTGAAAATGAGTATATAAAAAAACATGGCGATAAGGTCTATGGATGAAAATATGGTCCCCCAAAAGGGAGAACATAGATGGCTAGGTCTCACTGTCAAGGAAACATCTTTGACTTCACTCTCCAGGTAATGTTTGTGTTGAGACCTAAAGGAGACAAGGAATTGAACCATTCAATACGAGGTATGAGGGAGGCTTTCAGGCCAAGGTCCTCAGGCAAGTGCAGTCTGAAGTGTTTGAGGATCAGCTTGGAGGAGGTGGGGTGGCTGGAGCATCATGAATAAAGGAAAAAGAGTAGGAGTTGAGATCAGTGTGTACCAGGCCCAGACTGGGAGTCTTGTGGGCCAAGGAAGTGATGGGAATCACTGATGGGGGTTAAGCAGAGCAAGAATAAGTGCCATCTGAGGGTTGTCTGGAGAAGGAAGGGAAGAGTAGGATCATGGGAAGCACTTAGGGGCCTTTTAAAGTAACCCACGCAAGTGGGTAGTGATGGTTTGGTCCATGATACTTGTACCTGAAGATGGTAAGAGGTGCTGGTGGGTAAGATGTAGAGTATGAGAAATTGACAGGAGTCATGCGTAACTTTCTTGTTGACTCATTTTTGCTTACTTCTTCACTGTATCTACAAAAAAATCTATAGCAAACATCTTGATAGGAGACATTTACCCAACCTTGAGGTTGGGTAAAAAACAAATATGCCTCCTATGTCCATTTCTGTTCGTCATTGTACTGGAGGTCTTGGCTAAGGCAGTGAAACAGGATAGAGTAATAAAGTTTTAATTATTATTATTTTTTTTTTTTTGCGGTATGCGGGCCTCTCACTGTTGTGGCCTCTCCCGTTGCGGAGCACAGGCTCCGGATGCGCAGGCCCAGCGGCCATGGCTCACGGGCCCAGCCGCTCCGCGGCATATGGGATCCTCCCAGACCGGGGCACGAACCCGTATCCCCTGCATCGGCAGGCGGACTCTCAACCACTGCGCCACCAGGGAGGCCCAAGTTTTAATTATTGAAAGAAGAAATTAAAATATGTTACTGTGATTGGATATACCTAGAACAGAGAAAAATGGAAAACTTCAGTGAGAAACAATAAGATTTTATTTGTTTTTCAAAAACAGAGGGTTTGGGTTTGTTTTTTTTTTCAAGAACAATAACGTGGGAACTGCAGATGACACAGTTATAATGATGCAGTCTCACTTTGGAGATGTGTGAAATGCAGTGATCCTTGAGTATATCACATGATAATTTCCTCACTGACAAATCTGTAAGAAAAAGAGGGAATAGAAAGGCTGAATTAGCTCTGCAGAGTACAATATACCCATAAGCATAAAATATTTTTTTACAAATTAATTAATTAGTTTATTTATTTATTTATTTTTGGCTGCGTTGGGTCTTCGTTGCTGCATGCAGGCTTTCTCTGGTTGCAGCAAGGGGAGGGCTACTCTTCATTGCGGTGTGCGGGCTTCTCATTGTGGTGGCTTCTCGTTGCGGAGCATGGGCTCTAGGCATATGGGCTCAGTAGCTGTGGCTCCCGGGCTCTAGAGAGCAGGCTCAGTAGTTGTGGCTCATGGGCTTAGTTGCTCCGCAGTACATGGGATCTTCCCAGATCAGGGCTTGAACCTGTGTCCCCTGCATTGGCAGGCAGATCCTTAACCACTATGCCACCAGGGAAGTCCCACCATAGAGTATTAAGTGGAGACTTTTTCTTGAAAGAAAAAAGACTTCTGAGTCACAGGAAATGATTTGTAATATGAAAGTGAAAAGAGTATTCAGCAGGACTTTGTTCCCTGCGTAGTCCTACATCTCAGAGGGTGTCTCTACACTGAAAACAACCTATTCATTGGAAGTAAAGTCAAGGAAATGGATCTAGAGACCAAGAAGTGATAGGACATGGATACAACATTTGTTGGTTTTTTTGCCACCTCAAACGAGCACATGGCTCCTGCTTTTGGTCACCATATGCAACAGCACAAGGATGTGTAATGGCTGTGGGGATAGTGGCACATTCAGGTACAACATCCTCCCTGGCGTGATTTCACAATGGTCAGAAATCTCTAGTTGCCTCTGTTAGGATTCTGTATCAATCATTCTGTCAAGAGGATAGCCAATGGCTTTGATGAAAATAGAACTAATTATCAAAGTCTTAGTTTATGACAAGTGGAAACAGTAGTTAATCAGTTAAGCGGAAGATCAATATACAGAGTAAAGTTGACAGTCTAGAATTATCTGAAATTAATAATAAAATTTGATAGGAATAAAAAATAAATTCCTCCACTAAAGTTATACAAATTAATGGCATGAAAGAGGGTTGGAAAGTCTGGTTTAGCTACAGTTTTAGAGGGGAAATGCCTTTCATCTTGCTTCATATTTCTGTAGACCTCTAATAGGGTGATGTTCCTGTTCTCTTATCCCATGACTTACCTGACTAGGGGGTCACCAGCATTAATTCATGATTGGTGGTGGAGCTGACCTTCTATAAATGTGTAAGTGCTGAAAGGCATTCTTACTTCTGTATCCCAGGGCATCGCAAGAGAGCAATTAAGGGTAAGTGCATCTACTCTACAAAACCAAATTCTTTATGATTACACTCTTCCAATACCCAGGTTCACAGGAACCAGATATAAGAGTTAACAAACTCATTGTGTTCCACACTTATGCTACATACTTCAGTTTAGCTTGTATCTTTAATAAATTTCCATTCATGTGACTTTTGTGTCTATTGTTCAATTTACCCAAAGTCATGTGGGCAAAATTGTATTATTAACTGTGTTCCCTGAAATTCAGCTAAACCGAATATGAAACAACTTAGAAGTATCCATATTGAGTCAAGAATATAGATGATTTAAAGGCAGAGAATACTAGTGGCTTTAAAATACATGAAGGACTCTCTTTGAGAATAGGGCTTGCTCTGTGTAGCCTGGGAAGGAACACTTTTTTATTAAATATAGAGAAAACATTTATAGCAATTAAAGTGGGGGCATAAGAATTCGTTCAAGAATCTATCAAGAGCCAATCACAGTGCAAGGTGCTGAAGATACAGCCGTGAACCTGCCCAGCATGATCCCTTCCCTCACGGAGTTTGCTATTCAGAGGGAGAAACAAACAGGCAATCACAACATGATGTGAACAGTACCATTTAGGGAAAGTACAAGGATGTTACTAGATCACATATAACAGAGTGTCTGACTCAGTCTAGGCATATGAGAAGGATTCCAAGAGGAAGTGCTATCAAGTTGACAACTAAGATTGTTGATCTAAGTGCAGGAAGGGAAAGTAGAACAGTGTTCCAGGAAGAAGGAACAGCATGTCGAGAAGCTCAGAGAGGAGTAAAGATGTAAGGTGCTTGGACTTCATCCTAAAGATAATGGGAAATAGCTGAAAACAGAAATGTACCAATATTTTGATTTTAAAAAGATTACACTGTGCTGTAAAGCACAGAGGGTAGCACAGGAAGAGGGGTGATACAGATGGAGTGCATGGGAATAGAGGTGGAGAGAGGAGGGATACACTTAGAATATGGGATGAATGAGATGTGAGGTGGTCAGCTCCCATCACGTGAAAAGTTTAAGATGCTGAATGACTGACCACACGGTTCAGAGGTGTTGTATATAAGCTTCGTATTTTGACCAAGCACACAGTTATCTCTAAGGGCGTTGCTGCCTCTAGATTTCTTCACTACCCTGGTTAGTTCAAGTTGAATAGAACTGGGTGAAGGTCATTACTCTTTGAAATTGGAGGTGTTAACAAATGTTCAGCCAAATGAAGCGTAACAGCTGTGTCTTCTCCATCTCACCACCCAAATATGTGGTGATTTTCTGAAGTGGAGGTGGTGAGGTCTGAGCTCAGTGTGAGGGGGTGATTTTTTGACATCTCTCTTTTCAAAAAGACATCATTACTTGGAATTTAGCATTCCCTAGCGAACATTTAGAGACAGGATTGGTATTATCCCTAGAGATGAGTGGAAGCAATCTGCCTAAATTATGGCCAGTGGTTTATATATATAATCATATATATATGTATGTATTTGTTCTTTATATTTTCAGTTCTTATCAAAGTAATATATGCATGTATTTTACCAAATCGGTTTAAACCAAAATATTAACCACAAAAGGCAGCTATCTCTTTCCCACCCTCCCCAAATCTCAAACGCTGATCCCTAGGGACCTTCACTTTTAGCTTTTAAAGCTATTTCTTCTGCCATTAACTTCTTCTCATATTTATTCTATTTCTTTACTTACCTCTTTTAGAAATTATCTGTTGGCTTCCATTATAAGAGATACAAATCTAAACTTATTTTCTTCTTCTGGCTTTAATTTCATCCTCTATAAAATGTAAGAAGGCAGTAAGCATTCAACCACTAGATTGCTATGAGCCTCAAAGGAGGTTATCTCAGAGCTCGGTCACTGCCACCGAATGGAATCTCCCTTTCACCCACAGGAACATCCTCCATCCTGTGCTCCAGCCTTAGAAACTCATTGGGTTTTAACAGGGAACATGGCTGCTCAGGTTTCACTGCAGCTGGGATGTAGCCATGTGACTGTTTTCACCCATGGAATATGAAGAGAAATAATGAAGGCTTCTTCTTAAAAGGAATTGTCACTTTCCAAACCTTCTCTTCCATCCTTCCTATAAGCTGGAAAGCAAATATACTGGTGTCAAATAACTTTGACCCAGAACCAAAACACCTTAAAATACAAGGCAGCAAGATAGGAGGACCCTTAGTCCCAGCATGATCTCATGAAGCAGAATTGTCCTCAACACCCTTACATCAGTAGTTTGCCTCCAATTTGGGTAGCTAAGGGAGCAGACACAACTTTATTATTCTGTAATGTACTCCTATGACCTGTAGATTACTGTGTGAAAGACAAATGTTTACATTAAGTTTATTTGATCCACTATAATTTGAAGTATCTTTGTTGTACTCCCTCAGCCTTTTCACTAACGATTGTAAACATTTTGTAAACTAGCAAGTTCTCACTAATGTTCGGTTATTACAACTCGGCTCATCCCATAGAGTCATTGACAATAGCTCTGCTCATTCACTGTGCCCTTCCAAGTTTCCATCCCGACTAAAAATTAGAGCAAGTCAGCCATGCAAATTAGCGCAGAACTAGCAATTTACTAAATAGATCCCTTGTGGTTTTAAAGAGTTAATACAGCTTTTAAAAGTACCTACCCAAGCCTGCTCAGAGCCAAAGCCTCAGAAAGACCTTGCTCATTACAAACTAGTACTCACAATTTTAAGGTTTTGATAGTAGTTTTATAACATTCAGCTATTTGGGTGTGAACACCTGAGGCATTCAAAGACATAGGTTGTTCAGTTTAGCAAACATTAATTGAATAACCAACATTCATACAGCACCGATTTAGTAAACCTCTCCTGCCTGGGAGTGGAGGCAGTTCTCTCCTGGAACTAGATTAGGAAATGGAGACTTTTTGGCAACAGTTGGCAGCCGTAAAAAAGAATGAAATAATGCCATTTGTAGCAACATGGATGGACCTAGAGATTATCATATTAAGTATCATAAGTATCATATTAAGTATAATAAGTATCATATTAAGTATATGTCTGAAGTATGTTAGAGAAAGACAAATATATGATATCACATGTAGAATCTAAAAAATGATACAAATGAACTTATTTTCAAAACAAATAGACTCACAGTCATAGAAAACAAACTGATGGTTACCAAAGGGGAAGTGGTGGGGGGAAAGATAAATTGGGAGTTTGGGATTAACAGATACACACTACTATATATGAAATAGATAAACAACAAGGACCTACTGTATAGCACAGGGAACTCTACTCAGTATCTTGTAATAATCCATAATGGAAAAAAATCTGAAAAAGAATATTTATATATATATATAAATATATACATATATATGTGTAACAGTCACTTTGCTGTACATCTGAAACTAATACATTGTAAA
Source organism: Mesoplodon mirus (assembly GCF_964341445.2). Lineage (NCBI taxonomy): Eukaryota > Metazoa > Chordata > Mammalia > Artiodactyla > Ziphiidae > Mesoplodon > Mesoplodon mirus. The sequence continues at coordinate 34,077,581 of NC_138989.1, forward strand.
TTAACTATATTTCAATTTTAAAATGGTTTAAAAATTTAAATATATATAAAATAAAATAACTAGGAGGCTTTGTTGAATAAGAGAATTATGGTACTTAAACAGGCATCTAGAAACACACTCTCCACCCCATCATGAACCAAAGAGAATACTTACGGGGAGAATTCCAGAAAACCAACTAGTGGGACTCTGCTTTGGAGAAAGCCTTATTTTGTTTTGCACAGTGATGGTAATTTAGTACTGTAGTAATAACCACTTGACAGATGGCGTTTTATTGTCCTTATGGCCCAGACCTCTAGTATACTTGACTGAGCTTCTCAAGGAAAGTTCTAAAGTAACTAATTGGTGTTGCTTTATCAATGTGACAAGGATTCTGTGCCTAATTTAAAGCTAAGTTAGTGACAGTTTGCATTTCTGAGTTTCAGTATGTATTTCCTCTACACAAATAGAGAAATCATATTTATAAGTGAAAAATTTGGACATGCTGCCTGATGGGTATGAGTATATGGAGATAGCAAAACAAGCAACTTGAAATTGAGAAACTCTTCCCAAAATCTGTGTGTTTAACGGTCATTACAATGTTCAACTCATGCTAATATCAACCTACTGTCTGCCTAAAACCTAGGTAAAAATGAGTTGCTCTGGAATTAGAATGAATACAGGTGTTGTTTATAGTCGCATTTTAAAACTGGAATTCAACCCCATGGATATTTTTTAAAATCATATTTTATAAACATGAGTGGTCTATTAAGTACTTTAATAAGGGCTATGTTTTCTGCCAAACAGTGTACAAGAGAAGGAATAGTCTTTTAAACAGTGTTGCAAACCACATACCCTTTGACCTCTAGCTTCTGAGAGGGATATTTAATGTTGTGACAAAGGGAGTATATATTTCAGAAAAGCAAATTTTGCAATACCTCAAAGTATTTACCTCTTTAAGTTGTCATAGTAACATGATTTATTTGAGTATCATTCTGCACCAAACCCTTATGGCTTTTGAATCCATATTAAAATCTGTGATAAACACAGTCAGGGGTTGCAAGCAGTTAGATGGGTAATCATGCACCTTCTTGAGTTGTTTTTTTCTTAAACATTATTTGGAAATAATTCACATACCCCATACAACTTACCCATTTAAAGTGTAAATTCAGTGGATTTCAGTATATTCACAGATGTACAGTCATCACCACGGTCAATTTAGAGCATTTCATTGTCTCTAAAAGAAACTCCATACCTTTAGTTGTCACCCACCTATATCCCCTTCCTCTCCAGGCCTAAGCAGCCACTAACCTACCGTCTATCTGTATAGATTTCCCTCTTCAGGACAGTTTGTATGAATGGAATCATACAATATGTGGCTTTTGTGACTGGTTTCTTTCACTTAGCCTAATGTTTTCAAGATTCATCCATATTGTAGCATGTATCAGAACTGCATTTTTTATGGCTGCCATTATATGGATATACCACATTTTGTTTATCTATTGATCAGTTGATAGACCTTTGAGTTGTTTCCAGTTTTTGGCTATCATGAATAATGCTGTTATGAACATTCATGTTCAAGATTTTGTGTGGACAAATGTTTTTATTTCTCTTGGGTGTATGTCTAGGAGTGGAATTTCTGGGTCATAAGTTAATACATTTCATCCTTGGGGCTACTACCAGAGTTTTCTGAGCAACTACCAGAGCAGCTACAGCATTTTACCTCCCCTGTATGAGGGTTCCAATTTCTCTACATTATTGCCAACACTTGTTATTGTTCACCTTTTTAATTTTAGCCATTCTAGTGTGGTATGAAGTGGCACCTCATCCTGGTTTTGATTTGAATTTCCCTGATGACTTACAATGTTTAAAATCTTTTCCTGTCCTTAATGGCTACTTGAATATATTCCTTTGAGAAATGACTATTCAGATCCTTTGTCAATTTTTAAATTAGGTTATGTGTCTTTTTATTCCCCCAAGAATTCTTTATTCCCATCTGATATTCCATATTCCATGGATAAACAGCTTCTCTTTCCCTTCACTAAAAAGTAGTTGAACTATTTTTTTTTTTCAAAGGCTAAAGCCTTTTTAGAACATTTGTTCCTGTGTGGTAAGCTTCTGCTTTTCTGGAGAGCATTGGAGATTTTAATTGCCTTCCTTAAGGCTTCATGACATGACTAAATAAACCCAACACAATTCTTTTTGCACTAGTAGTTAGAGTTTTCCAACCAGAACAGCTCTTATTGATCCCTAGGGGACCAGCTAACAGAGAATGACAGTGAGTTGGAGAGCTACGTAAGCTTCTAAAGTGATTACAAATTTTAGTATTTTTCTTTCACATTCTTCTAATTCCAGTGAGTTTTTCATGACGACTTTCAAATTTTGCTTTGTACATTGTAGACCCAGACAAAAAGCAATTTATCTCCCAAACCTTACAAAATTAATTTAATTATGGATAAACATTCATTTTCCTGTGATCTGTGTGCTTTGGCTTTGTAATAAGAGTTCCTCTTTATAATATAGATATATTTTTCACACTTTTATCTGCCAAATAAAGTACATCAATATGTATGAGGAAAAAATATGAGAAATGGGCAAAACCAACAGTAATGATGGACACTACCATACCCTTTTAAGTCTTTAATCAGCAAGCAAAGGAAAAATAAATTACAAAGATAAAAGGATTTGAATAAAATAATCATAGAAATACAATAGAACTGATAAATAATCACAAGCTATCTATCAAATAAGCAATAAAAAATCAAGAATAGTTCTTCTTTTTCAAAGTTTAATAATTTTGCTCCCCTGTTTAAAACCCTCAAAAGCCTTCCCGTTGCTCTCAGGATAGAATTGCAAATAATCCGTTTAGCGTAAGGAGGCTGTGCACATTCTGGGCCCACGTGACCCTTTATGCCTCATTTCAGCCATTTATTTCCTGACTATAAATTTCACTCATGTTAGCTTGCAGCCAATTATTATTTGAATGCATGACACTCTTGACATTAAAAGCCCTTATACACAATGCTTATGGGAATTTATGGTGTTTTGGTATTGTTCTAAATGGTATTAAGACCAGAAACCTAGGAATAAACAAATCTTAACAAACTTACAGTTACCAAAGGGGAAAGATGGGAGGGGGGATAAATTAGGAGTTTGGGATTAACAGATACACACTACTATATATAAAATAGGTGAACAACAAGGACCTGCTGTATAGCACAGGGAACTTTACTCAATATTCTGTAATAACCTATGTGGGAAAAGAACCAGAAAAAGAAAGGATATATGTATATGTATAGCTGATTCACTTTGCTGTACACCTGAAATTAATACAACATTGTAAATCAGCTATACCCCAATATAAAATAAAAATTAAGAAAAAAAATCCTACAGAGGCTCTTTTTTAAGAGATTCTCAAGGGAGATGCTTAACAGAGAATGGTAACACAGAAACACAAAAAAATCATAGCACTTATGAAGGACTGGGCTCCAGTCTAATTTGAACTCTGGTTAACTGGGCTGAAATATGTGGTCTGGGCTAGTGGACCAGCTGGCCTACAAATTTCCTAAGGCAAACCCCAAGTCTTTGATTGATTGTATACCAACCAGTGCCATGTGAGACAGAAAGCACTGAGGATGGTCAGCCTGCTGGTTCCGAAGGCTGCCCTGGGTCAGGCAAACATCTCAGACAAACAGGTAGAAGAGGAAGGCGAGAAACCACCACAACAAAGTACTAACAACATCAAGCCATGAGCAGAGTGCACCTTTCTTGTCCTGGATGCTGACATAACAGTTCCTCAGCCTGGGAGGGGTGAGAGCGGGTTGTTGGAAGCGTTAGAGAGAATATCTGAAAATCCATCCCCTCGTGTCAACATTATGCCCTTTTCTGAGATAACTGACACCTTTCTGTGTCTTTAAAATAAATTATAAGAACAGGCTCAAAAAGCAAAGACAAGCAAAACCAGAAAATCACAACAAATAGAGAAGGAGAGAAAAGTCAGAAAAGTTATTTTTCTGAAATAACATCTAGAGAGGCCTACAAATAGACTGGTTTACAAATAGATTTATTCAAACACTTGAGCAAAAATACCTCTTACGTTATTAAATTTAGCACAATCAAAGGAAAGCTTCTCAATTTACCTTATTTATTAGTGGTGAAAGTACACCAAATAGAGAAATTAAAGTTAGGTCTTCCGGTTCACACTCAGCATCAAGATAAACCCCAAGTAGTTGTAGAAGAAACATAGATCAATATTGTTATAAATGTGGGACGTGGACATATATCCCAAAACAGCTAACAAAAGAAAAAGACAACAGAATTGAATACATGAAAGTTTAAACTTTCATATCGGCAAACTGTCATAAATGACCTGAAAATAGAATCCAGGCAAACTATTTACAATTTATATCAATATATCTGACAAAATTGAAATAAATATATAAGACCCAAGTAGACAAATAGGTGAAGAAAATGATTTACAATTTACATAACTGACAAAAAAAATTGAAATAAATATATAAATAACTAAGACCCAAGTAGACAAATAGGTGAAGACAAATGTGAATTATAAATTTGGGAAAAACTATTTTTTTTGGAATGCACATAATTGATTAAACATTAGAATGCACATAAAAATCAGCAAGATAAAGAATAAACACTCCAGTTGCCAATGGGTAAGGCTAATGTAGAAACAATTCAAATGTTTCATAAATATATGAGAAAATGTGCCTTAGACACTAGTGTATTCTTATATGTGGAATCTAAAAAAAAATGATACAAATGAACTTATTTACAAAACAGAAACAGACTCACAGACAACAAACTTACAGTTACCAAAGGGGAAAGGTGAGGGGGGGATAAATTAGGAGTTTGGAATTAACCTATACACACTACTATATATAAAACAGATAATCAACAAGGACCTACTGTATAGCCCAGGGAACTGTACTCAATATTCTGCAATAACCTAAATGGGAAAAGAATCTGAAAAAGAATAGATATATATATGTATAACTGAATCACTTTCCTGTACACCTGAAACTAACACAATATTGTAAATGATCTATGCACCAATATAAAATTTTTAAAAAGAACCAATCAGAGAAACACTGTGGAAGATGAACTGAATTTAAGCAGTTAAATTTTGAAACAGAAACCATCAAAAAAGAAACTAGTATATTGAAAATAACTATTAATAATTCAGATCTTTACTAGGCATTTCTTCTGTCCTCTGAAACAAATTCTGAGGTTTACTATCCTCCCCACCTTGTAGGTTCTTTCAGCCATGTGACAGTAAAGGAAGACAAATGGGGGGGGGGAGGCGGGAGGAAGGTAAGACCATGGCCCGGAAAAGGTTTGGGGTTTTTTCCTGCAGTTTGTGGAGGAGACAGATTCGGATGTAAGCTGTGGTGTATGAGAAAAATGATGAGGGGAAAAGTAAAATTTCTAATATATTATTGAAGACAATGGAAACCACTGGGAAATTTGTTTTATATTTTCCACTGGTTTCATACACAGAGTTCTACTGGTTTTATACACTGAGTTCTTTTTTTGCATTGCTCTTGGTATATAAACTCTGTGGATCACAGCCTTATGTGATTTACATACAAACTTATAGATACAGAATGAATGTCTTTATAAAGATATGATATAGTCACAAGTAAAACACAAATGGAGGGAACAAATGCTTTTTGTTATCTCTGGGTGGATATAGGATAATCAACAATTTTTTGGTAAGTTTCTTTCATATATATACGTGTGTGTATGTGTATGTATCTTTTTTTTTTGGCACTGAAACCTGGGATTGAATCTCTCCTATATTTTAAAGCAATGTATTTATTCTTGTTATTCCCTCCTCAAAAAATAGAGAACAATAAGGGGGAAATTTATAAGTTGGTTATAGTATTTTTTTTTTTTTTTTTCGTACGCGGGCCTCTCACTGTTGTGGCCTCTCCCGTTGCGGAGCACAGGCTCCGGATGCGCAGGCTCAGCGGCCATGGCTCACGGGCCCAGCCGCTCCGCGGCATATGGGATCCTCCCAGGCCGGGGCACGAACCCGTATCCCCTGCATCGGCAGGCGGACTCTCAACCACTGCGCCACCAGGGAGGCCCTGGTTATAGTATTTTTAAGAGTGGCATTGTCTTGGCATATTTTTGAAAAAGTCATTTTTTAGAAAATCAGAAAAGTTGTCTGCATAAAAAAAATTTCCACTTACAGGGCTTTTAAAACAAATTTAATGTTTTTGATAGAATTAATGTCTGTCCTGAATCCATATGACTCATATCCCATTTATTTTAGCTTTAGAATAGAAAAGAAAAATTAAAGTTTATGTTTTTTTAAATAAGAAAGGTGACAGGTCTTATTAAAACATTTGAGATGACAGCAGGGAGGAAGGGACACCTTTTTATATAGGTAAGTTTCAAAATATATCAAGTTCTGCCTCAATATTTTTTCCGAGTCAGTAGAAAATTTTTTCGCTATAACAAGATGCATTTTCACTTTCTCCAGAGAATTATGTTAGACTTCAGCAGTGAAAATGTGATAGCACCATATATACTTCAGTGATCCCTGTTCTAGTCCTGGCATGTCTATGGGCCAGGCACCGATGGTTTTCACATGTACACCTCTAGTTTGTAGTTCTCACAGCAAGTAAGGATGTAAGCTGAAAATGCTGCCTAAAAAATCACAGTAGGAGACAGAAAAGTAATGGCTGTGTTCTAGATACATAAATGTTATAGTCATGCCAAATTTGGACAGTGCATCCTTATTCCATATAGATGAGCTAAAACTATATCTAATTCTTTTTTTTCTTTAACATCTTCATTGGAGTATAATTGCTCTACAGTGGTGTGTTAGTTTCTGCATTACAACAAAGTGAATCAGCCATACATATACATAGATCCCCATATCTCCTCCCTCTTGCGTCTCACTCCCATCCTCCCTATCCCACCCTTCTAGGTGGTCACAAAGCACCGAGCTGATCTCCCTGTGCTATGAAGCTGCTTCCCACTAGCTATCGATTTTACATTTGGTAGTGTATATATGGCAATCCCACTCTCTCACTTCGTCCTAGCTTCATCCCTTCCCCCTCCCCGTGTCCTCAAGTCCATTCTCTATGTCTGTGTCTTTATTCCTGTCCTGCCCCTAGGTTCTTCAGAACACTTTTTTTTTTTATATTCCATATATATGCGTTAGCATACGGTGTTTTTTTTTTCTCTTTCTGACTTACTTGACTCTGTATGACAGACTCTAGGTCCATCTACCTCACTACAAATAACTCAATTTCATTTCTTTTTATGGCTGAGTAATATTCCATTGTATATATGTGCCACATCTTCTTTATCCATGCATCTGTCGATGGACACTAAGATTGCTTCAGTGTCCTGGTTATTGTAAATAGTGCTGCAATGAGCACTGTGATACATTTCTCTTTTTGAATTATGGTTTTCTCAGGGTATATGCCCAGTAGTGGGATTGCTGGGTTGTATGGTAGTTCTATTTTTAGTTTTTTAAGGAACCTCCGTACTGTTCTCCATAGTGGCTCTATCAACTTACATTCCCACCAACAGTGCAAGAGGGTTCCCTTTTCTCCACATCCTCTCCAGCATTTATTGTTTGTAGATTTTTTGATGCTGGCCATTCTGACTGGTGTGAGGTGATACCTCACTGTAGTTTTGATTTGCATTTCCCTAATTATTAGTGATGTTGAGCCTCCTTTCATGTGTTTGTTGGCGATTTGTGTATCTTCTTTGGAGAAATGTCTACTTAGGTCTTCTGCCCATTTTTGGATTGGGTTGTTTGTTTGTTTTTGATATTGAGCTGCATAAGCTGCTTGTAAATTTTGGAGATTGATCCTTTGTCAGTTGCTTTGTTTGCAAATATTTTCTCCCATGCTGAGGGATGTCTTTTTTCTTGTTTATGGTTTCCTTTGTTGTGCAAAAGCTTTTAAGTTTCATTAGTTCCCATTTGTTTATTTTTGTTTTTATTTCCATTTCTCTTGGAAGTGGGTCAAGAAGGATCTTGCTGTGATTTATGTCATAGAGTGTTCTGCCTATGTTTTTCTCTAAGAGTTTGATAGTGTCTGGCCTTACATTTAGGTCTTTAATCCATTTTGAGTTTATTTTTGTATACAGTGTTAGGAAGTGTTCTAATTGCATTCTTTTACATGTAGCTGTCCAGTTTTCCCAGCACCACTTACTGAAGAGGCTGTCTTTTCTCCATTGTACATTCTTGCCTCCTTTATCAAAGATAAGGTGACCATATGTGTGTGGGTTTATCTCTGGGCTTTCTATCCTGTTACATTGATATCTATTTCCATTTTTGTGCCAGTACCATTCTGTCTTGATTACTGTAGCTTTGTAGTATAGTCTGAAGTCCAGGAGTCTGATTCCTCCCGCTCCGTTTTTCTTTCTCAAGATTGCTTTGGCTATTTGGTGTCTTCATACAAATTGTGAAATATTTTGTTCTAGTTTACCAGTGGAAAAATGCCATTGGTAGTTTGATAGAGATTGCATTGAATCTGTAGATTGCTTTGGATAGTATAGTCATTTTCACAATGTTGATTCTTCCAATCCAAGAATATGGTATATCTCTCCAACTGTTTGTATCATCTTTAATTTCTGTCATCAGTGTCTTATAGTTTTCTGAGTACAGGTCTTTTGTCTCCTTAGGTAGGTTTATTCCTAGGTATTTTATTCTTATATCTAATTCTATGAACAATAATACCCTTCCCTTTCCTGGTGAAAAACTCAGCTCTCTTACTAGTCATGAAAAAACCCCACATTTTGAAAAAACAGAAGCATTTTTTTTTGCATGAATTTTAACCTGATACAGACTAGACTAACAGAACGGTTATTTAAAATTCTACAAGGTTTCTGCCCATTTCCAAGATTTTGTGAATGCTTTGGGCAAAAAGTAAAAAATGAATGACAGTTCCCATATACAGTGGGTGTTAGTAGAGGCTGAAACGAAAATATTCCATGGTCTTTGGAAGTGGGAGTGAACCGATGAATAAGATGTCACAGAATCCCTTAAACCTCAAGCTCATTTTGTAGATGTAGCAAAAATCATCTATTGTCTAAGATGACTCAGGTATTCTCAGGGTCAAATTTGAAATTATATATAGCAATCAATATTAGGTAGATGAATACTATATATACAATTTTATGTTGCTTGGAGTAAATAAGATAATAAGATATAATGATAACTTAGATGCAATAAGATAACTTGTTCCATATTTCAGATACAAGTGTGTGCTCTTAGAAAAAAAGACTATTCCACTTGGCAGTAGTCCAGCAAATAGATCACCTGGGGCAAGTTTCTCAAATCTGGCTTCTGTAGAATGGAATGCGATAGATGCTGACTACTCTTCTGGGTAATTCACAGGGCACATTAGCATGTCAAAGACTTTCAGAAGTCCTGTAATAGAGACATCTTTTAACTTTGTTTAACCCACTGTCTCCCAAAATTGCTTGACAATTGTTTTAGTCATTTTCGACTGTTAGAACAAAGTACCATAGACTGGGTGGCTTATAAACAATGGACATTTATTTCTTACAATTCTGGAGTCTTGGAAGTCTGAGATCAGGATGCTAGCTGGGGAGGGCCCCCTTTGGGTTGCACACTGCTGACTTACTGTGTTCACATCGTGGAAAGAGAGCTAGCTCTCTGCATCTTCTTAGAAGGACATTAACCCATTCATGAGGGCTCCACCTTCAAGACCAAATTTACCTCCCAAAGGCCCCGCCTCCTAAAACTATCAGATTGGGGATTAGATTTCCACACATGACTTCTGGCAGGACACAAACTCTCAGCCCATACAACTAGCAAATCTTTTTCTTTCTTCTTCATATACGCAAACTCACATTTCCATTAGTCTATATTCCACAGACACTCTCCAGGGAAATCAGATCAAGGGAAATGCCCTGATTCCAGTGTCAAATTGTCTTGACATTGACTCCCTACCATCCTTAAAATACTTTAAAAACTCCACAGTGATTCAGGCTCCAGCAGACTACCTACTGTGACTAGTGATCTCCAGCAGCTGACCCAAGAGATAATTAGTATCCACCAAAACGCAGAGTCTCAATAGTCAAGGCTTAAAATACACATCTTGTCCTTTTATCTATTAGAACAAAGAACATAAGCAGAGACCCTAACATAATTTCTGGACTCAATCCTAGAGCTAATTTGTGAATGTTAGAAACCATTTGCAAACAGACTGCATCTTAAAAGAGAAATGGAAAGATGGACCAAACTCATGGAGTAGCTCAATCAAAACAGGCTGACTATAGTTGAAAATAAATGCTCCTTCCTAAGTCAAAATGAGATTTTTCCCATTAATTTTGATTTAATTTTTCCATATTAAAATTGTCTTAATAAGAAAATGTGGATACAATTATTGCAATGAAATGTCATAGGATAAGGGGGGTGGGGGAGGGGACGATTGGGAGTTTGGGATTAGCAGATGCAAACTATTGTATATAGGATGGGTAAACCACAAGGTCCTACTGTATAGCACAGGGAACTATGTTCAATATCCTGTGGTAAACCATCATGGAAAAGAACATATATATATATATGTATAATTGAATCACATTACTATAGAGCAGAAATTAACACAACATTATAAATCAACTGTACTTCAATAAAATTTAAAAAAAAGAAATGTCATAAGATGAAATCATCTGAGAGAGTACCTAGAGAAACAAAAAAGCACACAGTAACTTTATTGAAGCTGGCAAATTTTCTAAGGCCAACAGGAGGAAGAAAGAAATGAAGAAACAATATTTCTCTAATTGTAACTTACATGTGATATAGTAAAAAATCAAAGCTGAGTTTCTTCATAGAATTAGTTTCTCTTTTTTTTGTTTAAAAAAATTGTTCTTTGTTCTATTTTCTTTCTTTTTGATTTTGGACTGTATCTGTCAAGACTAAATCACAGAAATAGAACCAGTAGGAGATATATATTAAAGAGATCTGTTACAAGGAGTTAGCTTATGTGATTCAGGGGGGTGGCTTGGCATGATGGAAATCATTGGCCGGGCCATGAGCAAGGGCAGCTGGCACTCTCAGATGGGAGATGGGAGTGGAAACCGCTACCCACAGGTGGGGCTGTTGCTCCATCAGGAAGCCTCAGGCTCCTTTTGGGGATTTCTGAGTGATTGAATGAGACCTACCCAGAATATCTAGGATAATCTCCCTTAAAGTCAACTGATTATGGACTTGAGATAAATCTTCAAAATAACTCACAGCAATACCTATATTAGTGTTTGATTGAATAAGTAGGATTATAGCCTTGTCAAGTTAACAGATAAACCTAACCATTATGGAGACATATGAGTTCATAGATATATCAAGTATGTTTTTAAAAGTGATTCATGACTCAAAATTGATGAATTCTAGATATGGTTCCACCAACCAAACACATGCACACACACATATCCACACACATACACACAAACATCAAGTTACATGGTAACATGCCATAGTTTAAAACAAATGCAAGATCTTGTTTAGGATTAGGTTTGGATTTATATGACAACAACAGTGACAAGAAAAAAACATTATTTTTTAAAAGATAGAAGTTTATTTCTCTTTCACATAGATGCAGTGTGTAGGTACACTATCTAGGGCAGGTATGGTGGCTCTTCCTGTCAGTGATTTGGGTCCCTTTTTGCTGCATCCTCTTCCTTTCATCTCTTCCATCATCAAGGTTAATTCACCACCCACAAAAACTTCTGGAGCTCTATTCTTCATTTCTGTTCTCTAAACAACAAAAGGGCCAAAAGAGGAGAAAAGGCTGGCCCCCTCCCCTTTCAAAGAGCCTGGAAGTCCCTCACGTGTGCTTACACCTTCATAGCCAGAATTTGGTCACTCGCCACATACACCTGTCAGGTAAGGTGGGGAATGTAGTCTCCAGCTCCAGGAGATGGTGTGCCCAGCTAACTTTTGTGGTTCTGTTACAGGAAACAAAGGGAAAGTTCATGCTGGAGTTGGCCACTAGCTCTCTTTGCCTCACAGGGCGATCTTGAAATCTGCAAGAACATTCAGCCTCTTCTAGTTACACTAGTACAGCCTCTTTGAGATTGATTTTGAAGGGTGGGTTGAGCAGGCATTGTAGATATGCTTACGAAGCATAATGGTGATTTTTCACTGGCTCTTTCGGACTTTGCTGGGTTAGCAACTTCTGTCACCTAAAACTCCAGACTTAGCTCTGAAACCCTCATGGTGGAAAGGGTTTCAGGATCTAGGACCAAACTTTTGGGGATCAGCATCAAGTCAAATCACTTCTGGCAACTGGGCTTTTCTGTCTTGTCCTCAGATATAGTTCTCATTCTATATTCAGATTTAGCCAGGGAATTTGTGTGCGTGCACACACGTGCCTTTGTGTTTTTATGTTTCTCTCTCAATATATCTTAGGGTCTATGTTATCTAAGATGAGGGAGAGGAGTGGTCCTGCCTTGCTTTGACCAGTATGACCTTAGGGTTTGATGTTGCTTCTGATGATGTTGCTGAAATTAATCAAAACAATTTTTTGCCAGGTTTGATTTCTGAAAATGAGTTAAAGTCTGAATTATATAATATGTGCCTTCTCCCTTTCTCCTCAGCTACCCAATGTAAAATTTCCTTCTTTAAATATTGACATAAAATTATTACTCTTGCGTTCAGTAAAGGAGGCTTACACATGCAAATCCAAGAACTAGGCTGTGTGGTGAGCAGCTGTGTTTTGAAGAGGACTGTAATTTCCTTTTACATTTTCAAACCTGCAAAGGGGCTGGGGGTAGAGAACAATATCCATTTCTATTTGTGAAAAGAAATGCCTCATTTGTTCATTGCTGATGTCTTTGATTAATCTTGAAATACCTTGACAGTGCAATGATGAGGTTGAATACCTTTTGCTTATTGCAGTATTTGTAATCATTTACAAGGTTGCTGAGTAATAAATAATTTTATTATTGTTGGGAGGGGATGAGTCAACTAGGAAACAGTGATTGCCAACTCTTTATCCCTTATAGCATCATGTAAAGAGAATTATGATACCAATCACAGTTTTCCTTGAAACTCTGGTCTTTAATTGGCAATAGCAGAGTACACCAACAGCTACTAGAAGACTGCTTAAAACTATATTTTTTCCCCCAGATAGTCATAAAGGGACCATTGTCTTCCTATAGTTGAAGTAGCATTGAATTTTGTATTCTCTATGATTTTAAACATTTTCATTTCCTCCTTCTGTTTTGGCTTACTCCTTTTTGTGCATCATCTTTGGAAAAAACTATCAAACTGTCATGTGTGTCATTTTGCTAATCATATGTCAAAAATTCGTAAATTTTGATCACCTTTTGGGTTTGATGTTGTTAAAGACATTTTTCCCCCCTTCATTTGAAAAGTAGATGAGTGGTTTCAGCTCAGAAATGCAGAGAGCTGGAAAAAGAGCCACACACCCACCTCTACAATAAGAAAAAAGCTGGACAAAGTGCAAATCAATGACTTTTCTTAAATATATCAGAACACTGAGGTAACAGGGCCAGACCCAAAGAATACATGTTATATGATCCCATTTATATGACATTCTGGAAAAAGCAAAGCTACAGAGATGGAAAACAAATGGATGGTTGCCAGAGGGTGAGGTTTGGAGATGGGGTAGACTACGAAGGGATTGCAGGGAGAAATTTTAGGATGATAGAAGGAGGGTGGCCAACGACTCACCTTAGTTTGCCCAAGACTGTTCTGATTTTACAACTGCACAGCCTGTGTGTCAGGAATTCCTCTTATTTACAGGCAAACCAGTGTTGTTGGTGACCCCAGATGAAGTACCCTGTATGGTACTGGCTTAATAGATCCATGACTCTATGCCTTTGTCACAACCCACAGAACTGGATGTTGCAAAAGGTGAATTTTACTGTATGAAATTTTTTTTCAACTCAACTAATATGTCATGGATCCCAGGGCATAATGCAGGCTACGACAAATGAATCTAACTATGTTAGAAGTGAACTTGATAAGGAATTGGAATCATATCAGTAGAAATTAAGAGCAGATATGTGGAGTTTTTAGGTGTACATGATAGGAATTTGAAAATATTTTCAGGGCTATTATAGAAAAAATGCATTAAACAATTTTTGTTCTAGCAGCATGATGTAAGTGAAACTCTTGGGTTTGTGTAATGCAAAACCTGAACAGCTGTGCTCTGTGGTCCTGCATAAGTAGACTTAATCATTAAATATCTTGAGGTCTTATTTTCCTCATTCATAAAATGAAGACATTACAATGATGATCCCTTTTGCATTTATTTATTGAGGCTATGGGCTCTGGAATTGATCATATCTATATTCCAGTACTGGTTCCAGAACTTTCTACCTATGACTTTGGTTAAGTTATTCAATCTATCTTTGCTTTGGTTTTCCTTTCTTAGGATAAACATTATAATGCAACTACCTCCATTGCTGGAATAAAGGTAAAATGAGATCATATATATAAACTAGCACAATGCCTGGCACATAGTAAAAACAGACATCATATATTATATATTCCAAGTGGATTGCTAGCTTTCTCATTTGACATTTCTAGTTTTTAGACTTATGTAATACAGAAGAATATAAAAACTAAAATGCCAAAATAGACTTTTTTGTCCTGTTTTGAAAAAAATCAAAGTTGCAATTCTTGTAAATTTAACTTTGTCACCTACATACGAGAATGGAGTTGACAAGAACATAGAAGGGTGTTACAGGCAAGAAATAGTTACATAACAGAAAAACAGGTACCAAAAAATTGAGCAATTTTTATTTGTCTGACCTTGGGTCAGGCCCCTTTCACCACAGAGCTTAGACACTCTTACTATATTAAACATATGGCAGAATTAAGGGTTGGAGTACTTTCTAATCTACTGCTACAAATCTATAGGAAGCTACTACAGTTGTGCAGTTAGTGACATGTTAAGATAGTAAGCAGGGGTTTCTGGTTTCCAGTTGCACATGTAAGGAGCCTGGAAGTTGTCCAAGCTCCATCCTAACAAAAAATAAATAGCTACATACTCTAAAAAAATCAACAACAATTCTTCTTGGATCCATAAGAGAGAGGAGTATGCAGTAACAAAGCACTGCCCCCAAGATTAGAGCAATGGATAGGTGAATACAGGGTTACCAGAGCAGACTCGCAAGTAGAAACTTCCACAGGAACCAGTGCCAGGGTAGGAAAACCTGAAATGTAATTGGTGAATTGCTGAAGGCTCGCTGGAGACAGTGCTCAGAGTTAAAAACTCTAGGGGGACTCAGTCATAGGAGGGCCCCACAATATTGCGAGATTTACCTCCAGGGAATTCTATCATGTTCCCACAGTAAACAGTGGGGAAAAGTCACCTTGTGCTTCCAGCAGAAGAGGAAAAGAAAACATTTTGAAATATGCCAGAGCACTCTGTTCTTCACAAGACCTACTCTCAGGAGAAACTGGTGAACCAGAGCCTAAGCTGCTAGGGTATTATCAGAGCCTATCTGACCTGAGGAATGGAATTATCTGGCTCCAGCCCACTCTAGTCATTCTGTCCCACCTGAGGAGGGAGAATAAAAACCTGAGAAACACTTGTGACGTTCACAGTTCAGAGGCACAGGCTCACTAAAAGACTGAGACCTAATCATAGGACTATAGAATCCTTCTGCAGCTCCACACATTACCACAACATTACTAAAGGCCTATTTACAGCTGTTCCTTTTACCTGATACATCATGTATGGCTGCCAAGAAAAATTACAAGGCATACTATAAGGCAAAAACACAATTTGAAGAGACAGAGCAAGTATCAGAACTACACTTGGAAGGGATGTTGATATTATCACACTGGGAATTTAAAACAACTATGAACTGCTAAGGGCTCTAATGGATAAAATAGACAGCAGGTAAGAACAGCTGGGCAATGGAAGCAGAGAGAAGGAAATCCTAAGAAAGAACCAAAAGGAAATACTGGATTTAAAAAACACAGTAACAGAAATGAAGAATGCCTGTGATGGACTTATTAGTAGACTGGGCAGAGTTGAGGAAAGAATCTCTGAGCCTGAGGATATACTGATAGAATTCCTGAAAAACAAAAAGACAAAGAGAACAAAGACTGAAATAAACATAACAGAATATCCAAGGACTGTGGTGCACCTACAAAAGGTGTAACATATGCATAATGGGGATACCAGAAGGAGAAGAAAGATTTGAAACAATAATAACTGAGAATTTCCCTAAATTGTCAGTCATCAAACCACAGATCCAAGGAGCTCAGAGAACACCAAACAGGATAAATACCAAAAAAAAAAAAAAGAAAACTACACCTTGGAATATCATTTTTGAATTACAGAAAATCAAAGATAAACTCCTGGAGGAAGCCAGAGGGAATAAAACATCTTACCTGTAGAGGAACAAAGATAAGAATTACATCTGATTTCACCTCAAAAACTATGCAAGCAATAAGAGAGTGGAGTGAAATATTTAATGTGTTGAGAGAAAGAAAAAAACCCCACCAACCTAGAATTCTGTACTTTGCAAAATTATCCTTTAAAAGTCAAAGAGAAAGACTTTCTCAGACAAGCAAAAATTGAAGAAATTTGTTGCTAATAGACCTGTCTGGCAAGAAGTGTTAAAAGAAGTTCTTCAGAGAGAAGGAAATTTTTGTAGGTCAGAAACTCACATTTACATAAAGTAAGGAAGAGCACTGACGAAGGGAGAGGTGAAGAAAAAATCATTTATTTTTCTTATTCTTAATTAATCTAACAGATAACAGTTTGTTCAAAACAATACCAACAGTGTATTTGATTAGTCTGTACCATATATATATATATGTATATATATATATATATACTTATGTATGCTTATAAAGTGAAATGGATGACAGCAATGATAAAGGAATGGAATGAAGGAATTAGGATTGTTGTTATTATAAGGTACTCACACAACTGTGAAGTGGTATAATGTTATTTGAAAGTGAACTTTGATTAATTGTAAATGTAGATAGCAAACTCTAGGGTAACCACTAAAATAAGAAAAAAAAAGAAGTATAACTGATATGCTATGGAAGGAGAGAAAATGGAATCAGATAAGATGCTCAGCTAAAACCACACAAGGCAGAAGAAGAGTGAAAGACAAAAATAGTAACGAAGAACAAGAGCAACAAATAGAGAACAGAAACAAATGTGGTGGATAGTAACCCACCTATATAATAAGAACTTTGAATGTCTACAGTCTAAGTGCACCAAATAAAAGACAGAGATTGTAAAAGTGGATCAAAAAGCACAACCCAACTATACATTGTCTACAAGAAACGCATGTTAAATATAAAGACATATATAGGTTAAAAGTAAAAGGATAGAGAAAGTGTATCATACTAACACTAATCAAAAGGAAAAAGAAGAGTATGTTATTTTCAGACAGAGCAGAACTTCAAAGTAAGGAACATTATCAGGGATAATGAAGGCCATTACATAACAATAAAGGGGTCAATTCTCCAAGACGGCATAATAATTCTTAAGGTGTATGTACCTAACAGCAGAGCATCAAACTACAAGAGGCAGAAATTGATAGAACTGCAAGGAAAAAGAGATGAATCCACTATCGTAGTTGTAGACTTTAACATCCTTCTCCCAGAAATGGACAGATTCACTGGTGTGGAAAATCATTAAGGACATAGTTGAATTCAGTGATACCATCAATCAGTTGGATATAATTGACATCTCTAGACTACTTCATCCAACAATAGCAGATTACACATTCTTCTCAAAACAATAAACAGGAAAGGCCAGTCCCCTTGGCTTATTGCCACTCATTGGCTGTATATACTTCACTAAGGGGGGCCATGCACAACACTAGTTGTAAACTAGTTGGTATTTTAACAAGCCCTATCTTTGAAGAGTTCCTAATCCAACCAGAGAGAATGGCAAATGATTATATACTTAAGTGATAGTAGAAGAATCCAAAAAGACCCTTGGAGCAAGATGAGAAGAGGACAGACACACTTTATCAAGATTTTATGCATATATGTGTTTACTTACATATATGCATAACATAACATATATGTGTTTACTCTTGTAACATTAGGGGATTGAGTTTGTAAACTCAAAACCCCAGAAGCACCTGCATACTAAATTTACCCCAGATAAAAAGTATATATTTCACACTGAAATATAAGATAAAAAATTTTGTCTTTCTTCATAACAGTTGAAAAAAAACCCTCAATAAGCATGAAGTCACACCATGAATTATTTTGCAAATGCATACAGTGTACCTATACATGTTTTTACATGTTCACAATGTAATTATACTGCTTTATATTTTATTAGATACTTTTACACATATATTTTGATATATTGGTATATATTAATATATTTGATATTTTGCTATGTATGTATGTATAGTCCATATCCCTATAAATTTAGTGACTATGCATATTTATATCATTTATAGGGATACAAAGTAGTTTTATCAGAGCATAAAATTAAATAAATGTGATACAATATACACAAGGAAAAAACCATAGAAAACGGACCAGAAAATCTCTTGACATAAAATTGCCAAAGCAGAATCAGGTAATATTAGAATTTTAAGGAGACCTTAGTAGCCTCTAGTTCAAGTCTGTTTCAGAAATAGAAATCCCATTTACTGTATGTCTATTAGTTGATGACCCAGTTATGCTTGAATATCTTCAATATGAGAAGCTCACTCCTTTATCAGGCTGCCTGTGACAACACTGGCTAGCTCTAATCTCTTGGAAAATTTATTCAGAATTTCTCCCTTTGCAATAGCTCCAGGGTAACGTAGGTTTGCCTTTTGGAGCAGGAGAAAATAGGCCCATTCCATGTTAAAATCTTACATATGTATCATTCTTTAATACCTTTCAAGTTGTTTCACCTTTATTAGCTTATCTCATTCTTACAGCTCCTGTAAGGTTTGCAGAAGTATAGTTTTCTCAATTTTATGAATAAACAGCAGAGGCTCCTGTTATCAGGCTGTATAAAGGGAAACAGTGAATCCCATTTAAGTGGAGAAATTGTCTTTGTTTATGTGTCTGTTTGTTTTACAAAATGTTAGATAGCTCTCAGAATCTTTGGCAACTCTGTAAGGACAGAGTTCACATTAAACAACCCCCAGAACCACAGCTCAGAGCTGTCTGAGCCCAGTGTGGCCTCCCTACCCGCATTCCAAAATCAATGCCTTCTCCTCAGGCAGCTCCATTCTGATCTAACTTTTGTGGGTGCATCCCTTGGGTGGAATATGTCACACGTCTGCACTTTCGTGACAAGGGAAGCTAGGAAATAGGGTTCTTGCTGAATTTTACGTGGAGAAGGCAAGATACACAATGTAAGAAATAGCAAAATGTAAAGAGCAAAATGCAATTCAATTATTTTGAGCTGTCAGAAAAGACAGATGCTCACTATGATGTCCTAAATTCATTTCCTGATCCTGAGTTCCCCTCCCAAATAATCTTCCAAGATTTTCTCTCCTGTTTCTATACCTTTTTAACTTGCACATGGAACTTTACATCTGTATCTGTTTATCCGAAATTTACTAGTTTGGGCTCATTGCTTCAGCTTCTTTGGATCATGTCAAAAGTAGTTTCATCACTCATCATGAGAGCACACTGAACCAGTTTTGCTTTTTTTTTTTTGCGGTATGCAGGCCTCTCACTGTTGTGGCCTCTCCCATTGCGGAACACAGGCTCTGGATGCGCAGGCTCAGCGGCCGTGGCTCACAGGCCAAGCCGCTCCATGGCATGTTGGATCTTCCCAGACTGGGGCACGAACCCATGTCCCCTGCATTGGCAGGCAGACTCTCAACCACTGCGCCACCAGGGAAGCCCCAGTTTTGCTTATTAATGCCTTGAATACAGGTCCTCTTTAAGTCCATGGGGCATAGCAGAATGTCTCTTGGGTGGTGATGATGGCTTGAAAATGTTACCAAGGAAGCTCTGATATGTTCTTTATGAGGCACTACTTCAAATACTTTAAATATATTTTAATTTTATCAATTATCCCTCAATCAAGCTGAAAAAAAAGATATTAACAGAAGCTGGGTGAAGGGTACACAAGAAATCTTTGTACTATTTTTGCAACTTTTCTGTAAATCTAAAATTATTCCAAAATCAAAGTTTATTAAAAATTTAAAACAAAGAATCACTACTTTTTTGTATAGATATTCAGGCTTCCATGAATTAACCTCTCTTCCCATCCCTCTCCACCCTATCCTTAAGAGTGTCACAAAATATCAGGTCACCTTTGCCAGTTTTACTGCCTCACTGCTAATGTCTTTCTACTCACCTGCATCATAGCTGCGATAGGTACTCTTCCCAATACTTGTTTATTTTAACCACATTTTGTTTTCTAGTTGTTAAGAGTATTTTGAAGAATGTCAGAGAATGGTAAGGGGGAAGAGTACAGAAATTTTACCACTTCAAAAAATGTCCACTGTTCTAGCAATGATCTTACTGATTGATTCATCTTCACTCATTCATTCATTCATTCCAGAAATATTGATTGGGTACTATAGAGAGTATCCTTTCCTTTGGGAAACCAGCCCCTCCTACTCCATGGGGTAAAGATTTCAGTCACTATACCTTCTCCTAATCCTGAGGCAGAGGTGTGAATGAGACCCAGGATGAGACAGTCAGAATCATTTTCTGGAATTAATATGTGAACAGCCTGCTATATGCTTAGAGCTGGATGCAGAATGAAGCTGCCCCATGACAGGCAGAGCTGAGAGTTCCCGGCAACAGAGAGCCTTGATGGCACCCTCCAAGCTCCTGGATCTTGCTGTATATAAAGCCCAGGCCAGCTTTAGGCTTCTCTGTTTTATAAATTCCAGTTTTGTTTAACCTAGTTCGTGTTCCGCTTCTGTCACTCGCAACAGAAAGGACACTAAAAATATTCTATCATTAGTCTGACTTTTAGGCGTATTCATGATTTTTTTTCTCCTTTATCTTCAAAAAAATATACAGGAAACACAAAGAGGCTTTGCCAGGGGCTCTTCCATTCTCTGTTTTATAGAGAGGAATTAATCATGCATGGCATAATGGGTGAGGCTAATAACAGTATGTTCAAAGTATAGGAGGAATATCAAGGAAAAAATGAATAAATGCAAAAAAATCCACAAAACTCACTCCATGCCTTCTATCCCCCCATCACCACCTCCCTCCCATTCAGTGCCTTTGGCTTGATACCTGTTTTTGTGTCAGATCCTTGATCAGTGCCCAAATCAAATCAGCTTCAATCCCCCTCTTGGCAGTATTCTAGGGTTACTGACAAACTTATTTCTCTTCTTTTTATTTTTTTCCCTAGAATTTAAAAAATGTAGACTATTCTTTTAGGAAGAGTTCTTATGTTGCCTTTTATGCAGTATCTTGTTGTCAAGGTTAACCTACAAGTTTATGGGCATTTCATAAGCTGGCTGTATATTTGTTTGACCTTCACTTGAATCCTCTTTCGGATAGTTTTTTCTCTTCCATTGACATTGGATTTGTAGATGCCACTGGCTGGTTAGTTCACCTTGGTATACTCAAGAGGAACAAGATGGGTAGAATTTAACCTTTGACATAATGATTAGAAAATAGCTACTTGGTTTGGAAAACATCTTGATAGCATCAATCCATTGGTTAATTGGCTCAAAGTCATACATTTTTGACCTTTAGAAAATGGCAGTGTTTCATTCTGAGTCATCAGCCCGATTACTCTTTTGCTTTAGAAAACAAAGGTTTCTGTGTTTTACTCAACTTAGCTGAATTACATATGCAGAATTTAACACCCTGTGCTGTGACCTACAGTTCTTGCCAAAGGCTAAAATCTAACATTCAGTAAAAGTTGCATTAAAAGACCAGCTCCTGATGTAATGGCATTGATGAATTTATCTATTAGAAGATAATAGTTTAATTTGCTGTCCACAATTTGTGAAACGCAATGGGGTCGTTACTATATCTTAGTCATATTTTATCTCTCAAGTAATCAGCACAGTTTCTGGCACCTAACAAGAGCCAAATAAAAGTCTATAAATAGAAGTTTATACATGAATAAATAAATGAATGGAAAAATATTATACATTTGAAAAAGAATATACTGAATAATTTTCTCTAAATTTGCAATGTCCTCTTGGGCTTAGAGAAATTGTTTATGTTGGGTGTTCTTTTAGGTGATTCAGAATGAAGAAAAAGTATTTCTAAAACCAATAGAACTTTTCCCTTTTGGGTATGTTTCTACTTTACAACAGATGTTTTCAAAGCTTTTTCTCTAACACTTTATATTAAAAAGTGCCTTATTACTATAATACCATTTTGCTGTGTTTCTGTTGATTCCACATAGAGTAGCTGAAATATTATTGACAAATAGTTTCCTACAATCTTAACAGGAAAAAAGTTAAAGGTTATCCATTTAATTATTAAAGATAACTATAAGGCATTATGTGAAGATGCCTTGCTAGCTCAGAGAACAGAAAAATAAGACAGTCAAAGAAAGAAAAAAGCATGTATCAACTCATAAATGATCTTCAGAGAATTTATCTTCTTACATGTTATTAAGATGGTGAGAATCATTCTCATCTCATTTTTTAATCTACATTAAGAATGAGAGCTGGGACTTCCTTGGTGGTGCAGTGGTTAAGAATCCGCCTGCAAGTGCAGAGGACACGGGTTCGAGCCCTGGTCTGGGAGGATCCCACATGCCGCGGAGCTCGTGCGCAACAACTACTGAGCCTGAGCTCTAGAGCCTGCGAGCCACAACTACTGAGCCCGCGTGCCACAGCTACTGCAGCCCGTGCGCCTGGGGCCCGGGCTCTGCAACGGGAGAAGCCACCGCAAAGAGAAGCCCGCGCACGGCAGGGAGGAGTGGCCTCCACTCGCCGCAACTGGAGAAAGCCTGCGCAGCAACGAAGACCCAATGTAACCAAAAATAAATAGATTTATTAAAAAAAAAAGAATGAGAGCTAAGTCATAATAGGACCTAGTAAGTGGTAGGCCAAGAAAAGATTCTTGCACATGTGAGAAAAAAAGATGTATGTATATTTATGTACTTAGAAAAAACTCAGTGGGGCTTCCCTGGTGGTGCAGTGGTTAAGAATCCGCCTGCCAATGAAGGGGACACAGGTTCAAGTCCTGGTCCAGGAAGATCCCACATGCTGTGGAGCAACCAAGCCCGTGTGCCACAACTACTGAGCCCATGTGCCACAACTACTGAAGCCTGTGTGCCTAGAGCCCATGCTCCACAACAAGAGAAGCCACCGCAGTGAGAAGCGTACACACCACAACGAAGAGTAGCCCCTGCTCGCCGCAACTAGAGAAAACCTGCATGCAGCAATGAAGACCCAACGCAGCCAAAAATAAAAAATAAATAAAATACATTTATTAAAAACAATCTCATTGGTTCACTCAAAATAATATTAATCATTTTGGGGCTTCCCTGGTGGTGCAGTGGTTGGGAATCTGCCTGCTGGTGCAGGGGACACGGGTTCGAGCCCTGGTCTGGGAGGATCCCACGTGCCGCGGAGCAACTAGGCCCGTGAGCCACAACTACTGAGCCTGCGCGTCTGGAGCCTGTGCTCCGCAACAAGAGAGGCCGCGATAGTGAGAGGCCCGTGCACCGCGATGAAGAGCGGCCCCCGCTCGCCGCAACTAGAGAAAGCCCTCGCACGGAAACGAAGACCCAACAGAGCAAAAATAAATAAATTAATTAATAAACTCCTACCCCCAACATCAAAAAAAAAAAAACTATCCAAGTTTATTTAAAAAAATAATAATAATATTAATCATTTTGGAAAGTGATTGTATTTATATTATTGTACTTAAACCTGCTTTTTTGTTCATTTTCATTTCTTCAGAATGGAACTGCCACCTGTATCAGGAAACTTACAGGTGAATAAAGAGTGGCTCATTTTAATAATCACCATGTGTGTTTCCTCATGCAGGTCCACGTCACATCTGTAGGTACAAATGTTGAGCTGCAAACATTTCCGAGGGAGGCTATACAAATAAGAACTTGGATTCTGGGAAGAGAGTGATGTATTTAAATCTTAATTTGGCCTCCTGGGCAGGTTAATGTAATGGAACATTGCTAAACTTTAATTTTCTTGTGTGAAATATAGAAATGATGATAGATTGTTGCCTTGAGAGGTAAATGAGTGAAAATATATATATATATATATATATATATTTAACTTTCTATTTTATATTGGAGTACAGTTAACAATGTTGTGATAGTTTCAGGTGTACAGCAAAGTGATTCAGTTATACATATACATGTATCTATTCTTTTTCAAATTCTTTTCCCATTTAGGTTGTTACATAATATTGAGCAGAGTTCCTTGTGCTATACAGTAGGTCCTCATTGGTTATCCATTTTAAATATAGCAGTGTGCATGTCAATCCCAAACTCCCTAACTATCCCTTCCCCCAACCCTTCCCCCCTGGTCCATAAGTTCATCCTCTAAGTCTGTGAGTCTGTTTCTATTTTGTAAGTTAGTTCATTTATATATTTCTTACTTTTGTTTTTTATTGACATATAGTTGATTTACAATGTTGTGTTAGTTTCTGCCGTGTAGCAAAGTGATTCAGTTATACATATATATACATTCTCTTTTTAAATTTTATTTATTGTATTTATTTATTTTTCGCTGCATTGGGTCTTTGTTGCTGTGTGCGGACTTTCTCTAGTTGTGGTGAGCAGGGGCTACTCTTTGTTGTGGTGCATGGCTTCTCATTGCAGTGGCTTCTCTTGTTGCAGAGCATGGGCTCTAGGCGCACGGGCTTCAGTAGTTGTGGCCTGTGGGCTCTAGAGCACAGGCTCAGTAGTTGTGGCACACAGGTTTAGTTGTCCTGCAGCATGTGGGATCTTCCTGGACCAGGGCTCGAACCCGTGTTCCCTGCATTGGCAGGCAGATTCTTAACCACTGCGCCACCAGGGAAACCCTATACATTCTTTTTAAATATTCTTTTCCATTATGGTTTATCACAGGATATTAAATATAGTTCCTGGTGCTATACCATAGGACCCTGTTGTTTATCCATTCTATATATAATAGTTTGCATGTACTAACCCCAAACTCCCAATCCATCCCTCTGCCAACAACCCTCTGCCCCTGGCAACCACAAGTCTATTCTCTATGTCTGTGAGTCTCTTTCTGTTTTGTAGATAAGTTCATTTGTGTCTATTTTATATTCCACATATAAATAACCTCATATGATATTTGTCTCTCTCTCTGATGTACTTCACTTAGTATGATAATCTCTAGGTCCATCCATGTTGCTGCAAATGGCATTATTTTATTCTTTTTTATGGCTGAGTATTATTCCATTGTATATATGTACCACATCTTCTTTATCCATTCATCTGTTGATGGACATTTAGGTTTTTTCCATGGCTTGGCTATTGTGAATAGAGCTGCTATGAACATTGGGGTGCATATATCTTTTGGAATTATAGTTTTGTCCAGATATATGCCCAGGAGTGGGATTTCTGGATCATAGGGCGACTCTATTTTTAGTTTTTTGAGGAACCTCCATACCGTTTTCCATAGTGGCTGCACCAATTTACATTCCCACCAATAGTGTAAGAGGGTTCCCTTTGAGAGAGTATATTTAGTGCTTATCTGGCATAGTATGTGATCAGTTGTAAGAATAATACTTATTATTAACATAGTACACAGATAAAGTCTTATAGACCATGAGGCAGTAATGGTGTCTGTTTTCTGAAAATTTTAATAAAAAATTTGAATTATGAATTTCTAAGTATAATAAAATAAAAGACTTAGTCAGGCAATCACATTTTCCCCTGCTTTTTATTTTGAAAAATTTCAAACATGCAGAAAACTTTCCAGAGTATTACAATGACCACCATATATTCACCACAATTCACCAACTGTTCATTTTTTGCCACATTAGCTGTATCTCTCCCTCCTCATGTTTAAATGCATCTGCATGAATCTCCTAAAATCAGGGACATTCTCCCATGTACCCTCAGTGTAAAGATCACTTTCAAGATGCCTAATGTGGATGTGCTACTATTATATAATAGATCATTCATATTCAAATTTTCCCAATTGCCGTAATGTTTTTTACAGTTGTTTCATTTTTATTTTCACTTTCATTTTATTTTTATTTTAATAATGTTCTTTATAACTTTTATTTTCATTTGATCTTTGTAACTGTCTTATTTTTTTTAATTTGTGTTATTTGACACTAATCAAGGATCATTTGCATTTTATTGTCATGTTTCTTTTGTCATTTTTTTAAAATAGAGCTTTACTGGAGTATAATTGCTTCACAATACTGTGTTAGTTTTTGTTGCAGAGCAAAGCGAATCAGCTGTATGCATACACATGTCCCCATAGCCCTTCCCTCTTGAAACTCCCTCCCATCCTCCTTATCCCACCCCTCTAGGTCATTGCAAAGCACTGAGCTGATCTCCCTGTGCTATGCTGCTGCTTCCCAGCAGCCAACTGTTTTACATTCAGTAGTGTATATATGTTGATGCTACTCTCACTTTGCCCCAGCTTCCCCCTCCCACCCCATGTCCTCAAGTCCATTCTCTATGTCTACCTCTTTATTCCTGCCCTACAACTAGGTTCATCAGTACCTTTTTTTCCTTTTTTTAGATTTCATATATATGCGTTAGCATACGGTATTTGTTTTTCTCTTTCTGACTTACTTCACTCTGTATGACAGACTCTAGGTCCATCCACATCACTACAAATAACTCAATTTCGTTTCTTTTTATGGCTGAGTAATATTCCATTGTGTATATGTGCCACATCTTCTTTATCCATTCATCTGTCAGTGGACATTTAGGTTGCTTCCATGTCCTGGCTATTGTAAATAGTGCTGCAGTGAACATTGTGGTACATGACTCTTTTGAATTATGGTTTTCTCAGGGTATATGCTCAGTAGTGGGATTGTTGGGCTGTGTGGTAGTTCTATTTTTTCATTTTTAAAGGAACCTCCATACTATTTTCCACAGTGGTTGTATCAATTTACATTGCAACCAACAGTGCAGGAGGGTTGCCTTTTCACCACAACCTTTCTAGCATTTATTGTTTGTAGATTTTTTGATAAAGGCCATTCTGACTGGTGTGAGGTGATACCTCATTTTAGTTTTGATTTGTATTTCTCTAATAATTAGTGATGTTGAGCAGCTTTTCATGTGCCTCTTGGCCATCTGTATGTCTTCCTTGGTGAAATGTCTATTTAGGTCTTCTGCCCATTTTTTAACTGGATTGTTTGTTTTTTTGATATTGAGCTCCATGAGCTGTTTGTATATTGTGGAGATTAATCCTTTGTCTGTTGTTTCATTTGCAAATATTTTCTCCCATTCTGAGGGTTGTCTTTTTATGTCTTGTTTATGGTTTCCTTTACTGTGCAAAAGCTTTTAAGTTTAATTAAGTCCCATTTGTTTATTTTTGTTTTTATTTCTGTTACTCTAGGAGGTGAGTCAAAAAAGATTTTTGTCATTCTCATTCTAGAAAATTCTCAGCATGTTTTTCTCTTCTTTCATGACAGTTGATTTGAGGGCTGTAGGTCAGTTGTATCACAGATTGTCCCTCAGTTTGACTGTCTGATTGTTTCCTGGGTCCCAGATTCAGATTCAGATTCTTGGCCAGATGCTCTGGGTACCACATAGCTGGTGCTGTTTCCGTCTCAGTGCCTCAGGTGGGGGGTACTCGATGTCTCACTCCTTGTGAGGTTCAGTTTGATATCTTGGAGTGCCCACCAGACTTTATGATCACCTAGGCTCCCCTGTTCCCCTCCTAATTAATAAATAATCTATGAAGAGACACTGTGAATTTATGTCCTGTTCTCCAGCAACTTTTCACTTTGTGGTTTTACTATCGAATTATGATCTTAGCCTGAATCAATTATTAATACACGGTTGCAAAGTGGTGACTTTTCTAACTGTACCATTCCTTCTGCATTTATTAGTTGGCATTCTTCCATAAAGAAGAGTCCTACCCCTCATTTTAGAATCACTATGGACCCCCAGATTTTTAAAATTATGATTAAATGTGTTAGAACATATTTAATATGTACAATACAGGTGTGCCAATTTTTTTTTAGGTCTAGAATATTAGAACTGTGTGTTGTCCCTGCTGTGGACTATCCCCAATTCAAAGCTACAGTGGTAACAATGGGCAGGTGTATATTAGATTCTTCGTAAGGATTTTTAAACTTGATTTTATTTTTAAAGAAAAATTTATGCTTTGTTGTTAATAACATGTTGGGATATTTACACTGCTACCATTCTTCATATCAATAGATGCCTAACTTAATTAGCATTTAAATATAAATCTCCATCAAATATAATACTGTATAGGATAGAAAACTATTTCCTTTATTTATGGCAATGTAAAGCACAAAGGTAAGGGACCAGTACCAGAACCCCGAGGCTTCGTTTGTTTATCCTAAACATAAAAAATGGCACATTAAATAAAAAGTTATTATATGCTTTGGAATTCTTCCTTGGAATGGTTGTTTGTTTTGGAATAGGTTTTTGACCCAAGGGTCGAGATATGTATAGGGTTTCTCTTTGCAGGGCTCTTATGTTTTGAATTACTGCCCTAGAAAAGTTCCCAATTCTACTATGAGGTTTTCCCAGCCTCATAGTTTAGAATGAAGGGTCATTATTAAGTCTGCTGTGTAACAAATCACTCTTTCTTTGTAAGAAATCTGTTTTTCCTATCTGATTACTTTTAAGATTTTCTCTTTGTTTTGCTTTTCTAAAATTTTACTACTATGTGTCCAGTTATGAAATTATTTTTATTTAACCTTGTGCTTGAATATTGCTTCTTTTCCTTCAGCTAGTCTTTCTTCTGAAACTCTTTACATGGGATCATCTTATTTTTTCCTCCATGTCACTCATCTCCCTGTATTTTCTCCCTCTTCGCTGCTCTCTGTACAACATTCTGTATAAACTTTTTCTGCCTCTACTTATTATGTCTCTTTATCTCTGTCTCATTGACTACGTTTTCTTCTTCTTAGTTTCAATTTAGATCTTTTCAAGTGCCTTTCTTTTCCTTAGTAACTTGTTTTCCTAGTATTTTATTTTCTCCTGCAGAGAATTTCAGTTCTTTTAAAGTTTGTAATTATTTTTAAGTCACTTCTGTTCTATTCTTTCTTTAGATTACTATATACTTTCCTTAAATTCTTGAGATATTTTTTCTAATCAAAGTGGATCATCTCCTTAAACATTTTATCTTTGTGGTTTTACTGGGGGAGTATCCCTCCAGAGCATTTTGCTTTTGCTTTGTCCACCATACCAAATGTATCACCATCCAAGAACTAACTTTTATGTTAATTTCTTGGCTTGGATTTTATTGAACCAGAAGTGGTACTTTAAACTCCTGTGAAGCCCAGATCAGACTCTCCAGGGAAACTTTTGTCCATAGGAAGATCAGAAGGAAACAACGTCTGTCTTACCATCTCCCTCTGAGAGGTAAAAGATATTTCCACCCTTTTATTAAGAGGACCACCACTTGAAGATCCTATCTTAATGTGGGTTTCTCAGTCCTCATACTTTGGCTTAGGCAGCCCAAGGTCTGCCTGTGTCCCCTTCCCAGGTGGGCACTCCAGCACAAGTCCCAAGATTATGAAGGCTGAACTACCCCTCCCCCACCCCATCCCGCTGAGCATTAACAATGCACTTACTGTTCCCATTTCTGGGTCCAAGCTCATGCCCAACACTGAGGGGTATCTCTTTCTTTCTCAAGAGTGCAGCTTTGTATATAACAATGTTTGTTATTTGTTTTTTACAGAATTTCCAGGTGTTTTTAGACAAAGGGCTTTTAAATGATCAAGTCAGACATACTGTTGCACTGGAATTCTTATCTCATACTTTATAACTGACCTTTACTTCCCCTTGAAATATACAGTAAGTAGTGGCATAATTATGCCATGTAACCTTGTTCAGGACTGAGGAATGTGAATGGAATTCTTCTGGGTGAAGCTTCCTTCACTTTCCTGATGATAAGAAGATGAATGTTCCCTTTCTTCCTGCTTGGAACTTTAAGCAACGCATGGAGGTAGAGTAGCTATGCTGGAGTCAGGACAATGAAGGCAGTTTCCTAAAGATGGTAAAGCAGGAAGACAGAGGAGCTTGGCTCCTTTTTATTTGCATATGCATGATGAATAATGATGCTGAACACCTTTTCATGTGCTTCTTGGCCATTTATATATGTATCTTGGAAAAATACCTGTTAAAATATTTTGCCCATTTTTAATTGTGTTGTCTTTTTATTATTGGGATATAGAGTTCTTCATGTATTTTGAATAGTAGACCCTTAGCAGATATACAACATCCAAATATTTCCTCCCATTATGTGGGTTGTCTTTTCAGTTTCTTGATAGTGTTCTTTGAATCCCAAAAGTTGTTAATTTTAATGGAGTCCAATTTATTTATTTATTCTTTGTTTGCTTGTTTTATTGTTGTCATATTTAAGTAACTGCTACCTAATGCCAAGTATGAAGATTTAGGTCTTTGTTTTCTTCTAAGGGTTTTATATTTTTATCTCCTACATTTAAATCTTTGATATTTTTTGAATTAATTTTTGGTTATGGTGTGAGGTAGGGGTCTAAATTCATTCTTTTATATCTAGCTATCCAGTGTCTCAGCATCATTTATTGAAAAGATTATTCTTCCCTCATTGAATGATCTTGGCACCCTTGTCAAAATCACTTGACTAGGTCTTTGGGTTTGTTTCTAGACTGTTCTATTCCTTGATCTATGTCTATCCTTGTGGCCAATACCACATGGTTTTGGTAACTGTTGCTTTGTAGTAGGTTTCAGAATCAGGAAGTGTGAGTCTTTTTCACTTGTTCTTTTTTAAGATAGTTTTTCCTATATTTCCATATGAATTTTAGGATCACCTTTTTATTTCTGTAAATAAGGAAGTTGAAATTTTGATAGGGATTACATTTAATCTATAGATCAATTTGAGGAATCTTGCCATTTTAGTAATCTTAAGTCTTCTAATCCATGAACACAGAATACCTTTCAATTTTTAAATTTCTTTCAACAATGTTTTGTAGTTTCACTATCCTCATTTCTTCTTGTATCATGGCTCTTCCATCTGGGATATTTTTCCTTTTCTTTAAATAGTATCCTTTAGAATTTTCTTTCCTGAGGATCTGCTGTTAAACTCTCAATTTTTGCTTATTTGAAAATACCTTTATTTTTTATCATTACTGAAGGGCATTTTTGCTTGTTATTGAATTCTAAGTTGACAGTCATTTTCTCTTAGCATACTGAAAATAGTATTTTATAATATTTTTCTTCCTTTGCTGATGCTGTTGTCAGTCTAATTGTCATTCTTTCTATGTGAGCTTGAGCCTTTCCTCTTTCCCATACAATTTAGAATCTTTTTTTTTTTTTTTTTTTTTTTTGGTGGTACGCAGGCCTCTCACTGTTGTGGCCCCTCCTGTTGTGGAGCACAGGCTCCGGATGCGCAGGCTCAGCAGCCATTGCTCTTGGACCCAGCCGCTCCGCAGTATGTGGGATCTTCCTGGACCGGGGCATGAACCCATGTCCCGTGCATCGGCAGGCGGACTCTCAACCACTGCGCCACCAGGGAAGCCCTAGAATCATTTTTTTAAGTTAAAATAAATACCTATGGAATATTGTTTGAAATTGCAATTTATCTATAGCTAAGCCTGGAGAAAAGTAACATATTTACAGTACTAAGTATTCCTTTCAATGAAATATGATATTGTCCATAATATCTTTTAGTAAAGTTTTGTAATTATCTACATATTGTCCTTGCTCATTCTTTTTTAGATTTTCCTCAGCTATTTACATTCTTGATGCTATTAAAATTGCTATCTATTTTTAAATTTCATTTTGTATTTTATTTTTTTCTGATGCATGGAAGTAAAATTGACTTTTTATATTTCTCTTATATTCAGCAACTTGTTATACTAATATTTCTAATTATTTGTACAGCTAGAGAGAAGTTCCTATATAGTTATCCACACCATTTGAAAACAATAGCAATTAATGATATTTTCTTTAATCTGCATGCATTCAGTTTATTTTTCTTATTGTGTTAGGAATTTCAGTTTAATGTATAATAGAACTGACAAATTTAGACATTTTTATCTTCTGAGTTTAAAGAACTGCTTTTAACATTTCTTTGTAGCATTTGTTTAATTTCCATTTTGTATATAATTAGATATTGTGGCACAGAAAAGGCAAATAATTTGTTTTATTTCACTCCTCCGATTTTGGAGTTGGTAATGGGATCTGGAATTTTGAAGTAGTGCCTTCTTTAACCTCATCATATTCAGCCTTATGATGTTTAACCCCATCAATATTTTCTTGTCTGTAGAAAGCAAAACAGTTTTTGTCTGATTTACGTTATTTTGGGGGGGCTGGGATAAACCTAACGACTGTCAAGATTACTGGGTAGCACAGAATGTAAATATTTGAAGATCAGCAGCAGCCACAAGAAAGTGATATTTATTTTCCTTTCAGAGAATTAAAAGGGTGCCCTTGTTTATTAGAGCATTTTTTAAAGGTCATAGCCTTATTATCACTTTAACAAGATTTTAAGTAATGATCATCTATACTTTTTAAAGTGTAACTTAAAAAATGTAGTTGAATCTGAACTAACAATGGTACTCCTAGAAAAAAAATAAATAACCCCAATCTGTTTAAATGGGAGTTGATTTTATGATAAATAGGGACCTAGGGACATGTAAGCAACATTTGAATATTTTCCTCATACAAACTTACTTAAGCATAAAATACCATGATGAAACTAAGAGGCTTAATTTATTATAGTGACATAACTTGACATACATATTAAATTAATTCTTTTCTACCTTCAAGTACAAAGCACATAACATTTTTTTTTCCATCAGGTAGATAGTAAGTTTCCACTAACTCCTTTATCATATGCATACAAGCAGATAGAACAAGGTATGTGGAAACTTTGAGATAATCCTTTAGAGACTCCCATGTTCTCTTCATCCCAGAATCTTAGCAACCCAGTTTGCTGATAGCCTCCTGGCTTTGGCTAAAAACCATTTAGAAAACTACGGAGAACTTCAATTAATGCTCTTCCTGAATACGCTTGGCTATTATTCTAATTTTTGAACTAACTTCCTATATTTCATTGTTACAATTGCCACATTGACACAGTTACAGTGATAGTTGCATCTGTATAACAGAAAGCAAGTGGGCTACTTGCCAGATGAGGGATCACACTTACCTTCAACTGAAAAAGTGAAAGAATAAGTCATGTTCTCAGCTGTTGAGAGCTGTCTCTATGAGACAGAGTGGAGGGTGATTGGTGCCGAGGTCAAGTCCACTCTAAGAAAGGGATTTCGTTTATCTGGAGGTCCATGTTTTCATATTCTTGCACAGCATTTGGAACTAGTAATAAAAAGTATTTATTCTTTCCAACTGTTTAGGTAGGTGAGAATTGTTACTCAATGCCAATTTTATTCTGGCACACGTCTGCACTGTGTGCCAGAAATCCTCATTTCAAATGACATAGTGTGGTAAACATTGAGTCAAAAGACTCCCCTCTGTCCACTGTGACCTTAATGGATGGGAAGACAGAACTGTTCAGAATGGAAGCCCTATCATAAAACTACTCTATTAATAGGTATGCATACCTGAGCCAGTATCTACTCCTCTTATGTTTAGAAAGACTCTAAATTATTGACTGTAAATATTTTTTCTGCCATCTTACAACATCTGTGCAGCACAAATCATTAATCACTTTCCCTGCAAGGTATCGCCTCGAGCGCTGGTGTCAGCCTAGCATCCTCCTCCTTAAGGACCTGCTCCTGTTATCACAGTGAATGCTACCTCCGTGCTTGCATATTACACTTGCTGTAAGTGCTCTTGGGTTATGCTTCCTGGTCCCATCCTCAAGGAAGTTCATCTCAAAATCCCAATGTACTTGCTCAGTTTGGGCATGTCTGACTGTCAACAGTGGCTTCTAAAGAGTGGATTCTATGCCCTAAAACATACAGTTCCAAGTTTTGCTGGTATTGACATCAATTTGGCAGTCTAGATGGAAGGGACTGCTCCATGCTTATTTGAATGACATACAGGATTTAATAACCATGGCCTCTTATTCTCTAGAAATTAACCTACTGGCAAAATAGTTCTTCCTTGTATACATGAATTTTTGTAATCCTGATAATCCCCTTATCAAAATGTCGACTGCCTAGGATAAGAGAATGAGTGCAAAGAAATGAATGAAAGAATAAATGAAAGAAAGAATGCATATGGCTGATTCACTTCAGTGTGCAACAGAAACGAACACGGTATTGTGAAGCAATTATACTCCAGTAAAGATCTATTACAAAAAAATAATCAATGTGGTCCATGATAAGTATGCAGAGAAAACCCTGAGCAAATTCTACCCATTACTGATGTTTGGTTCTATGTAGTGATGGATGGTTGATGGATGGTTCTATGTAAGAGAAGAAAGAGGACACTCCAGAGGTGAGAAAAGGATGTCTGATTTCAAAATAAGAGACTTCTTGGTTGCTATGAAGACCAAAAGGAGGGATCATAAATACAACATCAGAAACTGCTGTTGAAGAAATGACTATTAACTGCAGGGTTCACAAGTATAAAGGTCCTAAATTATGAACAAAGTTTTCTGTGTTATTGATGCCCAGCATTGATATTTTTAGCTTGTGGCCCTTCAAAATATTATGAGCAAAGGATGCCTAGAAAGAATGTGCTTTGTCAGCATTTGGGGGGGCATGTTGTTGGTGTTAGAGTTATTTTGAGGGTCCTCAGGATGGCTTGTTTTGTTGGCAGTGTAGGGACTGTTGAGGAATGAAACTGTTGGAATGATGCTAAGAAGCTGGGACACCCTAGCACAGCATGGCCTGTTTTCTTGGTATATATGACTAAATTCCCGCCCAGAAAGGCTGAAACCAAAAA
Organism: Mesoplodon mirus; assembly: GCF_964341445.2. Lineage (NCBI taxonomy): Eukaryota > Metazoa > Chordata > Mammalia > Artiodactyla > Ziphiidae > Mesoplodon > Mesoplodon mirus. The sequence continues at coordinate 34,112,458 of NC_138989.1, forward strand.
TCACATTTTCCCAACCTGCCAAGGCTGATTATTATTACCTGTAAATATTTGCCAGTTTGTTCAGTAAACATTGAAATGCCTTATTCTTTGGATTTACATATTTTTATAAATAGGGAGAAATACTTTTGACATGTGCTTGCACCATTTATATTTCTCATTTTGGATTTGTCTTCATGTCTGACCGATGCTCCCATAGGTGCATTTCTGATTTTTCTTTCATTTATTGATCTCTTTTTAATGCCTAAATCTTTTTATTCATTATGCTACTTTATTTGCATATATGATAAATTATAATTCCCGATTCATTATTTACCCTTTCATTTGGAAGGCAGCTATGCTCACCACTATACTCCCAATGCCATATCTACCCTTTAATTTGGTTTAAGATAGTTTATGATGAAAAGTCAAATTTTATCAAGTTTTCTTTATGGTTGCATTTCTTAAGTTCAGCCTTAGAAAATCCCATAAGTAAAAGATACTCTGTTTCTCAGAATGTACAAAATCACCACTATTTTCTTCTTGCCATCTGACACTTTCTAAGTGTTACAGGATGTGTCTAGTTATAAAAAGAGTGGAGTAAATCATTGTTTTACTCACTTTTTTTCCAGTGACAAGGATGAGTAGGAATAATTGCTCTCCATGTGTAGTGATGCCATAATATAAGAGAAGGGCAAGCTCTGTTTCCAAGCACAGAGCAGTATTCAGACTACTGCATTTTAGGGCAGGTGGGTGGGAAAGGACAGTTCCACACAAAGATGGGCACACGGTGTGCCCACCTTCAGCCTTCTTGAACCATTTATGTAGTTGGTCCTAAAGGACTGATTCTTGAAAAATTATGCTAGGTCAATATGAATAACTTCATATTTCAAGATTACTCACTCTTAATCAGACCAAAGATTCTGATGTTTATCTGTCTCTGTTCCTAGAACAAAGAAAGAACAATTAGAAAGAAAAAAATACTCTTAAAAATTATTTATTTATTTATTTATTTATCTCTAGTTTGAGTGAGTGGGAGCTACTCTTCGTTGTGGTGCGTGAGCTTCTCATTGCAGTGGCTTCTCTTGTTGTGATGCACGTGCTCTAGGCACACGGGCTTCAGTAGTTGTGGCACAGGGGCTCAGTAGTTGTGACACACGGGCTTAGTTGCTCCGTGGCATGTGGGATCTCCCCGGGCCAGAGCTCAAACCCACGTCCCCTGCATTGGCAGGTGGATTCTTAACCACTGTGCCACCAGGGAAGTCCACCCCAAAAAACTCTTTAAAAACAATCGTCATGAAAAGAATAGCCATATAATAAATGTTCATATCAATATCATCATTTCATTTTAACCCAAGTGTATTGAAAGTAAGCTAAAAATATAAATCTATTAATTCAAGAACCAATTAGGGTCCTCTTCCTGATTTCATAGAGATTATATTCTCACTCTAGTGTTGGGTGACAGGTCACAAAAAAAATTAGTGAACAGGAAAAATTTAAATAGTTTTGATAAGTGCTCTGGAAATAATTAAAATACAGTCATGTGACATAAAGTGACAGTTGGTGTAATGGTCAGGGAAAGCACCTCAGAGGAGGTGACATTTAAACTAAGACCTGGGTGACAAGAACCACGATTATTCCTCCTTCTCTTATTCCCAGTAAAGGAACTTACCCTTCTTATAATTCAATAATACAAAATCACTGTGGGGACTATTAAAATACCTGGAATGTTGAAAGCATAAATGTTTATTTGGGACATTTGTCTTCTATTATATTTTCTGTATAATTATGTCAGTTATTTGTAATTATATTAATAATCTTTAAATTCATATCTATCATTGATAAACTTTATGCTTTTTAAAATTAGGTTTATATTAATCTGGAATTTAAAAAATATTCCAAATCAAAATATAAGGGATTAGAGAAGGGCCATGCTTATATACCTGTCATGTTACAGGGAAATTATAGACAGATCCTGATAAATTTAGGAAATCAGTACAAATGAACCATATGGTTTTGGGTTTTAAGGTAAGGGCAATGACCATTAGAAACATGGAATGTATAACTTTTAAAATCATCAAAATAAAATTCAGTTAGTCTAATGGAAACAAGATAAAAGAAGAAACAACAACACAGTAAAGTAGAATAAATGGAAATTATGGTTTGCAATGGTAGAAATAACTCTGAAATTATAAATAATGAGAATATATATAAATAGGTTAAACTCGCCAGAGACTCTAGGATTGGAGTTTTTAAAAATTGAACAACATATTTTATATAAAAAGCAGTATTTGAAAAAAATTCCTCTGGATACATGCAAAATGTTTTTTTTTTTTTTGCAGTAGGTGGGCCTCTCACTGTTGTGGCCTCTCCCCTTGCGGAGCACAGGCTCCGGACGCGCAGGCTCAGTGGCCATGGCTCATGGGCCCAGCTGCTCTGAGGCATGTGGGATCCTCCCAGACCGGGGCACGAACCCGTATCCCCTGCATCGGCAGGCGGACTCTCAACCACTGCGCCACCAGGGAAGCCCCAAAATGTTTTTTGAGACATTGATGATAATTTGGAGTTGCAGGCAATTTAGGGTGTATTGATGTAGTTTTTGAGCAAATATTGTGGATGGATACCATGCGGTACCATCCAGCCATGTGAAGCCACAGATTAGATGTATATTGAGCCCATTCAAAGTATAGAGTGGAGTGAGAAGAGTGAAAAAAAAAATGTGTGCACAACAGAATTTATATAAATTAAACGTCTCCATAAACAAAATAACATATACAAACAGAAAGATACAAGTTAAAAATATTTAAATATTTGCTCTCATAAATTTGACAACTTGGAAGAAATGGACCATTTCCTTGAAACCAAGAACTACCTATACTTAAAGATGAAATAGGTAGTCTAAATAGTCCTATAACGATGAATTAAATTTAATTTATAATTTAAAAGCTGGGATAAAAGAAAAGCCCAGGCCCAGATGGTTATTCTGGAGAATTTCACCCAAAAAATAATCTCAATTTCACAAAATCACAGAATCACAGAGAATGTATGAGGGCGTAACAATTCCCAGCAGCTCATTCTCTGAGATCAGTGTTAACCAGTAAACTCAGACAAAGACAGCATAAAGCAAGGTAACATTGACTAATAACTCTCATGAATGGAGATACAAGATCCTCAGCAGGATACTAGACATTCAATTCAGCAATGGATAAAAAGAATTAAATACTATAATCAAGTGGAATGTGTAAGCCTACTCAATAGTTGAAATTTAATGTCATCTACTGTATTAACAGTCTGAAGAAGAAAAGTTGTATAATCATATCAATTGACACAGAAAAAGCATTTCACAAAATGTAACATATTTATAATGAAAGCTCTCAGCAAACTAGAAATAGAGGAAACTTCCTAAACTTGATTTTTTAAAAAAAAGTCTGTTGAAAAAAGCGAGTATCATACTTAAAGTGCAATACTGGATGCTTCCCTATAACATAGTGTACAAGGTAAGCTCTCACTACCCTTATTCAACACAGTCCCGAAAGATCTAGTTGACACAAGGCAAGAAAAAGAAAAGGCATATATATTAGAAAATTTTTCTCTATTTACAGATTATTTGATGATTTTAACATTAAAAATTCTGGGAAACCTACAAAGAAAAAAGAAACATCTTGCAGAACTAACAAAAACTTGAACAAGACTGCAGAATATAAGATCAAAACACACAAAAATGCAACAACATGGATGGATCTGAGGGCATGTGCTAAGTGAAATAAGTCAGATAGAGAAAGACAAATATTCTATAACCTTACAGAAATGAGGGATCTAAAAACCGGAACTCATGGAAATACAAAGTAGAATGGTGGTGACTAGGGCTTGGGGAAATGGGGAGATGTTGGTCAAAGAGCACAAATTTCCAATTAGAAGATGATTAAGTTCTGGAAATTTTAGGCACAACATTTTGACTATAGTTAATAATGTATTATATACCTGAAAGTTTTTAAGAGAATAGATCTTAAATGTTCTCACCACAAAAAAAAGGAATGGTAATTATGTGACATGATGAAGGTATTAGCTAACACTATTGTGGTAATCATTTTGCAATAAAAGCATATCAACTCAGCACACAGTACACCTTAAACTTACACAATGTTATATATCAATTACATCTCAATAAAACTGGAAATAATTTTAATTAAGAAATAAAACATATTTAGAAATGTAAATATATTTAGATTATATTTAGAAATGTAAACATTTAGATTATATTAGCATATATTAATATTTCTATAGATTATAGGCAGATAGCTATATGCTTTCTATATAATATATTGCATTATGTATAGTGATATAATATGTGTAAATAACATAGCATATATTGTTTTAATATTGTTGTATGTTATATTGTATTAAATAAATGGTATTTCTGTATAGTTAATTAGTCTGCCCCGTGAAAAAGCAGAGAGTGTATAGTGGGTAATGGTGCAAAAAATAAATGTAACAAAGTTGGATCCCTAATCACAGATGTTGTGATAGGTGCAATGTCTTTGCAGATCAATATAGCCTCTGAAATTCATATGTGGCCACATGCATTCTTTTGAACTCATAACCAGAAAGAGGATCAAAGCAGTTTGTATTCCCTTAAAATACCCAACAGTATATATTTATTGTCTTGCCCCAGGGGCCATGTCTTTCCTCAGTGACTTGTGCTCTCTGTCCTAATATAAACTGAAAGAAACCTAATTTTCTGGATATTCTGCAGAACATAACATGTGTTCACTGTATCAGTTGACCTCAGAGTAATAGAGGTGTCCTTAAATAGGACCCTAAAATATACCCCCCCAAAATGATATATTGATGCATTTTAAAGCATTAAAATTAACAGATAAACATTGGGGCTTCCCTGGTGGCGCAGTGGTTGAGAGTCCGCCTGCCGATGCAGGGGACACGGGTTTGTTCCCTGGTCTGGGAAGATCCCACATGCCGCGGAGCGGCTGGGTCTGTGCGCCATGGCCGCTGAGCCTGCGCATCCGGAGCCTGTGCTCTGCAACGGGAGAGGCCACAGCAGTGAGAAGCCCGCGTACCGCAAAAAAAAAAAAAAAGATAAACATGACTGTAATTTCATTATCACAATTATTTAATTTCAGGGAATGAGAGAGAAGTATACCAAGTCCTTAAAGATTGGTTTGGTTCTATTTCTTAAGTAAAATGGCTGGTACTTGGTGTTTTTACTATCAGTATTATTATTTAAATTGTGCATTCGTGTGTTAAATTGTCATTTTATGTATGATGCATTGCTCATTAATTTTTTATGAGCTGGAAGAGCTGATAAAAGAAATGAACATAAAATTAAATCATTATAAAAATGACTGATACATCAAAAGCAATAAATAGTAGTTTGACATCATTGGAAACAGAGATCTGAAGGATAGGTTTTAGATATTCAAGCAAAATGGAATAGAGAAGAACATAATGTTTAAACAGTTAAGAGAAAAAAATGGAGATATGGCCCAAAATATAATCAACATCTGCTGTTGTAAATGAAATAGAACAAATGGAAAATAGAAATGTTTTAAACACATAAAGGAAAACTTCCCTGATATGGAGGAAGAGAGAATAAAAGGTACAAAGATACAGAATAATGAACATCAGTAGATAAATTAGTAAAATTACTGGACTTTAAAGAAATAATTGTATTGGCATCTGAACAAAATATTAAGTTAGTCTCATACTTCTTCACTGCCATATTGAATGATGAGATAATAATTAAATGCCTAAAATTCTAATGAAAGACACTTTTATCCAGAAAGTTGCCATTTAAGAATCAAACCAAGAGACACAAATTCTCAAACATTAAATAATTAAGGACTTGTAACATCTGTTAATCTACTTCTAGAAAAATTCTTGTTGAGAATAAATGCCAATCAACACAAAAGTTGACTGGCAAAGCTATGATTAAGAGATTATTAGGATTTAATAATTTTCATATGAAACAGGCTAACAACTGTGAAACTATGGTTAAATAATGGAATATAAATGTAATAAATCTGCATATTATAATAATGATGATAATATAACTATGAATCTGCAGGGGATAGAAAAATGGGAAATAGGTTATCTTCTTTCTTAATGGAATAATGTTCATATCCATGAGAACAGGGAAATGAAGGTGATTTAAATTTAGCCAGTGGTGGCTAGTGTTACATTTTACCAGTTGGGAAAGACTTTAGTCACACATTCTATACTTTATAAAAATTATTTCTGTCAAGTATTCTGCTTTTTAGCCTAAATAATTATATTTACATAGCTACTAATTATTTGTTTTCCAAACATTTTAATTGAAATATATCTAAACTACCGAAAAGCCCAAATCATACATATACAAGTTGATGAATTATACAAAGTGAAAATATCAATGAGACCACCACTAACTAGGTCAAGAAATAGAGCAATACTAGAATCCTAGAAGTCGCTTTTTGTCCCTTTCCAACCACATCCCCGTACCTCCTTCCCAAATGTAGCAGCTAAGCTGACTTCCAACATCACAAAGTTTTGGAAATTTGTGTAAAGAAAAAGACACTGCTTTATGGCTTGCTTCTTTTGCCCAGGGATATGCTGGTGTTGTCAGTCTTTTCCACTTTACCTGTTGTGGCTCAAATTAGCAATTCCCTGATGACTCATGAAGTTTCTCAATTCTTTATATTTATCAGCTATTTGGATATGTTCTTTTGTGAATGACTGTTCATGTTTTATCCCATTTTTTTCATCATCTATTTGTTATATTGGTTTGAAGAAGTTCTTTATATTTTCAAGATACAAGCCTTCTGTGGATTTTATGTATATTAAATATCTTCTCCCACTTGGTGTCTTGCCTTGTCACTTCATGATGTTCTCTTTTGATTACACCTAATTTTGGATCAGTGCATGTATCAACATCTTTTCTTAGTGATTTTTGTGTCCTTTTGAAGAAAACTTTGACTATTCCATGTTTGCAGAGATATTCTCCTATCTTATCTTCAAGAAGCTTCATTCTTTTGCCTTTCACATACTGTACTAACATCTAATTGGAATGGAGGTTTGTGAAGGAGGTATTGAAATAGGAGTTTGAGGGTGTAAGGGCTGATATTTTTAACAGCTTTATTGAGATATAATTGATATCCAAAAAGCACATGTTTAATGTATACAATTTAATGAATTTGAACATATCAATACACTCATAATTCTATCAGCACAATCAAGGTAATAAATATATCCATCACCTCTAAGACTTTCCTTGTGTCGCTTTTTTTTTTTACATCTTTATTGGAGTATAATTTCTTAACAATGGTGTGTTAGTTTCTGCTTTATAGCAAAATGAATCAGTTATACATATACATATGTTCCCATATCCCCTCCCTCTTGTGTATGTGTCCCTTTTTAATTGTGGTAAGAGAACTTAATGTGTGACCTACCCTCTTAACAAGATTACTATACTGTGTTGATAATTATAGGTGCTGTGTGTACAATGGATCTCTAGAATTTATTCACCTTGCAGAACTGAAACTTTATACCCATTGAACAATTCTCCATTTCCTCCTACCCCCATCCCCTGGAAACCACCATTCTTTTCTCTGCTTCTATGAATTCAACTATTTTAGATACCTTATGTTAGTGGAATCATACTGTATTTGTCCTTTTAAGACTGGCTTATTTTACTTATCATAAAATGTCTTCTAGGTTCATCCATGTTGTCACAAATGGTAGGATGACATTCACTTGTAAGGCTGTATAATATTCTATTTTATATATATGACACATTTTGTTTATCCATTCTTCTGTCAATGGACACTTGTCTTGTTTTCATATCTTGGCTATTGTGAATAATGCTGCAGTGAACATGGGTGTGCAGATATCTCTTCAAGATACTGATTTTAATTTCTTTGGATATATACCCAGAAGTGGGATTGCTAGATCACATGATAATTCTATTTTTCTTTTTTGAGGAACTTCCATAATGTTTTCCATAGTGGCTGCACCATTTTACATTTCTACCAACAGTGTACAAGTGTTCTAATTTCTCCATATCCTTGCCAACACTTCTTTTTATTTATCCACATATTCACTCTTTCCATTGCTCTTTCTTCCTTCTAACATCCCCATACTTTAATCTTGGGTAATTTTCCTTCTGCCTTAAAAAATTTTCCTCTACTATTCTGTTATAGTGGGTCTATTGGTGACATATAACTTCAGTTTTCCTTTCTCTGAAATTTCTTTGTTTTCCCTTCATTTTTAATGATTTTACTGGGTTAAATTTTAGGTTGGTAGGGTTTTTTTTTTCTTTTGGCATTTGAAGATGTAATTCAATCGTTCTCTGCTCTCATTGTCTTTTAGTTGATAATTCAGTTAGCTGTTTGTCTTATTTTTGCATCTTTGAAGGCAAGATATTTTGAATCTCTTGTTTTTAAGATTTTTCTTTGTCTTAGATTTTCAACAGCATAACTATGTACCTAGTTGTAATTTTCTCAGATTTTTATCACTTGAAATATATTTTAATTTCTTAACATATAATTTGTTGCCTTTTATAAGTTTTGGAAAATACTCACCAATTATTTGTTCAAAAACTGTTTTTGTTCCATTCTTTCTGTATGCTTTTGTGAAATCCAATTACTTGTGTATTAGGACACTTCACTGTGTTACATGTAACTCAAAAACTTTTTCATGTTTTCCTTTTTTTGTGTGTGTCTCTATGAATTCTGTCTGGATATGTTTTTCTGGCCTATTTTCCATTCTACTAATTCTTTCTTCAACTGTATCTAATATGCTACTGAACACAACAGTTGAATTTTTAAGTCCAGTTTTTGTGTTTTGAGTTCTAAAACTTCCATTTGGTTCTTTTTTAATAGTTTCTTTTTCTCTTCTAAAATCTCCATCCTGTCTTCAAATTTGAGTATATTAATCACACATACTTAATATTATAGTCTATTTCTGATAACTACAAGGTCTGAATCTCCTGTGGATCCCTCTCTCTTTCTCTCTCTTTCTCTCCTTTTTTTTGTCATTTGGTCTTATTTCCTGATATATCTGGCAATGTCTAACTGAATGCCACTCATTGTGTATGAACAATTGTAAAGATAAATTTAGGCTCTGCCTGATATTGTCTTCCTCCTGAAGGAACTTGATTTTACAGGCATACCTGGGATATTTTGTAGGTTCAGTTCCAGACAACCATAATAAAGCAAATATCACAATAAAATGACTCACACGAATTTTTTGGTTTCTCAGTGCATATAAAAGTTGTTTACACTATACTGTAGTCTATTAAGTGTGCAATAGCATTATGTGTAAAAAAAACTGACATACATACTTTAATTTAAAAAACTTTCTTGCTAAAAATACCATAATCTGAGGCGTCAGCAAGTCGTAGTCTTTTTGCAATAGTAACATCAAAGATCACTGATCACACATCACCATAACAAATATAATAATAACGGAAAAGTTTGAAATATTGTGAGAATTACTAAAGTGTGACACAGAGACACAAAAATGAGCAAATACTGTTGGGAAAATGGTGTCGATAGACTTGCTCGATGCAGGGTTGCAACAAACTTTCAATTTGTAAAACATGCAGTATCTGCAAAGCCCAAAAAAGGGAAGCACAATTAAGGAGGTATGCCTTTAGTTTTGGCAAGCAGTTATGCAGGGGCAGAGACTGCGTTAACTTCATGGTATGCTTTAGGCTTTGTGGAAGCTGGATTTAGCTGTGATTCACTCCTATTTTTGGAGTGTAGCCAGCTTTTCAGTGATTGTAATGAAAAACTTCTTTCCCTTCAACTTTTGAATGTCAAGCTATTACGACTTTGGAATCAGTGCTGAGCTTTTTGGCCTCTCCTTGGGAATTTGCAAATGGCCAGATTAAAAGGTATGTCAAATGTAGGTTCATCCCTTCTCTCTGGGACCTTTACACTTTAAGCACTTGCTGCCTTTTGTTAGCTTTTTGATGGAAACACTTATGTTTTTCATTTCCAGCAATTAGAGTTGATCTCAGTGGGAGAATTGTTCAGCAGGAAGCTAGTCTGCCTTTATTGGAAATGTTAACCCTTCTAATTATATTTTAAAGACCATGCTTTTTAATATAAGAAGATATGAGGAAACATTTTTTCAGCAATTAGGAGTTTGGAGAGGGTCCTCTTACTCTTTGTTAATTGCAAAACCAGTACATTTTTGTGCAAGTTGTTGAAGAAGGCACTTGGGCAGAAAGAAAAAGAAAGCAGTTGGTAGGGTTCTTGATCTTATATTTGTTCTAATTTGACTTTATCTTGCTTTTATGTTCCATGAATTGTTTTAGACTTCAGTCTAGATTTATGGAGTCATAGAAACATAAAATATTTGAATTGAACTTAGACTTCATCCTTAACATTTTCCCTTATTAAATCATCTACTTCCATTTTTGTTATTATATCCTATTATATCTTCTTTCCAGGGTTTTTAAAGTTTACTCTCTACTATCTTTATTTCCATTATCATCACCTTTATCATGTCAGGTATGAAACACACTTTATACCCTGTATTTCTAAGGGAGGTAGTTTAAATTTTCTAGCTTTGCCTCTACTGTAATGAAGGAAATTAGAATTGTTACTTCATAGATATTATCAAGAGTACCACTAACCCCATCTAAGACCAGAGTGTTGGTAAAAGACCAGAGGAAATATCCCAAGGAAACAATGAATCTCAGATTACAGAGGCCAAAGATACAATTTCTACCTGCTGTTCCATAAGTAGGAAATTTCTATTTATTTTCAGTGAGCTTAATATAATTGAGGAAACTCATTTCCTTATAGTCTATACCTGAATCATTTTCCAGCTAATCTCATCATTTTCAAATTCATCCTTCTGGTACCTGCTGGAGTGAGCTATCTAAAACACAAATATGAGCATATTAATATATTACTATATTATACATACTGTATTTTAAATTATTGTATATTAATATTCTTCTTCAAACCTTTCAGTGGGCCTCTATCACTTAAACACAAAATTCAGGTTCCTTGGGCTTTCCATGGTTTGTCTCATACCTATACCTCCCAACTATCTAAATCTAAACTTTTCCACCCTGCATATGTATTAATGCACTTTGGCCATATTTACAGGTATTCTTCAAATGCATGTGATTACATTACATAGGAATTGAACACCCATCTTGTGAGGAGACCCTCTCTCTTGCTGGCATGATAAAGTAAGCAGCCTGTTGGGGGATCCCATATGGTTAAGAACTGGGTAGGCCTCTAGAAAGGGAAGGCCACCTCCAGAAACAGCCAGCCAGGACCTGGTATCCTCAGTTCTGTAGCAACAAATGAATGAATTCTGCCAAAAACTGGAGTGAGTTTGGAAGTGGATCTTTCCCTAGTCGAGCTTCTGATGAAACTGCAGTGCTTGCTGACAAGATTGAGACTCTGAAGCTAAGAACCCAGGTAAACCATCCCCAGACTCCTGTCCCACCAAAGCTGTGAGCTAATAAATGAGTGGAGTTTTAGGCTGCTAATTGTGTGATGATACTGTTGTACAGAGGTAGAAAATGAGTGCTCCCATCATGCTGTTTCCCACCTTCATATTTTGCATTCGCTTGGCATGATGCTGTACCCTACCCACCTTTGTTCAACCAACACACTACTATTTGTCATTGATGGGACAATTCACCACTTCGACAAAGCTTGTGAATTCTTGCCTAATTCTGCCTTTTGCGAAATACAAATCATCATTCATCTTGCTCCTTAACCTAATTAATTGTCAACTTTAATTCTGCACACTTCACACTATATTAGGTGGGAATAATTTCCATAACTAAACTTGAGGACAGAGACTGTGTCATATTCATCTTTGTAACCACAGCATCTATCACTGTGCCTGTTATGTAGGACCCCAAACATTTCTTGTTCCACTCTTTTCAAGCCTATGACTATTGCTCTGACTTTACTCTTATTATTATTCCCTTTCTTAGACTGCCCTTTCTGTTCCCTCCCCTTCATGTAAATAGAAATCATTATTCAAGGTCAACTGCAATCGTGCCACCTCTGATTATCTTTGAATATGCTTGACAGTCTAAAAATTCGTAACAAAGACTAAGTGTACATTTGATTGCAGAAGACAGGGCAGTTGCCTGGCTTCCCTATCATACCTCACTGCTCAGAACTACTTCCTGTTCTCCATTGGATGCTAGACAGAAACTGCCTCTTACAATGAAACCAGACACCAATTAAAAACGAACTGATTCTGTGTCCTTAATGTACTTTGGTCTAAACTTTCTATGTTTAATCATTCATATTTTTGAGGGGCGTCAAAAGTAGGATTGTTTTAGCTTAATAGGGTTTCGGGGTGGGGGGAAGCTTGCAACAAATGAGAAACGAATGATTTATAGCAGTACTCTGAAAAAAAGTACATATTTTGATAAGAAAATTTCAAAAGTACTGATGAATAATGAATAAAGTACATAGTGAATGAACAGAAAAAATTTTTTGGCTACTAATAATGCTTTCTCTTTGTTTTGTATAGTGTTAAAATGTTTTACATATGGATACTGTCTCATTTAAGCCATCCAGCAGTCCTGTGGGGCAGCATGTTATAGGGGTTAACAGGGAAAATCGTGGTGTAATAGGAATGCCCTTTTCTCATGGAGTTGTGGAGGTTACCTGAATTGATATATAAAGTGCTCTTAGAATAGTGCCTGACATTTTGTAAATGTTAGCTACTATTATTGTCATAGAAGAAACAGGCTTAAAGAGGTTAACGTTACTAGTCAAAGGAACATTACAAGTAGGTGGAGCTGCTGAGTTTAAACCCAAGGTGTCTGACTCCAAATCCTGCAATCTTAACCACTCAACTATATTGCACAGTAATAATTTTTTAATTAATTAATCTATTTATCTTTGGCTGCATTATGTCTTTGTTGCTGCGCGTGGGCTTTCTCTGGCTGCGGTGAGCAGGGGCTACTCTTTGTTGCAGTGCACGGGCTTCTCAATGCGGTGGCTTCTCCTGTTGTGGAGCTTCAGTAGTTGTGGCACATGGGCTCAGTAATTGTGGCTTGCAGGCTGTAGAGCACAGGCTCAGTAGTGGTGGCACACAGGCTTAGTTGCTCTGCGGCATGTGGGATCTTCTCAGACCGGGGCTTGAACACGTGTCCCTTGCATTGGTAGACTGATTCTTAACCACTGCACCACCAAGGAAGGCCCTATGAAACCACTGAAATGATCAGTCTCATCTATTGGTGGCAGGAATTTAATGGTTAGACTCAGAATAAAAACTAACTCTATAGTATTACTACTTAATAATCTATTATTATTCTACTATTTCATAATATATTTAGTAATTCCCATTCTATGGATCTATCCTAAGTGGGGAAAACAAAACAAATAATTAGGTACAAAGATCTTGATCACTGAATTATTTATAATATCCTTGACTATTGAAGAATAGTACAATGGTTAAATACATTATATTTTTATATTATTGAATATTTTATTTCTGTATATTTATAATTGAATATCATATGCATGTTTTATATCATCATTGAATATCATTGAATATCATTGATGAATATCATCATTGAATATCATATGCATCATATTATATAGCTAGATAAAATTCTATTTTATTTTTTTTTATTTTATTTTTTTTTAATTTATTTTTTTATTTTTTATTTTTTGCTTTATAACAAATTTAATCAGTTATACATATACATATGTTCCCATATCCCCTCCCTTTTGCGTCTCCCTCCCACCCTCCCTATCCCACCCCTCCAGGCGGTCACAAAGCACCGAGCTCATCTCCTTATGCTAATAGAATTATTTTGGTACATTTTATAAAAGAATTGCCTATGATAGAAATCTTATATACAGGGCTTCCCTGGTGGCGCAGTGGTTGAGAGTCCGCCTGCCGATGGAGGGGACACGGGTTCGTGCCCCGGTCCGGGAGGATCCCACATGCCGCGGAGTGGCTGGGCCCGTGAGCCATGGCTGCTGGGCCTGTGCGTCCGGAGCCTGCGCTCCGCAAGGGGAGAGGCCACAACAGTGAGAGGCCCGCGTAATGCAAAAAAAAAAAAAAAAAAAAAAAAAAAGAAATCTTATATACAAAATGAAGTCTAAAGGGAAATAAACTCATAAATGAAAATAGCTCTCATATATGAGTAGAATAAATGAGTGACATTTAAATTTTCTATTTGAACAGTTATTTACCATATGCACCTCTATAATGAGCATGTGTTATGTTTAAAACCAGGAAAGGAACAATAAGTTTGATTTTTAAAACAAACTAAAAGCCTGATTCTCGTTTATGGGTTATAGGAGAAATAAAAATAAAGGATTTTTAATAGGTTCAAACTATTAAGTATTGGTAATATCACAAAAGCAGTATTTGCTCTAGATAAGCTACCAGTTGATATAGTAATACTATGCTTTTGCTGCCCAAATATGACTATTTTGGTAATAGAGGTATTATAACTTGGAATGAATCTCATTGAATTTCCACTCATTTCATGATTCTGTGAATTACCAGCAGTACTACCAGAGGAAGGAAAAACACCCAGCCCAGGTCCATGTCCCATACTCCTGCTCATTTCTTTTCATATTCTTGTGGTGATGGATAGCGATCAGCCATGGCCAAGCATGTCCCTTTATAATTACTGTAAGAGCCTCATAGCCTATAAGGCCCTATCAGCAGGGAACCCTACTTATATTGTCTGTGTTGAACATATTTCATAGTTGAGTTTTTAACTTTAACAACGATGTTCTTCAGGAGAAAAGGAGATGCAAAATATTCATGTCTTAACCAAAATGTCAGTTATCAGCATGTACATATTGCATCTCCCTAATGACTTGGTATAGTAAACGAGCAGAAAACACCACCTTGTTACTGTGAAATAGGAAAGCTATGAACCAAAGCCTGACCTTTTGCATTTCCTCCATGGGAAGCCTGGCTGTGTGGCTCCTTTATGACAGCATTTAAGCATATTTAAGTATCTCTAATAATTACAAATAGGCTTCCTAGAACCAACATCCTCCTTTATATCTCCTCCCACTTACCGTCAAACTTCTTGAACAATTGCACTCTCCACCTTCCCATTTCTTTCTTTTATCAAAAAAAAAAAAAAAGCAATTTACACTGGCTTCCATCCTTAACACTCTAGTGAAAGACATCTTCACTGTTACCAATAATCTTCTCACTGCTGTAACACATGGCTGACAAAGTTATTACTTAACATGATCTTTTTTCCCAGTTTTATTAAGAAGTAATTGACATACATGAGTGTATAAGTTAAGGTATACAGCATGATGATTTGATTTACATATGGTTTTTTTTGAAGTATAGTTGATTTACAGTATTGTGTTAGTTTCTGCTATACAGCAATAGTATATACATTCTTTTTCAGATTATTTTCCCTTATAGGTTTTTACAAGATACTGAATATAGTTCCCTGTGGTATACAGTAGGCCCTTTTTGTTTATCTGTATTATATATACTAGTG
Source organism: Mesoplodon mirus (assembly GCF_964341445.2). Taxonomy (NCBI): domain Eukaryota; kingdom Metazoa; phylum Chordata; class Mammalia; order Artiodactyla; family Ziphiidae; genus Mesoplodon; species Mesoplodon mirus. The sequence goes on from NC_138989.1 coordinate 34,127,918, forward strand.
TGTATCTGTTAATCCCAAGCTCCTAATTTATCCCTCCCCTCTCTTTTCCCTTTGGTAACCATAAGTTTGTTTTCTGTGTCTGTGAGCCTGTTTGTGTTTTGTAAATAAGTTCATTTGTACCTTTTTTTTAAGATTCCATATATAAGTGATATCATATGATATTTGTCTTTCTTTATCTGATTTACTTCACATAGTATGATAATCTCTAGGTCCATCCATGTTGCTGCAAATGGCATTATTTCATTCTTTTTTATGACTGAGTAATAATCCATTGTATATATGTACCACATCTTTATCCATGCACCTGTTTTTTTTTAAATAAATTTATTTATTTTTATTTTGGCTGCGTTGGGTCTTCATAGCTGTGCGTAGTTGAGGCAAGCAGGGGCTACTCTTCATTACAATGCGTGGGCTTCTCATTGTGGTGGCTTCTGTTGTTGCGGGGCACAGGCTCTGGGCACACGGGCTTCAGTAGTTGTGGCACACAGGCTTAGTTACTCCACGGCATGTGAGATCTTCCAGGACCAGGGCTCGAGCCCGTGTCCTCTACATTGGCAAGTGGATTCTTAACTACTGCGCCACCAGGGAACTCCCTATCCATTCACCTGTTGATGGACATTTAGGTAGTTTGCATGTCTTGACTATTGTAGTGTTGCTATGAACATTGGGGTGCAGATTTACATATGTTTTGAAATGACTATCACAGTAGGTTTAGTTAACATCTATCACTCATATAGATACAATAAAAACAAAAGAAAAAAAATTCTCCTTGTGATGAGAACGCTTAGGATCTACTCTCTAAACAACTTTCCTATACATCATGCAGCAGTGTAAATTATAGGCATTTGACACTGAAGACTTCCTTTAAAACTTTTCTATTTTCCTGGCTTCTATGACACACTGCTGTTTCTTGTTCAGTTCCTTTTTATGGTTGCCTTTTCTCTGTCTTTGTGAACTCTCTATCCCCTACTCTGTTTATGGCTCAGCACTCTATCTTGGATTCTGCATCTTCTCACTCTCCATGGACAGACATTCATGACCATGGAGTCATGTTTACAAATTATATAGCCTCCCTCCTAAGCTCAAAATCTGAAATCGCCCGTTTTCCTACTTTGACATTTTCATTTTCAGATTGTACTGGGACCTCAAACTCAAAACATAGAAAGCTAGTGAAAAAAAAAAAAAGAGGCTGGGCTTTTGAGTTTGAATCTCACTTTCCCAATTTAACAGCTGTGTCACACTGGACGTATTATTTAAATAAACTCTCCGAGGCTCAGTTTCCTTATTTGAGTTTTTGGGAAAATTGACTAAGATAATGTTCGAAAAACAAACATCAGAGATCCTGGCACATAGTAGGCATTCACTTGCTGCATTCTCTGCAATCGCTGTGGTTCTGTTCTCAGTCTCTGACCTGTTAATACACCTAACTGTGCACGTGAATAACTTGAGCTTCAACTTTTACTCCCCTTTCTAACTCACACTCCACACTTAACCTCCTCATTTTGTTGATGGTCCTATTTACATATGTCTCAGTACACCCGCTTCTTTAGGTATCCACTGGCCTTTCCCCACTGAGGACATCAACATCTCCTGTTTGTTTTCCTGATTGATCATCATCAGCAAAACCCACTGGTTGCCCTATGTTCAGTCTCAGTCACTTCAAATCCACAAACCCCGAAGTCACCAGATAATGTTTCATGATGTTCACCTAATTGAATCCTTTTAGCGATTAACCATCACTTTCAGGATGAACTTGGAAAGCCTTTATGGCTTTCTCCCCCACCTCATTCAGCTTCACCTCTTGACATTCACTTTATTACATGCTCTAACCCCACTGTGCAGTGGTCCACTCTTGATTTGGGTATAATTCTGTATATTAGCTTACAACAAATATTTTTAATGTATTATTTAATTTCATGATTTACAAAGTTATGTTGAGTCTTTTTAGAGAAAAATAACACAAAAACTTTATATCTCCCACTTTGAAGACCATATGGACTTAATATTCAAAGGAAGAGTGCAGAAAATAGTCTCATTTTCTGATTAAAGACAAGACTTAGAAGGCAGACGGTTAAATTCTGTGACAACGTACACAAATACCAACGAGGAGCTGCCAATAGTTGAAAAAATGAAATGGAGGTTTAAGGGCAATGGGACTAGCTCACAACTTTCACAATTATGTACAAAACATAAAGTAGGTGGGAGAATAGCTTATGAGAAACATAGCAATGTGAAAATATGTCCTGATAAACTGAATATTCAAGCAACACTGGAGTAGAGACTTAATTCCAGTTCAATGCTTGCTTTTAGAAGAAATCTTCTAAAGCATAGATAGATTTCCTCATCTTTTTAATTGAAGTACAGTTGATAAACAATGTGTTAATTTCTGTACAGCCATGGCCTTTAAGGGTTTTTTTGTTTGTTTTTTTAATCAATCAAAAATGGGGGTGCTAGAAATTGAACCCAGGGCCTCATGCATGCTGAGCATGTGCTCTACCACTGAGCTACACCCCCTCCTCCCTCATCTATTGTACCTGATTTGGGCCTTTTAGTGAGACCTTGCCTATGTCAACCATGATTTGCCATCCACAGTACATTTCTAAAATGTAAACTTTCAGTTGGTACGGACTGCTGTTCCCAGAATATGCCATGTTTCCTCACTTCCTATCATTTTGTACACTATTTTCTTGCTTTGAATATTCTTTCCTGTTCTTAAGCTCTTTTCTTTAAATTCTACCCATCCTTCATGTCACATAACCTCCAGAAAGGCTGCTCTGAAGTTTCAACACTTGGTCTGGTTCCCTTTCTGTGTCTTGTCCTGTGGTTGCACTTCTCACCCTGGCGTGTGATCACCTCATTCTTGTGTGTGTCCCTGTTATACTGTCATCTCTGTAAGATGAGGGACCTTGACTGATTTACCACTGTATGCCCAGAAGCTAGCAGAGTTCTGCCTGCCTTTTAAGAAGAGGTCAAAATACATTTGGAATCACACATTTAATACTTTTAAAAGGTGCAAGTCAAGAATGAGTGTTAAAATTCCTCTGCTTTGCTATAGAACCATTTTTTTAAATGTTTTCTATTTTCAGTAATTTTCTCTAGTCAATGCTAATAAATGTTCTATTTGAAAATTAGTCCTATGACTAATTAGTCTAATGACACCTCTTTCATTAATGGGCTTAGAGCACTCAGGAGGCTGTCAGCAAATTCTTCTCTCATAATGAAGATCCCTTTTCTCATATGGAGACCTGTTTTGATTTTGGTGTTGCTTTCCTCATTCAGTATTTTTCTCTTCCTAATTTCCTTTTAATTTTATTTCTTTATCATCTTGTCAACACCAAAACATCCATTTTCTTTGTGCTGTTTTTTTCAGGGTGAAGGGAAATGGCCTTCTTGTTAGCACTTCTCTGGTGCCTGACAGCAGTCACTTCTCCCAGTGATTATGCTGGTAGCAGTGGGCCAGTCATTATCAAATATGAGGGTGCTGAAATTTTATGTACAAGAGAACGATGGTAGTTTATCACTCCAAAGAACTGATGAATGTTTTTAGGCAATTAAAAAATCTGTTAAGTTTCTGGAATCTTCTTGAAGCTTTTAGAGTCATAATTATCTGCCCAAAAGTTACTGCCATAAAAAAGCATTTTCTCATAATTTACAGAAGTTACCTTAAAATTATATTTTATTCTGTTTTTACAATGAAAAAAATAATAATCTGGCTATAGAATGATAAAAGTATAAGAGGAAATACAAATTGACATGAGAAGAGAAAAAAGTAAGACATTCTCTTGCCTTTAAGGAGTTTCCAGTGTGCTGGAAAAAACAGACACATATAGATAGAAATAATCAGAATTTACTCACATGTGTGGTATAATAAAGCCAGGTATGGTGTGGAATTTCAGAGTGTGAGAATGACCCTAGACATGAAGATCTGTGTTTCCATCCTGTCAATAATTTAGCATTATAGCCTCATGTACATTTATTACCCTTTTAAAGCCTTGGTTTCTTCATTCTGAAAAATTGGGTTATTAATGTACTTTACCTCACAAGAAGTATTTGAGGATTAAATGAGACAACATATATGCCTGATATATTGAACACATAGCAAATGTTCAGTTCATGATAACTATTATTTTAATTTGCAAAGCACTATAAACAGAGGAATGGATAAAGAAGATGTGATACATATACACAATGGAATATTACTCAGCCATAGAGAAGAACAAAATAATGTCATTTGCAGCAACATGGATGGACCTAGAGATTGTCATACTAAGTGAAGTAAGTCAGACAGAGAAAGATGAATATAATATGATATCACTCATATGTGGAAACTAAAAAAAAAAGGGTACAAATGAACTTATCTACAAAATAGAAATAGAGTTACAGATGTAGAAAACAAACTTATGGTTACCAGGGGGTAAGGGTGGGGGAGGCATAAATTGGGAGATTGAGATTGACATGTACACACTACTATATATAAAATAGATAACTAATAAGGACCTGCTGTATAGCACAGGGAACTCTACTCAATACTCTGTTGTGACCTTTATGGGAAAAGAATTGAAAAAAGAGTGGGTATATGTAGTATATGTGTAACTGAGTCACTTTGCTGTATACCTGAAACTAGCACAACATTGTAAATCAACTATACACCAATAAAAAAAATTTTTTAAGACAAAAAAAGGGCTATAAAGAGGATACAGAGGAGAAACTTTTAACCATACCTGGAAAGGACAACTAAGGAAAAGACTCAGCCACAAGGGATACCCTTGCGCTACTTGGAGGGCAGAAAGTAAGCAGCAACACTGCGTAGTTCATACACATTGTTGCAGATCTGCTGACTCACCTTGTTGGCATGAAAAGTAGCTGAATCTACCATTGCTTCACCTTTTCTTGGAACCTCCTTTAGCTCTCTGCCTCCTGTGCTACATGTCTTAGCTTCATGACAAAGGGAATGACTTCTGTGTTCATCACCAAGGGCAGAGCCAACAGGACATGGATTCAGCCCATCCATGTGTGTTTCCAGGTCATGTGTATGGATTCTATCCTGCTTTTGGTCTTCTCCATTTGCCTGCATACTCCTTTTGATTGCCTGCCTTGCTAACTTCAAGATCTAGCGTTATATGAGGAGACACTGGTCTTACAGAGATGCTTAATAAACCCCCACAATTGTGTAAGCCAATCCCCCAAAGCAAATCCATACGGGCACACACTCACTCACACCCTCACCTACTGGTTCTTCTTGCCTGATTGTACCCTGACTGATATGTGTTCTGCTCTACCAATCTTCCAGTTTTTCTTTCTCTGCTTTATGGTCTTGTCTTCCATTGCATGTAAATATCATGCCCAGAACAAAATCATGACAAATTTCCCATTCATGTCTCTGAACACAATAGCAAACTTGTACCATGACATTAGACATATATTATATACATTTATTTCAGAATTTCATTATCATTTTATAACATTAATCTATCAAATAAATGAAAATATAAATGTATAAATGAAATATTTAACAATAGAGCTGAATGACTGGTTGATATCATTTCTTCAAAAGCAAGATTACAGTATTTGTGTTTGCACTAAAACAAACAATACATAACATTGAAGGAACATACCATTTGTAAGACTGGTTATTCTAAAGGACAGCCCATGTGTCTCCTAATCAGTTTTGTAAACATTAGAGGTTTTTACAAATTGATGAAAAGAAAGGATCAAAATAGGGTAGAATGCAAATAGCTGTTAATATTGCTTCTATCAAGCTCTTTTTCTGCTTCTGCTAGGAGGGACTTTGACATTTGAAAAGATCAGAGACTGAAACAAAAGAAAAACTCAGAAAATTGCAAGTAAATAATTATCTTTCAGAAATACATACTTTATGTTAAGATACTATTCTTGGTTCTCATAATTTTTTTCTCCCACTCATGATTTTCTGTACTGCACTGGTGTCCTTGGTAACATCCATAGTTAATGAGTAGATTACCACTAATGTCCTACAACTGCCAATCACTATTTTATTGTATTTTCTCAAATCATCATATTTTAAGCTTTACTTATTTATTTAATTTTACATCTTTATTGGAGTATAATTGCTTTACAATGTTGTGTTAGTTTCTGCTGTGTAACAAACTGAATCAGCTATATGTATACATATATCCCCATATCCCCTCCCTGTTGCATCTCCCTCCCACCCTCCCTAACCCACACCTCTAGGTGGACACAAAGCACCAAGCTGATCTCCCTGTGCTATGTGACTGCTTCCCACTAGCTTTCTATTTTACATTTGGTAGTATATACATGTCAGTGCTACCCTCTAACTTCATCCCAGCTTACCCTTCCTCCTCCCGATGTCCTCAAGTCCATTCTCCATGTCTGTGTCTTTATTCCTGTTCTGCCCCTAGGTTCTTCAGAATCTTTTTTTTTTTTAGATTCCATATATATATATATATGTGTGTTAGCATACGGTATTTGTTTTTCTCTTTCTGACTTACTTCACTCTGTATCACACTCTCCAGGTCCATCCACCTCACTACACATAACTCAATTTCATTTCTTTTTATTGCTGAGTAATTGCATATATGTGCCACATCTTCTTTATCCATGCATCTGTTGATGGACACTTAGGTTGCTTCCATGTCCTGGCTATTGTAAATAGAGCTGCAATGAACGTTGTAGTACATGACTCTTTGAATTATGGTTTTCTCAAGGTATATGCCCAGTAGTGGAATGACTGGGTCATATGGTAGTTCTATTTTAAGCTTTTTGAGAAACCTCCATACTGTTCTCCATAGTGGTTGTATCAATTTACATTCCCACCAACAGTGCAAGAGGGTTCCCTTTTCTCCACACCCTCTCCAGCATTTACTGTTTGTAGATTTTTTGATGATGGCCATTCTGACTGGTGTGAGGTAATACCTCATTGTAGTTTTGATTTGCATTTCTCTAATGATTAGAGATGTTGAGCATCCTTCATGTGTTTATTGGCAATCTGTATATCTTCTTTGGAGAAATATCTCTTTAGATCTTCTACCCATTTTTGGATTGGGTTGTTTGTTTTTTTTAATATTGATCTGCGTGTGCTGCTTGTATATTTTGGAGATTAATCCTTTGTCAGTTGCTTCATTTGCAAATATTTTCTCCTATTCTGAGGGTTGTCTTTTTCTCTTGTTTATGGTTTCCTTTGCTGTGCAAAAGCTGCTATGTTTCATTAGGTCCCATTTGTTTATTTTTGTTTTTACTTCCATTTCTCTAGGAGGTGGGTCAAAAAGGATCTTGCTGTGACTTATGTCATAGAGTGTTCTGCGTATGTTTTCCTCTAAAATTTAATAGTGTGTGGCCTTACATTTAGGTCTTTAATCCATTTTGAGTTTATTTTTGTGTATGGTGTTAGGGAGTGTTCTAATTTCACTCTTTTACAGGTAGCTGTCCAGTTTTCCCAGCACCACTTATTGAAGAAGCTGTCTTTTCTCCACTGTATATTCTTGCTTCCTTTATCAAAGATAAGGTGACCATATGTGCGTGGGTTTATCTCTGGGCTTTCTATCCTGTTTCATTGATCTATATTTCTGTTTTTGTGCCAGTACCATACTGTCTTGATTACTGTAGCTTTGTAGTATAGTCTGAAGTCTGGGAGCCTGATTCCTCCAGCTCTGATTTTCTTTCTCAAGATTGCTTCGGCTATTCGGGGTCTATTGTGTTTCCATACAAATTGTGAAATTTTTTGTTCTAGTTCTGTGAAAAATGCCATTGGTAATTTGATAGGGATTGCATTGAATCTTCAGATTGCTTTGGGTAATATATTCATTTTCACAATGTTGATTCTTCCAATCCAAGAACATGGTATATCTCTCCATCTGTCTGTATCATCTTTAATTTCTTTCATCAGTGTCTTATAATTTTCTGAGTACAGGTCTTTTGTCTCCTTAGGTAGGTTTATTCCTAGGTATTTTATTCTTTTGGTTGCAGTGGTAAATGGGAGGGTTTCCTTAATTTGTGTTTCAGATTTTTCATCATTAGTGTATAGGAATGCAAGAGATTTCTGTGCATTAATTTTGTATCCTGCTACTTTACCAAATTCATTGATTAGCTCTAGTAGTTTTCTGGTAGCATTTTTAGGATTCTCTATGTATAGTATCCTGTCATCTACAAACAGTGACAGTTTTACTTCTTCTTTTCTGAATTAGATTCCTTTTATTTCTTTTTCTTCTCTTATTGCTGTGGCTAAAACTTCCAAAACTCTATTGAATAATTGTGGTGAGAGTGGACAACCTTGTCCTGTTCCTGATCTTAGTGGAAATGGTTTCAGTTTTTCACCATTGAGAACGATGTTGGCTGTGCGTTTGTCATAAATGGAGCTTATTACGTTGAGGTGAGTTCCCTCTATGCCTACTTTCTGGAGACATTTTATCATAAATTGGTGTTGAATTTTGTCAAAAGGTTTTTCTGCATCGATTGAGATTTTATATGTTTTTTATTCACTTTGTTAATATGGTGTATCACATTGACTGACTTGCGTATATTGAAGAATCCTTGCATTCCTGGGATAAACCCCATTTGATCATGGCGTATGATCTTTTTAATGTGCTGTTGGATTCTGTTTGCTAGTATTTTGTTGAGGAATTTTGCATCTATGTTCATCAGTGATATTGACTTGTACTTTTTTTTTGACATCTTTGTTTGGTTTTGGTATCAAGGTGATGGTGGCCTCGTAAAATGAGTTTGGGAATGTTCCTCCCTTTGCTGTATTTTGGAAGAGTTTAAGAAGGATAGGTGTCAGCTCTTCTCTAAATTTTTGATAGAATTTGCCTGTGAGGCCATCTGGTCCTGGGCTTCTGTTTGTTGGAAGATTTATAATCACAGTTTCAATTTCAGTGCTTGTGATTGGTCTGTTTATATTTTCTTCCTGGTTCAGTCTCAAAGGTTGTGCTTTTCTAAGAATTTGTCCATTTCTTCCAGGTTGTCCATTTTATTGGCATAGAGTTGCTTGTAGTAATCTCTCATGATCCTTGTATTTCTTCAGTATCAGTTGTTACTTCTTTTTCATTTCTAATTCTGTTGATGTGAGTCTTCTCCCTTTTTTTCTTGATGAGTCTGGCTAATGGTTTATCAATTTTATCCTCTCAAAGAACCAGCTTTTAGTTTTATTGATCGTTGCTATTGTTTCTTCTTTTCTTTTTCAGTTATATCTGATGTGATTTTTATGATTTCTTTCCTTCTGCTAACTTTGGGGGGTTTTTTTGTTCTTCTTTCTCTAATTGCTTTAGGTGTAAGGTTAGGTTGTTTATTTGAGATGTTTCTTGTTTCTTGAGGTAGGATTGTATTGCTATAAACTTCCCCCTTAGACTGCTTTTGCTGCATCCCATAGATTTTCGTTTGTCGTGTTTTCACAGTCATTTGTTTCAGGTATTTTTTTAATTAACTCTTTGATTTCTTCAGTGATCTCTTGGTTATTTAGTAGCATACTATTTAGCCTCCATGTGTTTGTATTTTTCACTTTTTTTTTTCCTGTAATTGATGTCTAGTCTCATAGTGTTGTGGTCGGAAAAGATACTTGATACGGTTACAATTTTCTCAAGTTTACCGTGGCTTGATTTGTGTCCTGGGATATGATCTATCCTGGAGAATGTTCCATAAGCACTAGAGAAGAAAGAGTATTCTGTTGTTTTTGGATGGAATGTCTTATAAATACCAATTAATTCCATCTTGTTTAATGTATCATTTAAAGCTTGTGTTTCCTTATTTATTTTCATTTTGGATGATCTGTCCATTGGTGAAAGTGGGGTGTTAAAGTCCCCTACTATGATTGTGTTACTGTTGATTTCCCCTTTCATGGCTGTTAGTATTTGCCTTATGTATTGAGGTGCTCCTATGTTGGGTGCATAAATATTTACAATTGTTATGTCTTCTTCTTGGATTGATCCCTTGATCCTTATGTAGTGTGCTTCTTTGTCTCTTGTAATAGTCTTTATTTTAAAGTCTATTTTGTCTGATATGAGAATTGCTACTCCAGCTTTCTTTTGGTTTCCATTTGCATGGAATATCTTTTTCCATCCCCTCACTTTCAGTCTGTATGTGTCCCTAAGTCTGAAGTGGGTCTCTTGTAGACAGCATATATACAGGTCTTGTTTTTATATCCATTCAGCCAGTCTATGTCTCTTGTTGGGATCATTTAATCCATTTACATTTAAGGTAGTTATCTATATGTATGTTCCTGTTACCATCTTCTTAATTGTTTTGGGTTTGTTATTGTAGGTCTTTCCCTTTTCTTTTGTTTCCTTCCTAGAGAAGTTCCTTTAGCATTTGTTGTAAAGCTGGTTTGGTGGTTCTTAGTTCTCTTAGCTTTTGCTTGTCTGTAAAGCTTTTAATTTCTCTTTCGAATCTGAATGAGGTCCTTGCTGGGTAGAGTAATCTTGGTTGTATGTTTTCCCCTTTCATCACTTTAAATATCTCCTGCCACTCCCTTCTGGCTTTGTAGAGTTTCTGCTGAAAGATCGGCTTTTACCCTTATGGGTACCTGTTACCTTGTATGTTATTTGTTGTTTTTCCCTTGCTGCTTTTAATATTTTTTCTTTGTAGTTAATTTTTGATAGTTTGATGAATATGTGTCTTGACATGTTTCTCCTTGGATTTATCCTGTATGGTACTCTCTGTGCTTCCTGGACTTAAGTATTTCCTTTCCCATGTTAGGGAAGTTTTCAACTATAATCTCTTTAGATATTTTCTCAGACCATTTCTTTTTCTCTTCTTCTTCTGGACCCCTTGTAATTCGAATGATGGTATGATTACTGTTGTCCCAGAGGTCTCTAAGACTGTCCTCAATTTTTTTCATTCTTTTTTCTTTATCTGCTCTGCGGTAGTTATTTCCACTATTTTATCTTCAGGTCACTTATCCGTTCTTCTGCTATTGATTCCTCATAGAGAATTTTTAATTTCATTTATTGTGTTGTTCATCATTGTTTGTTGGCTCTTTAGTTCTTCTAGGTCCTTGTTAAATGTTTCTTTTATTTTCTCCGTTCTGTTTCCTAAGATTTTGGGTCATCTTTACTATCATTACTCTGAATTGTTTTTCAGGTAGACTTCCTATTTCCTCTTCATTTGTTTGGTCTGGTGGGTGTTTACCTTGCTCCTTCATCTGCTACATATTTGTCTGTCTTCTCATTTTGCTTAACTTACTGTGTTTGGGGATCTCCTTTTCATAGGCTGCAGGTTCATAGTTCCTGTTCTTTTTGTGTCTGCCCCCCAGTGGGTAAGGTTGGTTCAGTGGGTTGTGTAGGCTTCATGGTGGAGGGGACTGGTGCCTGTGTTCTGGTGGTTGGGGCTGGAACTTGTCTTTCTGGTGGGCAGGGTGGCATCTGGTAATGTGTTTTGGGGTGTCTGTGAACTTAGTATGATTGAAGGTAGCTTCTCTGCTAATGGGTGGGGTTGTGTTCCTGTCTTGCTTGTTGTTTGGCATGGTGTGTCCAGCACTGGTCTTTGAGTGGAGCTGGGTCTTAGCATTGAGATGGAGATCTCTGGGAGAGGTCTTGCTGATTGATATTACGTGGGGCCGGGTGATCACTGGTGGTCCAGTGTCCTGAACTCAGCTTTCCCACCTCAGAGGCTCAGGCCTGATACCAGTGCAGAGCTCAAGACCCTGTCACCCACATTGCTCAGAAGAAGAGGGAGGAAAAAAAGAAAGAAAATAAATTAATTAATTTAAAAAATAAAGATAAAGTAAAATAATTAAAAGAAAAAATAATTATTAAAATAAAAAAAAATTTAAAGTAATAAAAAAAATGAGAGCAACCAAGCCAGTAAATAAACCCACCAGTGATATTAAGTGCTAAAAACTGTACTTCAATAAAGATAAAAATCAGAAACAAGTCAGTTGAAGACAGCAAACCCTAAGTCTACAGTTGCTCCCAAGGTCCACTGCCTCAATTTTCAGATGATTCATTGTCTATTCGGGTATTCCATATATGAAGGGTACATCAAGTTGACTGTGGGGATTTAATCTGCTTCCCCTGAGGCTGCACGCGGAAATTTCCCTTTCTCTTCTTTGTTCGCACAGCTCCTGGGGTTCAGCTTTGGGTTTCGCCCCGCCTCTGCATGTAGGTCGCCTGGGGGCATTTGTTCCTACCCAGACAGAAGGGCATTAAAGGAGCGGCTGATTAGGGGGCTCTGGCTCACTCAGGCTGAGGGGTAGGAGGGGTATGGAATGAGGGGCTAGCCTGTGGCGGCAGAGGCCAGCATGATGTTGGAACCACCTGGGGTGCACTGTCTGTCCTCCCGGGGAAGTTGTCCTTGGATCATGGGACCCTGGCAGTGGCGGGCTACATAGGCTCCTGGGAGGGGAGGTGTGTATATTAACCTGTGCTTGCACACAGGATTTTTGGTGGGTGCAGCAGCAGCATTAGCATTTCATGCTTATCTCCGGTGTCCATGCTGATAGCCATGGCTTGTGCCCATCTCTGAAGCTCGTTTAGGCGGGGCTCTGAATCCCCTCTCCTTGCGCACCTGGAAACAATGGTCTCTTGACTCTTAGGCAGTTTCAGACTTTTTTCTGGACTCCCTCCCAGTTAGCTATGGAGCACTAGCCTTCTTCAGGCTGTGTTCATGCAGCCAACCCCAGCCCTCTCCCTGGAATCTCACCTCCAAAGCTGGAGCCTCAGCTCCCAGCTCCCACTCGCTTGGGCAGGTGAGCAGACAAGTCTCTCAGGCTGCTAAGTGTTGGTCAGCACCGATCTTCTGTGTGGGAGTCTGTCTGCTTTGCCCTCTGCACCCCTGCTGCTGCGCTCTCCTCCGTGGCTCCGAAGCTTCCCCCTACCCACTCTCCATCTCCGCCTGCGAAGGGGCTTCTAGTGTGTGGAAACTTTTCCTCCTTCACAGCTCCCTCCCTGAGGGGCAGGTCCCAACCCTGTTCTTTTGTCTCTGTTTTTTCTCTGTTTTTCAGGTACGTGGGGAGTTGCTTGCCTTTTGGGAAGTCTGAGGTCTTCTGCCAGTGTTCAGTAGGTGTTCTGTAGGAGTTGTTCCACATGTAGATGTAGTTTTGATATATTTGATATATTTGTGGGGAGGAAGGTGATCTCCAGGTCTTCCTCCTCCGCCATCTTGAAGCACCCCATCCAATCACTCTTTTCTTAAAGTCAATGCACATTCTCTCTAATTTCAGTGGTTTTCTCATTCCCTCTTTCCGTGATAAACAAGAGCTGAATCTGTACCAGGAGTGCATGGCATCAAAACATGGCTGTCTTCTGCCTTATCTGTTTTACCACCTTGGTGAGTTTTATCAAGATAATAACATTTATTCATAAACACTTGGACAGATTGAAAACCTCTCTGTTCTGTTTACATAATGAACATGAAAATAATAGATGATCGTGTGTCGAATTACTCATGGAAGGCACTGTGCTTTAGGTACCATATTGATGAGTATACCTCAATATTTTTCTATTACAAGACTGTTTATAGTATTAAGAGCAACAGACAAGAATAAAACATAATTTAAGAAACTGCAGCCATGTTTATTTCTAGTGAAGTACAGACTCCTTTTTGCTGAGCCAAAAGGAGTCTGTACTTCACTAGAAATAAGCAGTGTAAGAAAGTTAGGGAGTGTGAGAAAGTTAGGGAGTGCTAGAGTAGCATTTTCCATGCACACTACTTTCCAGAAATTGATTCATGAAATCAGCTTGGTTGGTCATGGTAATCCCTCTTTTATGACATCAAAGAGAAAAGGATAGGATAGGATAGGACAGGATAGACAAGTCAGACTGTATCATGTGCAGTAGGAGTTAATATTTTGTGAAATTTAATTTAATTTGAAATTGAAAGTAAATGTATTCCTCACCACTGTTGTTGGCCCCTGAAAGAATAATATCACACTTTCTCTTGATTCTGTGAGATTTTAAGTTAAATTTTTTTTAAATTTTAAAAATATATCATTTATTTCCTGGAATTATCATAAGAATAGGAAGGGAATAAAGACATGTCTGAAAAATATAAACAATTTCTACCATAAGAATTCTACTTATTTATGAACTTATTAAAAAATTAAAAGTTAACCAAAATCCTTCTCATGGACAAAATTGTCTTTGTTTATGACAACATGTTTATAAGCTGCTTGGGCTAGATGATGAAACCTTGATTGTATGGATTTACAGAAGAGAAGCCAAAAAGAGAATTAAACTACTCAGCTTTGGAAAAATGAGAAAATTAAGTTAACTTTTATTCCTTGAGATTATAGTCTGGATACCAACTGGATGTTCACATACCAACTGGTATATGTGTAGGCTGTTGTCTAATGGCTTCTAGATTCAAATCTATTTTTCTGAAGAATTCCAATTTCTTCATCACCATAAAATTTCTTGTATCATTTCCTAGGGCTGCCATAACAAATTACTACAAAATAGGGAACTTAAAACAACAAAAATGTTTTTCACTGTTTTGAAGGCTACAGGTTTAAAATCAATGTGTTGGCATGCCCGTGTTCTCTGTTCTCACTTCTGGTGGTTGCTGGCAGTGCTTGGTATCCCTGGGCTTGTATTTGAATAGCATCACAGGGCTGTGTGATCACATTCTCCTCACTGCATGCATCTCTTCCACTGTTACTCCAGTCTGGCAGTGTTTCTGCTGAGATTGTTGATGGACCTATGAGTCACGTGCCTAATCTCTTCACCAAAAGATTAACCAGACATAACCTTGGCTCTATTTCCAGCTCTCTGAATAGGCTTAGAACTTTCCCAGCCATCAAATTCTGTTTCCTTTTTGCTTAGCAGTTCCTTCCTCAAGTTATCTCTTTCCCCTAACTTTTTACTCTGAGCAGCAAGAAGAAAAAAGATTGCACCTTCTACACTTTTCTTGGAAATCTCAGCTAAATATCCAGGCTCATCCCTTACAAATTCTACTTTTCACCTAACAGCAGAAGACAATGTAGTCAAGTTCTCTGCCACTTTATAAATAGCATCATCTTTGATTCAGTTTCCAATAACATGTTACTCATCTCCACCTGAGACCTTACCAGAAGCACTTTGAATATTTCTAGACATATTCTGTTTATGTTGATATATGAATTTGCCAACATAAAAGCTTTTTCTATAGTTCTCACTTCTTTCTGAGCCCTCACCAAAATCACCATTTATGTCTGCATTTCTAACAACAGTCTCTTCAAGGCAATCTAAGTTTTTCTATCATGCACCACAAAATTTTTCCAGTTCCTACCCATTATTCAATTCCAAAACACTTCACCATTTTTAGGTATTTGTTAGAGCAGCATCCCACTCCTGGCACCAAAATCTATATCAGTTTCTTAGGGCTTCCATAACAAAGTACTACCTGGTTTTAGTATAATGCTACAGTAATCAGGACAGTGTGGTACTGGTGAAAGAATAAACGCATAGATCAATGGAACAGAATAGAGCCCAGATATTGTCAACATATTTTTGACAAAGAAGCAAAGGAAATTCAATTGAGAAAGGATAGTTTTTTCAATAATTTTTGCTATAATAAATGTACATGAACATGCAGAAAAATGAATCTAGACACAGACTTTTCTCCTTTCACAAAAATTAGCTCAAAATAGATCATTAGCCTAAATGTAAAATACAAAACTACACAACTTCTAGAAGATAACATAGGGGAAAATCTGTAATGACCTCGGGTTGGGTGATTACTTTTTAGATACAACACTGAAATATGATCCAAGAAAGAAAAAATTGATCGATAAGTTAACTTCATTAAAATTAAGAAGTCTGGAACATGAACAAAAATATTAGGGTTTGCTAAAGTTGGGTGGTGGGCACATGGTTTGTTATGTTCTCATTGTACTTTTCTGGGTGTCTGAAATTCTTAGTATTAAACATAATTTAAACTAAAAAATAAGAAAATTCTGATATTTTTCCTGTATAACATTTCCTGAAAATATTTTATTTAACTCTGTACATTCTTTTTTTAAAAATGTATCTTCATCATCACTAAAAATGTGTTTTGAGTGATCTAACATGATTATTGCTTGAGATGCAGATGTTTGACCCAGGTATGGTATTGTAACTGAAAATTTGAGGACTCAAAGACTCATTTGCACAGCACTTCAACAGTTCTTCTTTCTTTAATTCTTCCTGTGGGTGTAGATTTGTGGTCTCCACAGATAATTTTTCACTCTCTTGTTTTCATAATGACATTCAATACTCAAAACCATGATAATACCCCCAAGAATAGTTAGCAAATTTGCATTAAATTTCTTTGCCCACTTTTACTTTAGAGATATGACCTCTCTAAGAAGCCAAAGAGACTGTTGAGAGTTTGGGTGGTGCCTTCCTTAAGTGTCAACTTTCAAAATAAAGTCATTGAGAGAGTGTTCTCTAATATGGAAGACTATATCAGGACTCAAATATAAAATTATTACACTTTTTCTGAAAGACAGTAAGGAGGGGACAATTCCATGTTTTATACTCAGATATAAGTTATTACCAGTTAAGCTTTTCCAGCAGAGACTAGGCTGCTTCATTTATGAGCTGTCCTGGGCATTCAAATACTCTAGTACCTAGAATTGTGCATGGCTTATAGTATATGTTAAGTAAATGCTTGTGAATGAATGAATGAATGAAATAGAATTTGCATTAGTTAAGTATGAGTGTACATGAGGGTTGTGTGCTGTAGAATACTCAGGGGTAAAAATCACATCACTGACAACATAATTGAGTATGTCTTTTTTTCTGGTACTTGGCAAGCAAGTGTCTTGTTTTAACAAGTTAAGTATACATTAAGAGAAATTTCTGACAAGAAATAAGAAAATGTTTAACAGAGGTACAGTTACTATGGACTATGACCAGCAATAACATTGGTGTTAGTACTACAAACTACAAACTAGGTTCTGAAACAGTTTACTTCCTTGTGCATGAAAAGCATCCCAGAAGGAAGTTTTGCCGTTTAAGAGGAAAGGATTATGTAAAATAGTTAAATTAAAAATATTTAAACATCAAAATTTGCAATATTTTAAATATTTAAATATGGAGTCATATTATGAATAACTTGACTTTAAGAAAAAAACCTTGATAAAATTAATAATTATATGTATCATGTAGCTTGAAATGTAGTAGCCATTATTGTCAATAGCAAATCAATACAAGAGTTGCATTTTGCAACAGTAATAGCTTACTTGGCACCTCTATTTACAAAAAATTCACTTTTGGTGAAACTTAATTATGTGTTTTGAAGGCATATTACATATATTCTCTTTCAGCTGCCTGGCATACTTGTTGTCTTCTGTAAAGCTTATTTTAAAATGGTATTTTACTTCAAACAGCAGAATAAATGGGCTTCAGGCAATTTCATACCTATTTTGTAAAGCTGTGTAAAGAAGCATATTACTTTTTTACAAATAAATTGTCATACGTATTTTCCACTCTATTCTTAACCAACAGATATCACCCACTTCTCTCTTCAGATTATTGAGTGCCCCTGAACTCTCTTAAAGGAGATTTTGACAGTCTGTCTAAACCATTTTTTATCACATTGCTTGCAGGAGACTACTCTGTTTTGACTAGAATATGAAGTGTCTGCAGCACATTAAGAAAAAAGGCAATTCATTAATAACTATAAAATCTTTGAAAAGATAGTTAAATCATTTCATGCTACATTGTATTATTTAAATTGCCCTAAACATTTATTACTGGTTTTGGTGATTCTAGGTAAATATATGACATAATGGTAACACCGGTAAACAAATGTTCCCCAAAGAGTAAATTGCATACCACTGGTGAAGCAAAATATTATTTTAGGTAATACAGAGACATTAGACATTGTCTAATAGTAACACATTTATATTAACATGTATGGTAGCTCGTCTACAAAAATGATCCCCAATGAACCATTCTTTTCTGTTTTCAAGCCAGTTTTAGTTACCTGCCACATTGAGTCTAGGTGAGTTGCTTTAACCAGTAGGATGTGGCAGAAGTGATGTGGTGCCATTTTCAGACCTAATCTTTAAGGAGACCTAACCCCTTCAACTTTTTGTGATTTAGGAAGGTCTGAGCCACCAATTAAGAAATCTGGTTTTCATGCTAGACTATGGGACAAGACCATGTAGAAAAGCCATTTGGAGGGGAGAAGATCTGGAACCGCATGCAGAGAGAGACAGAGGTCCAGCCACCTCAGTGTCCCAACTGAGCCCAGAGTTCCATCTGTCCCAATAACAGAGTCACAGTCACATGAATAAAGACATCCTGGAGGTTCCAGCCTCAGCACCATCTAACTACAGCAACAAAACAGACCCAGACCAGACCCAGATCAGCAGAAGAACCATCCACCTGAGTTCTAGTCAATTCTTAAATCATGAGAGATAGTAAAATTGTGTGTGTGTGTTTTTTTTTAAAGGTTATGTAGTTTTGGGGTGGTTTATTACACTGCAACAGACAATCAGAATGGAAACTGATAGCAGAAGTGGGTACTGCCATAGCAAAAAAAAAAAAAAAATGTGGTGTTGGTTTTGTTATTACGCAGCAGGTAGAAACTGGAAGGACCTGAAGGTATTGTTAATGGAACCTGGAAAGTATGGACATCAGGATGAGAGGCTGAAGAAAAGGGAACTCGAGTTGTATAACAATAGGAAATTCATAAAACAGCTGCCTGAGATGATGTGGAAGATAGAAGAGACATCTAAGGAACTTGTCATTTTAGCTATGGAGATTTCCAGACAGAAAGTTGAAAGTGCCAATGGACTTATTTTGGCGCCCTTTGATGAAGTATGGGAGGCCTGAGATGAGCTAAAGAATTCAGTTTGCAAACAGAATTTAGAGGAATGTAATGAAATCAAGGCTTGCTAAGTCTGAAAATACAATGGTTTCTCACCCCAAGTATCTCCTGTAAAAAGACTCTCAAAAATAGACCTCAGTGCTAAGATCACATCTATAGCAAAATGTAACTTCAGGTAAAGATCAAGTACAGGTTACACCTTTAAGACCCTTTGTGAAAACCTCAGGAAAATGTAAGGCAAGTGTGCAGGCCATATCATCTAGACAAAAGGTTTCTAAAAAGCTGAGGGCATTCCTTATAGACCACCTCTGATAGATAATAGGGGGTCTAAGAGAACATCTAAGAATCTTAAGGGTATTGTTCCATAGCAAGCTGACTCATGGCCCAAGTAGAGAGGGGCTTATGTTGAAGAGATTTGTGCTTATGGCTTCTGTCTACTGGAGCGGGTTATACCCTAATACCTAGATGGCTTAAAAGTTCATTTAGGGGCTCTACTAGCTCAGACTAAAGGGTAAAGAGACAGTTGAATAAGAAAAGAGACCTCTGAGCCCCTGAACTACAAGAATAGAAAGCAGACAGAAATTTCCTTGAGTTGCCCACTCAGGCCATTTCTCATGGAAAAAGAAGAATAAGCTCAGAAATTAGAACCAAGAGTCCAGAGGACAGAGCTGACTGATTAGAAGAATCACTCTTAGGAAGCAAAATTTGGTCTAAATCAATATTCACTCTCTGGCCCAGAGCCAGGGCAATTGGAAACACTTATCTGTCTAGATTTCATAACTGCTATGGTCTAGTGTCTGTTACATGCCTTCCCAAATCTTTTTGAATGAATTGTCTCTTTCAGTACTCCTGTTTCTGTCTCATCTTTGTTATATTTTGCCAATTCCAGGCCTAAGCCTTAAAAACTCTTTGTCTTCTGTTTTTGCACTTTTGTAAGTCCTGAAAGACCACACAGGACATCCAGCTACCCTGCTGAAGAGAACAATGTAGAGGCCTAGTGGAGAGGGAGAGACCCCAAGACTACATTGAGGGAGAGAGGCCCAGCCATCCCATTGCTACAGCTGAGCCCTGTCTTCTAGAACCATCCACATCAGGCCACCAGACATATCAGTGGAGCCACCTTGGACACTCCAGCCCAACCAGCAGTAAATGCTGCTACCTGGGGGTCCTCAAATAAGAAGAGCAAAAAATACATCCAGGTGAACCATAGCCAAACTAGAGGATTTTGAAGAAAATAGAATGGTGGTTATTTTAAGATAATAGGCATTGGAGTGCCTTATTATGAACCAATAAAATGACGTGTTTGGGAAACAAATGTAGTGATTACATAACACCCGTGATCCCCAACAGATTGCTGGCTTTAGTGGATGCACCCAGATAGTGGATTCACCATAACATTTCAGTCCTACCCCCTGAATGCCTCAAACCTACAGAAATTGAAACGTCAATCATAATTTTTTAGAAGGATGCAAGTATAAAAAATGTGGGTTTTTACTGTGGATTTTTAAAATTTTTATTTTTTATTTAAGTATAGTTGATTTATAATGTATTAATTTGTGTTGTACAACAAAGTGACTAAGTTGTACACATATATACATTCTTTTTCATATTCTTTTCCATTATGGTTTATCACAGGATATTGACATAGTTCCCTGTGCTCTGCAGTAGGACCTTGTTGTTTATCCACTCTATTTATACCAGTTTGCATCTGTGAATCCCAAACTCCCAATCCATCTCTCTCCCACCCTCCTCCCCCTTGACAACTACCAGTCTATTCTCTGTTCCTGATTCTGTTTCATAATTAGGTTCATTTGTGTCATATTTTAGATTCCACATATAAGTGACATCATATGGTATTTATCTTTCTCTTTCTGACTTACTTCACTTAGTATGGTAATCTCTAGGTCCATCCATGTTGCTGCGAATGGCATTATTTCATTCTTTTTACATCTGAGTAGTATTCCTACTGTGGATTATTAAATATTGAGTCTATAAGCACATCATTACATTTTTTCCTAGCAGTACTTTAAATCGTCACTTCTGGGGGTTGGCACCTATTGATTATAAAAAAATTCCTATAATTATACATAATCATGAATTGGAATAAGACCTGTCATTGGTATTTTTTTTGGTTTTTGTTTTTTATTTTGTTGTTGGTTATCCCATCATGGATGAATAATTTAAAAGAGAATTTTTAAAGCATAATGACAAAGAGACTGATAGAAATGTGAGTACTATTACTGTTAGCAGTACAGCCATATGTCTTCAAAGAGTTATGAAGACTAAGTGCATAAATTACATACTGTTTCATAAATATTATCTACAAAAGAACCCCAAAATATCATTAAAATGTATAAAATAGTTGACTACATCAAAGTAAAAATCTTCTGCACAGCAAAGGAAATCGTTAACAAAATGAAATGGCAACATACTGAATGGGAGAAAATATTTGCAAATTGTATACCTGTGAGTAGTTAATATCCAAAATATACAAAGAACTTATATAACTCAATAGCCAAAAAAATCCAATTAAAAATGGGCAGAGGATCTGAAGAAGACATACACATGGCTTATAGGTACATGAAAAGATACTCAACATCACTAATCATCAGGGAAATGCAAATCAAAATCACAAAGAGGTATTACATCACACCTGTTAGAACGGCTCTTATCACAAAGATAAGAAATAAGTGTTAATGAGGTTGTGGAGAAAAGGGAACTCTTGTGTGCTGTTGATGGGAATGTAAATTTGTGCAGCCACTATGGAGAACAGTACAGAGGTTCCTCAAAAAATTAAGAATAGACCTACCATATGAGCCAGCAATTGCACTTCAAGGTATTTATGTGAAGAAAACAAAAATACTAATTTGAAAAGATATATGCACCCACATGTTCATTCCAGTATTATTATTTACAATATCTAAGACATGGAAACAACCTCAGTGTGCATCAATAGGTGAATGGATAAGAAGATGTGGCATACATATACAAGGGAATACTATTCAGCCATAAAAAATGAAATACTGCCATTTGTGACAGCATGGATGGAACTTGAGAGTATTATGCTAAGTGAAATAGGTCAGACAGAGAAAGACAAATACTATATGATCTCATTTATATTTAGAATTTAAAAAGCAAACTAAAACAAGCCATAGATACTGATAACAGAATGGTGGTTGCCAGAAGCAGGGGATAGGAGGTGGGCAAAATGGGTGAGGGGGTCAAAATGTTCAACCCAGTTAGAAAATAAGTAAATCATAGGGATACAACATGCAGCATGGTGACTATAGTTAATAATCCTGTATTGCATATTTGAAAGTTGCTAAGAGAGTAGATCTTATAAGACCTCACCACAAGGAAAAAAAATTTATTTTTTAACTATGTATGGTGACAGATGTTAAGTAAACTAATTGTGGTGATCATTTCACAATATATACACATATTGAATCATTATGTTGTACACCTGAAACTAATGTAATGTTATATGTCAATTTTATCTCAATACAAATTTTTACATAAAATATATAGAAATATTTGATGTTTCTTATTTTGATGAACTGGCAATAAAATTTGTTCTATTCCATTCTGAATCATAGATGTAGAGACAAACATTAAATTAATCAAGCTCAGGAATAATTTTGAAGTACCCAAAGTATGCCAAGCGGAATCTATCAAAATATTCAAAATTAAGTATAAAGATATTCAAATGTGTCTCAAAAATTAATGTCTATTGTGCCAGGGGACAAAGGCAAAAGCTTTGGAATACTTGCATTCAGTGTCACATTTAAACACAAGGTTAGAGGTGCTGAACTTTTGGCAGGTTCTTTAGTAAATTTGCCATTAAGAAATGATAAAAATTACGTTTGTGAACGGAATAAATACAGTGATCAATAAAGTGCTTTCATCAAAAAGTAAAGACTATTTTAATATTCTAGATATGGCAGAAACCAAAGAAATGATTACTATCTTAAGTGTGGCCATGTACAATTCATTAACAACTGTTTTGCAGATATGAGTGAATAAAGAATTCCATGAAGAATTTTTTCATTCAACCATTGAAAATAGCTATGATTAGAGATTTCTAAATAATTTAACAACTCAATTCCAACTAGTAACATAGACTAAATGTGATAAACTGAGTTAAGCACTGACACTAAAGATGTATTTTGTCTTAGGCTAAGAAAACCTGTTTCAGGCATTTAAGTTGTTACAACAGAAGCAAATTATATTCTGTGTTGAACACATAAGGAATTTTTGTTCCCATTAGTTATACACAGTTTTTTAGGAAAAGTATTTTTTTCATCAGTTAAAATTTTCATCTACATTAAGGGTAGACCTCCAAATTCTTGACTGTTTGTGAAGAGATAGGGAATGTTTACAAAAAAATTGCTCTTTCAGACTGAATTATGTTGACTTTCAGAAAATATTGAGTGTTTTATCTGGTAATTAGAACTTTACCTTTCTCTGGAAGAAATATTTAATCAGTAAGATTTTTATGCAGGAATTTGCAAATTAATTTTTTACAAATAATGGCTCATTCGAAAAGTCTGAATGGATGAGGATTAGTCAGGATGGGTTAGATGAAGCTGTGGTGATAAATAATCCCCCATATTCTTTGACTTGCAAAACATGAGTCTGTGTCCTACTCACTTTGGCTAGAACCCAGGTCCACAACAGTGGCCTTCATTTTATTTTTTATTTTTTTGCTTTGAAGATGTATCTTTTAATAGGTGAGCAGGGGCCATTAGAGAGGAAAGTACCTTTGCGGTGCCTTCCACAATGCCAGAGGGTATTCAGCACTGACATTCCAAGGCTGGTGAAAATGACTTTCTTTCTTTCTGTGTGTGTGTGTGTGTGTGTGTGTGTGTGTGTGGTTTTCTTTTTTTAATTGAAGTATAATTGATTTACAATGTTGTGTTTCATGTGTACAGCACAGTGATTCAGTTATTTTTCAGATTCTTTTCCCATATAGGTTATTACAAGATATTGGGTATAGTTCCCTGTGCTATACAGTAGGTACTTGTTGATTAGCTATTTTATATATAGTGATGTGTATCTGTTAATCCCAAATTTCTAATTTATCTCTCCTCCCCACCTTTCCCCTTTGGTGACCATAAGTTTGTTTTCTATGTCCATGAGTCTGTTTCTATTTTGTAAATAAGTTCATTTGTATCATTTTTTTAGATTCCACATATAAACGATAGCATATGGTATTTATATTTCTCGGTCTGACCTACTTCATTTAGTATGATAATCTCTAGGACCATCTATGTTACTTCAAATGGCGTTATTTCATTCTTTTTATGGCTGAGTAGTATTCCATTGTGTGTGTGTGTGTGTGTGTATATATATGTGTATATATATATGTGTGTGTGTGTATATATATATATATGTGTGTGTGTGTATATATATGTGTATGTGTGTGTATATATATATATATATATATATATATATATATATGTATACATATATATATACCACATCTTCTTTATCCATTCATCTGTAGATGGACATTTCGGTTGCTTCCATGTCTTGACTATTGTAAATGGTGCTGTTTTAGAACGTGATGGGACAGATTGCCACTATCAAAGCACTGCCATTTGCCATGGCAGGGGCAAGAAAATATAAGGAGTTGAGCACTGACTCTTAAAGCTTCCACCAGGAAATGACCCACATCATTCCATTCACCAAAGCAAGTTGGTGAATTTCAAGACAGTGAAGTGCATGCTTACTGTGGGCCAGGAATCATGAGCACTAGAATATTGTTAGCTTCCTAAGGACACTATAACTTCTTTACAAGTTAAGTTTGCTTAAGTATGAAGTCAAAAAGAATGTAAGCATCACATAATTAGATGTACACCTACCTCCTTTATCAAATTGAGATCTTGTCTAATCTGCTTATGAAATTTTTTGAAGAGTTTGCTAAAAACCATTGGAATTATTATAAAAAAGACACTTGAAATATTTGGAAAAAGTTCTTGATAAACATTTTTCTCAGTCAGAAGGCACTGGTAAGTGGAGAATGAATCTTTTTCTTACCATGTGTGGGCAAAGTACTGGTATAACTATATTCATTCATTCTGTAGATTACTTCAGATGACAATTTGAAATAAAAGTCTAACAAAGGTCACATATCTTCTCAGGAACTAACCCTCAGTATCCAACTATGTTAGAGAAAAAGTAATTATTTTGCTTTCTGATCCCATATGCAAAGTTTTGATTCTTTATTTAACATAAAAACTTTAAAAAGCAAAAGTATTTTATTCAGGAACCTCATCTTCACCTTATGCTAAACCAAATGTGCCTTTATCACTGACTAATCAAAAACATTATCATTTTTCTCACTGAGTAATGTAATTTTTGATGTGCAGTTTTGCAAATTGACTAGATTTAGCATTACCTATATAGTCTTTAACATAAAAGCTTGGTTTTAATCATATTTACATTTATAATCACTCTACTTAGGGCAAGTGAGATCATTTTAAATGCATGGCAG
The DNA here is from genome assembly GCF_964341445.2 of Mesoplodon mirus. NCBI lineage: Eukaryota > Metazoa > Chordata > Mammalia > Artiodactyla > Ziphiidae > Mesoplodon > Mesoplodon mirus. The sequence goes on from NC_138989.1 coordinate 34,153,137, forward strand.
TGAAACAAAATTATTTTAAATACATGTATTTTAATACAGGGTAGCAAAATATAGAGTAAGCAAAAGTATAGGTGGGACACACATACAGCCAAAAACTGTGGAAGAGTTATGCAAATGCTGATGTTTAGAAAGCAGTAATATAATAAATGGATTATAAATAATTGTTTGAATTAAAATAGAAAAATAATTGGCTTAAGTTTGTTCTGAGTTAAAAGTTATCTTACTTTCTTTGGGACTTTTAATCATGAATAAATTTTGGAAGTGCTGAAGATTTAAAAGTACTACCTCCAATTTAAAAAACCTGATTTTCTAAGGCTACTTATTAATAAACTTTCAAAAATGTGGGAAAAAAAGGATTGTGAAAAATAATTTACATAAAGCTATTTGAATATGTACATACTGTTGCCTTTTTGGTATAAAATATTTGCAATTATATAAATAAGTAAAGCATTTTCAGACCCACAGTGATAGTTATACTGTGACATTTTTCGCCCCACTCTAAATGGCTTTTTGAGTATATTTAAGAATAGCAAACATTTCTTACCAAATAATTTACTGCTGTGAAAGTTTACTCTTAACCACAACTGGCTTAAGATAGGACAGGCCACTGCTTGGGTGAGGCAATTTTAAAGATGTCAAAAAGCCATCTAACTGCCATGAAACTTTACCAAAAACTTCACTTTTATTGGTTTATGGTGTGAATTCTTATTAAAACCTAAGTAATCCTAAAAAAGACATAATATTCTCAGCTGTTAGTTATTGTTTGTGATTTCAAGTCTCTGAAAACAAACTTTGATTAGGAAGGAGTAAGGGCTGATATTTTAACTGAATATTTGAGAGAAAAGTGAGGAATGTGAAGATGAGGAGGAACATAGATTAAAAAGTTTAAAATTTCATGACTTTATTCAGGGCTGGCCCTAACAGTTAATCTAAAATCAGTAGCTAATGATATGTCACCAGCCCCTTGCAGATACTTGAGGATTCAAATCCAGAACCTACGCTAATTATTAAAGAACTGCAAATCAAAACTACAGTGAGGTATCATCTCACATCAGTCAGAATGGCCATCATCAAAAAATCTACAAACTATAAATGCTGGAGAGGGTGTGGAGAAAAGGGAACCCTCTTATTACCGTTGGTGGGAATGTAAATTGGTGCAGCCACTATGGAGAACAGTATGGAGGTTCCTTAAACTAAAAATAGAGTTGCTATATGATTCAGCAATCCCAGTCCTGGGCATATATCTGGAAAAAATGAAAACTCTAATTCGAAAAGATACACTGGCATCTTTTTTTTTTTTTAATAGTTTTTCAATTTCATGTATTCATGTACCTCATAGTTTATTCAGGAAGATTTTTAAATAACAATTTAGATAAATCCTAAGAAAGCATGCATTACTCCATCAAACAATTAATTTTCAGTGAACTCCTATTTTGATACCAGTTGGTGATCATTGTTTTGTATGTGTGTATGTGTCTTTTAATTTAGAAATGTTTCCATTTGGTATTGCCTTGCAATTTGTTCGCGATTTATTTTGCATGGCAATTTTATTAGTTGTTTTTGATTTCATAAAAGTGCCTTTACTGATTTAAAAGCAAGTATTTCATTTCATTTCTGTGGAAAGTCTAGTGGAGCCTTGAAAGTCCTCAGCTCAGTTTTGGGATTATTTTTTACTTTATTTTTGTTTTTGTTTAGCTATCTCTGATTTTTTCCCCTCCATCTAAACTTTCAATAGTTCAGATGTGTAATATATTTTAAATTACAAATCTAACCATGTCCTACAATGTCCTAGAAATGGTAAGTGATTCATTTTGTCCAGAAGCAATATCACCATGAAATCAGAATCTTCTTTTGTTTATTCCTGGGTTCTAAGGACACTGATAAAAAAAGCTAGAGTTTTCCAAGCAGCAATAATCACGGAAAGAGGGTTTTTCTTCACTGTTATTTATACACAAAGTTTTCTATTTCTCTTATATATTATTATGACTTTATGAAATATCACAACCGCAATTTGAATTTTAGACAGAAATTTAAAAGAATATTTTTGAGGGTATGAAAAGTAAAACTTTTAGTTGTTTGGTTTGTTTAGTTGTTTCCTATCTTCAAATTTCTCCTTTATCCCCAGAGAAAACCCCAAACAAAACTCTAATAATTTCTTTTTCTTATATCAGTGTAGGTGTTCTATTACTAACCTACACAGTTCAAGTGATTAAAAAAGACCAGCAAACTTCTAAGGACATACCAGCTACTTCCAAGTTGCCTTGCTCCCAGATGAGTGCGAAACTGACCATTCACTTGAGCTTCTATGATGGTGGAACCACACAAGCCAGGAAACTAGGATCAGGAGCTGAGGCCATAGGATGGAGGATGTATGATAGCTTCCCTGTACCTTTAGCTACGCAATCCAAAGGAAGGCTTTGAAAGTGCTGAGGGTTTGATGCCAAAGAAGAAACCCTTTCAGATGCATTTACCAAATGTTAGCTTAACATTCTTGGTGTGGTTTTCTGTTAATTAAATTACGTCATAAAAATTCCCATGATCTCATTAATTTCAGTCGTTGGGTAGAAGAAAACCCAAATAAACTACTAACTTGTCATTCACTTCTTTCAGCAGACAGAAACTCAGTTGGAAAATGCAGACACAAGATGAGCTACTGGAATATAAAGAGGTCGGATGGATTAGGAGCCATAATGGAGACACGCATGACCTTCCTTGTGTGAAAGAGGAGACTGGCCGGGAGATAAACAACAGGAAAAAGCAAGAGTGAAGGACTCTTGGCAGTGATCCAAGTAACAGCCTAGGCTAGAGGCAAGAGAAAATCAGCTCCGCTAGACAGAACAAGGAATGATAGGTAAGTGCTTGGAGTCAACCAGTGCTTCCAATGACAGGTCGGTATAGGAGAGTCAGGTGTTATAAAAAGGGCCAGGGACCAAGCAGGTATGAGAGAGAATCCAAGCAGAAAAGTATAAAATAAACTTTGTAAAAAATGGAGCACTTTGCAATTCTGTATTGAGAAGCATATCTGATTTGTACTTAAAGTTTTTGGGTTTTGTTTTGAGGGCTTGCTCTGATGGGGCATATAAAGCTGTTTATAGATAAAAATAGAAAATACAGCTATCTGCTTTTAAATCAGTAAAGGCACTTGTATGAAATAAAAAAAAAACTAATAATATTGCCATGCAAAATAAATCATGAACGAATTGCAAGAAACAGCACTTACTTTAATGGTTCCATCAATTTCATGGGGGTGATCCTAACACACAATTTGGCTAGCCAAGCTGTTAAAAAAGAAAATTCAACTGAGTAAATGTGAAGATCTAGCTGGCTTTATCGAGCAATTCATGAATCTGGCAGCATCCCATCCAGTAAATAGAAGGGTGCTCCAAGGGGTTGTACAAAATGGAAGTTATTTGTAGGCAGAAGGAGGGTGGGTCAAGGAAGATATTAGCAAAATAAAGGATCTTTCAGGCCAGAAGTCACCTTCTTTGGGGAGAAGGGTGAGTGTCTTTCACCACACAGATTACTTCTCCTTCCTTTGGAGGGGGTCCATGTGGCAGATTACCTCACTGGTGCTGACCAGAAAATTCCACACTGACCAATTAAGATTACATTCCTGGGGAAGGTTGAAACTACAGTGAGGTCAGGTATTAAATCTAAGTTTAGTTTCATAGGTTTTAGCACAAGTGATGCCATCTTAGGCCTGTGGTTTTCTCCTTAACAAAGCTTAAATAAACTTTGATAAATACTCCCATGTAGGCAGCGTATGACTCAAGGGGTTACAAAACAAAGAGAAAATAGCATATCCAAATTAAGGAATTTAAGGTTTGGGGATAATTGCAGTTTTCAAGACAATGATTAACAACAGTATACTCCCTGGCAATAACTGTTGCTAAGAAAACCCTGTGCTGGGACTTTCCTGAGAATCCACCAACCAATGCAGGGGACACGGGTTCGAGCCCTGGTCCGGGAAGATTCCACATGCTGTGGAGCAGCTAAGCCCATGCACTACAACTACTGAGCCTGCACTCTAGGGCCCGCGAGCCACAACTGCTGAGCCCGCGTGCCACAACTACTGAAGCCCGCATGCCTAGAGCCCATGCTCCGCAACAATAGAAGCCACCGCAATGAGAAGCCCGCGTACCGCAATGAAAACCCAATGCAGCCAAAAATAAATAAAATAAATAAATAATTTTATAGAAAAAAAGAAAGAAAACTGTGCTGTTGCTGGTGGTCACTAAGAGAGGAGGAAGGAGAAGGCAGAGAGAATCACTCTATCAGTTTGCTTTTTTTTTTTTCTGTTAATGAAGTAAAATTTAATAGCTATCGTATCATCAAAGCTTTGTAAATGCAATTGTAAAGAGTTACAGTTTTTTTTCAAGTGAAAAATTTATTGGATAGCATTTATAGAGTGCAAACGATATGCCACATATGATTCTATCATCTTATGTTCTGTGCTGTCTTATGCTCTGGGAACCCAGATGAAAGCTTGTCAGACCACAGTTCAAGTTCCCATAGGTGTTTATTCACATGCATTTTGAGGAAAATTTGTACGGAGAACCTAACCTAGCTACAAAACCTCAGACCACATCAATGTTTTTGAAAGGTACAGAACCACAGAGACAATTTAACATGGAGGAATGTGTAAAAAGAAAGAAATTTTCCAACGATTGCCATTTAGCCAGTAATGGCAAACATGTTCGGATTTCCTTGGTTCCTTTGCAGAGTCGCTCCACTGGGTACAACTGCCCTCACAGCAGTGGCAGTGGCAGTGGTGGGGAATCAAATTTCCAATGGTCCCCCCGCTTCACCTCTTGGAGCCAACAACATTAAGACACAGGATAGTCAAGACTCAGCTCATTTTCCCCTACTATGCTGGTTCTCTGGTCTTTTCAGTAATGATGTCACCATCCACCTTTTCGCAGAATCCAGAAACTTAGAACTTAGCAGAGACTGTCCACAGGCTTTAACATCGCAGTGTAATAAACCTGTACATACTGTTGACTCAAGCTATTTAATATCCTAATCATCCATCCCCTTTGTTTGATCCCCCTGCCCTATGACAACCTTTATTTTCCCAATCTGGACCAGACCATGGCTTCTTTCAACCTCCAGGCTTGACTGCCTTCAAAGTGTCTGCTTTTTAAAGATTACCAGAGTAACCTTATAAAACTACAAATATTCTTCTGATTCTCTTGCTTAAAATGCAACATAGTTCCTTCGTGCCTATGAGTCAAGTCTCAGTGTCTCAACTCCTTAGCGAGGATCTAAGGCCTAACTTAATCAGACTCCTTCTTATTTCTTCAGTTGTATCCCCAAGTTCTTCATGCTCCAAAAATAGCAAATGACTTATGTTTTCTTGTACGTATGTATTAGGGTTTTTTTTGTGTTTTTTTTTTTTGCTGTACACAGGCCTCTCGCTGTTGTGGCCTCTCCCGTTGTGGAGCACAGGCTCCGGTCGGACGCGCAGGCTCAGCGGCCATGGCTCACGGGCCCAGCCGCTCCGCGGGACGTGGGATCCTCCCAGACTGGGGCACGAACCCGTGTCCCCTGCATCGGCAGGCAGACTCTCAACCACTGCGCCACCAGGGAAGCCCTGTATTAGGCTTTATACTATGGGGAGTCGTCTCTGCCAGGACTTCTCTTGTTCTTCATATCAGCCTTGCAACGTCTTATTCACCCTCTAAAATCCTTCAATTTCCTATTCAAATGTGTCTTCCTCTCTGAGCGTCCCTCCCTACCTCAAAACAAAACAAAAGAATGTTCACTTTTTCCTTGTTCACTTCCCTGCCTTTTATATACCTTTGTTAGGACACATATTTTTAGATTTTTTTTTTGATTGCTTCTTTCTACAGTAGTGTGAAAACATACTTAATCTTAGTACTTGAAGTATTTTAAACAGTCATATGCATGAAGTTCTCAGCATCTGTTTATAGAATTAAAGATTTGTCTTAGAACTCACAAGAGAAAAAAAGGGTCATTACTGACAGCTGTAGTGCAGGGAGTTATAAAAGAGTTCAGTATATCCTGGGAACGGTGGTTAGTTTTGTGTAACTGGAGCATGTGGTCATATGTAATAGGAAGTGGTGGTATTTGTTGAGGACAGATTATAAAACATCTCATATGAGAAATGTAGGCGGCTCTTGAAATAATCTAGAAATAATCTGGAATAATCTTGCAATAATCTAGAGCCTGATTTTAGCAGTGGCAGGTTGGAGGGAATTTCCTAGACATTTCTGGGAATAGTGTCCATATTGGATGTGTGACACGAAGGAGAGTGAATAATGGGAGATGCGTCTGTGATTTCAGCTTGAGAAACTGGGTAGATTGTGACACCGTTATTTGGGATAAAGAATATAGAAGGCTGACCAAAATTAGGAGACATTCTTTTTTTTTCCCCCAGATAGGGGATTTCAGACACTTGAAGTATAGAGCACGGTTATTATCTGCATAAAAATGAAGGTTGAGTATGTTCGGACCTTACTGTCCCTGAGACAATTTCAGTCTAGAATGGCACCAAGATTAAATTCCCTGAATACCAGGAGGGATTTTGAAGAGGAGTAGCATATTGCCACCTCTGCCCTAATATTACCCTTCTCTGCCTTCTTGAAAAATGTCAAAATAAACAAACAAAATATATTTTGTTTTTGACAACAGAAAAAAAGTCTCTCTGTGCATCTCCAGAACACCTAAAAAACAGTAAGAACTTTACGTCTGGGCTAAGGCTGGAACTTAATATGAGAAATAATGGAATGGGGCTTCCCTGGTGGCGCAGTGGTTGAGAGTCCGCCTGCCGATGCAGGGGACGCGGGTTCGTGCCCCAGTCCGGGAAGATCCCACATGCCGCGGAGCAGCTGGGCCCGTGAGCCATGGCCGCTGAGCCTGCGCGTCCGGAGCCTATGCTCCGCAACGGCAGAGGCCGCAACAGTGAGAGGCCCGCGTACCACAAAAAAAAAAAAAAGAAAAAAAAAAAAGGAATGAACATGCTTTTGTGAATACATCTGGGAATCCCGTCAAATAGAGTCCTTGTTACCAAATACTTAACTAAAGGATATAAACACCAAACAACATCATGAACATTCAAGTCCCAGACAAGTGCCTTTATTTTAGTTAAAGGCCAATCTGATAAGTTAATTCTGAATAATATTGTGTGGACAAGGCTTCAACTGTTTGTTCATGATATCACTTTCCAGAAAGTTTACTTGGTGAGATTGTTTATAAAAACCATGCTTCTTTGTAAAGTTTGACTCACTTTTAAGTGCCCAAACAAAGGAAATAATGTTTGAGGTATAACAAAAGGGTAGATCTCAATGCAAGGCAAGGAGCAAAAGCCCATTTGTATGTGACATATTTATATGTAAAAAAGACCTCTTTGTCTTAGAGGAATGTAATCGCTCCTGTATATGCCTTTGTATTATACACAACATATTTAATCTTTCCATGAGCATTTACTGACAACTTTATTAGCAATGGAAAATACAAGATGAACAAATTCTCTACCTTCTTGGCTAACTGGTCGCTGTGTTTTCAACTTTTTCTTATGTAGTATGGATTCTAGTTTCTGTATCATTCTGCTTGTCCTACTCTGGACATATTCCATTTTCTTATCAGTCAACTCGAAATATAACTAGCAGATTGAATTTTAACCCTTCAGCCATTGACTGAGATAAGCTATAAATACTAAAAGGCTCAATTCCCCAGATCAAAGAGCTATTATGTCTGCTAATGAAATTTTATCTTACATTAAATTTTAGGCTTGGCATGCCTACTTTGGCTTCACATTGAGCTGCTATTAAGCTTGTCATTCTTAAAAAATAAACTGTCAGTAAAATTTCCCCATCTGCTTACTCAAGTGATTTTTTAAAATTAAAAAAAAAAAAGCATTCTAACAAGAGGCCCTAAGATTTATTCCTATTAAGTTTCATGTTGTTGTAGCTCATTGTCTGAGCATGCCAGGACTTTATGAGTAGTTCATCGGTCCTCTGATGCAGCGCCTATCCTAACAGCATTGTGGCTTTGGAGACTTAACCAGCTTGGCTTCTTTATTCAGTGCAGTGACAAAATCCAGTTGTAAAAAGGACATGGGAGAACCGTATTCTATGTAACTATAGAGTTTTCTGCCTGTCATCTTCAGTGACTGATCAGTTGCATTCATCAACAATTTTCTGGATAATATTGTTCAGTTAAATATGATTTCAACTAATCGGACTATAATATAGGCCACAGTTTTCAATCTTGTCCACAGGCTATGAGTGATGTACTGAAGGGGAGCAGACTATGCCACCCCAAAAGAAGCCACTTTGACATGTTGATTATTTTTTATTCTTTATTTTTAAAATTTTATTGGAGTATAGTTGATTTACAATGTTTTGTTAGTTTCAACTGCACAGTAAAGTGACTCAGTTATGCATATACATATATTCATTCTTTTTCAGATTCTTTCCTCATGTAGGTTATCACAGAATATTGAATAGAGCTCCCTGTGCTATACCGTAGGTCCTTGTTAATGATCTATCTTATATTTAGTAGCGTGTATATGTTAATCCCAAGCTCCTGATTTATCCCTCCCTGCCACATTTCTCCTTTGGTAACCATAAGCTTCTTTTTGATATCTGTAAGTCTGTTTCTCTTTTGTAAATAAGTTCATTCGTATCATCTTTTTAAAAATTAGATTCCACATATGAGTGATGTTATATGATATTTGTCTTTGTCTGACTTACTTAGTATGAAAATGTCTAGGTCCACCCACATTGCTGCAAATGGCATTATTTTGTTCTTTTTTTATGGCTGAGTAATATTCCATTGATTATTTTAAAGTTACTTAAGAAACAACCAGTGCAAGATGGACATGCTGACTTCCTTTGCCCCTCCCTGGAAGCATGAAATAAATCTCCCACGGGAAGGGTATCCTCCCTATACCAGGAGGTAGAAGGCATTCTTCTCACCAGAGATAGGGAATTTAGGGCCAAGAAAGTTGTATAAAAACACGTTGTAACTTCTTCACTAACTTGGTACCCCAAGCTCAAACGCCTTTTACTTGTCAATACCTCACAGATTTATTTTTTCCTTGTTTAAAAGGTATAAAAGCTGCCTGCTTGGGTCATTTTTTTTAGTCTCATTTTATAGATTCTGTATATACAAAATTAAATTTGTTTTTCTCCTGCTAATCTGTCTTATGTCAACTTAGTTATTAGACCAGCCAAAGAACCTAGAAGGAAAGAAGAAAAGTTTTCCTCCCCTACAGTACTTACATGAATTACTGAAAATTAAGATACTTTCCCAGTACTTGTAAGTTTCTTTTGATCTAGTCAATAATCCTATCTTATTACATATTAGTCCATGAAAATTTATGCCTTATGCCTGTATATTTGTTTATATTGATGATCAACTTCTTAAGTGATGTATTAAATCATCTTTTTCATAGTCCTTTGTAGAATTTTCCTGGGGACCGATGTGAAATTTGGCAATATTTAATATCACAACTTTTTTTTATCCCCTTTTGAAAAAATACTATGGTGACATTGGTAAATCTAAAGTCACCCAGCACTTCTCTCTATATCCAGGATTTTTTTTAAAACAAAGGTTACTGACAATATTTCTTCAATTGTATCTGAAAGTTCCCTCAGCATATTTTACTTTAACACATTTTAAGTATCTAAGAATGACTTACTGTATCTCATCTTCATTAGACTTCAGCTCTCACTTAATAAAGTTTTAAAAACTTTTCTGTGTTGCAGACCTTTCTCTTTGATTAAAAATATTAGTAACGACAGAAAGGACACTGAAAATAAGACAAGTAGTTTGGTAACATTATGCCATCTACCTAAATGATTGTGCTTAGGCCATCTTTGGTCTTATTCCAATTTTTCTGTTTCCCTTATACTAAAATCATGAAAATGGAGTCTGGACCATGCTTTCATAGATCCTTGGTTCATGTGCTTCACTTCATAGCATTTAAAATTGTAATTTTCAAAATCTGAGCTCAACAGAAAGCCTGCTTTGAAACTCATTTTGCTTCTTTAGAAGCTTTGTTCTGTCAATTCAGAATAATTTGTTACTGTACTAATGTTAGAACGTTTCATCCCCATTGAATATTAGTTCATTGAAGAGTTTCTCACTATTAGATCATATCTATTTTCTCCAGGTATTTTGGAAATGAGGGAGTCATGTTTGCTTACAGTCATCTTTCCTACCTTTATAATTACTTCCTATGTCATTTTTACTTACAATTCATTCCAAATTTTGCTTATTGTTTGATTTTTCCAAACTAGCCCATTTACATGGTATAAAATTAAATAGTATTAAAGAATTTATAACATTTCATCTCATTCCCCACCATTTCCAATCCTGCTACTGACAAGCAAGCATTTTGTAAATTTCTTCTAGTGTCTCTTCTAGTGGTTCTACCTGTAACTATTAATAATATAAAAACATTTCTTGATTTATTAAACAAAATTTTGATTCTCCTACAAATGAGTAAGAGTTAGTTAAAATTCCAATACCCCCATCTAGCTGTCTCATAATATTCTCAATTTTATTAGTTATATTTTTACAGGCATTCCTTGTTTTATTGGGCTTCACTTTCTTGCACTTCACATGTACTGTGTTTTTTACAAAATGATGGTTGTGGCAGCACTGCTTCGAGCAAGTCTATTTGTGCCATTTTTCAACCGTATTTGCTCACTGTGGGTCTATGTCATGTTTTAGTAATTCTCACAATATTTCAAACATTTTCATTCTTATGATATTTGCTTTATTGTGGTGGTTTGGAATCGAACCACACTATTTCTAATGTATGCCTCTATTTTAATTCAGTCATTGCTTGATTTTGCAATCTTGATCCATTAATTTCAGACAGTCTTTCCTTCAGTTGAAGGTACTAGCTCTCCTCACCTTCCTTACATCCACCTTCTAAATTCTGTCAGGTATAGCTTTATCTTTACAAAGGAAATACCAATGGTATACATATATATAGTTATATATATATAGTTACATATAGTTATATATAGTTATATATATATATAGTTATATATATAGTTATATATTGTGTAAGTTGATTCTTGAAACTCAGTAAATAGCATGTAATGACAGCTATGTAACTACTGCCCAAGAAAGAACACTCTGGTCTAGGGTACCATTTTAATCTCTTCATGTCCAATGTCACATGCCCATGACCTCTTGAGAAGAATGCTGCTTAAATCCCAAACAAATGTACTTTTTATATACTTCTTAAGTTGCCTGAAATCATGCCTTATTTTATTTTGTTTCATAAATTCACCATGGCCTTTTAGTATAGTTCTTTTATTTTTTTTTAGAATTTTTCATTTTCCCTACATTTTTATGGCTGAGAGAATAAATATATGCATTCTTCAATATAACACTAAGAATATCCAGTTACCTATTATTTCATCTGTTAATTGGAATGTATCCCATTCTTTTAAAAGATATCCTTGGAGTTCATTGTCTTAGGGATCTAATTTGAACCAATTTCTTTCTAGGCTTTTTACAAGCAAGTCATTCCAATGTTTGTTTCACTGCATTCCTAACACAATTGCAGTGTTTCTCTTCCTTGATCTTTACCCTTGTTTTGTGGAGGACAACCTCAAGAAATTTCCTCAGAAAGGGGACATCAAGAGTGAACAGTAGGGAGATTCCTTAAAAAACTAGAAAAAGAGTTACCATATTATCCAGAGATCCCACTTCTGGGCATAGATCTGGAGAAAACTATAATTTGAAAAGATACATGCACCCCAATGTTCATAGCAGCACTGTTTACAATAGCCAAGACATGAAAATAACCTAAATGTCCATTGACAGAGGAATGGATAAATAAGATGTGGTATATATACACAATGGAATATTACTCAGCCATAAAAAAGAATGAAATAATGCCACTTGCAGCAACGTGGATGACCCTAGAGATTATCCAACTAAGCAAAATAAGTCAGACAAAGACAAATGTCATATGATACTGCTTATATGTGGAATTTTAAAAAAATGATAGAAATGTAGCCATTTACAAAATAGAAATAGACTCACAGACATAGAAAACAAACTTATGGTTACCAAAGGGGAGCGGGGGTGGGATAAATTAGGAAATTAGGAGCTTGGGATTAACAGATACATACTACTATATGTAAAATAGATAAACAATGAGGACCTACTATATAGCACAGGGAACTATACTCAATATCTTATAATAACCTATAATGGAAAAGAATCTAAAAAAGAAGATATATACATATATATGTACAACTGAATCACTTTGCTGTACACCTGAAACTAACACAACATTATAAATCAACTATATTTAAAAAAAAATTTAAGTGCCAATATAAAATAAAAATTTTTAAAAACTTTAAAAAAGTGAACTGTCATTGTAGCTTATATTATCTTTATTTTATACCACAATTGAGTAACAGATTGATCAAGTATAGGGCTATATGTTAGTTGTTTATAAATCTACCATCAGTGCAATTTTGCTTGTTTTGTAAGTTTGATATCCTCTCTCTTTCTCTGCCTGTCTTTCTCAGACTTAAATTTGTTTGTTCTTAGTGTTATGAGATTTCACAAGAATGTATATCTGTGTGGATTTTTTTAGCACCCATCTTTCTATGAATTGTACGGATCCTTTTTCTTTTATTTGTATGTTTTTTTTTTGTTTGTTTTTGTTTTTGCGGTACACGGGCCTCTCACTGCCGTGGCCTCTCCCGTTGCAGAGCACAGGCTCCGGATGCACAGGCCCCGTGGCCATGGCTCACGGGCCCAGCTGCCCCGCGGCATGTGGGACCCTCCGGGACCGGGGCACGAACCCGTGTCCCCTGCACCGGCAGGTGGACCCTCAACCACTGCGCCACCAGGGAGGCCCTATTTGTATGTTTTAACCAAACTAAATAGTTTATGGTGTTTCTTATCTTTCTCTTCACTGTTTTTGGTGTTGCCATTTTCATTTTCATACACTATAATTGATTTTGGTGTAAAATTCTTTGAGTTTTGACAAAAGTGTAAACAAGACAAGATACTAAATGGTTCTGTTGTCCCCAAATATTCCCTGTGCTGGCTCTTTGCAGCCAAATCCTCCCCCTCTCCTCAATTCCTGACAACTTCTGATGTGTTCACATTTCCTATAGATTTGTCAGGTAAATAGAATCATACAATATGTAGAGTTTGAATCTAGCTTCTCTCACTTAGTTTAATGTCATTGGGATTCATTTGTGTTGCGTGTATCACAAGTTTGTTCTATTACTGAGCACTATTCCTCTGTATGGATGTACCACAGTTTGCTTATCCTTTCACCAGCTAAAGAACATTGGTTTATTTTTATTTTGGACAATTATGAATATAGCCAATAAGCATTCACATATTAACTATTGTGGGAGCATAGGTTTTCATTTTATTTGGATAAATACTTAGGATGAGGGTTGCTCTGTACATGGCAAGTGTATATTTGAATATATAAGAAACCACTACACACTTCTCTGAAGTGCTGTAACATTTTGCATTTCTACCAGCCACACATGAAAGTTCCACTTGTTCCACATCCTCATTATCATTTGGTATTGTGCATTGTTCTTGGTCCTTGGCATTTTGGTGGTATCACATTGTATTTTTAATTTTCGTTTCCCTTATGAATAATGATATTGAAATTTTATTTATGGCCGAATTTACCATCTGTATATCTTCTTTAGTGAAGGGTCTGTTCAAATATTTTATACAGTTTGTAATCGGGTTGTTTCTTTTCTTAGTGAGTTTTAAGTGTTCGGCAGGCATTTTAGATACTGTTCCTTGGTCAGATATGTGATGTGCAAAAAATCTTTTCTAGGCTCTGTCTTTTGTTTTCATTCACATGATAATGTTGTTTACAGAGCAAAAGTTTTAAACTTTGATGAAGTAAATTGTGTGTGTGTGTGTGTGTATATATATATGTATATATGTATATGTGTATATGTGTGTGTGTAAAAAAAAAAAAATATATATATATATATATATGGATTGTGCTTTTGGTGTCATAACTAAGAATTCTTCACATAACTCCAGGTCCCAAAGACTTTCTCCTCTGTTTTCATCTAGAATTTTTATAGTTTTAGGTTTTATAGTTAGTTCTGTGATTCATTTTGGGTTCATTGTTAACATGTGGTGTGAAGCATATAACAAACTTTTGAGGGTTTGGTTTTTTGTTTGTTTTTTTGCCTGTGAACATCTACATTAAGTCCTTTAACAGGACTCATTTGGGAGTCAGTGCTCTACTGTCTTCTTCAAGGGTTGCCATTTTAGAAGCGCAGTGCCATTCTTAGTCTAAGGCATGTTTCTTTTTTTCTCCAGAGAATACTTTCTTCTTTTACCAACAGTGTTTTAAGATTTTATGATGATATAACCTAGTTTGAGACTTTCTATTCAATGTACTTGTTGGGGACATCAATACAAATGATATCTCAACCAAGAAATGTTGGCAGAAGAAATGGATTCCAGGAAGCTCTGGGGTAGCATATGCAAAAGTATTAGGAGCAAAGAAGGGAAGAGGAAACAAACAAGGGAGATGAAAATAAGATGGATGGTTAACGTGGCACTTGGAGCAGCTGTGCTAGACAGTAAACTGCCCAGAAGAAAACACCTAGGCTCTTCTCAAAAGAATTGGACCACATTCTATAGGAGAAGTCAAGCAGCTTATCTGCATGTTAGTGACGTAGGAACCATTACTCTTTATTCCAGAATTTTGCAGAGTGGGGGAAAGTGTTGTGCAGAACCCAATCAAATGGTCATTTCCTGACTGTCATAAGCTCTAGTCATCTGGGGATCTCGTTAATGTAGGGTGGTGAGAGAACAACAGGTAAATGTAGTAGAATAACTGGGCAGCAGTAAGGACCAACTGTGCTTAGTGATCTTCAGAGATGGGGCAGCATGGCTGTGTGTCCATCTCTAGACTCTTACATCTGCCTAGTGTAGGTACAGAGTAGGTGGAAGGTGGGAGTTTTGCCCAGTGCCATTATGTATACTAACTTATGAAACCTCACAGTCATCCACTGCCATCATCTACTTAGTTCTCATCACAAAGCTTTCACTCCAGTTATTACCCAATCCCCATTTCAGGATTTCCTCAAAGCCAGTGCTTTTCAAACACAAGGATCTAGAACTCTCCACGAATGAATAGCCCTCTTATCTGTCCATGCCTTTTGTGGCCTCGTCCCTCACTTGATTATCTTCTTATGTCATGGATCCCCTTCTGAAGAGAAAGGAAAAGAATATGGTAAATAACCACTGCCTCCGACATGAGAATACCTACTAGACATGTCTAGTTGGACCAGCCAATGGAAAACTCTTTAAGACCATGTCTCCAGCAACGTTTGAAACACACCAGCAATCATGCAGAAGAGCAAGGTCCTAGAAGAAGCCAGCTCCATCCCCAACCTGCCAAAGCCACCAAGGTTGACAGACTGATTATCTGAGGAGGGGCCACACAAAGACAAGTGGCCTCAAATAGTTCACTGATGCCTGAGTGCCATTTGAGGAATACTAAAAGCAGAAATAGATGAGAGGCTACATGGTATCCCAGCATACGTGGCCTCCTTTGCACTCTGGTAGACCACTTGACCTCTAATATGTAGATGACTAAACCCTTGACCCTTGATTCTCTTTCTCAACTTCTATAAAGAGACTGTGGGCTGGAGCTGGACTGCAAAATATTTGCTGTTGGTCTCTGGGGAGATGAGTACTGAAAATGAGTAAACATTTAAAAACTCTTCTAGAAATGTAACATTGCTGTGACCTTTGAGCACATTTTGTATTTTATAAATGTATTGGTTCTTGACAGATTAGGATTTTAAAAAATTAAATCTGGTCTTTCTGAAATTCTCCATGGAACATAATACACATAAAAAATTAGTGCATTTCTCAGGCTATTGTAAATGTGAAATAATGCTCTTTTATACTTTCTCAAAGAATATTTTTTAATTTTAATATTCCCACCCTCACCCCCTCCCAAAAAAAGGCAAAAAAAGGAAAAATATTCTGCCAAAATGACAAACCCTTTAAAAATGACCAAATCTGTTCCATTTTTTCCTTAAGCTAAAGTATGACTGCCAGTCAGAAATGGTCTTCCCTCTGGTTGGTGTCATGTTTCAGTCCTACCAGCATCATGTCAGGGGTGAGAATGTCTTCAAAATTCCCCCGTTTCTTCGTTTTATTCTTCCAATTCTCCGTTTTCTATTTTCCTGTTATTGATTTCAAGAGCAAGCAAGTTGAATATTTTGCAGGACTTTATTTAAATAGAAGCAACCCTGGGGACTTCCCTGGTGGTCCAGTGGTTAAGACTCTGTACTTCCACTGCGGGGGGCACGGTTTGATCCCTGGTTGGGGAACTAAGATCCTGCATGCCGCAAGGCATGGCAGATAGGCAGATAGATAGATAGATAGATAGATAGATAGATAGATAGATAGATAGAAACAACCCTAAAGAATGTTACTTTTTAAAAATTTGATTTCTCTCTTCTTTTGTTACTGCCTTCCACAATATCTGATTTTTTTTTTAGTGTCCCTCGTTGTTTACCAAAACATCCTAGTGGCTCCCTGTGGCCAGCTCCATCAAAGCTCACTGCATCTTGCTCACAGAAGCTGAGTTGGTGGCTTTCCCTGCACTGTGCTGAGTGTGTGTGCATACTTTTGCATCTCCACAACTTGACCCTCTTGTTTCCCAGGGGTGTGAAACATTGAGCACTGCCCTGCAAAGCAGACTCAAAGGTGTTATGTTGTGAAATAAAATTTGAAGAGCTGAGCTTTGAAACAGAAAATATTCACATTTCTACCTGAAATCTCTTTCCAAATGTCTGCACAGTATCAGGAAGTCCAAGATGAGAGCTGTGCTGATGTCTACATTCTGCCATCTCTAATGAGGTGGTAATTTTTGTGACCACCTCATTATTCTTCACTTGACTGTTATCAACTGGAAAAAAAAAAGAAAAAGAATTGGTTGAAATATCAGGAGACTCTGTTTTAATTTCACACCAGTGAAGAGCATAAATCTATGCTGCTCATTCCAGACTTGATAGGAACAGGTGTCTGAGTTTCAAAACTAAATAGTCAAGGGGACAGGAAAGCAGCACATAAGGGATGGGATACTCTTTACAAGTGTAATGCACTTACTTCATTGGTCTTTTTAAGCAGAACCTTTTCCATGGGGAAAAATTCCTCCATTTATCACAGGACTAATTAAGTGAAAATTACCAAATTTCCAGTAAACTAGCAAAATTTACCTAGCACCTACTTCATATAGATTATCATCTTAGCACTCAGAGGGAGGCTTCCCTACTAAATTTAATTACTCCTTTTTATTTTTTAACAGTGATAAAATATACTCTTATTTACTTCATTGACTCAGAGAGTTGTAAAAAAAATTTTTGCTAAAGTAGATACCAGGCAAACAGAACGGTGCTTTAGAAGTCCAGTTACCTTGGAGTTTATTTAAACTAAGAGAAAAAGGTCATAATGTTTTCATGCAATACATACTTCGTTCTTTAAATAACAATTGTGACAAATAACAGAAAGAATTAAGGAATGTTGTTTTTGTAATCCATACAAAACAACATTTTGGGTTATACATAATTTAAAGAAATGTCCCAAACACTTTTCAAAATACCGTAGTAGCCAATACATAGAGGCATGCCTTAGGTGGCCATAGGAATGCAGTTTAGAAAATAAAGGAAAAATCACACTGGAACTACTCAATTTCTTCAAAATCACTGAGGAAGAAAAGCAACAATGAACTTCCATACTGATTTTACATAACTTCTATACAGTACCTTGCCTTAAATCCAAGAGCAAAAGTTAAGACTCTCCTCTATTTTTGGTAAACAACTGCATGGTAAACTTAGATGACTTTTCCCCTGGATTTTACCTAGGAGTGGCCTTAAAAATTTTTTATTTAAAAGAGGGCAGTTTTGCACTTTTATACTGATATCACCAATGTTAATATTTATTGGGATCTCAGGAAGATTCATATTCTTTACAGCTGATACAGCACGGGCTGGAGCTCCCACTAAGCCAGCCTCAGATTTTTCCAGTTTATTTTGTGCATCAATTTGTGTAACAATCTTATTCATGTTGGTCTCCAATACCATTCCCCGCATCACCATTTCTGCAAGAATATTGTGAACCTTGTCTACATGGAAAATTAAATCTAGTTCACAGATGTTTTCAAAACACTTGTCTAATGTTTCCACAAATACTTGAATTAGATCTAAAATGCCAAGTTCACTTTCTGAAGAATCCACCCAGAAGACAAAATATAATGTTGCATAATGTCAATAAATCAGTTTGTTGTCAGATCCTCCAATTAATAATCCTGCTTCTAGGAAATTACATTTTCATCTCTCTTAGATACCAAATGGAATGTCTCCCTGATGATTTGCTGTTGTGTATCTTCACTGTAGGGCTGGTAGAACTTGGAGAGCCGTGGCTTCCCGTGGTTGTTAAAGCAGAGGATTGCCTTCATGATGGCTGAGCTGGGCCCATTGGTGGGAGCTGGGGGTCAGGGCGGGGGCGGGCACCCAAGCCTTGCCTTGGGATCTCGCTGGTGATCCTTCCCCACCCACCCCCTCCCGCACACACACGCTAATTACTCCTTTTTGCCAAAGCAATGCTTTTATAGATTTAGCATATATATAAAATCATGTCTTATATCGTATTAACTGTTTCTATTTCTCGTTCTCTCACTAGACTGAAAATTCCTTGAGGGCAAAGATTAAATCTTAAACTTCTGTGTAATGCCCTCGGCATCTATCACAATGCTTTCTGCATACGAGATGCTCAAAGGATGCCTGATAAAATCAAATATTGGAAGAATAATAGACTGGTTCCCTGTGTGGGGTTCATCTGGGGGACATGACCAAAGTTGGAAGACAGGATTCATTATTAATTAACTCATGTGGTCATTCCAAAAAAGTTTACTTTGTACCTGCTGTGTGCCAGCATTCTTTAAGATGCCAGGGATAGTTACAAAAGAGATGTAGATCGTGTAGTCAATGCCCTCATGAAGTTTACACTTGAGTTTGGGCCCAAGAGTGGATTGCCTTACTTCTGGCGCTGCATCTGATGTAATTGTGCCATGAGTGGTTATGTTCCCCCTTCCCACCCTAAATTCCTGACAATTATACACCTGCCCCCAGGGTTCCCATGATTCTTGTTTGCTTGCTGACAGATGTGAAAGTAAAAGTATCTGATTGCCATTCATATTCTCTGTACCCCTATTAAAACAGAGCCAGAGATTCTCATAACTACCTCATGCTTCCTGGAGTCAGGTATTCTCCAAGATTTGCTGATTTTGCCTCCCCTAATTGCATAGGGACCAGAGTTAGAGGCCATGGAGGAAGTCCTGACACCATTCAGTCAAGGCTGTGCAGTCTAGGAGAAAAGACTGAAAGGGCTTTAGAGCCTAGGAAGCTGGGTCTGATCTGAACGAAAATGCATATTTGATACATGGCCTGATGCAAATATCTTAGCTTTTATGAGCTTCACTTTTCTCACTTGTGCCTAGAAAATAAAGATGCTCACAAAGCAAAAGGAATTATGAACATTGTAGGATAAAAAGAGTCTAATTCTGAGCATTAAAATTGGTACCATTTCAAATCAGGCCATAAAGGGGACACACCCATCTGATTCCTCTGGCGGGTGTAGCAGTTTTTTGAGAAGCCACTAGACTATCTATGAATAAAAGACTAATTTGTTACCTTTTCTTCCATTGGTATAAAGGACACTCCTCCATTGCCCTGTGGTTGTCACAACCACATTGTCACTTAACTGGATGGCAAGAATAATGAATTAGCAATCTGTCTTGGCTTGGGTTCCCCAGTAAGCAGAGACTGAAACAAGTACTTCAGTGCAGGTAATTTGTTTGGGGGTTAACACAATGTGCGGGAGTGAAGAACTACAGAGACTAAAAAAAAAAAGAAGGGGGAAAGAAACTTACATAAGTGTTCATTCTGGATTCATTATTAAGGTGTACAAAAAGGTCTTACTTCTGCCAGGACTAAGAATGTTATCTCCCAGAATAATCCATCTAAAGAACAGGAAGCAAGAGCTCCCAACCCTCACTGATCAAGGGTTGGCTCAGGGCAACCCTGTATTTCCAAGATGCCTATGAAGTTAGGATGAACAAGTGCCTGTGAGTGTCTGGTAGCTTTGGAGAACCACTAAGGTAGAGGGCAAAGATGCCCAGTCCATGCTAATACAAGATGCTGTCAATGAAAAGTGAATCACATCTTCTTCACGGAACTCTCCACCTGAGCTGTGGCTGGAATCAAAGTTATGGCCAAGAGGATATAAGTTGGCATACTAGATGCATCTCCTGTACAATCAGAACAGAACAAGAGATTTCTGTGGAAAAACATGACTTTGGGACAACCTGACACATAAAAACACATATCTGCCACCTATGAGGTTTTAAGGCCTTATATTAGACATAAAATCCCAAATAAGCTGGCTGCGCATATTAGTTCTTTGTGTTTCAATGTTTCTCTTCCTTGAAATTTATATATGCATAAATAATTTTTATCTATGTCTAAATGACTATACTGATAAGTTTTGGCATACACTTACAGAAGAAATAATATCATTTCTACACAAAATGTCTCAGAAAATTGAAACTCAACTCACCTTACGAGGCTGGTATTACTCTGCTATCATAACCAGAAAAGACATACAAAGAAAATTACAGACTAATATACCTCATGAATATAAAATTTTGAAAATTAATGAAATTTTAGCAAATTGAATCCAGCAATATTACAATAGGATCATAAATCATGACCAAATCAAGTTTTTCACTGGAAAGCAGGGTTGGTTTAACATTGTAAAATCAGTGTAATTCACTATTAATTGAGTTAAGAAAGGTGGGAAATGTGATCATCTCAGTAGATTCAGAGAAAACATCTGATAAAATACAACATCCATGACTGATAAAAGTTCTCACCAAGCTAGAAATTGCAGGAATATTACTTAACCTGATAAAAGGCATCTATGAAAATACTATACCAACATCACAATCAATGACGAAGGAATTAATATTTCTGTGCTAAGTTCAGGACTGCAAGAAGAATGTCCTCTCTCACCACATATATTTAA
Source organism: Mesoplodon mirus (assembly GCF_964341445.2). NCBI lineage: Eukaryota > Metazoa > Chordata > Mammalia > Artiodactyla > Ziphiidae > Mesoplodon > Mesoplodon mirus. The sequence continues at coordinate 34,174,245 of NC_138989.1, forward strand.
TGTTGTACTGGAGTTTCTAGCCAAGGACACAAGACAAGAAAAAGAAATAAAAGGAATCAAGATTACAGGAGAAGTAAAACTGTATTTATTCACAGATGACATCGTTACCTATTTAGAAAATCCTTTGGAATATACAAAAAGTTATTAAAACTAATAAATGAGTTTAGCAAGTTTGCAGGATAGAAGATTAATATACAAATATCAACTGTATTTCTATATACTTTCAATGAACAATTAGAAATTGAAATCAAAAGTACCATTTTAATAGTACCAAAAATATGAAATTCTTCAGCTAAGTTTAAAAATAGATATCAAAATTTGTGTGCTGAAAACTACAGAACATTGCTGAGAGAAACTAAAGACCTAAGTAAATGGAGAACCATATGGTGTTCATGTTAGGATGTCATTTATGCCCAAGTTGATCTTTAGATTCAAAGAGATCTTAATTGAAATCCCAGCAGTCTCTTTTGTAGAAGCTGATACTCTGACTCTAAAATTCATATGGAAGAGCAAAATACCAAGAATAGCAAAATAGCTTTTTAAAAAATGAACAAAGTTGAAGGATTTATACAACCTAACTTCAAGATTTATAGTAAAGCCATTGTAATCAAGGCAGTGTGGTATTGGCATAAAGACAGACACACAGGTCAATGTAACAGAACACAAAATCCAGAAATAGACCCACACATATATGGTCAATTCATTTTTGAAAAAGTTGCAAAGGTAACGTGGTGGAGAGAGGATTGATTATTTTTTCAACAAATGGCACTGAAGCAAGTGCATATGTGTATGCAAAAAATACACTTTGATCCTCATACTATATACAAAAACTAACTCAAAATGCATCATAGGTCTCAGTGTAAAATCTAAAACTTTAAGAATTCTTGACTAAAACGAAGGGGGAAAACCTTTGTGACCTTCGTTTAAGCAAAGATTTCTTTTTCATATAAACTTATTTATTTATTTATTTATTTATTGGCTGCGTTAGGTCTTTGTTGCTGCTCGCGGGCTTTCTCTAGTTGCGGCGAGTGGGGGTCACTCTTCCTTGCAGTGCACGGGCTTCTCATTGCAGTGGCTTCTCTTGTTGCGGAGCACGCGCTCTAGGCACTCCAGCTTCAGTAGGTGTGGCACATGGGCTCAGTAGTTGTGGCTCACGGGCTCTAGAGTGCAGGCTCAGTAGTTGTGGTGTATGGGCTTAGTTGCTCCGCAGCATGTGGGATCTTCCCAGATTGGCAGGGAAGCCAATGTGTCCCCTGCACTGGCAGGCAGATTCTTAACCACTGTGACACCAAGGAAGCCCAAGCAAAGATTTATTAGATCTAACATCAAGTGCATGATCCATAAATGAAAAAAATAATAAACTTTATTTCATAGAAATTAATGACTTCTCTTGCAAAGACACTGTTTAGAATGAAAAGACAAGCCACAGTTTAGGAGAAAATATTTGCAAGTAACATATAAAGGACTAGTGCCCACAATATATAAAGAACTCTCGAAACTGAATAATAAAAAAACAAACAAACAATTAAAAATAGGCAAAAGTTTAAAGATATGTTACTAAAGAAGATATTTGAATGGCAAATAAGCACATTAAAAATATGTTCAACAGGGCTTCCCTGGTGGCGCAGTGGTTGAGAGTCCGCCTGCCGATGCAGGGGACACGGGTTCGTGCCCCGATCCCGGAAGATCCCACATGCTGCGGAGCGGCTCGGCCCGCGAGCCATGGCCGCGGAGCCTGTGTGTCCGGAGCCTGTGCTCCGCAACGGGAGAGGCCACAGCAGTGAGAGGCCCGCGTACAGCAAAAAAAAAAAAAAAAAAAAAAAAAAAATATGTTCAACATCTGTAGATAAATGCAAATTAAAGCCACACCACAAGGGAATAACCCTACACATGGATTAGAATGCCTAAAACTAAAAAGATTGACCATACCAAGTATTAGTGAGGATGTGGAGGAATTTGAATTCTCATACACTTATGGTAGAAATGTAAAATGGTCCAAAAATGTTGGAAACAGTATGATGGCTTCTTGAAAATTAAAGACACACTTAACATATGATCAGTGATCACTCTCCTGTATATTTATCCAGAGAACATGTTCATACAAAGCATATGTCCAAACAAAGACTTGCACATAAGTGTTCATAAAAGATTATTTTGTAATAGCCAAAAAGTGGAGAAAAATATACATTAAGATGAGAATGGATAACCAAATTGTGGTATGTACACACAATGGAACACTACTCAGGAATAAAGAGGAGTAAGTTAGCACTAACAGTAAAGACAACGGCACAGATGACTCTCAGATACACTATAGTGAGTGAAATAAGCCAGAGGAGGAAAAATACATACTATATGCTTCCATTTCTACAAAATTTTAGAAATAATCTATTATTAGAAAGAGTGGGTTTGATAACTGGTAGGAGGGAGATTTTGGAGAGGACACGTATGTTCATTATCTTGATTATGGTGATGGTTTCATGATGGTCTCACATACTGATACATTCCACATACACACACGTGTGCACAGACATACATATGTAAAAATTTACCAAATCGTGCTATTTAACGTGCAGTTTATTGTATATTAATTATATTTCAACAAAGCTGTTTAATATAACTGCATCATTTTATTCCATCTTAAACATTGTATACAAATCAAATTTCCTTTTCCTTTCTAACTCAGGATAATTGTTTGGTATATTAACTGCATTTTTGAACCAAAGTGTACAAATAATGTCAGTATCTGTTAGTTAATTAAGCCTGCTTACCCACACAAGTGGCCTTGGGCTTCTGTGTTTTGTGAAATTTTGTTTTAGCTTTTTAGAGTTTGTTATCAGTGGTTTCAAATATCAAAAATGTTGTCTTTTGATTTATTGCTTTAAACCTGTAATAGAATGTAACCCTTATCATCCAGTTAGAAGTCAACCAAAGATTATAGGAGGATGTGTTATAAAAATACCATCTCTGAAGTCAATAAACTCAGGTTCAAATTCTGACTCTACCGCTAACTGGCTGTGGATCCAAGGAAAGTTATTTTTTGTCAAGCCTCAGTCACCCCATCATGAAATGGGACTGCTACTGGTTAATTCATTGGTTTAGTTTGGAGAATAAATAAAACATTGTATTTATATACAAGGTCTAGTACACAGTAGACATCAAATTTTTGCATTCCTTTCTCTCTTTTTTAAAGTAATACCTGTTATTTACTTATTTTAAATGTTTATTTATTTATTTGGCTGCGCCGGATCTTAGTTGTGGCATGCGGGATCTTCACTGCGTGTGGGATCTTTGTTGCATCATGCGGGATCTTCATTGCGACACGTGGGATCTTTAGTTGTGGCATGTGGGATCTAGTTCCCTGACCAGGGATCAAACCTGGGCCCCCTGCATTGGGAGCACGGAGTCTTGGCCACTGGACCACCGGGGAAGTCCCTTGCATTCCTCTCTTCGTTGTATTAGATGAATTAACACTAACTCTCTAGCTGATAAAGCCCCAAAACCTCAGTAGCTAAGTGCAATAGAAATTTATTTCTTGCTCATGGAATGTCCAATTGGTAGCAGGGAGTGCGGGGCGGGGGGGGGGGTAGCTTTTGGGGTCTTGGCCATTCAATACAAGGCACACTGCAAGCATCAATATCCAGCCAGCCAATCAGAGAGAGTTAGTGCAGGATATTTTGAGAGGTTTCTATGGGCCAGGCTTGGAAGTAGCATATGTCATTTCTAGCAACATTCACTTCACCAGGACACAGTCTTGTGACCATAGCCTAGGAAGAAGTAGAAACCAAATTTTGGTGAATAGCTAGCATGTTTCTACCACATTCCCTGTGCCAATCAAGAATGAAAGTCTGAGGAACACTCAAATGAGCTTTAGGATATAGCGTTAGTAATATCCATTTGCTATATGGAGCCTATGTCAGGGCTATATTTTAGAATTGAGGGTGCTGATACGTGAATTTTTATGTGAGGTGTTATCACTCTAAATACTAATGGCTATAAAATTATAATAATCATCATCCCTATGGATGTCCTCAGCTACCAGTTCTTGAATGCCAGCTTTCCAACAAGCAGCAAACTGCATTTTACCAATATTATTTCATTAATTGCTGTTTTAGAGTGGAGAATTCTTAAAGACAGAAGGCATATCTTGTTTTTTTCTTGCAAGTATTCTGATGCTGAGTGCAGTAAAAACAGACTATGATTGATATTTTTTGAAAGAATGAATATTAGAAACAGAATTTTAAAACCTAGGAAATCTACCTCAGTTGTTCTAGCTTCCCAGACACGAATGTATGCTCACCATATTTTTAAGTGTATCTTAAAATGTCTTAGAATGGACATATTAATATTAATAATGCCTGTCTGGGAACTATGCTTCTGAGGATTCAATAAATTGTATCTTATGACAAATTTGTATCTACAAAAACTGACAGAAACTGATTCTCAAGAGAATATGGCTTATTTACAGAATTTTTTGAGTGTAATTTATTCAGCTATCCACATGAATACTGGAGATTCATTGCTGACTTTTCTTAAATTACACATTCTTTCACTAAAAAAGGAAGTTGTTTTGCTTTTGAATACAACAATAAAAACAAAATAGAATTCTGCAAAAGTGTGTATGCTCATTGCTGATTTATTTGCTGGTTTATGCTAATTTGAGGTCATTTCAGTTTTACAAATTATTCTTTAATCTAGATTCTCTTTAATAGGGATAATGTTTAAAATGGCATTTTTCCTCTAGACATATCAAGTTCATATCTATCTTTATTATGAAAAATTTAAATATAAACTGGAGTTGAAAAAGGCAGTCAAATTAAGTGTAATGCAAGAAAGAATTATTGAGACTAACGATGTAATGATGTATTCTTTCAGTTGACTGGATATTTTGCATGTAAAATTAAAGGTTAAATTCGAATCCTATTATTTGTTTTTAAACAATTTTACTTAATGTAGTCTGTCAAGAACATTTATGTCTCTGGAGATATTAGAAGACTTCATAATTATAAGCGATTTGCCAAAAGGGTAAGATGCCTTGCTCAATTAAAATACTTAAGGGAGAACTATTTTTTTTCAGCTTTATTGAGGTATAATTGGCAAATAAAATTGTAAGATATTTAAAGTACACATCATGATGATCTGATACATGTGTACGTTGTGAAAGGATCTCCCCCCTTCATTGAGTTAATTAACACATCCATCACCTCACATATTTATCATTTTATTTATTTATTTTTCTGGTGAGAATGTTTCAGTTCTACTCACTTAGCAGATTTCAATTATATAGAGTGGTGGTATCAACTGTAGTCACCCCATTTTACATTAGATCCTCAGATCTTATTCATCATATAGCTGAAAGTTTATTCCTTTTTACCAATCTCTCTCGATTTCTCCCATCTCCCAGCCCCTGGCAACCACTTTTCTATGTTGTTTCTATGAGTTTACTTTTTTTTTTTTAAGATTCCACACAGAAGTGATATCATGCAGTATTTTTCATCTTCTGTTGAGCTTATTTCACTTAGTATAAGGCCCTACAATTTCATCCATGTTGTTGCAAATGGCAAGATTTCCTTTTTAAAGGCTGAATTATATTCCACTGTATATCTGTACCACACTTTTTAAAAATCCATTCATCTGTGGATGGACACGTAAGTTGCTGCTATACATCTGCTATTGCAAACAGTGCTGCAGTCAGTCCGGCCCAACCTCAGAGTTGCCTCTCAGACTTCCGTGATTTCCGAGGCTCCTTCTTTGTTCCTGGCAGTCAGGGCTGTGCAAAGGGGAGCCTTGTAGTCCGCACCTAGATGCAGGCTGGTTGGAAGCTGGACCCTCAGGCAGCAGCTGAGAAAACAGGTGGTGGAGTCCCTTCCAGGAGGAAACCGGGATGGGCATTTTTGCCTGCCCCCTCTCTGCTGGGCCTATGTGTAGAGCTGCAGTGTCAGGGTGCTCCTAGGCCCATTAAGAACTGTTTCTTTGTTTGCTAGAGTCCTAGGGGACTCATGGATGCAAGCCCCATTGACTACTAGGGCCAGGAAATCCAGGCCACTCCCTTGGGTGGCAGCCACAAAAGCTGGAGCTACAGACATGTATACGACCTCCTTCCAGGATGATACTGGCACCTTGTAGTGTTATTGGAGCAGGCTGGAGGGAGGAAGTGGGAGAGGTGTCCACTGGCTTCCCTGGCCTCAGGGGAGGACCACAGCCAGCCCTTAGTATCTGCTAAGTTAGAAGCTTGACCCTCAGGCAGCAGCTTTTAAAGTATGCAGATAAACCTCTTTCAGGGAAATACTGGAAATGGGTGATTTTGCCTGCTTCCTCTGAGCTGAGCCCTCAGGGGGATAGGCCAGGTGCCTATCAGGAATTGTTTCTTTGCTATAGTCTTGTGGGTCTCCAGACACAAGCATGTTGGCCTTCACAGCTAGGTGTTTTGCGAGTCCTCCCTCCCAGTGGTTGTCTTAAATGCTGGAGTGATGATATATGTATATGTAAATCACTTTGCTGTACACCTGACACTAACACAACATTGTAAATCAACTCTACTCAAATATAAAATTTAAATGAAAGTTAAAAAATGAAAAAAGAATACATATAGATGTGTAACTGAATCACTTTGCTGTACAGTAGAAATTAACACAACATTGTCAATCAACTGTCCTTCAATAGAATAAAATGTTTTAAATGTTGGATTGATAGATGTGGGGTCCAAAGCTTTCACTCCTCAGGGAGATGCTGGGAGTTAGGGGTTCCCTCCCGACTGTGTGGTGCTGTGCCAGGGGTGGGGCTTATTGCAAGTGTGTGTCTCAGCCTTTCCTACCATTTTGATGGGTATATTTTCTCATCCATCCAGTGTGCACGAATTGCTCAGCGGGTTTCTGGCTCGTTGGAGGCAGTTGCTCCATGCGTAGCTGTACATTCAATGCATCCATGGGAGGAGGGGGCTTCAAGAGCCTCCTACACAACCATCTTGGTGGACTCTTTCAATCTATTCTTTATTCTCGATTTTTTCTTTTTTTAAAAAAATTAATTACTTATTATTTATTATTTTGGGCTGCATTGGGTCTTCGTTGCTGCGCGCGGGCTTTCTCTAGTTGTGGTCAGCGGGGGCTACTCTTCTTTGTGGTGCATGGGCTTCTCATTGCGGTGGCTTCTCTTGTTGCAGAGCATGGGCTCTAGGCACATGGGTTTCAGTAGTTGTGGCTCATGGGCTCTAGAGCGCAGGCTCAGTAGTTGTGATGCACAGGCTTATTTGCTCCGCAGCACGTGGGATCTTCCCAGACCAGGGCTCGAAACCGTATCCCCTGCACTGGCAGGCAGATTCTTAACCACTCCACCACCAGGGAAGTCCTCTTTATTCTCTATTTTTAATTTCTTGAGGAACCTCCATACTTTTTCCTAGTGACTGTAACAATTTACATTCCCACCAACAGTGTAAAAGGGATCACTTTTCTCCACATTCTCACCAGCATTTGTTATCTCTTGTCTTTTTGGTAATAGACATCCTAACAGGTCCTTTGCCCACTTTTAAATTGGATTATTTGTGGGTTTTGTTTTAGTTTTTTGTTTTCTATTGAGTTGTATTGAGTTCCTTGTATATTTTGGATATTAATCCCTTATCCAGTATGTGGTTTGCAAATATTTCCTCCCATTCCATAGGCTGTCTTTTCATTTTGTTGACGGTTCCCTTTGCTGTGTGGAAGCTTTCAAGTCTGATGTAGTCCCTGTTCTTTATCTGTGCATTTGTTGCCTTTGTTTTTAGTGTCAAATCCAAAAAATCATTTCCAAGACCAATGTCAAAGAGTTTACCTCCTGTGTTTTCTTCTCTAAGTTTTATGGTTTCAGCTTCTAAATTCAAGTCTTTAATCCATTTGGAGTTGGTTTTTGTGTTTGGTATAAGATAATGGTCCTGTTTCATTCTTTTGCATGCGGATATCCAGTTTTCCCAACACCATTTATTGATGAAAGTAGCCCTTCCTCTGTGAGTAGTCTTGGCTCCTTTGCTATAGATCAACTGACCATATATGCTTGGATTTATTTCTGGGGTCTCAGTTCTATTCCATTGGTTTATGTGTCTGTTTTTATGCCAGTACCATAGTATTTTGATTACCATAGCTTTGTAACATGGTGTGGAATCAGGAAGTGTGATGTCTCCAGCTTTGTTCTTCTTTCTCAAGATTACTTTAGCTATTCAGGGTTTTTTGTGCTTCCATACAAATTTTAGGATTGTTTTTTCTATTTCTGAGAAAAATGCTATTGGAATTTTGATAGGGATTACATTAAATTTGTAGAGAGGTTTGGGCAGTGTGGACATTTTAACAGTATTAATTCTTCCAATCTATGAGCACAGAAACTCTTTCCATTTATTTGTGTCTTCAGTTTCCTTCATCAGTGTCTTATAGTTTTCATTGTACAGGTCTTTCACCTCCTTGGTTAAATTTATTCCTAAGTATTTTAGGGATTGGGATTGTTTTAAAGGGAACTCTTAAATACAATATTTCTCAACAAAAAAATCTGTAGTAGGTCTTTTCTCAAAATGTATACAATAATATATTAATTTTTTTTGTTATCAAGATATTCTGATTCTTTCTCTCCCTTTTACTATATGAAGATATATAGTTTGCCTAGGGTCATTACTGTATATATTAGCAGTCTCTAGAATATATGGGTGAACATATGTTCTTTTTTGTGTTTATTGTTCTTGGTTTCATTTATTTTTATTTTTAACTATGTTTCAATTTCTAAACCATTAAAAAAATTTTAATAAAGTTTTCAATCCAGTATGTGAAAAGCCAACCCACTCAAATAAATTAGTTTGATAATTTAATGAAGAAAGAATCAGATTGTGAAGGGCTTTGGATGTTATACATAAGCTTTCAGGTTTTATCTTGAAGACAAGGAGGATGTACTAAATAATTTTAAACAGTAGAGTGAAATAGCTTATTGTTTTAGGAATTTGATAAAACTTGGGGACTAATTAGATAGAGTAGATAAGGGAGGAGAAAGAGTATCAGAATGACTTCTAAATGTCTGGCTTCAGGGTCTGGGTATATGGCGGAGGGGATCATCAGTGGGAATACTGTGTGGGAAAGAGCTAATGCTGGATGGAAGATGGACCATTTGGTTTGTATCTACTGAATTGGTGATGTCTGTACATTTCTTGCAGGTGGAGATGTTACATGTATAGAAGTGCTAGTTTAAAATTCAGCATCAAATCCTATCTCCTAAAATGCTGTCATTCTTTGGTTTCCATGGAACCTGTCTTTTCATGGCACTGCTGTTCTGAGTTTCTTCCCACGTCTAACGTTGGCCTCTTCCTCTTTCACCAGTGGATATTGCAGAGACTTCCCAGGGTCCTGACCAAGGGCCCTTTCTCTTCAGAGACCTCACTCTCACCAGTGGTCTCAGCTACCATCTTGGGGGCACAATAATTACAGCTTAGGAGAGGTAGTAGGAAAGTTTGGGAGCAGAGAACTAGAAGGGAAACTAGAAGACAGTAAAATAATGGACATTTCTAGTGGAAAATTTGAAAAATCACATATCCACTGCATACAATTCTAATTAGGAGATCAAGGAAATAGGAACTACAAAGGGGCTTCTTGTTGGGAAAATTACACCACGTTTAGCAGAACAAAGCCAGATTGCAATGCACAGGGCTCACACCATATTGTAATGGATGAAAGAATAAATGGGGGTGTTTGGGAGGTGACAGGAAGGGGACACAGTGTATATAGATTAACGTGTAAACAAGAAGGATGGGGTATAAAAGAAGAGTTCGGACAGAAGCTAAATCAATTGTATTCCAGCATTTATATCTTTAATAAAAAAAAATTAAAGCAAAAGTGTTCCTTGAAAACCGTTTGAGGATAACAAGACCATTTCCTTTCACTGGGTTGGCTCTTAAAAGGAAAAACTAGCCATGATGTCTTCATATGTTTTTCCTCAGTTTTTTTTTTTTTTGGCATTTGTTTAGCATGAAAAAGAACACTTTCCATTTATTGAACCTGAGAAGTGATGGGTTCTAAAATTTGGCTACAGGTTATGTTACATCACACATGGCCTTCTACTACCTAATATTAAGATATATTACAGACATCACAAAATATTCTCAAAGCCATTCAGGTTAATTCAGTCCCACAAATATATACTAATTTTCTATTGAGAGGCAGGTACTATGCTAGGTATTGGGGATCCATATAGGGATAGCTACAGTCTCAAAAATACAACCCAGATAACCTGAAAAACTTAATATAATGTCATAAAAACTAAGATAGTAGTAGGTTCAGTGAGCGTGGGCACGACTTAATCCAACCTAATGATTCAGGCATGAAGACCACTGAAGCAAGCTTCAAAGGAGAAATAAATACTAGCCAGCAAAAGCAGAGAGAGGGCATGCAAGACAGAAATAAAAGTATGAGAGAGTTACAGAAATATTCTAGAGCATGTTACATGAATGGCATTATAAGCAGCAGTCTGATTTACTGAAGCATAATGTATAAATCATGCGAGCAAAGGCCTAAGAAAGATAAAAGCAGGAGAGCCTTGTATATCATTCTAAGGAACTGAACTTTATAAATCTATAAGGCGCTAAACCATAGCTTTAATGTGTAACGTGTAACGTGGTCTGAGTTGTATTTTTATAAGCCCATTCTTGCTTCAGTGAAAAGGAGGCAAGACCAGGGGGAAAGGAAAGGAGTTAAGAGGATAATAACCCAGAGGTGAGATGACAAAGTCTTATACGGGTGTACTGTTATAGAAATGGAAATATAGGAGGGAGTCAAGATCAGTTTAGATGGTGGGAGAAGTCAACAGTGTTTGGTGATGGATTAAAGGTGATTGGTGGGTGTAGAAGTCTAGGATAACTCATGGGCTTCTGGTGTTGGTGACTTGGTGGATGACTGTGCCATGAATTCATATAGTATAACAGGAAAAGGAATAAAAATTTGAACAGATGGAAAGGGCAGAAAGCAATGAGTTTAATTTGGATCTGTTAAGTTTGGAGTGACAGTGGTTGTAAGTGGATTTGTCTAGCAGGTCTTTGGATTCCCAAATATGAAATCTAGCTGAGAGGTCAAGGCTGAAGATATAGATCTGGAATCACCATTTAAATGTTACTTAAAACCATGAGAATGAGTGAGAAGGCTTTGGTAAATGCAGAATCAAACTTGTATGTCTTTGACACTTACCATTCAGGTTGTCCTTCGAGTTCTTTCTTCTTTCACAAGTATACTTCATTCTAACGGGATTTTATCGGTTTGACCATGTTGTGGTCTAGGGGGAGTGCCGCCACATTGATTTAACCGGAGAAATGGAAACTCCTGAATAGGAACCCTATCTGTTCATGGTTTCTAATTTCCTCTTCTTACCAACTTATTGCTGACTCAGCCTCCTTTGAGTTGTCTTCTTCAGAAGTATTTATGCCTTTCTGTGTTTCTTCTATAGTAAAGGCTCTCAAGCCACCTGCTACCAACATGTGCTTTGGGGAGGATGTTCCCAAGGGTTGGGTAAGTTGTCTATGTTCGTTTCCTCTAGCTGCTGTTCTAGAAACTTGGTGGCTCAAAGCAACGTGAATTTATTATCTTACAGTTCTGGAGATCAGAAATCGGAAATCAGTTTAACTGGGCTAAAATCAAGATAGTAGCAGACTGGCGTGAGTTCTGGAGGCTCTCGGAGAGAATCTTTATCTTTTCTAGCTTCTGTATCCCTTTGCTCATGACCTCCTTCCTCCATCTTCAAAATGCATCGCTCCAACCTCTGCTTCCATCATTCCATCTTTTTCTTCTGCCTTTGACTTTCTTGTTTCCCTCTTATAAGGGCCTTTTTGATTATACTGGGCCCATTGAGGTAATCTGGGATAAACTTCCCAACTCAAGACCCTTTACTTAATCACATCTTCAAATTGTCACGCAAGATAACCATTCATTGGTTCGAGGGAATAGGACATGGTCATCTTTCCAGGACGATTATTCCACTACTATACTGTCCATGACAAGAAATGAACACAGCTGCTTGCCCTGGCTTGCAGTAGTGCTTATAATAGGCACTATGCTTATTTAATTAAATAAGATAACTGGCCATACATACAGTATTTAAACAGCATTCTTTAAGTGAAACAAACTTGCAGTTTCACTTGTACTGCTCATTTCCAAACAACTCTAAGCATTACAGTGTAAATTTCATGGCCAGTCAATGTAACAGACATTGATCTTTTTTTTGACCTCAGCATCAAATTCTCCTTCTTAATAGTTCACTGAACTTGTTTTGAGGAATCACCTATCTCCAATCATGTGTACTTTTGGAAGCATGATAAATCCAGATGCCTGCCTTCCATTCTGGAAGTCAAAGAACCAAATGTTTCCTCTCCCTCTCCTGGCACAGCCAGGGAGTGGGTACCTGGCTGAAGTTTGGCACGTCAGATGTTCTCCCTTGTGACTTGAATCTTGATCCAGTAAGGTGAAGTTTGAAGAAATAGTTGACATTTACTGACTGTAAACTGTACATTTCAGTGCAACACCAAACAGAACTGCTTCTGTCTTTCTGACTTTCTAGAGCTACAGTATTGCCACCAATCCTGCCTGTTTCAAGACTGCAAAGCTTTCAATATCTTTCCAATAAATAACTTTCTCTTCAGTTCACCAAATTTGGTTTCTGTCACTTACAGTCAGCAAACACTAACAATAGAAGTGTTACATAGATATTATTGTTGTCTGGTTGAATCTACCATAAGAATTTTTAAGAAAATGATTTTCTGCTTCAAGCAAATTTATTCACTAAAGTCACCTAATTTGATTTAGGGCCTGACAGTTATAATGGCCTTCTTAGTTATGTGACCTCATTAAAAATTCTATGGATTAGACACACTTACAAATCTGGAAAGGCAAGGTAGTTGCTCTCTCCAGATTATGAAGGCTATTTTTCCTATAACAGTACTTAGACTTTTCATGGAATCTTATTTGAAGAATAAGTGCCCCTATACAGTCACTCTTGAATTGGCTGGGGATAATTTTTAGAGCTTTGTTAAAGCATTATAATCACTGCTGAGGATTTACCTCCATTTCTTGGAGTGTTTTGTGGCTTACAGATTTTTTTTTTTCCTCTTTAATGGAAAATCACTCAGTGAAATTGCGGAAAAGCGATTATTTATCTGAGTCATATTTTTATGGAAACTGTTTTCACTTCTCTGTATTTTTAGAAGGGTTTTCTTTAAAAAGGATATTCTATTAATATTTATAATTAGATATCACACAAAGCAGATGCTAAATCTTATGCTATAACTTTATGGGTACAATTACAGAAAGAAGATCATATACTCTTTAGCATAATGTTCTCTCTGGGAGCTGTAGAACAAAGGGCAGACATTCTCCATGAAGATGCCCATTCTTTCTTGAGTAGAGGGAAATTGGAAGATGGTGATTAACCACTATTTAACTATTATCATCCATAGTATTGATACTTAAGTGGGTAGAGCAGAAGCTCAATAAACTTAATTGATTGACTCTTTTCTCTCTTTGACCCAAATCTTAGTTCATCTATTCATACAATATTTATTTTTATTCTTACTTGGAAGCCTCACGGGTGCTTCCTACTTTCAGAGCACGTGGACTTGTGGTCCTCAGACGGTGTGAATGGGCGTGGCTTCCAAATGCAGTTGGGATGGAGAGCAGGGAGTTTTCTGAGGTCAGAGGATAAAAAGAAAAGGGATTCGTTTTTCTACTTATCTTTAGGCCAATACCTTGAGAAGCTGGTGGTAAAAATATTGTATAATCTAATCCACAAGAGCCTTCGTTGTACAGATGGGGAAACTGAGGCTCTGGGGGAGGTAATGACATCGGGTTTGAATGTCAGTCCGGGTGAGTCTAACCTCTTTCCACGACCCCGGCTCCTCCCTGGCGATTGCTTCTTCAAAAATTCTACTAGGGATCCCGAGGATGGAGAGAGAGAGAAAGGCAAACCCTCTGCCCGCCAACATGAGTTCCTGTGATAGCGTTGAGCGCTCCCGATGACAAGGTTGGGAACGAGAGCTGTCAGGTGAGGAGGGGCAGGTTCACTTCTCCGCGGACGCTGCGCCAGGGAACGCACGGGACACGCCCACTAACGCGCGGTCGCCTCGCGGTTCCTTCGAGGGGATGCGGGGCTTTCCCGTCCGTGGGGTGTGAGCGCACTTGCGGCCCGGAGCTGAGCGGGCATCACCCGCAGGACGCCGGGCGCCTCCCTGCGGCTCGGGCGCACGTGCCTGGGCTGGGTCAGGGCTGGTGGCCCGCCGTAGTAGCCGGGGCGGGTGGGAGTGTTGGCTCCGGGCCGCGGCCGCCGCCCGCCCGCCGGCTCCCGCGGTTGGGCGGAGGAAGCGCGGGACTCCTCCTCCCCACCGTATTAACATGCACCCAGGGGCGGGTGACCAGCCCAGCCTCGCCGCCCCAGCCCGCCGCGTCCCGGCGCTCAGCCGCCAGAGGCGAGCGCTGCGCTCCGGGCCCCGCAGTCCCGAGGACACTGCCTCTCCGACACCTCCGGCCCGGGGGAATCGGCGGCATTCGCGGCGGGAGCGGCCGTAGCCGCCTCGGCTCCTCACTTGAGTCCTTCCCATCGCCTCGCTGGGAGCCTGTCCCGGCCACGGGGACACCTCTTTCGTCCTCCCTCCGAGGCTCGCGGGACCGACGGACGGCCGCGGCGACCGAGGGCCAGACTGCGGGCAGTGGCAAGGTAACGACGGGCTGCTCCGGGGGCTGAGGCGTGCGCTCGCGGCGGCGGCCACCGGAGCCCGGGCCGCCGCCACCGCTGCGGTCGCCGCTTCTGTCGCGGGCGGAGGGACTCTGGACTGGGCTCCTCTAGCCGCCGGCCGGCTTCTCCTTTTCCTTCCACCGTCCGGGGCGCACTCCTGCGACCCCCGGGGGACTCCGGGAACCCGGGGACCGGCGCGCTCCTCTCCGGCGTGCGGTTCTCGCGGTTCCCCCCGGGGCCTGAGGAGAGGACGGATTTCTAATTGCGACAGGGTCCCGGAAGGGGGAGGGGAGGAGAACAACAGTCCCCGTCAGGTCCACCGGCCAAATTCCCACCCCTCCCCCCCTCGACCCCAACCCCCGATGCACCTTGCAGGGAAGGAGGGGGCTGCTCCCTTCAGGGCATTTCTCGACTGGCTCCTTGGGTCTTTGACGAGGCAAGTTGTTGCACTTGTTTTTTAGGTGACATTTTGGCATTGGTAGTGGAGACAGCCCCCTCCCCTGTGTGTGTGTGTATGTGTGCGTGTGCGCGCGCGCGCGTGCGCAAGAGAGAGAGAAAGCCAGAGAAGCAGAGACAAAGAGAGACAGAGGCAAGCAGGGAGAGACCGAGATACAGAAAGAGAGACACACGGAGAGAACGGGGTCCAAGGGAGCGATCACGGGAGAGTCAACCCCCGCCCGCGGCCGAGGCCAAGGCCAATTCCCGGCCACTCGCGGCGCGGGCGGTGAGACCCGATATTCAGCCAGCTGAACGGTCGGGGCTGAGCCGGGACCAGAGCCGGACACCCCTCCTCCGGGCCGGGAGGGATAACAAATTGCACTTTCATTGGGCCGGCGGCCGCAGCTGCAGGCAGGACTTCGGGGGGCCGCGCGGAGATGGGAGATCCTGCCTGCAGGGCTCGGGAGGCTGCGCCCCTCGCGGGAGGCGAGCCAGCCCAGCCTGGCGCGGGGGCCCCGGGAGGCGGTGGGAAGGGGCTGCTCAGATGCCCGCGCCCGCGACACTGTGCTGGCGCGCCGTTCCCGCCCAGGGCTCTCAGGCTCGCCTCCCTCCCGGCCAGGAGGCTGCGGAATTTTCTGTCGGAGAAGGGGAGGGGGTTTGAGGCAGCGAGGAGGCTGGGACAGGACCCTCCGGGGGGGGGGGGCGGTGAGATGTTATCTCCTTTCTGGACTCCTGCGAGACTGTCCCCTCTTGACCCCGTGAGCTTGGCTCCGTTCTTGAGAGATCGATGCCCCTTCTCCCCCACCCTCCACCCCCAGCATAACACATGAAGTTATGGAATTACAGTGATGAAAAACATATCATAAAAGTAACAATTCAAGGCAGATCTTTAGCTTTTAAAGTCTTCGAGAATGGCTTTGTAAACTGGTGATGGATCAGTCTGACTTGTAGTCAGATCCTGGGATGAGGAATGTTCAGAACTAGGAAAGCAATTTTAGGACCAAATACAAACATCTTGCAAATTATTTTTTACCAGGAAGGAGCTAACTGCCTTTTGACGGTTATTTATAGCCGAATTTCAGCTTCAGGAAGCAACTTTCTATTGGCCTAGGTAATTTTGCATGTGGAGCAGTCATCTTTATCCCAACTTGAACCAAAATGACAGGAAGGCAAGAGATGTTACAAGTATCCTAATTTGTCTAATGTCAAAAGGATAAAGTTTTCTTTGCTTACATTTTTAAAAAGGAGATCCGAAGTCATAAAGAAATATCGAATAACTTTGCAAAACATTTGAAATTTAACCGTTTAGGTTACGAAAACTACCCTTGGTTCAGAAAATTCATGTTCTGGCATGAAATAGGAAAGTTCATAGAAATCTGGTGTCAATGGCCTTGTTATTAATTTCCTTTGGGTGTATTAGTTCAGTTTAAAGTTGCTGCAGTAAAGTCACTTCCTTGAAATATTCCTAATTCTAGATCTAAAATTCCATGACTATTAAAACAACAACAACAACTGACTCACTTAAGAGAAAGTATTAGCTCCTTTGTATCAGAAGAGACTTGAATGCCTTCACAAATATAGGCTATTTTAAAAATTACGTCTGCTATTTCTCTCTATATTTCTATCCCAAGGTTAGTTCGCTAAATAAAATATTTGATCTCAAAAATTATAGACAATATAAATATTGGCAAAATGAACTGGTAAACAGATTCTTTAAAAAATTATGAAGTAATTTTCTGACAAAACTCTTCAAGTCACACACTAGCAATTGTGCTTTGCGGGGGGGAATAATACTTGAGTTTTCCTTATGGGGAATTTTCATGGTTTAGAATCTGTAATTTCTCCTTCAATGTAAACTTCATTCTGCCAGGACTAAAACCTTGATATGAGTGATTATTGAAATCAAGACCATCTTCTCAAAATATTGTGTAGCCCATGCAGGGAAATAGCCTAAACTAACTGTAAGTTCTACTTTTCTAAGTCCTTCTAAGCGTAAACGTTCTATTGAATCAAATTTGGAAATACAGATTGCATGCACTTTGATTTAACTTCTACTAGGTTATGTATGCCTTTGTTCTATATGGCTGTCTAGACTGATTAATTTTTATTTATTTATTTATTTGATTACTTTTTGTTGTTGTTGTTTTTTTGGCTATGCAGCACGGCTCGCAGGATCTTAGTTCCCTGACCAGGGATCGAACCCGACCCCCTGCAATGGAAGCGTAGTGTCCTAATCACTGGACCACCAGGGAATTCCCTAGATTGATTAATTTCTAAATATAAATTTAAAACTGGGAAGAGAGGAAATGAAGTTTTACTAACTACTCATTTAGAGAGTTGTAGCATAGTAACAGTTTCATCTACAACTCAGTTGAGACAAGTAACATATTCTTTGAATAGCAACTTCTTCTGGAAACAAAGAGTTCAGTGTTTTGATTTTGATTTCATGTAATATTTCAAATTCAGAAAGAATAGTAATATGCCACCTAAATGTGTGTTTTCATAGTGAAGTTTCTATGACAGATTCACATTATGGTATCTTCTGGATCATTCCCACAAATTGTTCTACCCTTATTCAGAGCAGCTCTGCTTCATGCAGAAGGATCTGTTTCCTCTTAGGAAGCATTCCATTGGAAGACTGTCATGAAGATTTCATCTCTGTAGAAACCACTGCTTGCCTCTCATGGTTAATCTAAGGAAACAATGTAGTTGTAAGTTCTTTTGTTTCTTTTTCTCCTTTGTCCCGCTAAAGGAGCATCCTTAAACCAGGAGCATCATGAAAGGACTTATGAAAAATCTGACACTTGCCTCCAATCCTCACCTCCCACACTTACAATCTATGCCTTACATTTATGAGATGTTGTTTTCTTTGTACATTTTTGTTTTAAAGAAACACAATCACAAGAAGACCCTTTGTCTAGAATTCTAAAAATTTTGTGCCAAAGATACACTTGGAGGTTCAAAAGCACCCCATCATATCTTGTGCCATCTCTTATTTCCAGAAGATCCTCAGGGATTGTAATTCTTCATTTTCAAATAAAGGAATCATTTCTTCTTTGACTTTTTTTTTTTTTTGCTTTATAACAAATTTAATCAGTTATACATATACATATGTTCCCATATCCCCTCCCTTTTGCGTCTCCCTCCCGCCCTCCCTATCCCACCCCTCCAGGCGGTCACAAAGCACCGAGCTGATCTCCCTGTGCTATGCGGCTGCTTCCCACTAGCTATCTACCTTACGTTTGGTAGTGTATATATGTCCATGCCGCTCTTTCACTTTGTCACAGCTTACCCTTCCCCCTCCCCATATCCTCAAGTCCATTCTCCAGTAAGTCTGTGTCTTTATTCCTGTCTTACCCCTATGTTCTTCATGACATTTTTTTTTCTTAAATTCCATATATATGTGTCAGCATACAGTATTTGTCTTTCTCTTTCTGACTTACTTCACTCTGTATGACAGACTCTAGGTCCATCCACCTCATTACAAATAGCTCAATTTCATTTCTTTTTATGGCTGAGTAATATTCCATTGTATATATGTGCCACATCTTCTTTACCCATTCATCTGATGATGGACACTTAGGTTGTTTCCATCTCCGGGCTATTGTAAATAGGGCTGCTATGAACATTTTGGTACATGTCTCTTTTTGAATTATGGTTTTCTCAGGGTATATGCCCAGTAGTGGGATTGCTGGGTCATATGGTAGCTCTATTTGTAGTGTTTTAAGGAACCTCCATACTGTTCTCCATAGTGGCTGTACCAATTCACATTCCCACCAGCAGTGCAAGAGTGTTCCTTTTTTTCCACACTCCAGCATTCTCTAGATTTTTTGATGATGGCCATTCTGACTGGTGTGAGATGATATCTCATTGTAGTTTTGATTTGCATTTCTCTAATGAGCAAAGATGTTGAGCATCCTTTCATGTGTTTGTTGGCAGTCTGTATATCTTCTGTGGAGAAATGTCTATTTAGGTCTTCTGCCCATTTTTGGATTGGGTTGTTTGTTTTTTTGTTATTGAGCTGCATGAGCTGCTTATAAATTTTGGAGATTAATCCTTTGTCAGTTGCTTCATTTACAAATATTTTCTCCCATTCTGAGGGTTGTATTTTGGTCTTGTTTATGGTCTCCTTTGCTGTGCAAAAGCTTTGAAGTTTCATTAGGTCCCATGTGTTTATTTTTGTCTTTATTTCCATTTCTCTAGGAGGTGGGTCAAAAAGGATCTTGCTGTGATTTATGTCATAGAGTGTTCTGCCTATGTGTTCCTCTAAGAGTTTGATAGTGTCTGGCCTTACATTTAGGTCTTTAATCCATTTTGAGCTTATTTTTGTGTATGGTGTTAGGGAGTGATCTAATCTCATACTTTTACATGTCCCTATCCAGTTTTCCCAGCACCACTTATTGAAGAGACTGTCCTTTCTCCACTGTACATTCCTGCCTCCTTTATCAAAGATAAGGTGACCATATGTCCGTGGGTTTATCTCTGGGCTTTCTATCCTGTTCCATTGATCTATCTTTCTGTTTTTGTGCCAGTACCATACTGTCTTGATTACTGTAGCTTTGTAGTATAGTCTGAAGTCAGGGAGCCTGATTCCTCCAGCTCCATTTTTCTTTCTCAAGATTGCTTTGGCTATTCGGGGTCTTTTGTGTTTTCATACAAATTGTGAAATTTTTTGCTCTAGTTCTGTGAAAAATGCCAGTGGTAGTTTGATAGGGATTGCATTGAATCTGTAGATTGCTTTGGGTAGTAGAGTCATTTTCACAATGTTGATTCTTCCAATCCAAGAACATGGTACATCTCTCCATCTATTTGTATCATCTTTAATTTCTTTCATCAGTGTCTTATAATTTTCTGCATACAGGTCTTTTGTCTCCTTAGGTAGGTTTATTCCTAGATATTTTATTCTTTTTGTTGCAATGGTAAATGGGAGTGTTTTCTTGATTTCACTTTCAGATTTTTCATCATTAGTATATAGGAATGCCAGAGATTTCTGTGCATTAATTTTGTATCCTGCAACTTTACCAAATTCATTGATTAGCTCTATTAGTTTTCTGGTAGCATCTTTAGGATTCTCTATGTATAGTATCATGTCATCTGCAAACAGTGACAGCTTTACTTCTTCTTTTCTGATTTGGATTCCTTTTATTTCCTTTTCTTCTCTGATTGCTGTGGCTAAAACTTCCAAAACTATGTTGAATAAGAGTGGTGAGAGTGGGCAACCTTGTCTTGTTCCTGATCTTAGTGGAAATGGTTTCAGTTTTTCACCATTGAGGACGATGCTGGCTGTGGTTTTGTCATATATGGCCTTTATTATGTTGAGGAAAGTTCCCTCTATGCCTACTTTCTGCAGGGTTTTTATCATAAATGGGTGTTGAATTTTGTCGAAAGCTTTCTCTGCATCTATTGAGATGATCATATGGTTTTCCTCCTTCAGTTTGTTAATATGGTGTATCACGTTGATTGATTTGCGTATATTGAAGAATCCTTGCATTCCTGGAATAAACCCCACTTGATCATGGTGTATGATCCTTTTAATGTGCTGTTGGATTCTGTTTGCTAGTATTTTGTTGAGGATTTTTGCATCTATGTTCATCAGTGATATTGGGCTGTAGTTTTCTTTCTTTGTGACATCCTTGTCTGGTTTTGGTATCAAGGTGATGGTGGCCTCGTAGAATGAGTTTGGGAGTGTTCCTCCCTCTGCTATATTTTGGAAGAGTTTCAGAAGGATAGGTGTTAGCTCTTCTCTAAATGCTTGATAGAATTCGCCTGTGAAGCCATCTGGTCCTGGGCTTTTGTTTGTTGGAAGATTTTTTATCACAGTTTCAATTTCAGTGCTTGTGATTGGTCTGTTCATATTTTCTATTTCTTCCTGATTCAGTCTTGGCAGGTTGTGCATTTCTAAGAATTTGTCCATTTCTTCCAGGTTGTCCATTTTATTGGCATAGAGTTGCTTGTAGTAATCTCTCATGATCTTTTGTATTTCTGCAGTGTCAGTTGTTACTTCCCCTTTTTCATTTCTAATTCTATTGATTTGAGTCTTCTCCCTTTTTTTCTTGATGAGTCTGGCTAATGGCTTATCAATTTTGTTTATCTTCTCAAAGAACCAGCTTTTAGTTTTATTGATCTTTGCTATCGTTTCCTTCATTTCTTTTTCATTTATTTCTGATCTGATTTTTATGATTTCTTTCCTTCTGCTAACTTTGGGATGTTTTTGTTCTTCTTTCTCTAATTGCTTTAGGTGCAAGGTTAGGTTGTTTATTCGAGATGTTTCCTGTTTCTTAAGGTGGGATTGTATTGCTGCTATAAACTTCCCTCTTAGAACTGCTTTTGCTGCATCCCATAGGTTTTGGGTCGTCGTGTCTCCATTGTCATTTGTTTCTAGGTATTTTTTAATTTCCCCTTTGATTTCTTCAGTGATCACTTTGTTATTAAGTAGTGTATTGTTTAGCCTCCATGTGTTTGTATTTTTTACAGCTCTTTTCCTGTAATTGATATCTAGTCTCATAGCATTGTGGTTGGAAAAGATACTTGATACAATTTCAATTTTCTTAAATTTACCAAGGCTTGATTTGTGACCCAAGATATGATCTATCCTGGAGAATGTTCCATGAGCACTTGAGAAAAATGTGTATTCTGTTGTTTTTGGATGGAATGTCCTATAAATATCAATTAAGTCCATCTTGTTTAATGTATCATTTAAAGCTTGTGTTTCCTTATTTATTTTCATTTTGGATGATCTGTCCATTGGTGAAAGTGGGGTGTTAAAGTCCCCTACTATGATTGTGTTATTGTCGATTTCTCCTTTTATGGCTGTTAGTATTTGCCTTATGTATTGAGGTGCTCCTATGTTGGGTGCATAAATATTTACAATTGTTATATCTTCTTCTTGGATCGATCCCTTTATCATTATGTAGTGTCCTTCTTTGTCTCTTCTAGTAGTCTTTATTTTAAAGTCTATTTTGTCTGATATGAGAATTGCTACTCCAGCTTTCTTTTGGTTTCCATTTGCATGGAATATCTTTTTCCATCCCCTTACTTTCAGTCTGTATGTGTCTCTAGGTCTGAAGTGGGTCTCTTGTAGACAGCATATATATGGGTCTTGTTTTTGTATCCATTCAGCCAATCTGTGTCTTTTGGTGGGAGCATTTAGTCCATTTACATTTAAGGTAATTATCGATATGTATGTTCCTATTCCCATTTCCTTAATTGTTTTGGGTTTGTTATTGTAGGTCTTTTCCTTCTGTTGTGTTTCTTGACTAGAGAAGTTCCTTTAGCATTTGTTGTAAAGCTGGTTTGGTGGTGCTGAACTCTCTCAGCTTTTGCTTGTCTGTAAACGTTTTAATTTCTCCATCAAATCTGAATGAGATCCTTGCTGGGTAGAGTAATCTTGGTTGCAGATTTTTCTCCTTCATCACTTTAATTATGTCCTGCCACTCCCTTCTGGCTTGTAGAGTTTCTGCTGAGAGATCAGCTGTTATCCTGATGGGGATTCCCTTGTGTGTTATTTGTTGTTTTTGCCTTGCTGCTTTTAATATGATTTCTTTGTGTTTAATTTTTGACAGTTTGATTAATATGTGTCTTGGCGTATTTCTCCTTGGATTTATTCTGTATGGGACTCTCTGTGCCTCCTGGACTTGATTAACTATTTCCTTTCCCATATTAGGGAAGTTTTCAACTATAATCTCTTCAAATATTTTCTCAGTCCCTTTCTTTTTCTCTTCTTCTTCTGGAACCCCTATAATTCGAATGTTGGTGCGTTTAATGTTGTCCCAGAGGTCTCTGAGACTGTCCTCTGTTCTTTTCATTCTTTTTTCTTTATTTTGCTCTGCAGCAGTTATTTCCACTATTTTATCTTCCACCTCACTTATCCGTTCTTCTGCCTCAGTTATTCTGCTATTGATCCCATCTAGAGTATTTTTTATTTCATTTATTGTGTTTTTAATCGATGCTTGATTCATCTTTAGTTCTTCTAGGTCCTTGTTAACTGTTTCTTGCATTTTGTCTATTCTATTTCCAAGATTTTGGATCTGGGAAATAGAATCTTGGATCATCTTTACCATCATTATTCTGAATTCTTTTTCAGGTAGACTGCCTATTACCTCTTCATTTGTTAGGTCTGGTGGGTTTTTATCTTGCTCCTTCTCCTGCTGTGTGTTTTTCTGTCTTCTCATTTTGCTTATGTTACTGTGTTTGGGGTCTCCTTTTTGCAGGCTGCAGGTTCGTAGTTCCCGTTGTTTTTGGTGTCTGTCCCCAGTGGCTAAGGTTGGTTTAGTGGGTTGTGTAGGCTTCCTGGTGGAGGGGACTAGTGCCTGTGTTCTGGTGGGTGAGGCTGGATCTTGTCTTTCTGGTGGGCAGGTCCACGTCTGGTGGTGTGTTTTGGGGTGTCTGCGGACTTTTTATGATTTTAGGCAGCCTCTCTGCTAATGGGTGGCATTGTGTTCCTGTCTTGCTAGTTGTTTGGCATAGGGTGTCCAGCACTGTAGCTTGCTGGTCGTTGAGTGAAGCTGGGTGCTGGTGTTGAGATGGAGATCTCTGGAAGATTTTCGCCGTTTGATATTATGTGGAGCTGGTAGGTCTCTTGTGGACCAGTGTCCTGAAGTTGGCTCTCCCACCTCAGAGGCACAGCACTGACTCCTGGCTCCTCAATTTGGGATGATGTGTTGTCCATTCATGTATTCCACAGATGCAGGGTACATCAAGTTGATTGTGGAGCTTTAATCCGCTGCTTCTGAGGCTGCTGGGAGAGGTTTCCCTTTCTCTTCTTTGTTCTCACAGCTCCTGGGTCTCAGCTTTGGATTTGGCCCCGCCTCTGCGTGTAGGTCGCCGGAGGGCGTCTGTTCTTCGCTCAGACAGGACAGGGTTAAAGGAGCAGCCTCTTCGGGGACTCTGGCTCACTCAGGCCGGGCGGGAGGGAGGGGCACGGAGTGCGGGGCTAGCCTGCAGCGGCAGAGGTCGGTGTGACGTTGCACCAGCCCGAGGCGCGCCGTGCGTTCTCCCAGGGAAGCCGCCCCTGGATCCCGGGACCCCGGCAGTGGCGGGCTGCACAGGCTCCCGGAAGGGCGGTGTGGACAGTGACCTGCGCTCGCACATAGGCTTCTTGGCGTCGGCAGCAGCAGCCCCAGCGTCCCACGCCCGTCACTGGGCTCCACGCTTTCAGTCGTGACTCGCGCCCGTCTGTGGAGCCCCTTTAAGCAGCGCTCTTAATCCCCTCTCCTCGCGCACCAGGAAACCAAGAGGGAAGAAAAAGTCTCTTGCCTCTTCGGCAGCTCCAGAGTTTTCCCGGACTCCCTGCTGGCTAGCTGTGGCTCATTAGCCCCCTTCAGGCTGAGTTCTCGCCGCCAGCCCCAGTCCTCTCCCTGCGCTCTGACTGAAGCCCGAGCCTCAGCTTCCAGCGCCGCCGGGGCGAGCAGACAAGCCTCTCGGGCTGGTGAGTGCCGCTCGGCACCGATCCTCTGTGCGGAAATCTCTCCGCTTTGCCCTACCCAGGTATGTGGGGAGTTTCTTGCCTTTTGGGAGGTCTGGGGTCTTCTGCCAGCGTTCAGTAGGTGTTCTGTAGGAGTTGTTCCACGTGTAGCTTGTATTTCTGGTGTATCCGTGGGGAGGAAGGTGATCTCCGCGTCTTACTCTTGCGCCATCTTACCCGGAAGTCCTCTTCTTTGACTTTCTTCCCTCTTCTTTTTTTAAATCATGGGGAATGTGTAGCCTGCTTCCTGTTACTCCCCAATGAAGGTGACTTTCATTGTGTGGTCTCTCAGGAATTGCCAAAGATGTGGTTCCTAGGAAGGTCTAAACCATTCTTCTACCACAGAGGAGGATTTAGAACTAATTATCAGTCTTTCACTTTAATTTATTAAACATCCACTGACAACTCATTGTATGAGATACCAGGTACCAGTTCCTTTTCTTCTAACACATACCTCTTTGGCTTACGCAAAATGTATATTTGCCATGTATAATATACCATTAATGCATACCAAAATTTGTTACTTCTTTTTTTTTTTTTTTTGTAACTCTGCAACACACAAACCACCTGCTAAGGAAAACGTGTGGTTGAGGGCAGAAAAAATGGGATGTGGATATAAGGTGGTTAAAATGGTGAATGGCTTTTCGTTGAGGTCTTTTCTTCCTTCCTCTGATTGCACAGAAGTTGGTATTGCATGTGAGCTGTGCTGACCCACAAATTTTACATCTTTTAGGCTAGACAATGGTAGGGCCAGACAGCTGGTGTACCAGTGAGAAACTGGAGATCTTCTCTGCCTTTATTGACCTAAGGTTTTTCCTGGATGGTGTTTATTGTTTTCTCCTTCCTGCAGGAGGTAATGATTACTGGGTAACACGTGACAGCCCACTTGGGAGCCCAGCTCACACCCAGGAAATCCTCTGGATATGTAGACATGGATCTTTGGCTCAGATTCTTGGGCCTTTTCTTTCCTGGGTAGGTGAGAACCCGCATAGCGGGGGATGTCATTGCCTAGTTTGGGGCTGTTGTGAACTAGGTATCAGTGCTCTGGGTCTTCTCTGAAGATGCAGACCCACCCTCCTCCTGGGATTTATTTGCCTGACACTATACTGTTCATTTTCACATTCATTCATCATGGTTTGCTCCTCTGTTGTCATGGACAATTTCTATATCTTCTCCCAACGCTTCTTGTCAGATTTGTAAGCAACAGCACAAAAGCAAGCGTGAAGACTGTGGTTTGGCAGTGTATTAACTGCCTGATCCTGCCAGGACTTCTTAGGATTCAGTAGAGTGGCAGTCTCATTGGAGCCATGGATGAGCAATTAGGAGAGGAGGATTTGTGCTGGGACCTGAGTATCTCCTTGCTCCTGCATCCCCATCTGCACCGGGAGGGCTCAGAGGCATTTCAGTGGCTCCATCAGGCTGCTTGTGGGAAGGTCTCTCTCTCTCTCTCTCTCTCTCTCTGGGCGCATTTCCAGCTCTGTTGCTTTACTCCCTGACATGGTTTTGGCTAATTTGGAAACATCTGCTAGAGTAACTTGCCTTTTAATTCTACTACAGGAGAACGTTTATGAGTATTCTGATAGGAGGACTGGCATTAACCCTCACTCTAACCTCCAGATTACATCCTTGCCCTGGGGACCCTTGCTTTCTGGGTTTCAGTTTCAGTGGAAACTCAGTGTGATATCTTTTTCCGGGCTAGAAATTTCCACTGGTAGATAGCATGGAGATTTCTTTGCAAGACACAGGCTGCCGTTGAAGAGGAAAATGGCATTTTGATCTTGTCTCAGACTTTGCAAACAGCTCTTCTTTGATATGATTCATCAGACTAGTCTAGCAAGAAGGCAAGGCACAGTCACTGTCCTCGAAGCTCTTTACCCAGACACTAACTCAGAAGCAAAGTCACCTTTTCTATCAGACAGGGATGAGCTTTCCCACTTGGAGCTGGGAAGGGGCAACAGGGGAACCCTGAAGCAGTAACACATTTAGAAGTTTCCTGTGTGAACTCCCTGTAACATGTTTCTTACATTATTTCCATTTCTCTAGACCTCAGCTGAAAGGTCATTTAATCAGTGAAGCTGTCCAGTTGCAGGCAGCTTCGTTGCCTTGATACTTTTTACCATGGTCCTTTTACAGTAAATAATGATGCCTGGACTTTTGTGATTATCTGATCGATTGTCTTCCCCGCTGAACTATGCATTCCATGAGATCAGGGACTAAAATAGCATGTTCACAAAGTATCACTGACGCCTAGCACAGCACCTGGGACTTACTTAGTGGTCAGTAGACATTGAGTGAATGAATGAATAATGAGTGCATGCACATCTGTATTCCAGCTGTGTAAGGACCGTAACTCTGAGGGTACTATTACATGGCTTTTGCATGGCCCTCCTTGCAGTCTCAAACTCTGCATCCTTTGGTCCTAAGTTTCTTCTGATAACACCTGGTTAAACACAGGGCTGATCCCAGCATGGCCAGCATGTGATGGGTTAGGTTGTGCTCTGTTTCCAGCTACGGAAAGTACAGTCTTCTGGTCAACAGAGGGAGGTTCTGAAATAAGATAAGGATTAAAAAAACAAAGCAATACAAACCCCTCCCCCCCTGAAAAAACCCCTCTTACCCCCTTTCCTTTCTCCTCCTTCTCACTCAAGCATATGCATAGCTTAACCACCCCACTTGCCTTTATCAGATTCCACCCTTCCCCCGGCCCTTTGACGCTAAACACAGACTTCTTTCCCACCCTTTACCCCAAAGGATCAAGCATTCCTTCCTGTGTCTCCACTGAATCTGATGCACATTTATTTATTTTAAAACATCTATTTATTGATTGATTTGGCCGCACCCTGATTTATTTATTAGTTTCACTGTGCAGGATCTTTTGTTGCGGCGCAGGGCTCTAGAACTCACGGGCTCAGTAGTTGCGGTGGGTGGGTTTCGTTGTCCTGTGGCGTGTGGGACCTAATTTCCCCGACCAGGGATCAAACCCAAGTTCCCTGCACTGTAAGGTGGATTCTTCAGCAGAGGACTGCCAGGGAAGTCCTTGATGCACACTTATATTCCATTTTCTGTTGATGTGCTTGTCAACCTCTATGAGACCATAAGCTCAAGGGGTAACAGAGATAGGGGCTAGGAGAGGGGTTGCTGATGGAAGGGATGCAAATGTTCACTGAGGCTTGAAAGGTTGAATCAGATCACAGGGGTGAGAGGTATGAAGTGGGAGGTGGAGAAGTGGCTACAGCTGACTTTCTTGCTGGAGGTTGATTTCTGTAGAGGTACTTACTTAGAACCTATGTCAGGTGGCTCTTGATCGTAGGGGATGTTGGAATCTACCATTTAAAATTATATGGGTTCACAGCCTCCTTGGTATTTCCCTGACTTTTTTATACTAGTTTCTGGCCAGGCAAGTAGTACATTCTGCCCGATCTACACTTCTGAGACACTGGAATGATGAGATGTGGTGGGCCAGCGGCACGGGTGTGCTAACCTGCCCTTGCCCCTGCCCCCAGCTTTCGATGTTACACCACTGCTCAGCCTTAAAGATCTGCGAGGCAATGTAAGACTCAGCATGGACATGACCCATGTTTTTATAATAATGCATCATCATTTTTCTAGATTTGCCTCTACTTTATCGGTAATTTAAAATATTCTGCTTTGATGCTAAGAATACCAAGGGATTTAGATGATCCATGGCAGATATTTGGCATGGATATAGCCTTTCCAAGGATGGGCAAACAAGCAAATGAAATCATATGATCTTCCTTGTATTCACGAGTATGGAGACTGTCGAAGTGCAAAATATAGTTCGAATCCTTGGGCAGCTGAAAATCGAACCCAGAGGAATGGGATCATTTTGGAATGCTTCCTAAAGAGGACGGCCTTACGTTGGACTTGCCTAGATGGTAAGAGTTAAGTAGGAGGAAGGGATGCCTTTTCAGATAAAGCAAAACTTTGACAAAGACATGGAGATGCAAACCAGCTTGGCAGATTGCTGGCTCAGGGAGATGGTCTTCTGCACCAGCTTCTCCAGTGCGTTTTAATTAGACCTGGAAGTGAATTTGACTAAGAAGGATGGAGGCACCCTCTGGATGGTTTTACTGATGACTCAGGAATGTTTAGCATTGATAGGAGCTTTGAAGGACTTTGTATAGACGGTGACGTGGAGAAGTGACCTCTGGGACGGAGGGAAGTGGATCAGCCTGCCACCAGATGGGGAAAGAGGGACGCCTGAGGGGGCTATTGTGCTAATTCAGGTATAAATGATGGGCTCCAGGTGGAGAGAAACGGAATGGGAGAAGAGAAGACATGAAATATTTTGGAAAATTTTCAAGTAATAGTCGACTCTTTTCTTTCTCTGTTACTGTGTACCTGTGCCTCAAACTACTTTTCAGTTCTTCATTATAAATTGGGAATTACTGTGAAATGTTTCAGCAACACAAAAAAATAAATATTACGATAAACACCCATGTACCCAGTCACTGCACACGCTGTTGATACTCTCAGAGTCTCTCCAAGCCTATCTCCCCTCAGTGGTACCCTGTACACTGAAATTTGTGTTTATCATTGCCACACATTTCCTCATACTTTGCTAAGTATGTAGGTATATGTGTGTACCACACAGTAGAGTCTTGTTTTAAAATTCTATAAATAGGAACACCATGCTCTTTGTAGTCTTCTTTACCCAACTTTAACTGATTACTATTTTGTTGATATGAATAGGTCTTACTTATTCATTCTTACTACCCTATGGTATTCCGTTGTATAATATATAGTGATTAATGTATTGATGGACATTCTATTTATTTTCCAACAAGGCTGCTACGAATGTTCATACGCACATCTCCTTGTGCTAACAAAGGACCTTTCCTTAGGGTATATTCTTAGGAGAATTGTAGGAGGGATTTGTACCTTCCCATTTAGCAGGTAATGTCAAATTACCAAAAGGAGTTTTGTCTCTTTATGTCCCACCAGCCATCTATAAGAGTTCCTTTTGTTCTGTATCATTGTCAACACTTAGTGGTTTATGTTATTTTTTGCCAGCCTTCGGGATGTGAAATTATGGCTTCTCACCGTTGTGGCTTCTCCCGTTGCAGAGCACAGGCTCCGGACGCGCAGGGTCAGTGGCCATGGCTCACGGGCCCAGCTGCTCCACGGCATGTGGGATCCTCCCGGACCAGGGCACAAACCCGCGTCCCCCGCATCGGCAGGCGGACTCTCAACCACTGCGCCACCAGGGAAGCCCTCCTTGCAGTTTTAATGTGTTGTGTCCTGACTGCTAATGTTGTTGACCATTTTTTTCCCCTCTTAACATTCAGATTTCTTTGGAATGTGTAGGCATCCATGTTGTCCACTCTCCCACTGCATTAAAAAACTCATTGATTTGTAAGAGTTATTTATATATTCTGGATATCAGAGTTTTTTTCTGTAATTTCATTCCAGAAATGAAATGAAGCTCGTTTCAATGGGCTTCTCCCAACTGGTGGCTTGTCTTTTCATTTTTAGGACACCTTTGGGTGAAAAGATTCTTTTTAAAATTTAAAATAGATGCATGTTTGATTATTCTTGTTATGGTATAGATATCTTGTTTAAGAAATCTTTTCCATTTCTAAGTGGTAAAAGTTTCATCCTTTTATATCTCATAAACTATTAAAGTTTTATTTTCACATTTAGTTCTTCAAGACTTTCTTATCAAAGGTTATTTTATAAAGCCCTTAATTACATTCCAAATTTGGGCACAGCATATAACTTCTCTTGGTCTTAATTTCTTCCTCATGAAGTTAGATCTTGGAGCAGTTGTACTGTATGGATTCTGCTGCCGCCCCTCCACTTCAAGACTTCATCATGTTATGTCGGGAATGTACAGAGTCTTTTAATGGAACTTCTTGCCTCCAGGGTCTCCTTCTGATTCAACTTGCATCTAGATTTACTTTGCTAAAGACCTATCAAAGTCACTGTGAGACTCCTCAAACTCTGACCTGGAGACCGTGAGGGCAGCAGCCACGACCATGTTTACTTCCCTGCATCCCCCAGACTCGAGCACAAACCTGGAACATGGTTGGTTGGTCCTCAGATGTGTGAGTGAGAGAAGGCACAGCTGGCTTCCTTCGTGGCTCAGCTCCATTTCTTTTTCTTTTTAAATTTTTTATTGAAATATAGCTGCTTTACAATACTGTATTAGTTTCAGATGTACAGCAAAGTGATTCAGTTATACATATATTTTATATATGTATATTATATATATATAATATATATATATATATTATATATATATATATATACACACTTTTTTAGATTCTTTTCCTTTATAGGTTATTACAAGATACTGAGTAGAGTTCCCTTAGGAGTTCCCAGTAGGTCCTTATTGTTTATCTCTTTTATATACAGTAGTGTGTACATGCTAATCCCAAACTCCTCATTTATCCCTCCCCCCTCCATTTCTTAGTCTCTTACATCAAACCTCTTCACCATGACCACCTCTGCTTGTCAGGACTGTGCTGTTCTGGCCCTTCTTCCCTCTTCCTTTGTTCCTTTTTCCTTCATGTATTTAAATTCTGTCGAATTGACAAATCACCAGCAGCACATTCTCCTCGGGCCAGGAGAAGAGGAGTCTGGAATTTTCTCTTCCCTTTGTGTCCTTCTGTGCAGTTTGAGTGTTTTACCGTGAGCAAGAATTTCTTTTAAAATCATTGTTTCAATGCTTCCTCTATCCTTCAAGGCCCAGTCAAATCTCGCCTCTCACGTGAAGCATTTTATGACTCTTCCAGCCCAGGGTAAACTGTCCTCTGAGTTCCAGTTGCATTTTTCTGGATCGTTTACTTTATGATTTACATTTTAAACATTTTATGTGAATACTGCTAGATTTTAAGCTCCTTCAAGTGATGAATTGGCTAATGTGCTTTTTGTCTGTCTTCTAGACCTAAACCCAGTAGCCAGCAGAGTGGTTTTTTTTTTAGGAGGTGGCAGCTGCTTTCTTGATGATTGTAATTAGTTATTGGAGATGGCTTGGGCTGAGTGGAGACTTGGAGTGTGAGGACATTGGGAATAGTGACATTACTGGAACATGTAAGGATCTGGAATAAGAGGCTAAAATGTGGTGATAAAAATTTGAGCTCTATTTTGGTTATGTTGATTTTTGATATGACCTGTCCCATCAGCAACTTGGGAAACATTAAACCTGAGTTTCAAGAATTGATAAAGATTTGAGGTGTTGATTAGGATGTTCTCTGCTGGAAGTCGATCATTAGATTCAGGATACTAGCAGCTGTTACTGTGTTCCAGACAGGAATCTTACTCCTCACCACCCCCAGTCCTGATTCTAGTATTCTGATATCTAACTAACTAGATGACTTTGGGCAAGTTCATTCATTTTTCGGAGTTCAGTTTCCTCATGTGAACAAAGAGGATAACTAAACTTACATATCAGAGGTTTTGAAAGGACTCAGTGAGCCAACCTTTGTAAAGTATCTCGCTCAATGGTGGGCTTATGGTGGGCAAATAATAAATGCTGTTATTAACAATACATTTTTATCTGTAAGAACTCATCTGCCAACCATCTTTTTATAACAAAGTAGCACCTTGGTTTACAAGGTGCTATTTTAAAAGAATTTAAAAATTATTTAGTCATGAAAGATTTTTTTCTCCTAGTGAAAATTCCTAGATCTGCTTTCATTTTCCCTAATTATTTGATGACAGTGAGACCAATTCACTGAACAAGTGCAATAATAGCTAATAATTATTGAGCAACCCTGGTCTTTGGACTCCGGCAGTAGTGCCTTTAGGCTCCATAGGCTGCATTTACAGGGAAAGAGGCCCACAGCCCCTACAGTTCAGCCCTGTCTGACGTGATACCATATGCTATGAGGAGAGTACAAAAGAAATCAAAGTCATGTCTTTGTCCCCAAGGAAGATTTAATTATGAAAAAATTAATGCAGTTAAAGCAACATGCAAAATGTACATTTTAATTTACTCTGAGCAGAATGTGTATTTATTAAGGCAAGATGGGATATGGAAAAGGTCTCTAGGCTAACCAGAAAGAGGCAGTTATGCTTGACCCTTACAGAGGACCATCTCTTAACGGTCATGGTGAGCCCTGGGTCCATTGTACTTTGGCAGGTAGGGCACTCATCTTCTGATTGCATCCATGTTTTTATGCTGCGTGTGGCTTATCTTCTGCCTCCGAGTCATGTGTCTTCATGCAGCTCACAGTGAAAACTCAGCTGTGTCTTCACAGCTTCTCTCTTAGAAGGGGCTCAGCAGATAAAAAACAATACTAAGCAGAATGAGAACTTTACTGATTGATTAGATGGGAGAATTCCATTGTTTTTTCATTAAGGGAAGGGTTTCTGGGCAGTTACATCTCGATTATTTGGGTTTTGTAGGATTTTTCTCTGTTATAGCAGCATAATATTTCATATCTTTGTGATTTAGGTTTAAAACCCCATACACCCATACAAAATACTTTTTCACGTCCTTAATCTCACATCCTTAATTCTTTCAGGGAATCCTCTTGGGTAGAAATGTTGGTACACATAAACTGGCTTGAGGTGCTCCAAAGAGAGCTGATAAACACACATTAAATGTGAGAAATATTGGCAATACTAATTTACCAAGAGGTTGTGTTCCATAGGTGTGCTTTTAAGCTGATTATTTTTGGACACCCAACAGAATTATCCCATAGAAATTATGTATCTGATAGTGGCTGGCTTCTAAAGTTAAATTTCTAGAGTCCTTTTTCACCCATTTTCTACAAGCAAATGAGTATTACTATAATGAAAACCACAGCTATCTAAAATTCCAGACCCTGCATCTATGAAAAAAAAGAATTCTCAATTGTGACTAGGAACACATACCACCCTTTCTGCCACAGAATTAGGAAGTCTCTCGCTCTTCCAGGGGTCGGGTGCTGAACCATGTTCAGGCAATAGCCACTGCTAACACGGCAGTGTGATTTCCCCTTGATCCAGGACCAGACTGGTGAGGGGATGAGGGAACCAAGAGGCTCACTGATGGGCACTAATAATTGTTAACGAGCTACATTTATAGAAACCACTTCTCTTCATTTGAATATTTGAATGAAAGAAGAAAACTCTAGTATAGCTCAATTATCCATATTATGTCCTGCATTGAGAACCAAGATATGTAGGTGATTTCTAAGTTAGATGTCAATAAGGGAGTGATGGGTAGAAATGTATTCCTTTGTACTTAGTTCATTTTTCCAGATTTTTATTTTCCTATGCATTTCAGATCCTAAAGATGCCCACAGTTGGATGATAGGAATTACTGATTCATTCATTCAACTAACAACAGTTTATTGAGTAACTAGTACATGCCAGGCACTATTCTAGGTACTTTGAATTCAGTCCTGAGCGACAGCAAGAATGAAAGACAAAAGGCATCCCCTGTGGAGTTTACCTTCAAGTGCGAGGAAACAGACAGCAAACAATAAACATCAGACTTCTTTTTGCGTGTTAGAAGGAACAACAACTTTGAAAAAAATAGAACCAGATGAGAGGTATTATTGAAGTACCGTTCTTTGATAGATTTCCAGTATAGAGGAAATAAGCTTTTTTATTATTTTTATTTATTTATTTAAAGACTTTAAAAAAATAAATTTATTTATTTTTGGCTGTGTTGGGTCTTTGTTGCTGTGCGCGGGCTTTCTCTAGTTGCGTTGAGCGGGGGCCACTGTTCGTTGTGGTGCATGGGCTTCTCATTGTGGTGGCTTCTCTTGTTGCGGAGCATGGGCTCTAGATGCGTGGGCTTCAGTAGTTGTGGCACGCAGGCTCACTAGCTGTGGCTCACGGCCCTAGAGCGCAGGCTCAGTAGTTGTGGCTCACGGCCCTAGAGCGCAGGCTCAGTAGTTGTGGCGCATGGGCTGTGGGATCTTCCCGGACCAGGGATCGAACCCGTGTCCCCTGCGTTGGCAGGCAGATTCCTAACCACTGTGCCACCAGGGAAGTCCAAGCTTTTTTATTTTTATTTTTTAAATTCAGACCTTCTCTTGAAAGGTTCTAGCTTTGGGATTTGACAAGGCTCTTGGAGAGGTGTGGGGTGATGTTCACTGCTGTGTCATTCTTTTATCCTTTCTGTCTTAGCAGCAGTCTGTATACTTTTCAGATGTAGTATCTACCATATTGCATTGTAGCTGCTTGTGGTTTTTAATCTCTTGCTAGATTATGCACTGTAACAACATAGGGCATGCTTCTTAAGAACATATCCCTGTAATAATACTGCTAGTAATAATCATAGTTATTATATATCTTACTGAATGCTTTCTATGCACTAAGTGTATTATGCCACCCCTAAGTAGAAAGTGATATCATGCTTTAGAGAATATATTCTCAGACTGCAGATCTGTCACGGGTAGAGCTGACCATTGAACCGAGTTCTGTTAGCACCAGCCTCTGTACCGCTCTGGTGTCTAACCGAGTGCCTGGCATTTGGTTGGCATCCAAGAAATATGGAGTGAAATGGGAATCAAGTAAGTGGCCATATTGTGAAACTGATAACTCTTAGAAATGTGTCTCCAGCTGCCTACAAGATCTACCCTCTTGTTTTCAATTGTTTCACTTGACAGCATAGCTGGCTCAGGAGGTGGTTATTTGGAAATTTCTCAAAGTGACCCTTGTTTTTTTTTTTTTTTTTGCGATATGCGGGCCTCTCACTGTCGTGGCCTCTCCCATTGTGGAGCACAGGCTCCGGACGCGCAGGCTCAGCGGCCATGGCTCACGGGCCCAGACGCTCCGTGGCATGTGGGATCTTCCTGGACCGGGGCACAAACCCCCGTCCCCTGCATCAGCAGGTAGACTCTCAACCACTGCGCCACGAGGGAAGCCCCCAGACCCTTGTTTTATTTTTCTTGAATTTCTTCCTTCTGATTTCACTCATCTAATTTGTGGAGAACTTGATGGAAATAGAAATACTTCTGCTAAAATCATAACCCTGTAGTGTGAAAGTAAAGATTTTTGTTCTGTAATGTCTGTTATATGAAGGAATATCCACATATCCTTTTTCTGAGTTTTACCTTGCTGCTGACTGGTGCCTGCTCTGCTGGATTCTTTCAGGACGTAGGTGTTTCAATGGCACCAGGAACCAAGGGCCTCAATACATTGTGTTTGGCTCACCTTCCACTTTCCACCTGCCTCTTCCCACTTGTCAGAGAAATTTTTGTGGCAGAGGTGAGTCTCTGCAGAACCTTCTGATGGTGGGACCGTCTGCTTGCTCTGAAGAAACTCAGTTCCTTCTTTCCAGGAAAGGATCTGTCAGCTGTAGGAGAAACGTTAGCTTCTTTTTTTTTTTTTTTTTTTAACATCTTTATTGGACTATAATTGCTTTACAATGGTGTTTTAGTTTCTGCTTTATAACAAAGCGAATCAGCTATACATATACATATATCTCCTCCCTCTTACATCTCCCTCCCACCCTCCCTATCCCACCCCTCTAGGTAGTCAGAAAGCACTGAGCTGATCTCCCTGTACTATGTGGCTGCTTCCCACTAACTATCTATTTTACATTTGGTAGTAAATATAAGTCCATGCCACTCTCTCACTTCGTCCCAGCTTACCCTTCCCCCTCCCTGTGTCCTCAAGTCCATTCTCTTAAGTCTGTGTGTTTACTCCTGTCCTACCCCTAGCTTCCGCTTCCCATCAAGTAATCTATTAGAAAGGACATTTAGAGCATCCCTCCAAGACAAAGCAGCACAAACACTGGTGACATCAGCAATAAAGACAGAATTTAGGGAACGAACGAACCTGACACACCTTTGGCAACATTCAGATAAGGACTTTAATGGCAAGTGGGAAAAAAAAAGATGTTAGATTGTCCTCCTAAGAAATCCCAGCAGAAAAGTGCTCATTGGCTGTTGGGATTCTTTGCGATTGAGCCTGATGGAATTAAACACTTCCATCTGTTTAAACAGACTGATAAATCAACACTGTTGTATCCTTAACTCAAGTGCAAGGTAATTCAAGTGGCCTATAAAATACTAGCATGCTGCTATAGTCTTTTTTTAACTTTGATTTTTTAAGAAAAAGGCAAGTTGACTGTATAAGCATCTCTATCTCAAACAAATATTGGTACGGGATGTCTGGCTCATGTAAGTTATCAGAAGCTGAAATGAAGATGGATATATGTCAAACTGGTAGAACAGTGGGCACCCTTTATAAAGTCCCTGCTGCCCTAGTGTCACAGAAAACAAATGCATTTTATAAGTGCAATGTCTTCCATGTTTCTTTGCGTGTTTCTACATGTATTATTTCTGATGCTTTTGTTTGGGATTGCTTTACGTTCCTTATGTAAAATAAATTTGAGTGTTGAATTGCCTAGGGCATAAACTTAGTGAAAGTTCTAGAAAGGTGCTAGTAAAAGTAATGTATTAATAGTAATACATTAATTTCTTGAAGACAGGAAATATATGGCCAAAGGCTTGGCAAGTTTTCAATCTACAAGTGTACTACATTGAAATTGAAATTCAGTTTTTTTGATATTAGACATGTTCTTAAAATTAACTTATATACACATGTATGGAGTGCACATGAGTCAAAACGCTTTATTAGAACTTATATCATTGAAATTGAGTAGTCTGCCTCACACAGTCATATATGTTTAGGTGTAAAATGGAAGGATAACTAATCTTTTCTAAGATATTTTATTCCATCTGCCTGGAATTTTGCTCCCTCCCTCCTCCCAACTTGTTTTGCACATGACTGTTTTTTTTTTCCTCATTAATGCCACTCTTTCCCACCATTTGCAAAGTAGTTCAGCTTATCACCATATTCTCTTCCCAGCATCCTGGTTAGCATAGAGATTCTTAATAAATATTTGTCAAATATTGCTTCCTAATAAATATTTATCCAAAGAATGAATGTGAATGAAGTTCTCAATGACTTAACTTTTTTTTATAATAATGAGGCATCTTTAAACCATTATTTACTTCACATACCTCCTGATGCGAAATTGATAAACAAAACCAAGATCATACAGCATGATTTGTTCCATTAGTTATTGTTAAATGTTCAATTATTCAGTAATTCTGAAAAATGAGAAAGAGGTTGAAAACATTATCCTTGCATTCAAGCATCTCTCTTGGCTAGAGTGTTCCAAGAGATTTGATTACTTTCCCTATAAGGTTGCATTAAATATCTTTGTCAATGTTTCAGTTCATCGATATTCTTCATAAAATTTCAGAGAGGAACCAGTCCATCTGTTCCTAGAGCACTGTCATTCCTTGGCAATTTTATTGGATTTTCCTCTTGGCTGCTTTATCTTTGTTTTGGAAAACTTGTTTTTCTTCTAAGTCCTGGCAGTGTGGATGGAGAAAACCAAAGTCTTCCTTCCATTGTTAGTGATTTCTCCTTTGTTTCCGAAAGATAAATTGATCCTTCTATGAATTTTATAAATTTTTGATGATGTTACCTAAACCTTTATTGGTATAAATAGGATTTTTGTTGAGCAGGAGCTGTTAGTGCTTTAGTTAAACATATCCATTATTGGACCCCATGAAGAGTTTAAGCCCATAGGATATTTGTCTTTCTCTGTCTGAGTTACTAGGTCCATCCATGTTGCTGCAAATGGCATTATGTAGTTCTTTTTAAAAAATTTTTTATGGCTGAGTAATATTCCATTGTACGTTTATACCACATGTCAGTCAGTTTTTTAAAAATTTGTTTATTTTAGGCTGCATTGGGTCTTTGTTGCTGTGTGCAGGCTTTCTCTAGTTGTGGCAAGCGGGGGCTACTCTTCGTTGCTGTGTGCAGGCTTCTCATTGCATTGGCTTCTCCTGTTGCGGAGCACGGGCTTCAGTAGTTGTGGTACGTGGGCTCAGTAGTTGTGGCTTGCAGGATCTAGAGCGCAGGCTCAGTAGCTGTGGCGCACAGGCTTAGTTGCTCCATGGCATGTGGGATCTTCCTGGACCAGGGCTCGAACCTCTGTCCCCTGCATTGGTAGGCAGATTCTTAACCACAGTGCCACCAGGGAAGTCCCCCCCCCCCGACCTTTATTTTTGTTTAAAGTGGAAAGTTTATTTGCTCAGTACACCAAATAGAATGCAAGTACTGTCATGACAAATATACAGAAATATGCAAATCAACATAAAATAGTAATTTAGTTTAAATGAAGGGAAATCTCTTTAAATGTTATGACAACGTACTCCTAAGAATCTTTTTTTCAGTTAATTATACATTTCAATAAAATAAACGTTAAGGGATTAAGTGGAAGTTAGCTTGTGAATTTTTCTCAAAAATAAAAATCCAACCCTATTAATCCATGTCAGTTAAACACTCTAACTAAAATTTCCAAGTAAGTGCAAAGGTAGATGGAGTTAGTTACCTTTTTTGCTTGAACAGTCCCAAGGAAAATGGTTCCTACAAATACAGCAGGCAAACTGTTAAGACCGACCGATCTAGAACATAACTAATTTCAGTCTGAAGTTGTGCTAAATGCTCATCATTAGTATGGCACAGTTTGGTCCATGATATGGTTTAATGCCAAGACACATCCCAATTTGTTACAGAAACACATAGATTACTGTTGCTTTTTTTGGTTTTGTTTTATGTGTGTGTGTGTGTGTGTGTATATATATATATATATATACACACACACACACACACACACACACATATATATATATATATATTTAAAGCCAGGTATACTTCCACATACAAAGGCAGGTTTTCCCAGGAGGAATTTACAGAAAGTAGTCTGGGGTGCTGTGGATCACATGAGGCTCTCCATGACAAGCTCATGGGTCAAACTGAAGGAAGGAATATTTCAAAGTGTCATCTAATTCCATGATAGCAGCCTGGTTCCCACAACGATAACAGTAATTGGATGCACTGAAAATGGTAACCACATTCCGCTCGTGACACCAATTGTTTCCCTCCGTTACAAGTTGGTGAGCACGAGAAACCAGTGTGAGACCATTGGCATGGTTAAATGTTTCAGAAATATCTCGTCCAAATGTGTAGCCAGCCCCGAGTGGTGAAATACCCCACCCACCACGATCATCTGGATCTGACCATAACAGATCACACATTGGGCCCTCATGTGGAACTTCTTGTAAACGATCCAGGGCTCTTATATGATCCAGTGTATCTATGCATGGGGAGAGGCCACCATGGAGGCAGAATATCTGTCCATCTACTAAAGCTGTAAGTAGCAGATAATCAAACAGATCTGTAAGATATTTCCAAACATCAGCATTTCCATACTTTCGCAGACATTCATCATAAAAGCCATATACTTGGGTAACTTGTCGGCTTTCGTGGTTTCCTCTCAATATTGTAGTATGTTCTGGATAACACACCTTTAATGCCACAAGAAGGGTCACAGTCTCCACAGAATAATAACCTCTGTCTCCATAGTCACCCATGAATAGATAGTTTGTATCTGGTGATTTCCCACCAATTTTAAAGAGTTCCATAAGATCATGGAATTGACCATGCACATCTCGACAGATGGCAACAGGACAATGGATCTCTTGCACATTTGATTCTTTTGTTAAAATTTCCTTAGCCTTTTCGCACAGCGTCTGCACCTGGTTCTCGCTACGTTCTTTACACTTGTTCAGCTGCTCGACCCACTGGTCCAGCTCCTTGGTGAATGCCTTGTCGTCCATGGTGGCCCGAGTCCCTCCCCTGCTGCCCCTGCCCCGGGCGCCGGTCCCCTCGCCCAGCACCACCACCACCGCTAGCTCCCACATATCATGTGGAATCTAATTTTTTTAAAAATGATATAAATGAGCTTATTTACAAAACAGAAACAGAGGCACAGATTTCTAAAACAAACTTACAGTTACCAAAAGGGAAACATGGTGGGGAGGGATAAATTAGGAGCTTGGGAGTAACATACACACACTACTAAATATGAAATAGATAACTAAAAAGGACCTACTGTACAGCACAGGGAGCTCTACCCAATATTCTGTAATAACCTATGTGGGAAAAGAATCTGAAAAAAGAATGAATATATGCATAACTAAATCACTTTCCTGTATGCCTGAAATGAACACAACATTGTAAATCAACTATATTCCAATAAAATTTTAAAAAATATGTTAATAAGAAAAAAAGAGTTTAAGCCCCTAGGTTTAAAGAGAGAAGCCAGCAGCTTCCTTTCAGAAAGATACCCCAAACAGAACTAGTTTGTCATCATTTAACTTTGCATCCCCACATAGCAGTAATTCTCAACCTTGTGTAGGCATTGGAAACATCTAGGGAACTTTGAAAACATAGCGATTTCAGGCTCTGTCCTAGACCACCTCATCTTCACCTGTAGGGTGGGTTCAGGTGTGAGCATTTACAAAGCTTGCCAAATGATTCTAGGGCACATCTAGGGATGCGAACTGAGGACCCATGACACTGGTTCTCAAAGTATGGTCTCTGCACCAGCAGCATCACATCATCTGGGAACTTGTCAGAGATGCAAATACTTGGGCCCAACTCAGACTTATTGAATCAGCAGTTCTGGAGGTGGGGCTCAGAAGTCACATTTTAACAAGCTCTCCAGGTGATTATCACACACGTTAAAATTTCAGAACGATTGGCCTTTAGGTTCCTACCTCCAGCCAAATACTTAACGTTTGTATGTCTCTGCTGAGAGTTCCCAGGCAATCACGCTTGGGAATTGGTACTTTTCATGGAGGGAAAAACATAAAACATCACTGCTTGAAACAAGGGATTGTTGCTCGAGTTTTCCTAACTTGGCCATGTTTGCCTGCTTTCCAGACCACTTCCCTGGGAGCTTTCCACCCTTGCCTACTTCTAGAAATGTTTCTCTGAGCTTCTGACTTTCTCCTTGCTCCCAAAGTCATCTTGCATGATTTGAGCTTCTGGGCTGCTTGTTCTGGCCACCATTCCTGGAGTTTGCTGGTTTCTAGCCACCTAGCTGTGTGTGTCTGTGTGTCCATCTACTTGGCTCTGAGCCATGAGCCCCTCCCAGCTCTTCTGCATTCCAAGCCTGTCCGCAACTTCCCTGGTTGTACTTCCTGTCTCTGTGACCTGCCGCTATCCAGGCTCTGGGTGCAAGTTTAGTCTTTTCATGTTTTGGGAGAGAGAAGTGAAACAAAGACTTCAGAATTGAAGCAGCTAGCTTTCATCTCTCCAGAATGACATTTTTGTTGAGTGATTTTATGACTGTGATTAAAGAGTTATGTATTTGTAGGACATCTGGAACGATTGCATTCAAATATACCCAGACTCTTTTCAGAGTTCAGGGATGGATGCAGCTGAATCATGGAGATTTTCCATCAGTGCCCTCCCTCCTTTCATGTGGGGATTGAGAGAGGACTGACTGCCGTGACCTCTTTTGTGACCATTTGAACTTTATCGACTTGGGAACTTCTCTTCTACCTTGTCCATTGTTTTCTGGGATTGGGGGAGTTATCTTTCCAGACCCTTTGTCCTTCCCTTTTCATTTTACGAGAATACATTTCCATTATTCTGAAGTTTATGTCTGTGTTTTTATGTGACTGTATTTTTTGTTGCATGTACATTATCTTCCTAGTTACTGCTCAAGTCTGAAACCTGGGCGATTTCTGAGGTAGCTTTCAGGTGAGTGAAAAGAGAAATGGCTTCTATTTTGACTTCTTCACATCCATTCGTAAATTTTACTAACCGCCCACCTTTATTCTCTGTTATTCTGTAATAGCCGACCTATTATTCTCACAAATCAACTTCCCTTCCACAAGCCAGCAACCTCCAGCCTACCTGGTCTCTTCATCGTCTATTTTTCTTTGCTAATCCAAGAGCCTCCTTTCCTGCTCATTCTGTTTTCCCATTCACCCTCCTCTAAACAATCCTCTGAAGTTACATTAGATAAATCATTTTGAAATGTTTCTTTTAGCTGAATTTCCAAATTAATTCGTTTGATGTCTTGCCCTCATGACCTATTAGATGAAGTTCAACTCTGCAGTATGGCATTTAAGGTCTCTTATGACCTGGTCAGGTATACTTTCCCAGCCTTAACTCTTTAATTTGTAATTTTTATACAATTTTAAGGCTATTTTCTATTTACAGTTATTACAAAATATTGGCTGTATTGCCCGTGTTGTACAATACATCCTTGAGCCCATCTTACACCCAGTAGTTTGTGCCTCCCCCACTCCACCCCTATATTGCCCCTCCCCCATCTCCCCACTGGTAACCACTAGTTTGTTCTCCTTATCTGTGAGTTTGCTTCTTTTTTGTTATATTCACTATTTTGTTGACTTTTTTAGATTCAACATATAAGTGATATCATACAGTATTTGTCTTTCTCTGTCTGACTTATTTCACTTAGCATAATGCCTTCCAAGTCCATCCATGTTGCTGCAAATGCAGAATTTCATTCTTTTTTATGGCTGAGTCATATTCCATCATATATATATATATATATATATATACACACACACACACACACACACACACACACACACACACCCCACATCTTTATCCAGTCTTCTGTCGATGGACATTTAGGTTGTTTCCATGTCTTGGCAATTGTAAATAGTGCTGCTATGAACATTGAGGTGAATGTATCTTTTTGAATTAGTGTTTTTGGTTTTTTCAGATACATACCCAGAAGTGGGATTGCTGGGTCATATGGTGGCTCTATTTTTGTTTTTTGAGAAACCTCCGTTCAGTTCTCCATAGTGTCTCAGTCTTAACTCTCAATCCTCTACTTCACGTACGTAGTTGTATGCTTCAGGCTGCCTTATATGTAATTCCTCAAATCATGTTATCTCTTACCACGTTTCTGTCTCTGTGTGGCCTCTGTGGTTTCCTCATTTTGGTATGCCCTTTTCTGCCTGGCAGACATCTAAGCATTGCTCAGGATGGCTCAAGTTTCCCTCCCACAGCTTCCCGGGAAGTTTTACACACCACTTCCTCTGGTTCCAACAGTATCTTACGTGTACTTACTACAACATAGTGTAAGACTTTGCCACCACGCTGGTCTCTTCATGAGCTGGTTGAGAAGAACTGACTTCTTGCAGGACCAACAGAGGAAGCGTTCATCCCCCAGATAAGTGGAGAATTG
The DNA here is from genome assembly GCF_964341445.2 of Mesoplodon mirus. NCBI lineage: Eukaryota > Metazoa > Chordata > Mammalia > Artiodactyla > Ziphiidae > Mesoplodon > Mesoplodon mirus. Next base: position 34,217,858 of record NC_138989.1, read on the forward strand.
GGAACACCAGATGATGCTGTTGGAACAAATGGAAAGCATGTGGGTCCCAGGGTGGGTGAACTGGGTGATGGAGGCCCAGTGGTATGAGAGTGACGTGCAGACTATTTCTATAATCTGGACAGATTCAGGAAAAATGAGGGTTTGGGAAAAAAGTTCAAAAACTAGATTATAGCTCAAAAAACAGAGAGAGAGGAAGAGCATGACTGTTATCTTTTCTTGCTTAGCCAATCACTCACTACAAAACTTAGTGATACAAAAAGACCATTTTATCACGCTTACAGATTCTGTGGGTCAAGAATTCAGACAGGGCATAACACACTTGTTGGAGAGACACGTGTAGATGAGTGTCTGTGACATAAAGCAGCAGAGGAAAATGCTGTTGTATACGGACATGATGCTTTGGGGAGAAGGGACCTGCTTTAATTCCTAAAATAGAAAATAGGATGGAGAAGAGATGGAAGAGATACCTTTGGGGTTGGGCTCTGTAGGAGACGTCCCTCAGCCAGGCTCAAGTTCAAGGGCTGGGTGAGGAAACAAAATGGGTAAACATGTTTAGATAGTGGTGAATAATTTGTGATGGTTGGAATGAAAGGTGTGTGGCAAGATATACATTGTAGAGAAGCTTTGGGACATAAACTAAAGAGCTTAATTTTATTTATTATTATATGCAGCAAAGGATCTTTGACTTTGTTTTTTTCTTTAGCAGAGCTCTCTTTCTAGAGCCCAACCAGACTTTGATACTAGCATATACTAAAAATGTCTGAAAAAGGAATAGGTGAGTCAAGTAGGTGGGTGTAGGGGTTTGTGTCGCCAGATCTCTAACAAGAAAGATGCTTTCAGGTTCTGTTGCGATTATAGACTAAATTGTCAAAGAGATAAAGAGTATCCTTGCCCTTGGCTCACCAGGAATCTTTCAGAATAGGTACTTACTTGGTTGTGACAGGGAAGGAAGGTCTGTGAGGGCTGCTATATTAACAGTGGCTAGAATAATGTCTAGTATATTTATAAAAATCAGATTAACAAATGAAAATGAGAATTTTTGTACGTGTCTCAATCAGTCTATGTACCCATTTTCCTTTAACCTCTTCAAAAACAAGGTATTCCTGGTGGAACTTAGTGGTTTTCAGAAGTTTGGGTTTGGTACTTGATTTCTACAAGCTATTTGAATACTTTTTATTAACAGTTGATTATTAGGTAAAAAAGTTGTTCCCAAGAGGAAACTTAAATTAGGCAGGATTATACTATGCTGGAACAGAAAATGTTTCCAGAGAGCTTTGATCCACTTCTGGTACTTTATTACAGATGAATAAATTGAGGTCTAGAGAAATTAAGTGACTTAACCACAGTCATCTAACTGGTAAATGTTGAAGCCAAGATTAGGAGTTGTCTTCTAATTGACGGTTGGTATTATTTCCATTGTGTAAAGCTGCACGCCACTTTGATATTCAAGTCAAATCTTAGCTTGAACTGTAGGAGAAAAAAATCTCCATCTGGCTCTGCTAAATTTCCAGAGGGAAATTTAAATCCTAGGGTGGCAGAACTCAGGAATGGAGAGGAAATTAACATTGTGTTTAGTTAAATGAGTGTTTAGAAAAGACACATGTGGACACTTGTACATTTAACTTCTTGGGGGTTTGTTTTCAAGAATTAAATTCAGGTAGACTGGACACTGCCTAAGGTAAAAGGCTTGGAGATTTGTACAATTATAAGAATATTCTGTAGAAAAGCCCCAAGAGATGGTTACTTACGACCTGTGTTTTCCGGTTGAAAGAAGAAGACCCTCAGAGAGATTAAGTGACATGTCCAAGGTCACAGAACAATGAGTGACTCTTTCAGAAATGGAAACCAGAACTCTTAATTTGGGAGAAGTGAATATTGCTTTTCAGGTATAAAATGCGTAGCCTTAAAGGAAATATTTGGGTTTAAAGTGGTGCATTTAAAAATATTTTAATTGTTAAATGTCTATTTATAATATGAAACATAACAGCTTAACACATCCCACAAACATGACATCCACGTACAGGAAGAACCTCATCACCAGCCATGAGATGCTCCCCATGCCCTCGGCTTCCTACATCCAGTCCCCATCTTCCATCCTCCACAGTGAACTACTCTGTAGAGCTTTCCTCTCTGTATTCTCTGTTCTTTATTCTTTGACCATTATATGCATTATTGCTAAAAATCTATTATTTCTTAAAAATTGTGCTTGCTTTTGAACTTTATCAAAATGGCAGCAAAGTGTTCGTATTCTTCTGCACCTTGCTTTTTCTATCCAGTGGTATGCTTTGAAGATCCGGCCACACTGACGGACATGGTCAATCTATTGCAGTGATGCGCACACTCCAGTTATGCACAGTTCATTCATCTCTTCTCTCATTTTTGTGTATTTGGTTTATTTGACAGTCGCTTCTGTTTGTTTGTTTTTGCTGTCACCAGCCAGGCTGCCACAGACATTCTTAGGCATGTCTCATGATAAATCTCTGGGAAAGGCTGGGCTGGGCAGTGTCCCACCTTTTCAAGATGATGCCCAGCTGTTTTGTAAAGTGGCTGTGCCACTTGGGACTCCCACCAGTGGCATCTCAGAGTCCCCAGTGTTCTAAGTCCTTGCCAACACTTAGTGTCACCAGCCTTCTTAATTTTTGCCAATCTGGTGGGTGGATATTAGCATTCAAAGTGGGTTTTATTGTGATTTGGGGTCTAATATTTTTCTGTTAGAAATAAATGGACAATATTGCAAGGGGATGTCAAAATAAGACATTTTATAAATACTCACTTTAGGCAAAATGACTAAGAAAAACTTACAACACAGTCACATGAAGAAAGTATAAAATGTGAGAAGAGAGATATTTTCACACATTTAGCGTGATGGCTGTTGATATATTCAGCAATCACACTTTCATGTTCGTTAATATTTAATGATAATCTTGAATTAATTAAGTGAAGTTCAATTTATTCATAGTTATTCATTTTATCCTGATGTTTTAACTCATCCTGGAAGAGAATATAGTAAGGTGGGATTTATATATATATATATATATATATACACATTAACATTTATATATATGTAAATGACTCAAGATGAAATCATATACTGACCTAAATAGATTATATTGTAAGGTTTACAGAGGTAATAACACTGTAACTCTTTGGGCTGTTTTGAGATTTTCACAGTTTAATTTTTTTAAAACCCTCTTAGATCCTTGGTTGAAAAGTGTCTTGCCTATGCTTATTATGTGACATTTGATGACCCCAGTGATGTGACACAGGCTCTCTTGGTTCATGTTATAGACTGTTTTCTACCCCAGTGGGATCTGATCAGGTAGCACCAACTTCCTGTTTTAATGTGATGGTAAAATTATGGAATCCCTGGTACCCATTTCTACCCTCCACTGATCAAGTAAGAGCAGTTTTGCTATAATAACTTGTTACCAAAGATAGATGATCAAACTCAGAGAAGTGGAACATCTTTTGATAAAGATCCAATAAATGCCCAAAGTTAAATGAGTTTTAATAAATGTCTCCCTCTATGATCACAGATCTGCACAGTTTATATTCCTGTTTGACAGAAAAGATCCTCTTTGTATTGTGAAGTTATTTTGTAATAAGACATTGAGCATGGACACAATGGGGTCACTTCAGGTGTTACGATCGCCTTAAGGACTTGGGATGGTCACCTAGCAAGAATCAGAAGGGACAGAGTTAGGAGACCAAGTTTATTTTAGGATCCACTTGGAGCTCAGCGTTTAACCTGTGACCATCCTGGAGTGCCTAGGACCCAAGCAGCAGATGGTTTTTCTATCTGAAGTTGGATTGAACAGGCATAGGCATGCTGGATTCCCACCCAGCCCTCCTACTCTCTTTAGGTTGGGTCTCACCCTTTGATGGCAGCAAGGGACATGATCCAAATTTCAAGATGTGAAAATTGCCAGAAGCCATCCAACTGACCAAAGCCTCCGAAAGAATAAGCTCTTCTAATCCCAGCTGCCTTCATTGCATCTTGAGGCCTAGCAGAAAAGCTGAGGTGACGTGGATTCCCAAACACCTGTCTTACTTATGTTGGCAGGTCTGCAGGATTCCAGAAGGTTCGGAGTTGACAAGTTGAGTATAGCCAAGGGTGTCCCTTGGGGTTCTGTCCTTTGTTGATTGCATAAGTCCCTTCCCAACTCCACCACCAACCTTCACCCAAGGTGGACCTCACCCATCTGCTTGTTGCTCTGTCCCCGTTTATTCTTTGCTTCCTCTGCATGTGGCTTGGCTCCATATGGTCTCCCGAGCCTGGGAAAACCGTCTCTGCTCCATTTGCTTAATTAGTCTCTGACTGTGTCTATGGCTCACCTTGTTCTTATGTTTACAAGATTATAAAAACTCTGAAACTTTCCCTTCCATCTTCAGGTATAACACCAAACTACAATTTCCCAAATCTACTACATTAAGGCATTCTGTTTCCACTTCCACTAACTCAAAATCTGTAATGATAGTTCTATAATCTATAATAACATTAATCATCTCATAATCATTTCTCAACAAATGATCTTCTTAACCAAATACATTTTGTATACTTCTCATTTAATCTCATATCTTTCCTTTCTCGTTGTATTTCCCTTCTGATGACTGCTACTCAGTATTCTTGAAAGTACCCAATCATATTTTGTTGGTTTTGCATGATTTCAGATCTAATTGAGGAGATAATGCATAGGTAAGAGGAAAACATAGCAATGTATTAATACCTAGAAAATTTACTGAGATCTTATTTTGTCCTAGGAAGATGATAGTTTGCTCTCTGTGTGATGTGTATTATCATTTCATTCTTACAGTGAGTCACTGATGCAGTAACGTTATTCTCCCCACCTTATAGATATGGAAACTGAGGCATGTCATGGTCCATGGTCACACAGGAAGTAGCTCGTGGAACCAGTAGAGAGAGGGGGCAAATATGAGATATCTGTCCACGTCCCAACATTCTTCATCTCTGGTCTCTTCTTCTTTATCAATATGATACATATTTCATCCTCTTTAAAGCTTTTCTGAACAGACAGGTCTTTTAATTTTTAAAACCTTTTTGTATTGAACTATAGTTGATTTACAATACTGTGTTAGTTGCAGATGTACAGTGAAGTGGTTCAGTTTGATATATATATATAATCTTTTTCAGATTCTTTTCCATGATAGGTTATTATAAGATATTGAATATAGTTCCTGTGCTATACAGTAGGTCCTTGTTTTTATCTATTGTATATGTAGTGGTGTGTATCTGTTAATCCCATATCCCTAATTTATCCCTCCCCTTTTCCCCTTAAGATGGGTCTTTTAAATAAATAAATCTGTTCCTTGGTCTGAGAGAATGGCAGAAAGTAGTATAAGAATTCAAAAGCAGAAGCAAGCACAGCCAGCACTTATGTGTAAAAAGAGGCTTTCTGGACTCTAGCTCAAAGGCATGAGTAGGACAGGACTTTCAAATGCCTTGTCAAGACCACTGGGGGCGAGACTTTGAAGTAGAAGACGTCTTCTCCCACAGTGGCCTCAAATCCAGCCATCCTGATGTTCTACTTGTATTGGGGGTGTGGAGATGGAGTTAGGGTAATTGGGGGACCAGAAAGGACCAGCAGTTTGTGTGCACGTAGAGTGTCAGTTGTGTTGTCACATGACCAACACAACCATCATCCAGGCACCCTGCTCCTTTGAGAACCTGGATCTTATCTATGCTTCATCGGGTTCTGGGTGCTGTGATTTCCTTTTGCTATTACGTTTCCCCGGAAGTGAATATGATCTTATCCATTTTGCAGGAAAAATGCTGGGTCAAGGTGAACCACTGGGCAGTTGGGTGTTTGAGGAAGTCATACAAATTCCTGTGATGTCCAGTTTCTGCCCTCAAGGAATTTACTATCATGTTAGAGAGAAAAGACGGTAATAGCCAAATTCACTAGAGAAAACCCCCAAAACAAACTTAATAGAAATAACTATGAAATCATTATGAAGTAATGGCTTTGTGGAAATAACTATCAAACGATAATAATATGGAGGTGTTAGGGGTTTGCAGATGGAGGGAGGTAAGGAGTAGGGTTGTCCCTTTGGTGTTGCCTGTGGTTTAGATTTCAGGAAGGCAGTGGTCATGTCTGTCCTGGTCACTGCAATGTCATCAGCACCTGGCATAGTACCTAGCCTGCAGCAGGTGTTCAATACATGTTTGATTGTATGAGTGAAAAGGCATTTGGGGCTGAAAAATACGGGGAAAACATTTTCTGCATCCCAAAAGCAATTTCCAGAGAACTAACCTTGTGTCCTTAAGCAGGCAGGTAAGCATCCTTGGCTCAGGTTCAGTTCTGTTTGTGTCAAGTGTGTCCCGTCGTAGAGGCTGGACCACTGAGCTGGTCCCTGGAAATCAGAGCTGACACCTTCCTTCATCTTAACCTCAGCAGTGGGACAATAAGAGCCTGAGCTGAGATCAGGCCCAAATAAAAGCGTGAGTGTGGTTAGTCCCTGGTGGCCACCTTCAGTACTGGTGGCCAAATATTAAATAAACAGTCAGTTTCATACTTGGATGTCAAGAATGATGTACAGTATATTATTTTGCTCAAATATAAATGAACTCTTTTGTTAACTCTCTTGTGATTTGTGGAACTATTTATTTTTTTTAACTTAATACTTTTGCTAGTTTTGAAATTGTTTTGAGCTTGAAAAAATAACAGCGAAAAAAGTAAAGAAAATGCACATCAATGTTTAGCCCACCGAAGAATATGTAGCTGTGTTTCATTTCCCTAGACACTTGCAAAGAGTTTGGTGTCTACTCGGCATTATGTACGTGTTGGAGTGAACAGGTAGATGGACCTAACTGTAGTTTAGATTTAAAAGCAGTTTCTTCCAGTAGAATAAACAATAGCAGTAAATGTCAGATTCACGCTGCTAGGGAAATCTACCAATAAATTGGTTTTGGAAAAGTAAATGAAGAATGAGGCGCAAATTTAGCAGTTAACTTCCCCGTCTCTTGTATTTGCACTTTCCTTCCAAAAAAGATAAAAGCAATCTAAGAAATAACGACTTAAACCAAACTACTGCTTCTTTTTCTTTTTCCCAATTTGTGATGAATAGCTCTGCACTTTCAGATATGCCATGAATTAAATCAGATTCCCACAGAGAACAGTATGTTCAATATTTGGTCACAGTTTGAAGGCATCCCCAGATGGTTTTAAAGAAAAACTAATTTTATGGGAATGCAGGATAAATGACTGATTTTATCCTTGAAATTACAAAGGTCCCTCTATCCCAGTGACTATGATCACTTTTTCTTACCTTTACATCAAGTGTACATGAATTGAAATTTATATTTTAAAAAGTTGATAATGCTGAAACTGGGAAGACAGCATAACCAGCAGAAACAGAAGAGATGAATTCTAGCAAATGTGTGTTAATCTTTGACACTTTCTCTAAACTGGAATGAGGAACTTGGGGTCCTGAGATAGGGGATGCAGCATGTTATTAACTCAGTTGTTTATCCGGAATCATGTAAAATTAGAAAGGAGGACAAGTTTGCCTAGGTTCCCTCCCCATCTGCAAGGATCCTACTGCATCCTTTTAAGACTCTCCACCAACCTTCACCGAGTGCCTCGTAAATTCATGTGGCTTCAAATTCTCTGCCCTCTGCTTCCCCAGGCAGCCATAAGATCTTCTCTGACCACCTCCACTGACGTATTGTCCCCTGCCCTCAGGGTCCCTGCAGCCTGTCACCTTCCCAGGACATCTGTAAATGTTGCTCTGGAATAGGCAACCTTTAAAGCATCTTCTGAACCAACAGAATTGAAGCAGCTTTTCCACGATGAGTTTTTGTATTAGAAACTCATTCAGGAAGCACTGAGTTCTCATCCAGAACAAACAGCGGTATGAATGAGCACATCTGCCCTGTTTTCTAGAAAGTTCTGTTGAGAAAATAGGAATTCGGAAAATTTTCTCTTAGATTGTTTGTGATGTGAGCGAAGTTGAATCATTTTACCACACTTTGTTGTACAAGGCTGAGGGTTCCAACCTACAGTACGATCTAGGAAAACCATTCCTGTGGCTTGATGTGAAAGACCTTGCACTTAGTAGGCAAACAGATGGTCATAGTGAATTTAGAAAAAAATAGCTGCCTAATCACTGTCATAGTTAAATGAATTGTGAACTACTTCTCACCTTAATATTGATGCAAATGTTCTGCCAATGAACATGACACAACTTTCATTATTCATTTTATGAAGATCTACATAAAGTTCTCCATAAAAACTCTAAGAGGACATTTTTTTATTAATCCATTTTCCAGATGAGGAAGCAAATACCTATAGAAGTGAATATTTACTGGTTTTGGAAGAATTGGTGGGTCATATTTAATGATAGCAAAAGAGCAATTTCATGATATTTTTTTAGGTTTGAGCTATAAAGTATACTCTGTCCTAGTAGTGTATAAAAGATCACTCTTTTATGAGTTAGATATCAATCAAAATAAATCTTGAAAGATGAATTTTGTGGGCACTAACGTCACTAATCATGATGCTTAATAAGATTAGGCCTCTTCCAGAAACAATTAAATTTTATAATTTATGTGTATAAGTTTGTAGATGTAATTCATTCACAGTCTCATTTACCAAGCATACATACACATAATTGGCTTTTTAAAATGGCTTGTAGAGTATATTAACAGCTATAGGCTAGTTTTTTCTTAAATAGTGAATGTTTACTACACTTAGGAATAAAGGTTTTGTTCTCACTTATTATATAAATAGATAATGCTAGTATTAATATTTTTATTTCAGTGGCTCAAATTTCTTTCACATTTGGACTTTGTTATATTTAGAAAACAGATATTTGGCTTTTATCCCCAAATTCATTTGTATATATTGCTTTATAGTTTTCTTTTTTATCTATCAAAAGATAGATATCTATCAAAAGAAAATTTATGGCTAATTTACCAGTGAAATGTCTGAAACTGAGGGTTATAAATATATTTGAAAAAAAATTAATATGTCTGATACATTAATTCACTTTTCAGTTATTTAAAAATATTATAAGTAAGTTCACTGAAGAAAAATTCAAAATTATAAATAAAATGAATTGATAAAATCCCAGTGATCCTATTAATATTAATATTTGTATGATCAACTCATTGAGATTATTTTAGATGTACCTTTTTATTTACTAAAATACCATACATGTCATTTAAAAAACTTTTTATTTGAGGATATTGTGAATCCTTTTACATGCTATAAACATGGAGTTATATTACCAATTTTGATGGCTATACATGTCTTTGATTCAATATATATATGTATATATGCATGTGTATATACATATATATACACATACACACACACACACATAATTTAAATCCTATTTAAGCCCCTATTGTTGAGCATTTTAGGCTAAATCCAGGTTTTCTTTTCAAATAATAAAAAAGACAGTGGTGAACATACTTGCACATTTATATATGAACCACATCTCTTTTGGGAATAAAGTTCTAAACTTGCAATTGTTTTATTAAAGGCAATATACACATTTTCAAGCCTTTTTTTTTTTTTTAGCTTTGCCAAATTGTTTTCCAAAGAGATCATGCCAATTAACTTTTGTTAATAGTGTGTGAATATCCTTTCCCCAATCCCTTGCTAACAGTGAGTCTTATTATTTTATATTTTTGACAGAGTGCTTGTAGTGAGCTGAATGGTGACCCCCCAAAAGATATGTCCACGTTCTAACTCCAGAACCTGTCAATAACACCTAAAATGACAAAAGAATGAACATGGCCTTATAATGCAAGGATGTGACTAAGTTAACAATCTTGAGAGAAGGAGTGTATTCTAGATTATCTATCTGGGCTCTAAATGCAATCACATAAGAAAGAGGCAGAGGGAGTTTTGAGAGGGATACTGAGGAGGAGAAAATACTGGGAACACAGAGCAGAGATGCTGCCACAAGCCAAGGAGTGCTGACAACCATTACAATTTGGAAGAGGGAAGGAATAGATTCTCCCCATGAAGCTCCCTAGGGAATGTGGCCCTTTCAACACTTTGATTTCAGACTTCTGGCCTCCAGAAATGTGACGGTATACATTTCAGTTGTTTTAAGCCGTGAAGTGTGTGATGATTTGCTACAGCAGCCCCAGGAAGTTAGTCCAGTACAGAATTCACTGTTTATGAAGAGGTAGTATTACAGTTTGAAGGGAACATTTCTGAACCAAATTCTCAAACATCATCAAGAACCTGGTCAAGTTCCCACTTCATCTTTAATATCTGCTTATAATTCTCTCTTATCACCTCGGTTGTCTTCAGTAGGCACCAGAGCCTTGGGTCACCTCTTTGTCTCTGTCCACAACTAAGTTCTCCTCCCTCAGAAAGAATCACCCATGCCTGAGATGTCAGTTACTCCTCTGCACTAAGACCTAAATTCTTCTTTCCTCTTCACGTGTCACTGCTGAGCTGTGACTGGACGGTGGCTTTCTGGATAGCTTATTAGCACCTCCAAACCAGCGTACCTACTGCTAAACTCTCTGTCTTACTCTGCATACTATATTGTCTACCGTGGTGATTCATACATTTCTCCACCCAGATGTTTAAGCCAGAATCATGCGTCTTAATGATCACCTCCATGTGGAATCGCTCACAAGGCACTCTTGATTAACATTCTTAATATCTCTGTCCGTTCCATCTGGATTACGTGATGAGACACCATCATGTATCGTATCTGTCAGAGTTGCCATCTTGGTCCATTGTACTGCCCCCAGCCCCAGACACCTAGTAAATATCCTGTATAGTGAAACCAGAAACTTGTAACAAAAACTGGCTGTGTCACTTTGTCATTCAGCACCTCGTTACAAGATAAAATATAAACTCTTAGGAATGACAAATGTGGTCTTTGCATCTCTTATTCCTGCCATGATACCTATGGAAAACTGCGCTCTAATAATTTGAACCAACTGCAGCTTCCCAGTTTGCATGCCACAGCTTCCAGCTTTGCTCAAGCCATTCTGTCCTTGGAATGTCTCCTTTAATTTAGATAACTACTAACTCCTTAAACTTTGATAAGAAGTTTCCTATATCTGAGAAGCTTGCTTAATTTCCCCACTTTGGTATAGCGGCATTTCCCTGTGGTCCCACTTTGATACTGGGAGTGGTAACTTTGATAAATCTGTTTGTGAGGTTCCTGAGGTTAAGGGCTGTTTGTCATCCTTATAGTTCCCTGTTCTATACAGTAGGTCCTGCTTTATATTATTTTTTATCATTTCAAAATTTTAAGTTTTCTTAATAAGCCAGCACAGAGTATATGTTGGTGAATGTTTCATGTGATATTGAAGAGATTATGTGTTCTGCTGTTGTCCAGAGGGGTGTTCTGTAAATGTAAACAGAAATTATGTCAAATAAGTTGATTGCATTGTTTAGGTCTTCTGTGATCTTACTGATGTACTCTGTACTTGTTCTATCCCTTTGAGAAGAATGGTGAAGTCTTCAACTATAATTGTGGATTTGTCTGTTTCTCTTTTTAGTTTTTGCTTCATGTATCTTGACGTTCTATTGTAAGGTGCATATGCATTTAGGATTGTTGTGTCTTTTTGGAGAATTAACCCCTTTATCATGCCACGATGTCCCTTTTATGACTAATAGTATTCCTTTTTCTGAAGTCTTTATCTGTTATTAATATAGCAACTTCAGCTTTCTTTTTGTTAGTGTTTACGTAGTTCATTTTTAAATTCTTTTTAAACTATCTGTATCTTTATATTTGAACTGTGTTTCTTACAGATGGCATATATTTGGTTATTTTTTACTATCTATTAAGCTGCTTTCTATTTGTTCCATCTGTTGTTTCTTCTTTTTTCTTTTATTATATTCTCTAATAAACAGCATGTTTTATAATTTCATTTTATCTGTTATATTAGCTTCTTTATTCATTTGTGTTAATGTTTTAGTGTTTGCCCTATGATTTGCAATACACTGTACATCTTTAATTAATTAGAGCCACCCATCAGATGTCATTTTATCACTTCACACGTTATGTAAGGTCTTTCAAGGATCTTACAACAATATATTCTCTATTCCTCTCTCCCATCTTTTGTGCTTTTTTTCCCCATAAATTTTACTTTTGAGTATGCTATAAACATACAATATGTTGCTACTATTTTTTACTTTAGACAGTTTTATTTTCAATCAATTAAAAATAAGAAAAAAAGAATTTTATGTTATATTCACTGATTCCATTTTCAACACCATTTCTTTGTGTCAATCCAAATTTGTTTCCTCTCATATTCCTTCCGCCCGAAGAACTTCCCTTACCACTGTTTGTAGGGAAGGTCTGCTGGCAATGAATTATCTCAGTTTTTCTTTTTCTGAGAGTGTCTTTACTTCTTCATATTTTTTTTTTTTAAAACTCAGTTTTCTCACTGGTCAAAGGATGACTCCCTTCTTGTTTTTATTATTTATTTTTGCTGTGTTGGGTCTTCGTTTCTGTGTGCGGGCCTCTCACTAATGCTCCCTCTCTCGTTGCGCAGCACAGGCTCCAGACGCGCAGGCTCAGCAGTTGTGGCTCACGGGCCTAGTTGCTCTGCGGCATGTGGGATCCTCCCAGACCAGGGCTCAAACCAGTGTCCCCTGCATTAGCAGGCAGATTCTCAACCACTGCACCACCAGGGAAGCCCCTACTTCTTCATTTTTGAAAAATATTTTCACTGGGCGTAGAATTTTGGGTTGACTTTTTTTTTCTCTTTCAGCACTGCATTGTCTTCTAGCTACAATAAGTCCACTGTAATTTTAATCTTTGTTCCTCTGCATAGAATGTGCCTTTTTCTGTAGCTGCTGTCAAGATTTCATTTTTTTTTCTAAAGTGGAATTTGTTTTTTTTTTATCCTGCCTGTGTTCTCTGAATTTCTTGGATCTGTGTTTGCTTAGTGTCTGGGTTTTCTGTGTATGTGTGAATATTCTTTTTTTAAAATTTAATTTAATTTTTATTTTATATTGGAGTATAGTTGATTTACAATGTTGAGTTGGTTTCAGGTATACAGCAAAGTGATTCAGTTATACGTATACATATATCCATTCTTTTTCAGTTTCTTTTCCCATATAGGTTATTACAGAATATTGAGTAGAGTTCCCTGTGCTGTATAGTAGGTCCTTATTTTTTATTGATTTTATATATAGTAGTGTGTATATGTTAACCCCAAACTCCTAATTTATCCCTCCTTCACCCCCCACACTTCCCCTTTGGTAACCATAAGTTTGTTTTCCAAGTCTGTGAGTCTGTTTCTATTTTGTAAATAGGTTCATTTGTATCTTTTTTTTTTTTAGATTCTACATGAGTGGTATCATATGATATTTGTCTTTCTCTGTCTGACTTACTTCACTTAGTATGATAATCTTTAAGTCCATCCATGTTGCTGCAAATGGCATTATTTCATTCTTTTTTGTGGCTAATATTCCTTAGTGTCCATTTTTAATTTTGGAAAATTCTTGGCCATTATTTCCTCAAATATTAGTTCTGCCCTGAGAACTAATATTTCCTTTTGGGATTCTCCTTCTGGGATTCCAATTACATAGTGTATTAAAGCATTTGATATTGTCTCACCACTCTTGGATACCCTGTTACGTCCCTCACGCACATGTGTGCACATGCACACACACACACACACACACACACACACACACTTGTCTTTATTTCTGTATTCTGGTTTGAGAATTTCCTATTGATATATCTTCAAGTTCCTTGATTTTTTTCTTCAACTATGTTGAGTGAATCTGTTGATGACATTCCTCACCTATTTTACCGTGGATTTTTAAAATTCTGTCATTTTCATTTGGTTCTTTCTTATAGTTTCCACCTTTCTGCTGAACCTTCTAATCTGAGCTTACATGCAATCCTCCTTTTTCAGTAGATTCTTTGACATATCAATCATAGTTATCTTAAATTTCCTATCAGGAAGTTTCACCATCTGTGTCATAGTTGATTCTGGTTCTGCCAATTGCTTTGTCTATTGGGAGTGTGTTGTTTTTTCTTGCGTTTTCATATGCCCTGTATTTTTTGTTGTTGTTGAAATTTGGATACCTTGTGTAGTTCAGTAGAGACTGAGGTAAACAATTTTCATGCTTAGAAACAGGCATGTCTTTCCTTTTTTCTAGCCCTTTCATGCGAGAGTTTGAGAAATCTAGTTAGGATGTAGGTTAT